>NW_026988423.1:8125000-8750000 GCF_030222135.1 Aotus nancymaae | reverse complement strand
CTCAGCTTTGCTTGCACGTTGGAATCAGCTCCTCAAATATTTGGGTCCCACTTCTAGATATTCAGATTTAATTGACGGGGTGTGGCATATGGCATTAGTATTTTTCCCAGATAATTCTAACATGCAGCCAAAAGTTGAGAACACCTGATTTGGGAAGAGTTTTCATTGCTTCTCTAGCTTATATTATTGCTTACAGCCTCTGTACCTTTCTTTTCTCTCATGAGGCATATAGCCCGTTCTATACCATTACATACTGATCTGATTTCCAATACTGCTGCGTATTTTTACCCTGCAATTAGGCAATACCGTTATCCTTTATATATCTAAATTTAAAATAAATTGTGATTTTACCTTGTAATCACAGGCAGATTATCTACTGAGGTATATTGGGAACATGAGAAATTAATATTTATTTTCCAGTCTTTCCTTCTAATTAGTATTGAAAATATGAGGAAAACATACCTGAATCCTCAGTTTCATTAGAGGAAAATAGAGCAAATCAGATTCATCTGCAAGGGGGTATAATATCCTTTAACAGACTTACTCTGATGAAGGCATGAATCGCCTACCTAGAGATAATACTCAATGTCTTTCTTCATAAATAAGATATACTGAGAAATAGTTGAAATTAAATTTTGTTAGTATGTATGCCATTGTTTGCTTCTTTTATGCAGAAAATGGGAAAACTGTTTACAATTTTATTAAATTGTTTTTGGAAAATTTAAAGATTAAAAATTTTTAAAAATTAAAATAATAAACTTTAGAGAGCTGTTCCAAGTAGCTATAATTGTAGGACTATGACTGTTGCTACGTAGAATACAAATCAATGTCATTTATGATTTATTCAGAGATAAAGAAAGCCTAGGAATTAGTTCTGGGACTGACAACGGATCTTAATTTATTCTTGACAATTCATTTTGTGGTATCCTTTTTCCCCTTGCTTCCCTGCCCCTTTGTCAGGATCTAGGTACTATCTTTTGACAGGCGCTAAAGGCCACAGGGCTCAGCTGGCTCCAGGAAGCAAATCTCTGAGCTGAAAAGCTGAGGTGCAGCAAGCATAACTCTTTCTTTGCAGAATGAGCACAATCTATTTCCTTCTAGCCAGCAGGAGAGCAGTAGCAGATGCTGCCCTCATCTCCATTCAAGTGAGAGAAACATGCTTCCTGGAAATCTGGTTAGCTCATTATAATCTATGCCAGTGTTATGAACTGAATGTTTATGTCCCCCCATAATTCACATGATGAAGCCGTATCCCCCAATGTGATGGCATTTGGAGATGGAGCTTTTGGGAATTAATTAGGATAAGATTAGGTAATGAAGGTAGGTCCCTCATAGTATAAGCCATTTTATAAGAAATGTAAGAGGGCATTCCTTCTCTCTCTGTCTCTCTCTCTGTGTCTCTCTTTCTCTCTCTCTCTATTTCTCTCTCTCTCTCTTTCTCTCTCTCTATTTCTTTCTTTCTCTCTCTTTCTCTCTCTCTCTCCCCTCCACTACATGCTTGCACAAAGGAAGGATAGAGCGAGAAGGCAGTCATCTGCAAACCAGAAAAAAAGCCCTCACTAGGAACTAAAACCTGTCAGAACCTTGATCTTGGACTTCTCAGTCCCCAGTACTGTGAACAATAAATTTATATTAAGTCTGATATTTTGTAAAGGCAGCCTGAGCTGATTAAGACACGAGTTCTTTCCAAAAGTCAGATTCTTTCAACTGAAGCCCCATATTATTAGTTACACGTTAACTAGTTCATATTTCACATTTTCCTCATGCAGTTCACAAAAGCAACATGTCAGAGCATACTGATTTCATTTATAATAATCTATTTCATCACATCAGTTTTAATCTCCCAAGGAATTGAGAGAAAAAAAATTAAAGACATTGCACAGTATTTTTCCCCAAATTCATCTCTTTGTTGGGTTTTGCATTCTACTGTGAATGCAGTTTGAAGCCAGGAAAATACAGATGCTGAATTAATTATTATAAGGCCAACTTAGATACCATGCTATAATAAAAGGTCAAATTTTTATTAGCATTGACATTAATTAGTTAGGTTTGTTTAATTTCACATTATTTGGAAGAAGTCTAGGATGTCTTTCTCCTGGTTGGGAAAAGGAGTAAGCTAGAAGTCCTAGTAATTGCTAGCCTTCCTTCAAGTCAATAATCATTTAGGTCCTTTGAACAATTGAATACTGACTAGATATTCAACTAGCTTATTGAAAGATATCCAGATACATTAAGTCTTGGCTCTTAGCTCATATAAATACTTATTTAAAAATAGATTATAATAATAAACTAAGCATTTAAAAAAGAAAACAATCCAAGCTATCAATTGGGCTCTCTGGACTATTCAGATTAGACAGGATTGTAATCTTAAGTTTATGAGCCTCCACTATAAAGACCTTACTCTGAAGTTTAAGACACTTATCTCTGAAGCTCACAAATAGTTTAGGGTTTAGTTACCAAAACTAGAGGGAGTGTTGTTTACTCTTTGTCTATGGATGCATCTACATATTGGAAAATTGTATTTCAGTAAAGAAAATTAATGGGTGCATATAAGCATGAGGAGAAATTCTCATCATTCATTGGCATTTCTTTAGTAACAGAAAAAGTGAGGAGGCAGGCAGAAGAGAGGCTGTACAGGAGAAATTTCAGGCGATTCTGAATTAATCTTTTAATCATATAGAGTTATAAAAGAGAGATGGAGCAATGGTCAGGAAGCAGCATTGAAGACCAGAATTTATGTTTCAAATGTCACTATGTGAACTCAGCCAAATCACTTTGTCATTTATTTGGGAGCCTCCATTGCCTCATCTATAAAGGTGAATAATAACTCTCTAATCTACTTTATGATGTTGACATGGTTTGGCTGTGTCAACACCCAAATCTCATCTTGAATTGTAGCTCCCATAATCCCTACATGTCATGCGAGGGGCCCAGTGGGAGGTAATTGAATCACAGGGTTGGATTTTCCTGTGCTGTTCATGTGCTAGTGAATAAGTCTCATGAGATCTGATGGTTTTATAAAAAGTAGTTCCCCTGCACATACTCTCTTGTCTGCTGCCATGTAAGATGTGCCTCTGCTCCTCCTTCACCTTCCACCATGATGGTGAGGCCTCCCCAGCCATGTGAAATTGTGAGTCCTTTAAGCCTCCTTTCCTTTATGAATTACCCAGTCTCAGGTATGTCTTTATTAGCATAATGAGAACAGAGTAATACAGTAAATTGGTACTGGTAGAGTGGGTGCTGCTATAAAGATACCTGAAAATGTAGAAGTACCTTTGGAACTGGGTGATAGGAGGAGGTTGGAACAGTTTGGAGGGCTCAGAAGACAGAAAAATGTGGTAAAGTTTGGCACTTCCTAGAGACTTGGAGGGCTCAGAAGACAGAAAGATGTGAAAACATTTGGAACTTCCTAGAGACTTGTTGAATGGCTTTGACAAAAGTGCTGATAGTGATATGGACAATGAAGTGCTGAGGTGGACTCAGATAAAGATGAGGAACTTTTTGGGAACTGAAGCAAAGGTGACTCTTGTTATAATTTAGCAAAGAACTGTGGCATTTTGTACCTGTCTTAGAGATTTATGGAACTTTGAACTTGAGAGAGATAATTTAGGGTATCTAGTGGAAGAAATTTCTAAGCAACAAAATATTCAAGAGGAAGCAAAGCATACGAGTTTGGAAAATTTGCAGACTGATGATGCAACAGAAAATGAAAACCCATTTTCTGGGGAGAAATTCAAGCCTGCTGCAGAAATTTGCATAACTACCAAAGAGTCGAATGTTAATCACCAACACAATCGGGAAAATGTCTCCAGGGTATGTCAGAGACTTGCTTCAGGACTCCCATCACAGGTCCAGAGGCATAGAAGGAGAAAATGGTTTACTGGGTCAGGTCCAGGGCCTCCCTGCTGTGTGCAGCCTAAGGACGTGGTGCCCTGCATCTCAGCTGCTCCAGCCATGGCTACAAGAAGTCAAAGTACAACTCAGACCATGGCTGGTGCAAGCCCCAAGTCTTAGCAGCTTCCATGTGCTTTGGAGCCTGCAGGTACACAGAAGTCAGAAATTGAGGTTTGGGAACCTTCACCTAGGTTTCAGGAGATGTATGGAAATGCCTGAATATCCAGAAAGAAGTTTGCTACAGGGGCAGGACCCTCATGGAGAACCTCTGCCAGGGCAGTGCAGAAGGGAAATATGGGGTCGGAGCCCCCACACAGAATCCCCACTAGGGTACTGCCTAGTGGAGCTGTGAGGAGAGGGCCACTGTCCTCCAGACCCCAGAATGGTAGATCCATTGACAGCTTGTACACACACCTGGAAAAGCCACAGACACTCAATGCCAGCCCATTAAAGTAGCCATGAGGGGGGCTGTACCCTGCAAAGCCAAAGGGCTTAAGTGGCTCAAGGCCACAGGAGCCCACCTCTTGCATCGGTGTAACCTGGATGTGAGATGTGGAGTCAGAGGAGATCATTTTGGAACTTTAGTGTTTAATGATTCCCTATTGAATTTTGAACTTGCATGGGGCCTGTAGCCCCTCCCCCACCCCTTTTTTTTCAACTATTTTCTCCCATTTGGAACAGGTGTATTTACCCAATGCCTGTACCCCTGTTGTATCTAGGAAGTGACTAACTGGCTTTTGATTTTACAGGTTCTTAGGCAGAAAGGACTTGCCTTGTATGAGATAAGACTTTGGACTTGGACTTTTGGTTTAATGCTGGAACAAGTTAAGACTTAGGGGGATTGTTGGAAGAGGATGATTGTGTTTTGAGTTGTGAGGACATGAGATTTGAAAGGAGCCAGGGGCAGAATGATATGGTTTGACTGTGTCCCCACCCAAGTTTCATCTTAAATTGTAGCTCCCATAATCTCACATGTCCTGGGAGGGACCTAGTGGGAGATAGTTGAATCATGGAATCAGGTTAATGCTGGAATGAGTTAATGCTTGGAAGAGCATGATTGTCTTTTGAGTTGTGAGGACATGAGATTTGGGAGTGGCCAGGGGCAGAATGATACAACTTGGCTCTGTGTCCCCATCACATCTCACCATGAATTGTAATAAGCCTCACATGTCAAGGGCAAGACCTGGTGGAGATAACTGAATCATGGGGACAATTCCCCATGTTGTGATAGTGAGTGAGTTCTCACAAGATCCAATGGCTTTATAAGGGGTTTCCCCCTTCACTCAGCACTCATTCTGTCTCATGCCACCCTGTGAAGAGGTGCCTTCTGCCTTGATTATTAGTTTCCTGAGGCCTCTCCAGCCATGCAGAACTGTCAGTCAATTAAATCTATTTTTTTATATAAATTGCCCAGTCTCAGGTCTTTCCTCATACTAGCATGAGAACGGACTAATACAACTTGCATATGTTAAATCATCCCTGCATCCCTCATATGAAACCCACTTGATCATAGTGGATTATCGTTTTGATATGCTGTTGGATTTGGTTAGTTAGTATTTTGTTAAGGATTTTGGCATCTATATTAATCAGGGATATTTGTCTGTAGTTTCCTTTTTTTGTTATGTCCTTTCCTGGTTTTGGTATTAGAGTGATATTGGCTTCATTAAATGATTTAGGGAGGATTCCCTCTTTCTCTATGTTGCAGAACAGTGACAATAGAATTGATACCAATTCTTCTCCAAATATCTGATAGAATTCAGCTGTGACTCCATCTAGACCTGGACTTTTTTTGTTGTTGGTAACTTTTTAATTACCATTTCAATCTCACTGCTTGTTATTGGTCTGTTGAGAGTTTCTATTTCATCCTGGTTTAATCTAGGAGGACTGTGTATTTCCAGGGATTTATCCATCTCCTCCAGGTTTTCTAGTTTATGTGCATAAAGGTATTCATAATAGCCTTGAATGATCTTTTGTATTTCTGTGGTATCAGTTGTAACATCTCCTATTTCATATCTAATTGAACTTGTTTGGATCTTTCTCTCCTTTTCATAGTTCATCTCACTAATGGCCTATCAATTTTGTTTATCTTTTCAAAGAACTAGTGTTTTTCATTTATATTTTGTACTGTTTTTTGTGTGTGTCAATTTAATTTAGTTATTCTCTGATCTTTATTATTTCTTTTCTTCTTCTGGGTTTGGGATTGGTTTGTTCTTGTTTCTCTAGTTACTTGAGGTATGACCATAGACTATTTTTGCTCTTTCAGATTTTTTGATGTAAACGTTTAAGGCTTTGAACTTTTCTCTTAGCAGCACTGTTCCTGTATTCTAGAGGCTTTGATAGGTTGTGTCACTATTACTGCTTAGTTCAAAGAATTTATTTTATTTTATATTTTTGAGATGGAGTCTCACTCTGTCAACCAGGCTGGAGTTCAGTGGCACAGTTTCAGCTCACTGCAACTTCCACCTCCCAGGTTCAAGCAATTTTTCTGCCTCAGCCTTCCAAGTAGCTGGGATTACAATTGTCTGCCACCACACCTGGCTAATTTTCATATTTTTAGTAGAGATGGAGTTTCACCGTGTTGGCCAGCCTGGTCTTGAACTCTTGGGCTCAAGGGATCCACTGGCCTTGGCCTCCCAAAGTGTTGGGATTATAGGTATAAATCACTGTGCCCGACCTCAAATAATTTTTTAATTTTTATCTTGATTTCATTGTTGACCCAGTGATCATTCGGGAACAGGTTATTTAATTTTCATGTTTTTGCATAGTTTTGAGGGTTCCTTTTAAAGTTAATTTTCAATTTTATTCCTCTGTGGTCTGAGAGAGTACTTGATATAATTTCAATTTTCTTAAACTTATTGAGACTTGTTTTGTGAGCTATCATATGGTCTGTCTTCTAAAATGTTTCATGTGCTAAGTAAGAAAATGTATATTCAGCTGTTGTTGTGTAGAATGTTCTGTAAATATCTGTTAAGTCCATTTGTTCTAGGGTGTAATTTAAATCCATTTCTTCTTTGTTGACTTTCTTTCTTGATGACCTGTTTAGTGCTGTCAGTAGAGCATTGAAGTCCTTCACTATTATTATGTTGCTGTCTATCTCATTTCTTAGGTGTAGTAGTAAATGTTTTATAAATTTGGAAGCTTCAGTGTTATGTGCATATATATTTTGGATTGTGATATTTTCCTGTTGGACTGATCCTTTTATCATTATTTAATGTTCCTCTTTGTCTTTTTTAACTGCTGTTGCTTTAAAGTTTGTTTTGTCTAATATAAGTCCTGTTCATTTTGGGTGTTCATTTACATAGAATATCTTTTTCCTTTACAACAGCTCTGTGTGGTTGGTCCTATTATTATTCCTGTTTATAGATAAGAAAACTGAGACTCCAAAAGATTTAGCAAGTAGTGCAAAGTCACTTCATCTCCTCATCTTAAATGATCTTCCAAGTAAGACGAGAGGAGGGAGTATACGTTTTATTTGTGCCATCCTTTTCAGAAGGTGTCTAAGTCCTTCATGTGTCTGTCTTCCAAAGACATGGTACCAGGACCTAGAGGAGGTGAGATTTAGAGCCTCAGGGTGCAAACTCAATTGTACGGTCCCAGCTAGGAGTACTTGCCTGGAACTTGTAAGAATGCCACAACAGTGCCACATACCTCAGCTTTATCCAAGCAACAGAAGGTGGAGGTGGTGGCAGTGGCAGCAGCAGCAGAAGCAAATCTGTCCCCAGTTCACTACAGTACTGTTTTGCTATGAGTTTACCTTATGTTTATGTATGTCATAATGTGTTAAGTGAGTTTCTTGAAGACAGCAGATACTTGCTTGGTGAATTCTTCTCCATTCTGCCATCTTTATCTTTTCAGTGGCACATATAGGTCATTTATATTCAATGTTAGTATTGAGATGTGAGGTACTATCATATTCATTGTGGCACTTGTTGCCCGAATACCTTTGTTTATTATTATTATTATTTATTGTGTTTCTGTTTTATAGGTTTTTTGAGATATATGCTTTAAGGGGGTTCTATTTTGGTGTGTTTCAAGGAATAGTTTCAAGATTTAGAGTTCCTTTTAGCAGTTCTTGTAGTGCTGGCTTGGTAGTGGTGAATTCTCTCAGCATTTGTTTGCCTGAAAAAGACTGTATCTTTCGTTCATTGATAGAAAATTATTGGCTGATAATTGTTTTAAGGAGGCTAAAGATACGGCCCTAATCCCTTCTAGCTTGTAGGGTTTCTGCTGAGAAATCTGCTCTTAATGTAAGAGGTTTTCCTTTATAGGTTACCAAGTGTTTTTGCCTCACAGCTCTTAAGATTCTTTCCTTTGTCTTGACTTTAGATAACCTGATGGCTATGTGTGATTATCTTTTTGTGATAAATTTCCCAGGTGTTCTTTGAGCTTCTTATATTTAGATGTCTAGATCTCTAGCAAGGCTGGGGGAGTTTTCCTCAATTATTCTGTCAAATATGTTTTCCAAACTTTCAGATTTCTCTTCTTCCTCAAGAGCACCAATTATTCCTAGGTTTGGCTATTTAACATAATCCCAACTTCTTGGAGGCTTTGATCATTTTTTAAAATTCTGTTGAAATTCTTTTTCAAACTCTGTTGAATTGGGTTACTTTGAAAACCTTGTCTTTGAACTCTGAAGTTCTGCTTGTTTAATTTTATTGCTAAGACTTCCCAGTGCGCTTCACATTTCTCTAAGTGTGTCCTTGAGCTCCAGAAGTAGCATTTTATATATGCTATCTATTTCATTGAAGACTTTTCCCTTCATATCTTGTATCATTTTTTTAATTTCATTAAGTTGGGCTTCATCTTTCTCTGGTGCCTCCTTGATTAGTTTAATAATTTACCTTCTGAATTCTTTTTCTGGCAATTCAGGGATTTCTTCTTGGTTTGGATCCATTGCTGGTGAGCTAGTGTGATCTTTTGGGGGTGTTAAACAACCTTTGTCCTACTACCAGAATTATTTTTCTGGTTCCTTCTCCTTTCAGTAGACTATGTCAGAGGGAAGACCTGGGACTCAAGGGCTGCTTTTCACATTCTTTTGCCCCACAGGATTCTCCCTAAGGTTCAATTCAGCAGGAAGACCTAACAAGGCTGAATATGTATGTACCCAACACAGGAGCACCGAGTTTCATAAAACAGGTTGTTACAGACCTACAAAGTGACTTAATCACATAATAATAGTGGAAGACATCAACACCCCACTGAAAGTATTAGGCAGACCATCAGGGCAGAAAATTAACAAAGATATTTGGAACCTAAACTCCACAGTTAACTAAATGGACCTAGTAGATATCTACAGCCTGCTCTACCCCAAAATAATAGAATATACATTCCTCTCATCTGCACATGGCACATGCTCTAAAAGTGACCATGGCCATAAAACAATCCTCAGCACATTCAAAAAACCTAAATCATACCAACAATACTCTTGGACCATAGCACAATAAAAATAGAAATAAATACTCAGAAAATCTCTCAAAATCATAGAATTATATGGAAATTAAACAATCTGCTTGTGAATAACTTTTGAGTAAACAAAGAAATTATGGCAGAAATCAAGAAATTCTTCAAAAGTAATGAAAACAAAGATACAACATACCAGAATCTCTGAGACACAGTTAATGCAGTGTTGAGAGGAAAGTAAACACCTACAACAAAAACTTAGAAAGATATCCAATTAACAACTTATCACACCTAAAGGAACTAAACAAACAAATAAACAGTAACAAAAAGAGCAAATGAAACCCAAAGCTAGTACAAGACAAGAAATAATCAAAATCAGAGTAGTACAGAATAAAATGGAGTTGTAAAAAAAACATATAAAAGATCAATGGATCCAGGAATTGTTTTTTTGATAGAATAAATAAGATCATCGATAGACTCCTTGCTGGACTAATAAAGAAAAAAAAAATGAAAAGATCCAAACAAATACAATCAGAAATAATAAAAGGGGCACTAAAACCAACCTTAGATAAGTACAAAAGCCCTTTGGGGACTATTTTTAACACTTCCATGCACACAAAGGACAAAACCTAGAACAAATGGATATATTCCTGGAAACATACAACTTCCCAATGTTAAACCAGAAAAACATTGAATCCTGAATAGACCAATAATGAGTTCTGAAATAGAATCAGTAATTAAAAAGCCTACCAACCAGAAATAGCCTAGGACCAGATGTCTGATAGAATTCAGATGTGAATCCATCTGTTTTCTGTTTGCTTAGTAGATTTTTCTCCATCCCTTTACTCTGAGCCTACAAGTGTCATTGCATGTGAGATGAGTCTCTTGAAGACAGTATACAGTTGGGCCTTGCTCTTTTATTCAATTTGCCACTCTGTGCCTCTTAACAGGGGCATTTAGCCTTTACATTCAAGATTAATATTAATATTTGTGGATTTGATCCTGTCATCATGTTGTTAGGTGGTTGTTATGCAGACTTGATTGTGTAGTTCCTTTATATTGTCAATGGTCAATGTACTTTAGTGTGTTTTTGTGGTGGCCAATAGCCATCTTCCTTTTCCATATGTATCTCTCCCTTGAGGACTTTTTGTAAGGCAGGTGTGGTGGTAAAACAGTGTTTTAGCATTTGTTCTTTGGAAAAGAATCATATTTCCCCTCTGTAAAGCTTAGTTTGGCTGGATATGAAATTCTTGGTTGAAATTTCTTTTCTTTATGAATACTAAATATCGGTCCCCAGTCTCTTCTGGCTTGTAGGGTTTCTTCTAACAGGTCTGCTGTTAGTCTGCTTGGGTTACCTTTGTATGTGACCTACCCCTTCTCTCTAACTACCTTTAACATTTTTTCCTTCATTTGACCTTAGAGAATTTGATGACCATGTGTCTTGGCAATGTTCATTTTAGATAGTACCTCATAGGAGTTACTGCATTTCCTCAAATTGAATCTTGACCTCTCTAGCAAGGTTGGGGATTTTTCATAGACAATATCCTCAAATATGTTTTCCAAGTTGCTTGTTTTCTCTCCTTCTCTTTTAAGAATTCCAGTAAGTCATTTATTTGGTCTCTTTTCATAATTCCATATTCCTGAGAGGTTTTGTTCATTCCTTTCTATGCTTTTTTTTTTTTTTATTGTCTGACTGAGTTATTTCACAGAACGAATCTTCAAACTCTGAGATTCTTTCCCCAGCTGCTCTATTCTGCTGTTAATACTTGTGATTATATCGTGAAATACTTGAAGTGAGTTTTCTAGCTCTGTCAAATCTGATTCTTTCTTAAAATGGCCTTTTCAGATTTCAGTTCCTGTATTATTTTATTGTATTCCTTAGTATCCTTGAATTGGGTTTTAGCTTTCCCCTGAATCTCAAAGATCTTCATTAATGTATATTCTGAACTCTATTTCTTACATTTTAGCCATTTCAGGCTGGTTAAGAACCATTGCTGGGGAAATAGTGCAGTCTTTTGAAGGTCAGAAGGCTTTTTAAGTTGCCAGAGTTCTTTCTCTGTTTCTTTTTCATTAAGATGTGCCAATGTTCCTTCAATATTTAAAGTTGCTGTCCTTTGGACCTTTTTTTTTTAATTTTTGCTTTTCTCTTCTTTGATGCCCTTGGGAATTTGATTGAATTGTGATATAAGATTGGTTCAGTTGACTGACTTTGTTTCTGTACAGTTTAACAGGGGAAAGTCTCAACTCAGCACTCCCAGGCTGTGTGCCCTTACTCTGGGCTTCATTTTCTGGCCCCTCAAGATTAGGAAACTGTTACACATGAGGGACTGAGGTGTTCTTGGCCCAGTGGCCACAATACTTTGATTGGGGGTGGGGGGTGGTGCTAGTCAAAGCACTTACTCAGGGCAGTGGCAGCAGGATCTGTGCTCACTTGCATGTGCTAGAAGCCACAGCATCACAGCAGGGCGCACATACATCAGCCCGGAGGGATCACCAGCAGGAGGTGGTGGCATCCCTGTACCCACTAACACAGGTGGCAGCAGCCAAAAAACTTGCAATCACTATATGAAGAGCTTCAATTAATATAATTCTATAAAAATATTTCAGTTATAAAATAATATAGTTAATATTAGAAAAATTGAAAATTAGTTAAAAGTAACAAGAAATTAAATTAAGTTGTATGTTCATCATCCAGAGATGAGCACTTGTTTTCCTGTACAATTTTTTTCTGTGCATTTTAAAATAATAGTGAAATCGTACACTTCAAAATTTTGCATTCTTCTTTTGATATTTAACATTATATCATAAAATATTTCCTGTCATGAAATGCTGCTTTTAATTTTGTTTATAATGGTCCATTATATAACTACATTGTAATTAATTCATCCACATTTACCTTGCTGATTTTCTTGGCTGTTTTCAGTTTATTTATTAGTATAAATTACACACCAGTGATGACCCTTGATGTCCTTTCTGTGCATGTCTTATTATTTCCTAGGACTACTTTTTTATGAAAATGCTATTCTGAAAAGCATAAAATACTTTACAGTTCTTGATATAGTCTCTAATAATATTTTTGAAAAAGCAAAATAGGCAGAATGCGTATTTAGATTCAAATTTCAAACCTACTACTTAGTGAATGTGTGATTTGGGATAATTAACAGCTGCTCTAAGCTAAGTACATAAAGCAGTGTATTAGGAACTCAACAAATATTTGCTCTCTTTTTTCTCTGCCCAATTGTTACTCCAACTAGAGATTTACCTCAAAGCATTTTTGATGGTCCCAAATACAACTTATCCCATTTCTTACTAACTGCTAGGATGTGATATTCGATGTGGGCACCTCAGGCTGAATCTCATGAGGGAGTCTGCATCTTGTTGGAACTACTGAGTTTTCAGAGTACTTTCTCAGCAAGATAGAGTCAGCTCTGTGGTTTTGTCATTTCACCATATAGCAATTGGATCTTGAGAAATAACTCACCACAGTCCAAAAAACAGAAGCCAACATGTCAATTGATTCATTTATATGAGAAATATAATTATACTAAAGAAACCGAAAAGAACATTTTTGTCAACTGGTCATTATAGTCTCTTTGCAACAGAAATTCTATCTGAGAGACTAAATTCACATCAGCAGTTCACTTTCTGGGACAAGAGTGGATTTGCCACTTTGGTTTATGGTTATGTGTTTTTCTCTCCCCTGCTAGCCTGCAGACACTTTGAAACATAGGTAATCTATTTCTATATCTGCATTGACTAGCACAGTGCCCCTAACATATAGATAGTCACTGCTAACATTTTTTTAAAAATCTGTTGCTATCTTAATTTGTTTGTGCTGCTATAATTAAATAACCAAGACTGGGTCATTTATAAGGAACAG
Source organism: Aotus nancymaae (assembly GCF_030222135.1). NCBI lineage: Eukaryota > Metazoa > Chordata > Mammalia > Primates > Aotidae > Aotus > Aotus nancymaae. The sequence goes on along the minus strand of NW_026988423.1, from coordinate 8,736,826 downwards.
AAATGTATTGTCTCACAGTTCTGGAGGCAAGGAATTTCAAGATAAATGTACTGGCCAGTTAGGTGTCTGGTGAGGGCATTTCTCTGCTTTCAAGATGGCCCCCCGTCATGTACTACAACATGGCAGAAGGGATGAACAGCTCCGTTACACCTGTCTAAAAAAGCACTAATCACATTCATTATGGCCCTGCCCGCATGATTTAATCACTTCCTAAAGGCCTCACCTCTTAATATTATCACTTTGGCAATTATGCTTCAACATAAGAATTTTGAAAAGACACATACATTCAAACCATGGCAGTTGCCTGAAAGGCAGAAAGACAGGACAAAAGAAATAAGGAAAATTCAAGGAGTAGAGTAACAGATTTCAACTACTCAGAAGTAGAGGACAAGACTTAATTCAAACAAAAGGCCATTTGGAATCCCTAGCTACTCATTTTTCTCCATTGTTCACTCATTTCGTTTTTTAATTTCACCCTGGGGAAGACAGTTGTTCCTGCTTGGGATAAATCAGTGTACACACATATTTGCTACTACTGCTTTCAGAAGTTTGTACTGAAAAAAGGAATAAGAAACAACATACACCCATCTGCATGAAAAGTTGTCAGATTTGAAATTTCTTAGATGGGTACTCAGAAGATTAGATTTAAAAGAATCCAACCCCTCTCTTGTACAATGGATGGAAATATGTATTTATGATTTATAGTCTTTGAAATGTAGATACAAACTATCAGGGAAGACTGAGAGGCCTGAGTTAAGTGGAATGAAATTCTAAAAAACAAGGTTTCAAAGAAACAAATGAGAATTGCATTCTTTGAGGTTTTTTGTATTCATAGATAATACAAGACCCTTCCACAGAATGCAGCCCTGTGTGGAGTGTGTAAGACCAAAAGTGATGTAGTCATCCCCAAGTCATGATTCATTCTAAGTTACAACTGCTGCTTCTCTTCTACCATAAATCCATCTCTATCTATATTCAACCAACCAGCTGCTAAAAATAATTTTGAAAATAAAGTATACATGAAGGTTAAATCAAATGAATTAACTCACTAGTAAATTTATAGGAGAATGCATATTGCATAGCTGTAGAAAATGAAAATTGAAAGAAAAGGACTCTTTATGGAGCAGGCTCTATGTACAGATATGGTGTTGGAGGCCTGACACAGTTGGCCTCACTTAGCCTTTATGTCACCCCATTTAAAATAAGAGATTATTATATTCATTGACAAATGAAAAAGCTGTATCTCAGAATAATTGGTAACTGATGGAAAAAGTTATGCCTGATTCTGCGGCCTAGAATCAGATAGATAGAGATTTAGATAGGAACTTATAAGAACTCCACAAACTTCCAGCAATATCTACATTTAACAGTTTTTCTTCATTGAATTAAGTATTCTTTTTGAATTCTAGTTTCTTCATGAATGAAACAAAAGAAATAGGCTGATTTCTAAGATTTCTGTTACTCTCTGACTATATGATGAGTGTGTATGTATATCTGTATCAATATGTTTGTGTCTGTATCTATGTGTGTATGTATGTTTATTTATAATACATATTTCTATATAAATGAAACAATTATAAAACAGAAAAGTATCTGTAATGAAAATATATACTTAAATATGTATATACTTGTATCATATATTCATATATGATGTATATGTAAAATTTATCACATACACATCCTTTAGATTTTACTATGTGGCCAAACTAAGAACAAAGGCCCTAATTCTGGAGCTGCTACCTAGGTCACAAAGCCACTTCCTGTGACTCTCCAGTCATGTCCTTTCCTTCCTTGGGATGACTACTAGATGGCTGAACTAAGTCTGGCTTGTCTATGGGGTGAATTTAATTATTGGCCATTTGAGGCAAGCATTGTTTTCCCTGTATCTTTGTTCAGTTCTTGGGAACTGAATAATGCAAGCACATTGAGAGGAATTAACCAGCTTCATTAGTCCTCTTGCCAGGTTTCCCCTCGTAAGGCTGTCTTCCTGTCACTCAGTGAACTATGTCCAGCTGCCCTTTAGCAACTTTGTCATGCACCTATTGGGGTCAACTTGATCTTGACTTTGTCATAACATTGATCCTGGAAGTCCAGTGACATTTGCAATTATGGGAAGAGAAGAATTCTATGATGCCAAGGAACACGTGGAGGAAATTTTCAGGAGTCCCAGCTTGTGGCTTGTGAGAAGAAGCTTTGAAACCATTTGTTTAGATGTCTGGAATCTAAACCAGCATGAGCCTCATGTCAGTTTTCCTATCTGAAAACAGAGCAAAACAAAGAAAAAGAGCTCTGGGAAGGATTTAGCAGACCTGAATTCCTATGCTTCTTCTGGCTGGTGCAATGTAATCTTGAGCAAGGCAGAAATAGTGATCATGAGGGAGGACTTAGGAGCCTGACAAATCATAGTTTTAATTCTGGTTTGACCACTTCCTAACTCTGTGATTTTTAGGTGAGTTACTCAGTATCTCTGAGGCTACCTTCAGAGGGTAATTATACCCTACAACATTGCTGTGATAATTCTATGTAGTAATAGGATATTATGATGATATTGTGAATACTCAAAAGAAGCATTCTTTAATAAAATGTTAAAATGAACTCTTGAACCATATTAAGTATTTAAAATCTATTTGTTCAGTTGCATTTCACCTCAACCACTGGATCAGTCTTATGGAACACTTTGTCTAAAAAGTCCATGGTAATTTTACATAAAACTATATACCATCCTATAAAATTTATTCCACACGTATGTATGTATCTGTGTGTGTTACATTTCTGAAATATATAAGCAGATATAGCTTTGTACACAGTAATTTATTATGGTACTATCATCTAAAAGTAAGATGTAGAAAAAATTGTTTTGATCTTAAAAAGATAATATAAAAAAGTTATATTATACCTCATAGGGTGCTTCAAAATCATCTGTTAAGATATTACTCTCTTTCTCTTAATAAACATTTTTTTGGCCAGTTCACCATTAGCAGGAAGACTCTCATTGTCACCAAGGATATTTGAACATCGTGCAACTCTTTTTCTTCAGACAACCCTAAGGCTGCAGTGGTTTTTTAGTCAACAACTGTGTGGCTTCTAACGAGAGGCAAGCCACACCCTAACATCCTGACTAAGCAAACGTTTTACTTGTTTGTTTTTTACTACCATATTGTTTCAGGGGAAAAAATAACTTTATATGTACTGCTTATTCCAATTAGCAATTTACCTTATGTGGTTACCATATGTTAATCAATAGAGGATTCCCTTGATATAGCCTCAAGGACAAAAGTACAGTTAACAGCAGTGGTAGCATCTAAATGAAGAGGTGCCAATCTTCTCCCTAACCAGGGGAGAAATTAACATATGTATTAGTAAGTTTCTAGCTGATGAAATGACTGAACTATTATATATTTTTCATTTTTTTAATTAGCAAATAATAATTATGCATATGTGGTACCATGTGATGTTTTGATAAATAAATATGTTATAGAATAATTAAATCAAACTGATTAACAGATCCATCACCTCACAGGCTTACCATTTGGTATGGTTTGGCTGTGTCCCCACCCAAATCTCATCTTGAATTCCCACGTGTTATGGGAGGGACCTGGTGGGAGGTAACTGAATCATGGGGCAGGTCTTTCCTGTGTGGTTCTCATGATAGTGAATAAGTCTCATGAGATCTGATGGTTTTCAAAAAGGGGGATTTCCCTGCACAAGCTCTCTTCTCTTGTCTGCCATGTGAGACGTGCCTTTTACCTTCCACCTCCCCAGCTACGTGGAACTGTAAGCTCAGTAAATGTCTTTTTTGTGGTGAATTACCCAGTCTTGGATATTTCTTTATCAGCAGCAAGAAAATGGACTAATATGCCATTATTTTGTGGTGCAAATATTTAAAATCTATCCTCATAGTAATTTTAAATATACATTGCCTGTTAACTATAGTCATCGTGCTGTGCAATAGAGACTTAAAATTTATTCCTTATGTCTAATTGAAACTTTGAAACCTTTGACTAATATCCCCTCTTCCCATCCCCCTCACCCCACATCCTGCATCCAGCTTCTATCAGCCACCAATCTACCCTCTACTTTTATGAGTTCAATGTTTTTTAGATTCCACATATAAAAGAGATCATGTGGGCCATTATATTTGATCTGAAAGAAATAAGTCATCTAACTGAGGCTGCACATATGGATGACCTGTTAACACTTTAAGGACAAGAGCTCAAAGTAGGGAAAACAGCTTGGGGTTTAGTATCTAAAATCCTATGTTGGACAATATTCTAACTATGAGACCATGGGAAAAAATTACTGTGAGCCTCTGTTGCCTTGTCTATAAAATAAGAGTAAAAACAATGCTTCCCTCAGGTGGTGATTTTGAAAAACAAAGGAGATAATTGATGAGAAATCATCATGTGAACAAAAAAAAATCACTTTAAATACAAATTATTGATGTACTTGAGCTTTCAGGAGATAGTTATGGGACGTGAGATCTACACCACAAGCAGAAAATAATGATGAACAAATCATAAGTACTAAGGTTCTGGGCAGTTTATTATTGTTGCAAAAAGTAGTATCCAGTCACTCAGGAGTTCTGGATGGCTACTGTGGCAATTTGACTGTGATGCAATCCTTGTGCCCTTCCTGGCAGAGCTGAGTGGGGCTTAGGACCATTCCTAGCAAGGTTCAGGGACTAAGTAAATCCCTGGAGATTTTGAAGTAGCTCATCATTTATAGCAATGGAAATTTTAAAGAGAAAAAGGATGGCCAAGGTTCAGGAGGTGGGGGTGCAGGAGTGTGTTAAGTGTCCATACAGATGTCCTACTATCATGTCCTTTTCCACCCATGTTTTCCATGATCACCAGTCTTTTACACCTGGCTTCTTTTCTTCTTCACACGTAACATAGTATTTGGTTGATTTCATGCATTGCCATAATTTCAACTCCTATATGCATAAAGATGCCTCCACAATCCAAATCTCTGCCCTGACCTTGCCTCTCTGCCTGACATGGTTTGGTTCTGTGTGCCTACCCAAAGCTCATGTCAAACTGTAATCCCCACATCTTGGAGCAGGGGCTGGCGGGGAGGTAATTGAATCGTGGAAGGGGACTTCCTTCTTGCTGTTCGTATGATAGTGAATGAGTTCTCACGGGATCTGATGGTTTAAAAGCCTGTGGCACACTCTCTCTCTTTCTCTCTCTCCCTCTCTCTCTGTCTCTTTCTCTGTTTCTCTCTCTCTCTCTCTCTCCCTCTCCCTCTCTCAGTCTCCCTCTCTCTGCCACCCTCCCTCCTGCTCTGCCATAGTAAGATGTGCTTGTTTCCCCTTCACTTTCTGCCATGATTTTAAGTTCCTGATTGTGTAAGTCATGCTTCCAGTTAAGCCTGTGGACCTGTGAGTCAATTAAACCTATTTTCTTCAAAAATAGACTATGAAGCTATTGTAACCAAATCAGCATGGTACTGGCATAAAAACAGACACATAGACCAGTGGAACAGAATAGAGGACACAGATATAAATCCACGCATTTAGAGCCAACACATTTTCAACAAAAGCACCAAAACATACAATTTGGAAAGGACAGTCTCTTCAGTAAATTATGCTGGGAAAACTGGATAACCATATGCAGAATAATGAAACTGGACCCCATCTTTCACCATATACCAATATCAAATAAAAATGTATAAAAGACTTAAATATAAGCCTGATGCTATGAAACTCCTGAAAGAAAACTTTGGGAAAATGCTTCAAGACATTGGCCTGGGCCAAACACGTTTGTATAAGACGTGAGAAGCACAGGCAACAAAAGCAGAAATAGGCAAATGGGATTACATCCAGTTTGCACAGGAAAAAATAAAGTGAAGAGACAACTTACAGAATGAGAGAACATATTTGCAAACTATCCATCAACAAGGGATAAGTAACCAGAATAAATAAGAAGCTCAAACTACTTAATAGCACACACACACAAAATCTGATTTAAAAAGAGCACAACTGGGCACAGTGGCTCACACCTGTAATCCCAGCACTTTGGGAGGCTGAAACAGGCAGATCACCTGAGGTTAGAAGTTCAAGACCAGCCTGGCCAACATGTCAATTAAACCTATTTTCTTCATAAACTACCCAGTCTCAGGTAGTTCTTTATAGCACTATGAAATTGGACTAACACGCAGCCCAAACTACTTTTTTGTGCATTTCCATATGGATGTCCCTAGACACCTCAAGCCAAATCTGTTCAAGAACACACTAGGTATCTTCCTTTTAATCCAACCCCTTATCTGTGATCCAGTCTTAGTTGATCTCTTGGTCTTCCACTCAGTCACCTCAGCTGTAAAAATAAGTCAACCTTGATTCAATGCTAGTGCCACTTACACACTCCAAGTTTTCACCTCAGAAATGTCTCTTGATGCTGCATATTCTTTCTTTTTAGTCCTTATATTATTGTAAATTCTTTTTATTCACCAGGTTCTTACGAGAGTTGCCTAGATAGCCCCTCTTCCACTTGTCCTTTAGGCTCCAGTCAATCATCCATGTATCTCCCTGTGTGCTATCTAAATAAACCACGATAACATCCCTCTGTCCTAAAATATTTGAGGTCTCATTTTATATGTTAATAGAATACTCATCTTTTGTAACATGGTATTGATGCCATGTCACCATTTGTTGCCTATCAAACTTTTTAACCTCATCTATAACTTTATCCCATATTCTCTATAATCCAGTTTATGAGCTACTAATGCTTTCTCTCTGAACATCATACATGTTTATGGAGAAACAAAATTTTACATCTCCATGCCTTTGTTCTTACTATTTCATCAGCCTAGAATGTCCTTTCCAGTCTTCTTTGAAACTTCAGTCATCCAAAAAAGACTAAAGTAAACTTCATCAGCAAGTCCTTCAATCCCCCCAACCACCACCAGAAATAACTACCAACACAGAACTTCGTTTGAGACATTACAGACTACTTTTTCTCAAATTTCTATGTGCCTATCAATCGAATAGGTATGTTTTTAAAATACAGATTTTCACCCAGAAGGTTTGTGATGGGACTTGAGAGTCTCATTTTTCACCAGCTCCCAGATGACATTGATGCCGCTGATCCACAGAGCATCTTTAACCAGCAAGGCATTAGGTAACCTAATTGTATCCTGATTAGCAGTGTCGCTAAGTACAAATACATTGGACTTGCACAATATTTTAGGCTTTTTTTTTCAGATCAGAAATATTTCCTATTCACTTTTCAAGACCTTTTTCTTATGTTTAAAAAAAATGAATTGAATTGAATTGATTGGCATCACCTGAATGCTGACTAGGACATTGAAGAACCCATTTTGTCATTCATCTTTGTGAAAAAGACACTAATACGATAATGATATAACAGCCTTCATGTTTTTAAGCTTAGTATATACTAGACCCTGCACTCAGCACCATCATTAGTATTATCTAATTTATGATATTTAACAACTGAAGGGTAGAGGTACTGTTAGCATCCCTACTTAACATTGATTGAAAAATTCCCCTAAGAGCCCAAGCTAGCAAGTTGTGGAGCTGAGGTAGATTCAAATTCAGATCTGCCTGACTCCAAGTCAGTGTTCTGTCCCATAATGTTCTACAGTCACTCTAAATTAGATGGTAAGATGTTAGAAGCTGCAAATGAAAGTGGCTAGTCTCCAAAGTTCTACCAACTCAGTAAGTGCACATAATTAGTAGGGAATTAGTTGGGAATAAAAGGATGTTCACAGCCTAGAAACTTCAAATATGTCATCTAAAACTTCCCTAGGCACCTGACCTTTTCTGGCTGATGGCTGATGGCATTACTCCTGTGACCAATAATCCAGGAACCCAGATACTCAATCACCCACAGCACAGCCTCCTTGTTGCCATCAAATAGCTTTTCAGAGCATCTGCTGCCATGCTTTACCACACAAATAGAGAGTGCAGTCTTCAACTTCATGAAAGCTTATTTCTCTGCTCTTTTCTAAAAACAAGGATGTCTAGTGAAAACTCAAATAGGATTTGGATATGGTCTTGCAAAATTAAAACTAATGGGCTCAGATGAAAAGAGGCAGTGTACAGAAACATTTGATACTTCTTTGGAAAACAAGAAAGTTCTAAAAATGTTAGTTCTAATAGTTTTTGTAGTATACAGAGTCACTTAAAATGTCACAGAAAGGTACATTTTGATCATTAGGAGATTATTCTGAGACATTTTGTTTGTAGGTGAACAAACAATGTGGCCCCCTTAGGTTTTCCTCAATTGACATAAAGTCAAAACATCACCCAAAGTCTTGGTTAAATGAATGTTAAACTTATAAAATCAGAAAAGCATGGTTTCTTTTCTGTTTTTTTCTTTCTACTTCTTTTGGATGAAGTTCTTTTGTATCACAGCCATTCACTCCACAATATAGAGATAAAATACAAAGTTAGAACACCTCTGTTTTGTAAATGATCAGACTTTTCCAAATGCCAAAAGTCAATAAACCATAAGCTATAGTCCAATGGCAATCACTAACTCATATTTTTGGAAAGCAGGGTCTCTCATACAGGCTTACATTCCTTAAAATTATTATTGTAAGGTTTGAAAACTACTTTCTCTTTACTAAATGAAGTTCAATAAATGCTTACAATTTATTTACTAAAAGAAAATATCTTTTTTTAAAAGCTGAAGTTACATTTTGACAACTCTGGCTTTAGGTCTGACTGAGAATTCATATCTCATGATTCCACATTTCAAATGACTCCTTTGCTAGAAGCATTGTTCTACATGGCCTAACACTGAAAAAAGATACAGATAATGCCTCAGGGTTTTTCACTTTAGAATGGGGACTACAGACTAGATGTACAAATATGCATCCAAAAGCACATCTGTAGCATCCCGTCAAAAGCAAGACATTTTTATAAAGTCAAACAATACTTGCATTCCTTACAGAGATATTACACAACTAAGTGTATTCAATAATAACAAAGCATACAAGTCACTATTTTTTAATTTATTGGGATGATTCCAGTATATGAATGAAACTTTTAATAGCAATTATACCTGGCATCCCATATCTTCTGTTGAATAAGTAAATAAATAAATAGAGTATGTTGTTATAAACTATCTTATTTTCTAACATTCATGTGTATATGTCCCTTCTAACCAACTATACAGTAAGCTCCTTGAGGGCATAAATCTTATTTTTCATTCACTTATTCAACAAATACTTACTGAACACTTAATATTCCAAGCACAATTTCTCAGCACTGGAGACAAAGCAGATATAAACAGTCAAAAATAACTACCTTTGACAGCAGTACTGACCTGCAGATGCATTAAAATTTATTGAATCATACATTGGCAATGGAGAATGTTATGGTATTTCAATTATATCTCAATAAAGCTGTTAAAAAATTAGTGCTATCATGGGGTCCACTTTCTTGAAAATCTGTTTAAAAAAATTTTTTTTTGTAGCTAGCATAGTGTGGATATAAAATCAGGACTCAACAAATATTAGTTGATTGAATTCTTGGTTTATTCAAGACATTGGTAAAATCAGCACATGATTGACATGCACCTTCGGGGCTTCTGCTGATGAGCAGCATAGGCTGAGACTCTGAGGGAATTCAGGCTCATGTCTTGGCTTTGCTATGCATTGACCTTATAGTGGGGATCATCATTCCATCTCTCAGCTTCTCATTTTCCAATTCTAAATGGGCTATTGCTAATACCTCTCACAGAGACTTAAATAAGAGAATGTGAAGGGAAAGTAAGAGAGCAATATTGATGAAATGAGATTGACCATATTTTGCTAATTGTTGATGCTGAGTGATGGATACATGGGAGTTCATTGTAAGACTCTCTACTTTTGTGTATATTTGAACTATCTAGTAAAAAGTTAAACTGTAAAAATTACATATATGATACTATAGGTTAACTCTGATACATAAAAGGCATTGGACAGAAGATAAGAATTATTATTGACCTAAGTGAATGTGTAATTTAAAAAAAAAAAAAGCTTTTATTTTTCTCCTGAAAGTCAAGCCCTGGAAATTTCTTACTGCTTAAGTCTCTGTACTTTGCAGTTACTGCAAATATTTTTATCACATATGAACTTTTTCTAAGATAGATGCAAAAGTGGAATCCAGTGGGTCATGGTTCTCATAATAGCATTCCAATAACTCGATTTCAGCTCTCCTAGAGTGAACTTATATAAAATGGAGAGCAGTTCTTCACACTGTGTCACAAGTTTGTCTGACAATCTGTCACAGTGCAGCCACCTTTCGATGTCTTATGTGTAAGAGATGGATCCGGGATAACTCCTGGTTTTTGTTTCTGTGTTTTCAAATATGTCTTCAACTTTTCCGTTTGGGCTTCAAGTACAGACATACCACTGTTCCTTGATAAACTAGTCTAAGAACTCCCGGCTCCCAGAATCTGAGCCTCGCTGGCCCCATTAGTTTATTGTCCATTCATTAGGTTTAAAAGAAGACGTAAAACGCCCACATATATTTTTTTGTTTATCTCATATTTTGCAAATATTTCAGAAGAATAAACTTTGGCAATTGCTTTGGCCCTTATATGGGGGCTGGAAATGAAAACAATTGAAGGCTGAAACAGGCCAGGGAAGGAAGGGAACCGAAAGCAGGATGGGCTGCAGGCTGACCAGCCATTACAGGGAAGATTAGAAGGTAAGAAAAGTACTTCCATAGACCAGGAACCTAGAAAAACTAGCTGAGTGGATGGAGTGGAGGGTGCCAGAAACCAAAATGGTTTAAATTCAAATGGCAAGCAACATTGTCATAACCAACTGCACGAAGGAAATAAGCAGTGAAGGTGAGCAGAGCTTGCATGGATACATGTGAGGACACTTTGCATCACCCAACAAGGCCTTGGAGCCTCTCTCAGCAAAACTGTATTAAGTACCAACTTCGTGCACCTACTCCGTGGCTGGCACTGGGACAGTGATATACTAGTGGAAAAGAATCAAATATCTCCTCCCCTTTGGGAATTATATTCCAGCAGTTCAGTTAGACTATTACACAAGCAATGACAAAGTGTCTTAAGGACTGTGAGAACAGAAGTACAAGGTACCTAACCCATACTCGGCAATCCCAAAAAATTACTCAATCCAGAAGTAAGTAAGAGTCATCAGGAGAGGGGACGGTGGCAGGAATATAGTAATCAGATGCCTTTAGCTATAAGGAATAGAAAACCCAAACTGGCTTTAACAAGTACATTTGTTAGATGACAAAAAGTCAATCCAGAGGCAGGGTGCACCTCAGAGTTGTTTGAGCTGTAGGTTAAGTGATGTCATTGAAGACATGGGTCATTGCCTTTTCTGATTCACTCTCGATGGTATTGGTTTCATCCTATCTCTGTGTTCCTTCATGCCTGTAGGATGGTGGCCAGAGCATTTAACACTATGTGCTTCTTTGTTCAAATTGAAGAGAGAGAAATTGTAGCTTCCAATCAGTCTCTCTTAACAGCAAGAAAGACCTTTCCCAGAAGCTTCAGGCAGGCCTCTCCTGTATCACAGTTCCCAGAATTGTGTCATACAAACCAACCACAGGCAGTATAGATTGAATTACCCTTAGGTCAGTTCTCCCATCACCCTCTGCTCCTCATTGAGGAACAAATAGAATCTATATTGGAGAATCCAACACAAAGTCTACCACAAGGTAGGGGGTGAAATAAAACATGCCAGGAAAGGGAATCAATATATTTGAGCTCCTGGAGGTAAAGGAGAGCATGAGAAAGACAAACACAAGCAAACAGTGTATAAGGAAGAGGAAGCAGTTAGCATATTACCATTCCACAGTGCAGGAAATAGGCGGAGCAAGAGCATTGTGTGTGAGTGGACAATGGCCCCTGTGAAATGTGCAGTTGTTTCTTATTCTCAGTAGCTCTACGGAAGATGCTTGAGCCTAAAGTTTTGGGGACTGAGTTTGAGCCAATACAGTTAGAAGGGTGAAGGTCAGAAGCTGGCAAATATGTTCCCATGAAAGTCTCTGTGGAACTTGGGGCATAATTAGAGCTGGCCCTGGGCCCGATGGCAATAACAGAGCCCCTAGGAGAAGACAGGTCTCCCATCTTTGACGCCCAGCCTCAGCCTGGTGCCCAGACACATTGCAGTACTAGAGGCACTGCCACCCAGCACCCGAGCGCTTGGTGTCCTCAGGACAGGCACTGGCAGGGTAGCGGGGGTGAGGTGTTTTCAGTGGCTCTGGGACAGTGTAGATCAGCAAGTGGGAGTTGCAGGAAAAGAGGAAAAGAATATGATGAGGGCTGCCTGGTGTCCACAGTGACTAATGTGTTTGTGGATTCAGGTGGGAATAAGTATAAATGTTTCTATGGGAACTCAGTTCTTCAGTAGAGGCCTGAGAGCATTGTAATTTCAGCATAAATGTGAAGTCAGGTGGCAGTAGATTAGATTAGTTTAGAACAGAGGAAAATTCATGATGTAGAGAGCAGCAGCAAGAATCAGACTCCCTCAACTCAATTTTAAAAATGTAGCAACGCAAAGGTGAATAATAGAATGTATTATTGCTCCCAATTATTTACTACCCTATTCTCTCTAGGAAGATTATCCACCCCTGCTAAGATCACCAGATTTAGCAAACAAAAAGTCAGGATGCTTATATTTCCAAAATACAACAAATAACATTTATAATCCATACAATATTTGGGGCATACTTGCACTAAAAACTCATTTGTTGGTTACTGAAATTCAAATTCAACTGGAGTTCTAGCATTTTTTTCTGGCAATCCTAACCTATGTTCCCAGCCCTGAAATTTGCTATTTCTGACACGGGAGCAGAATGTGATGCTGCCTCATTGACTTTGGACTTAAACATATGACACCCTTTGGACAAAGGAATGGAAGTGGATGTAACATACATACACGAATTCTGAGCAGAAGATTTAAGAAGCACTAAATGCTCTCTCACTGTTTCTATCTGCCACAAAATAGCAGTCTCAAAAAGGGACTGCTCCTTCAGTCTCAATCCTCAGCACACAAAGACACATGGACCTGGAACCAGTGGCACTTACAATGAGAGAAAAGAGGGCTTAGGACTGAAAGGTTTTGAAGTCACGTGTTATTACAGCAAAATTAATGATACAGATGCCAAGAATGACTTCTAAGAAAATATATATGCTGTGAGTACATGAATGTGAAAGTAGATTTTCCTTAACTCACAAAGTGTGTAGGTTTTTCTACTTTTTTCTTTCAATTTTAGGGTAAACATTTCATTCAGTTCTTTTCTTAGGGAGGAGACATCAGTGGGAGCATGTTCCTTTCAAGTTTTATATAGGTAATCATCACAGGAATAATTTATATGTTGCATAATATACAGTTTAATCAAAAATATGTATTCTGTAGATACTTTATGACAGGTCCAATGTTACACGTGAATCAATAGCCTAAGTAGCTAGTTGTTATTTACTTTTAGCTCAGACCACATGAAAAAAATCTACCTCTTTCTATTTTGAAAAGCCATGTTTAATCAAGACCATCACTTAAAATATGCTTTTTTAAAAACTAAAGGAGAGATTACATTCAAACAAACTTTAAAAAATTTTATGTAAGTTTGCACTCAGCTTTGAGCGTTTGTCATCTTCTCAGCAACCACCAAGATCTCTCAGCATACAGGTGATGAAATTTTGTGTAATGGATAGACATGCACGCACACACATATACACTCAGGTTTCTGTTTCCAAACCTTTTTTCTCTATTTCTAATACTCTACATTCTTCCTAGTTACATCTATGGTGTTTTGTTGTTGACATACAATTGCCACAATTTCCCTCAATGCGTTCATTCAATCTTCACCCAACTCTGCTTCCAGGAGGTGGCATGGCTGGACCAGGTACTCACATTAACACTAAATAAACGTTCTGCAGGTCCTCACAGACTTATCATTGTTTGCTGTAGCTCTAAGAAGACTAAATGCACAATCTCAACTATTTACAATATCAAATAATAAACCTCAATCTTTTCACGTGGAAATCGCTGTCTCCTACCCTTGTATGCGTGGTAGCTATGTGAATGTGCAATTTCAAAGATATTTGGGGGAAAAAAATCATGGAAACATTTGCATCCCTTCAGTCAGAGCCATTTCTGCAGTTCTTACTGGAACATTCCTAAGGCTGAGCTTGCTGAATTCTGACAACAAGAAAATGTCAGCCAGAGACTGGTATTTAACTCATTTGCACTGTACAGTTTGCAGCGCACAAGGTGCCAATTAAAAAGGCAGAAGAGAAGCGGAAGAGCCTGTCTCTCAGCTTGGTTGGAGTGAGACATGATACTAATTATTAAAGGGACTCAAGATTAACAGCAGCTAAGACAGAAGAAGCGCTACTTTCAAGTACAACAGGAGCTGAAATGCTGCACTGAGAATTGAGTTAAGCTGAAATGGTTTCTAGCTGCAACAAAAGGGAGTTAGAAAGCTGTCAAGAAATGTTCTCTAGCAGGGTTATTAAATGCCTAAATGATTACTAACGGAGGTTGTGAAATCTTGATTTCTGGAGGTTTAGGAAACAAAAAGAATAGTCAAGTATTTCATAAGGCATTTACTATGTGTGACAGTCCTGCATTAGACACTGTGATTCAGCAATGAACTAGAAGGCAAATTCTGGCCAACAGAAACGTCACATTCCAGGAGTAGCAGCTGCAGTCTTTCCTCAGTTACAGAGACGTCCTTGTCCTCAGCCAGCCCACTATGCACCTATTAACTCATCAGATCTGCATCTCTAGATCCATTTTCTCTATGCCAGGTACTATACCAGACAACACTGTATATATTTTATCATCATGACAACCCTACATGGCCATAATTATTTTATTCATTTTACCGATAAAAACTGTAAACTTAGATGGCAATTTAATTAAGATTACAAAGCCATGTGGGGTAGATTTGAGATTAGGTTAATTGCAAGACTAATATACTGTTTTTGCATCTCATACTGCTACCTCTATTCTATCTCCCAACCACTGGGGCCACCCAAGGCTTGGACATTGCTATGTGTTAATCCCTCCTGCATCTATCCTCTCATAGGGAATGAGTATTTTTATGAATGCTTCATGATATTGTGAATGTCTCATTGGAGTCCAGATAGTGTCCAGATCTTTGTGCTTTGACCATTTAGTGACTCTACTGGGAGAAAGTTCAATGGAAGTAAGCTGGTATGAAAGAGATTTGAAGGTGGCAGAACCTGTTACGTCTCTCAAATTACATAGCATAGGGTGGAGTGGGGTGGGAGTAACTTCTGTGATTGTGGCTTAGCTCTGTATTATTGGAAGTGGTGACAGAGGGATTAATTTAGGCCCTCTCCAATAGACAAAGTAAAATATCCAAAAGTACATTTGTAAAATGAAGTTAGTGAAATAATATTGGTAAAAATGGCAGAGTAACAAAATGGGTGCCATAGTGCACACCTGTAGTCCCAGCTAGTCAGTAGGCCACAGCCAGCCTGGGCAACATAAGGAGACTCCGCTTCCAAAAAAGGAAGGAAGGAAGGGAGGGAGGGAGGGAGGGGAAAAAAGGAAGGAAAGGAAGGGAAAGGAAAGGAAAGGAAAGGAAAGGGGAAGGAGGCAGGGAGGGAGGGAGGGTAAGGCAGAGTGATGTTCTCTGAAACTTTTCTCCTCCATAAAAGCAATGGAAAAACATAGCAAAAATTCTAAGAATCTACACTGGAGATTAATAAAAGGCTTTCTGCAAGCCAGGAAGATTTCATTGAAAAAAATACAGCAGAATACTAATAAGAACAGCATGCTTTGTAGCATTTCAACTTAACATATTTCCACCTTTCCCTCTCCAGCTCCATGGTGGCCTTAAAAGCCAACATCCTACAATCATGATGAAAACCAGCAGCCTGGCAGTCAGTGGAGAGGGCAGAATGAGGTTGGAACACCTTCAAAGCCTCATTCCTGAGAATTTTTATTATGCGACCTGCTGGTGGATTCTGGAATACTAGGCTGTTTTTGTTTGGCTGGACTCAGAGATCTGCTGTACAACTTTGTGTTTATGGTTAACAGTCCTATATTGTACACTTAAAAATGTGTTAAGAGAGTAGATCTCACATTATGTGTTTTTTTACCAGAACAAAAACAGCACTCGGGTTAGAAAGGAAAAAGCAAAATTATCTGTATTTGTCATAATCTTATTTTTAGAAAATTTTAGCAAATCCACAAAAATTATGAGAGCTGGTAATCAAGTTCAGCAAAGTTGCAGGATGCAGGGATTTCTGTACAATAACAATGAACATTCTGAAAATGAAATCAAGAAAATCTATAGTAGCATCAAAAATACTAAATATGGCAAAAGAAGTGGAATAGTGACTAAAAACTATGAATGATTAAAGAAGACTTAACTAAGTGTAGGTATATCTTATGTTCCTAGATTAGAAGATAATATTGTTAAGTTGGCAATAGTCCCCAAATCAATATACAGATTCAAATTCAAGGTAATATTTATTAAAATCCCAGATGACATTTTTGCAGAAATTTATAAGCTGACTCTAACATTCATATGAAAGTGCAAGGGACATAGGATAGCCAAAAATCTTGAAAAAGAACAATGTTGGATAATCCACACTTCGCAATTTCCAAACTGACTACAAAACAAGAATGATCAAGACTGTGTGGTACTGGTGTAAGGACGGACACACAGAACAATGGAATATAATTGAGAGTCTAGAAATTAAGTCATAAATGTAGAAGCAATTAATTTTCAAAAATGATTCAATGCATAAAGAATAGTTTTTTCAATAAGTGGTGATGTGATAAATGGATAGCTACATACAAAAGAATGAAGCTGGACCCCCAACTCTCACCATATACAAAAATTAACTCAAAATGAATCAAAGATCTACCTGTAACAGCTAAAGCTATGTAACTCCTAGAAGAAAATGTCGGTATAAATATTTATATTAGGCAATGGTTTCTTAGATATGACACCTAAAGCACAAGCAACCACAGAAAAATCGTAGATAAGTTGGACTTCATCAAAATTAAAGACTGTTGTGCTACAAAACATACTCTCAGGAAAATAAAAAGACAACCCTCTAGAATGGAAGAAAATATTTACAAATCATTTATCTGATAACAATATGGTATCCAGAATATATAAACAACTTTTACAACTCAACAATTGAAACACAAATAATCCTATAATAAAAGTGAACAAAGAACTTAAATAGATATTTCTACAAAAAAAGTGCAAAAGGCCAATAAGCACATGAAAAGATGCTCAAGATAAACTATTAAGGAAATGCAAACCAAAACCCTCTTGAGATACAATTTTACATGCATGGGTTTGCAATAACAAAAAAACTGGAATCCGCTTGGACATTCATCAGCATGGACTCTGTTAAATACAACCATATAATGAAAAAATGTACAGTCATTAAAACGTGAGCTAGAACTGCCTGTGCTGATATGGGAAAACTTTTAAGATATGTAGTCTGCTTTCACACTGCTATAAAGAACTGCCAAAGGCTAAGTAATTTATAAAGAAAAGAGATTTAATTGACTCACAGTTCCGTATGGCTGGAAAGCCCTCAGGAAACTTACAATCGTGGCAGAAAGGGAAGCAGGCACATCTTACATGGCAGCAGGTGAGAGAGAGCAAAGGGAGAAAAGTCCCTTATAAAACAATCAGAGCTCCTAAGAAGTCACTCACTATCACAAGAACAGCATGGGGGTAACCACCGCCATGGTCAAATCACTTCCCACCAGGTCCCTCCCTTGACGTGGGGATTGTGGGGATTGTAGTTTAAGATGATATTTGGGTGGGGACGCAGAGCCAAACTGTACAACTCACTAAGATGACTGTATTTTAAAAGATAGACAATAACAGCTACTGGTGAGGATTAAAGAAACTAAAACCCTTGAGCATTTTGAGGGGAATGTAAAATGATACAGCCACTTTGGGAAAACAGTTTGGCAGTTCTATAAAATGTTAAACATGGAGTTACCATGTGACCCAGGAATTCTACTCTTAGGTATATACCCAAAGAGAACTGAAAACCTATGTTCACACAAAAATTTGTACATAAATTATCATAACAGAATTATTCTTAATACTCATAAAGTGTAAACAATCTCAATATCTATTAATTGATGAATAGTTAAACCAATTGTAGTATATCCAAATGAACGTTATTCAGCCATAAAAAGAAAATACTAATTTATGACTACACCATAGATCAATCTTAAAAGCATGCTCAGTGAAAGAAGCCAGACACAAAAGGTCACATATTGTATAATTCCATTTATGTGAAATGTCCAGGATGAGCAAATCTATATAGGCAGAAAGTAGATTAGTGGTAGTCAGGGACTGGGTTGAGGGATGGAAGAATGAAGAGTGACCACTAATAATATGATGTTTCTTTTTGTTTTTGGAGTACTGAAAATGTTCTGCAATGGTTGCACAACAATATGAATATATTAAAAGCCACAGTATTATATACTTTTAAGGGGTCAATTTTATGTTCTATGAATTATATCTCAAAAAGAAAGGTTTCATAATTTATCTAGGAGATTAGCACAAAAATTAAAATTTAAGAATGCCTAGTATTCACAAGTTTAAAGAGAAAAGAGCCCCTTCATACACTGCATCTGGTAAGGTAAACAGACTCAACTCCTTTGGAAGACAATTAGGCAGCATCTATCAATGTTTTTTCCTATACTCTCACTCCACAATTCTGGTAAAAATTTACCCAGAAGATGTACCCAAAATTGTGTTCAAAAGGGGTTCACTGAAACCATGTTTGCAATAACAAAAAGCTGGTGGCCACCTAGACATTCTTCAGCATGGACTCTGTTAAATACAACCATATAATGAAAAAATATATAGTCATTAAAACATGAGCTAGAACTGTACGTGCTGACACTGGAAAGCCTTCAAAATATGTTATGTTGAGAAAAACCAGTGTGTGAAGCACTCTGTGAAATAAGCCAGGCACAGAAAGATAAATACCACATGATCGCACTCATATGTGGAATCTAAAGTTGATCTCATAAAGTAGAGAGTATAATAGTTGTCACTGAAGCTGGGGAGCGGAGGGATGAGAGGGGAATAGAGAGACACTGAGAAATAGGTAGAAAGTTACAGTTAGCAGGAATAAATCCTGGTGTTCTATTGAGCAGTAGGTGATTATTGTTAACAACGTTACATTGTACATTCAAGATACATAGAAGAGAGGATTTTGAATGTTCTCACCACAAAGGAAAGGTAAATGTATGAGGTGATGAATATGGTAAATACCCTGACTTAATTTTTATAGAATATATCGAAATATCACACTGTACCTCATAAATACAACATTATGTGTCAATTAAAATTTTAAAAATAAAACACACATTTGAGTAAATATATTTAATAGTATGCCTTGGTAATGAGTAGTTATTATTTATTAGTAGATAATTACATAACTGGAATTCTCAATTTAAATTTGTGATAAGAAAAATATAGATAAACAAATAGAGGTTAAGTGATTATTAGGTTACCAGCTTAGCCCACACATATTGACTTTACCCATTATTAAGGGAGCAGTTGTAAAACACTTATCCTGGAAATGGACTTGTGTTAGAATTCCCATTCTATAATTTAGTTGCTGTGTGAATTTGGGCAAATGACCTACCTTGTCTGAGTATTCATTACTTCAGTTAAACATGGTACTAAGATTTTACCATAGAGTCATTATGAAGACAATAGATGGCTATATGCATATACAAAAGCACTAGAAGTCTTTAATAAATGGTCATGAATAACATTCTTATAATGTGAGCAAAATAGTTCTCATAATAACCCTAAATCCACAGATCACTTTAAGATTCTTTAAAATTCTTGATTTGTAGATGGGTCAGATGTTTTTACCTGAGGACCCCTAATGCTTGGAGTTAAGTCAACATCTCCCTAGAATGTCTCACTTTTCTGAATCCTCAGCTCCAACACCCTGAAATTCTGAACCCATCTGTGCACTGAGATATGCAAAGCTGGGGCTCTTCCAAGTCCTTGAACTTCAAGGAAATGTGGCAGTTATCAGCAAGAGGGGAGCCCTTACAACATCATGGAACTGGGTTTCCAGCCCCAGGGAAATGAGGAGTCCCACAGGCAACATCAACAGCAGAAAGCTACTTGCAGAGAGTCTGCACCCGCAGGGCAGGCCTTGGCAGCCAGAGGGGATGCAAGGAAATGTCTGTCAATGTGCTTTGACCATCTGAGGCAAGTGTCCTTACATCATAGCCCATCTGGACAATGAGAAGAGTTACATTAAAGGGTTAGAATGAACAGATATTACATCTTGCACTTTGCCTTTTGTATTGCTTATTTGTTTCATTTGCTTTTTACTTTTTCTGTGAAATGGTGGAGTGGCATCACGTAAAAGACAAGGAATCTGGAACCTGAGAAAGCAGCATAAAATTGCAGGTCCCCCACTTTCTAGCAGAGCAGGTTTGGGCAAATCAGCAAACCCATCTCAGCTTCTCTGTCTTCATTTGATGGTAAACACATAAAGAGGCTTGTACTGTACCTTGGATGTAAAAAGTGCTCAATCCATTGTTAGTTTTCTTCCTCTTGTTCTCCCACTTCCACTTAGTTCCCCTTTCCTTTCCTCATGATATAATTTAAATTTGTGGCCTTGACTAAGATGTTCTTTCTTCTCTGTGCCCAAAACCTAATGGTGCAGGCTAGATCTGTGGATATGAAAGATGTTTGCCCAATGTGATTGTTCCAGATCTCTGTAGGAAGCAGTAGTCATCATGCAAAGATCGTAAATAATAGAAAACTTTCAATGTGCTTAAAAAATGTCCATTCAATTTTAGTTTTTACAACATGACATCTGAAAGCTAGAAATGAGAGAACCAGGCAAATGTAAGGACTTACATAGGCAGTCTCCATATGAAACTGTTGGGATTACTGCTAGGAGAGTCTGCCCCTTCTGCCTTCATCAGCCCTGCAGTTTATGGTGTGCTCTGCAATATGGTCATGGCTGGGTCTCTCTGAAATGAAAGGGAACTTGGGAGTCAATATTCACTAGCCAGTTGATTTCGCTGAGTAAGAACAAAAACCCACACACGCAGCCCATATTACATTCTCAACTTGTCCTCAACATGCATGAAATGATAAGAAGAGATTTCCTTACTAGGATTGCCTTGTAGGAATTAAATTCATTTAAAGCAAAATGTATGAAGCCTTAAAATTAGAAAACCCCAAGTCTCTTCTTTTGGAAATTGCTATCTTTATTTGTATTGTTTATTCATTCACTTCTTGGCCTCATGAATTTTGAACTTTTCTTTCCAAAACATGTTTATTACTGGCTCTTTCATTGGCAATTTTTATAGTGTTTTGATTCTTCAATAGATTTCCTAATATCTAAATCCGTTAAGTTGTTTGTGTTTAAATACCTTCAATAAGGACAATGAGAACGTCCTGAGGTGAAGTGGGGGAAAAGTGCTTACAATTCTGATCTTCAGAGGTAGAAACATTTTAATCTTCTGAAATCAAAATCAGGCAAAGAGGAGTTCTCTGTTAATGATGCTACAGAGAGTCTCTTAATTAATTCCCTTTACTGTCTCCTCATACAATGGAGAGAAGACATAATGAGAGGAATGAGATACTCTGCATAGATTTTTCTCTGAGCATTTAACTTTTCAAAGTAGGGAAAGGAATGATTTTAATTTTTCTTTTTCTTTTGACCTCTGGCATAATTCCTTCTGAAAAATATTCTCTTCGGGTGTCAAATTACAAGTTGTTTGGTTATAAACATATGGGCTATTTTGTTTTAAACAATAAAATAAAAGGTCTGCTGACATTGTTACACCCGAAAAAAGCTCACTTTCTGTTCTAACTCTGTCATGTGTGAAACAAGAGCAAAACAAAAGAAATTTTATTAATCCAGCTTTCCAGATAGTTCTATCATTTCTGGGTATTCTGGATAATGGAGAGTCTATGACTGCTGTCACATAAAAAATAGACTGTTTAGGTGGACTCGTCTCCCTTTCTCACAATGGTTCCAACCTCAAACTTTGGATTCATCCGGAGAATTTCAACAATGGTTCCAACCTCAAACTTTGGATTCATCTGGAGAATTTCAAAACATAGTGATACGTCTGTCTTATGCCCCAGATATTCTTATTTAGTTGGTCTGGGGAGAACCTGGGATCAGGGTTTTTTAAACCTTCCGGCAATTCTAATGTATAGCCAAGGTTGAGAAATCCTGGTAGACAGAATGTGGGGTAAAGACCGGGAGCAGGGCCACAGATTCAGACTTCACATCTTCCCCTTTCCTGTAGTTTCAAACTGAGTGTTTCTGCCTCTCTATGTCTGTATTTTGGAAGTCTGTTTATAGCTTTTTTATTATAGAAAAAACGGTTATTGTTTTTTATTTTTAAAGAACATTTGGAAACCACTATTCTAATGAAGAAGGCTAATACCTCACTCCCCCTTTCCAGGCTGGTTTTATGCCTATGATCATAAAGAAAAGAATTTCAGCTTATTTTGTTTGTTTTATTCTTAATATATTAGGAAGATTGAATATAAAGATAAAAAGTTGAGTGCTGTCTTTATTTCATTCTAAGAGGCCTTGCAGAGAGTGGAACTCATCTGTCCTATCCTCAAGCACTATGGAGTGATAAGTAAAAAGGGACTTGGAGAAGGAATATAGATAGATGCCTGCTCAGAAATATTAAAGATTCCCTTGAACCTTCTAAAAAGCTGGATTGCTTACAGATGTAAATGAAGAGCAATGATTGAAGGCTTCATTAGAAAATGAAATGTATTAAGACCCCTCAAGACCAATAGTTAATGAATATTACTTGATTAATACAAGTCCTCATCAAAATGAGAAAGAGAAAAAAGGTTCCAGCACAGAGCCAGCTAGAAGCCCCACAAACATTAGGAATTTTCTTATTATTCTTAAAAGATAAGAAATTTGAAAATTACATGCCAACATGGTGAAACCCCTTATCTACTAAAAATACAAAAATTAGCCGGTATGGTGGCATGTGACTGTCATCCCAGCTATTTGCAAGGCTGAGGTAGGAGAATCGCTTGAACCTAGGAGGCAGAGGTTGCAGTGAACTGAGATCACACCACTGCACTCCAGCTTGGGTGACAGAGCAAGACTCCATCTCAAAACAAACAAACAAACAAAACAAAGAAAGAAAAGAAAAGAAAATTACATGGATGGATGTTGTTGAATTACAATGGTAAAAATTACTCTTTTGCTCTCAGTTTTTTGTTCTAGGACCAATAAGTTAAGGAGCCATAAGCTACAGTACTGAAACCCTATGGGTCTTAAACCCACAATCTGCATCCTACTAAATTAGTTTTACTTAAGGGTTGAAGACAGTTTTCTCATTACTGTAAAGATTTTTAAAAATGGAACAATTGTAAGCCTCTGGCCTCATTTTGTTTCTTCTTTTTTTCTTTTCTTTTTTTTTTTTTTGGAGCCGATATATTTATGCCAACCACAGAAACTATAAGCCATACAAAAATTAACAGCAAAATGATAGAAGTAGTTCCTTCCTTATCAGTAATTACTTCAAATATAAATAGATTCAACTTTCAAATAAAAAGGCAGAGATTGGAAAATGGATCAGAAAATAAACGAAAACCATGATTAAATTACATGCTGTCTACAAGAGATTCACTTTAGATCCAAAAAGACAAATACCTTGAAAGTAAAGGATGGAAAAACATATTTTCTGCAAATTACAACCAAAAATAAATCAGAGTGCTATAGTAATATCCAACAAAATAGATTCTAAGCCAAAAACTATTAAAAGAGACCAAGACAGGCATTATATGGTGATAAAGGGTGAGTTCATCAAGAAGATATAACAATTATAAACATTACACCAAACAACAGAACCCCAAAATATATGGAACAAACATTGACAGAATTGAAGAGAGAAACAGTTCTACAATAATAGTTGGAGTTTTTGATACCATTTTCAATAATGGATAGAATATATAGACAGAGATTAACAAGGGAATAGAAGAGTTGAACAATATAAACAAACTAAACCAAATAGAAATACAGTTGATTATTGCTATTTGTGGTAGTAATGTTCTATAAAGTCACCATGAACTTTATAGCAAATATTAAATTGTTACTCTTAGGCAGAGTTACTCTGGTAACATTTCCATCAACTGATCAATACATGAGTTTGTTTTATGTGTATTTCTGTTTAAAGACACTTTATGCAATATGTATTGTTTATTAACGTTTATTCATAACCAATAGCACTATAACTTGTTCCTTAATAACGATTATCTAACATGTGTTTTCTCTGTAAGGCATGCCACAACCTTCTTGCACTTAGAAACACCAGACAGCACTATAATGGTATGCTTGGGAGCCATTTTAAACAGAAAAATCATTAATAATAAACACAAAAATATGAAAAACATAGCACTGCATAGATAACAAAAAGGACACTTGTTTATAACATAGAAACTTAAAAAAGAAGGCAGAACATTGCCTTGTTCAATCTGAGCTGAGAATGTGTGTCTCAGGCAACTCATATTTTTCACTGCTCTGAACATGCCCACGTCCATGAACGAATGTAAAAGCTATGTGATTTCAGAATTACGAATAATTTTTAGTGGGTGGGCTAATTAGAAATTATGCAGTCTATGAATAATGAAGATTGACTGTGTGTGGAACACTCTGCTGACAATAGCGTAATACACATTAACCGCAAGTGCACGTGGAACAGTCATTAAACTAAACCACGTGTTGAGCCACAAAACAAGTCTCAATAAATTTATAAAGATTAAAATCATGCAAAACATCTTCTCTGACCACAGTGGAATGGAACTAGAAATCGGTAACAGAAGGAAAGCTGGAAAATTCACAGTTTTATAGAAATTAAACAATATGGAAACAACCAGTAAGTCAAAGAAGAAATCACAAGTAAACATAGGAAATATTTAGAGATGAATGAAAATGAAACTACAACATACCAAAATTTACATGATACAGCAAAAGAAGTGTTCAGAGGAAATTTATAGCTACAAATTCCTATAATAAAAAGAAATATTTCATATCAATAATCAAAAACCTCTCAAAGAAAATCCCAGGACCAGATAACTTCACTAGTGAATTCTACAAAACATTTAAAGAAAAATTGTCACTATCATTTCCAAAATATAAAAGAGAAGCAAATACCTTCTTATTCATTCTACAAAGCTAGCATTGCCCTGAGGCCAAAGCCAAAAAATATATATAAGAAGAAAAGAAACCTACAAACAGTTATTTCTCATCAATATAGATGTAAAACTCTTTCATAAAATACTTACAAACTGAATTCAACAGCATATTTAAAGCATATGCACCATGACAGAGCAGGAATCCAAAGATAGTTAACATGAAAAGTCAATCAATTTAATATACTATATTAATAGAATGAAGGAAGAAAACAATCATCTCAATTGATGCAGAAAAAGTATTTGACAAAATCCAGCATGCTTGCATGATAAAATCACACAGAAAACTAAGAACAGAAGGGAACTTCCTCAACATGATTTAAAAAAACACATTTATGAGAAATATAGAGCTAACATGATACTGGTAAAAGACTGAAAGCTCTTCCCCAAAGATCAGGATAAGAGTAAGATGCACGCTTTCATCATTGTTACTCAACCTTGTACTGAAAGTACTGCCAGGAAAATAAGAAAAAGAAAAATAACACCCAAATTGTAAAGAAATAAATAAAACTATCTCTATTCATAGATGATAATCTACAAAAAAATTAGATCTGATAAATGAATTCAGTAAAAATCAGTTGTATTTCTACACACTAGTAGTAAATAATCTGTAATGAAATTTAAGAGAGCACTTATATTTACAATAGTATCGAAAAGAATAGAATGCCTAGGAGCAAATTTAACCAAGATGAAAGACTTGCACGCTGAAAACTATTTTTAAAAGTTGAAATAAATTAAGGAGGGCATAAATAATTTATGAAAAACAAAGAAAAACATTCTTTGTTCATGGATAGGATGATATCAATATAACCCAAAGTAATCTACAGACTCAGTGCAATCTCTATCAAGATTTCATCAGTCTTTTTTGCAGAGATGAGAAAGCTGATCCTGGAATTCACACAGAATTGAAAGTATCCCTGAATAGTTAAAACAACACTGAGAAATGTAATAGTCCATTCAGTCTTCTGTAACAAGATACCATCAACTTAGAGGTTTATAAACAACGGAAATTTATTTCTGAGTGTTCTGGAGGCAAGGAAGCCCAAACTCAAGGCACCAGCAGATTCAGTGTCTGGTGAGGGCCTGCTTTCTCATAGATGGCTGTCTTTTCACTGTAACCTCACATGGCAAAAGAGGCAGCATCTCTCTTTGGTCTCTTATAAGGGGACTAATCTCATGTGTAAGGGCTCTCCTTTTGTGACCTAATCACCTTCAAAGACATCACCTCCAAAAAGTAACATTTATACACTGTTGGTGGGAGTATAAATTAGTTCAACCATTGTGGAAGACAGTGTGGTAATTCCTCAAAGACTTAAAAACAGAAACATCATTCAACCGAGCAATCTCATTACTGTTCTGTTACTTCATAACAGAATAGTTTATATTCCTTTGGGTATTGGATTGCTGTACCCAATGAGATTAATTAATTCCACTGGCTTTAGGAAAAAACGATCATCTCAGTTGATGCAGAGAAAGTATTTTACAAAATCCAGCACCAAGGTGGGCGGATCACGAGGTCAGGAGTTTGAGACCAGCCTGGCCAACATGGTGAAAAACCCTATCTCTATAAAAAAACACAAAAATTAGTTGGATGTGGTGACATGAGCCTGTAATCCCAGCTACTCAGGATGCTGAGGCCAGAGATTAGCTTGACCCTGGGAGGCGGTGGTTGCCGTGAGCTGAGATTTTGCCACTGCACTCCAGCCTGGGTGACCAAGTGAGTCTCCATCTCAGATAAAAATAAATAAATAAATAAATAAATAAATAAATAAATAAATAAATAAATAAATAAAATGGATCAGAAAATGGAAACTTTCAACAAATAACTAGAATCTATAGAAAGAATGTATAAGAAGAAAACAGGACACAGCAGAGATATTTGTAAGCTAATATTCATTGCAGCGTCATACACAGTAGCCAAAAACTGGAAACAACCCACGTGTCCATCAACAGATGAATAGTTAAACAAAATGTGGGGTGGGTGTATGCGTGTGTACGTATGTGTGTGTGTGTATATACAATGGAATACTATTTATGTATAAAAAGGAATATAGTTCTGATAACATGCTTCAACATGGATGAACCTTGAAAGTATACCCTGCTAAATGAAATAAACCAGATAGAAAAGGACAAATACTGTATTTGCCACTTCTGTAAAATATCTGCAGCAGGCAAATGCATAAAGAAAGAAAGTAGGTTAGAAGTTACCAAAAGACAGGGTAAGAGGATAATGGTGAGTTATTGCTTAATGCATTACAGAGTTTCTGTTTGGGGTGATGAAAATGCTTTGGAGCTAGATAGTGGTGATACATGAACAACCCCATGGATGTAATTAATGCCATTGAATCGTACATTTTAAAATGGTAAAAAACCAAATCTCATGTTTTATAGATATATGTTTTACCACAATAAAAATATGTCACCCATAAAAGACAGAAACTACACTTCTTCTGCAGTGTAGTTGTTCTAATAGCTGTTAATAAAATCATATATGAAAAAGCAGCATACTGAAATCAGTGGTAAGTGTGTGAGTATATATGTTGTGTCGTAAGGGGGATACTTCGAAGGCTAACACTCCTTAGCCATCCTGTTCTTCTTGAAAATATTATCACGTCTCCCCACTTTACCCCTCCTTTTTATGGGAATAAAATATGTAATGCATGGCTGGCCATTTCTGACACTCCAGCCGCCTTCCTAGAATGACAAGTGTTATTTCAAAATAGGGTCTGCTGCAGGCCCCACTGCAGACACGTTTTCAAGTGAATGCTGCTCTTTGTGAATCACTCAGCCGAATTTTCAAGTAGTGATATGAAAGCTCACAAGAAATGTAAAGTTCTAAAAATGAATTAACAACTTGTACATTTGAATTCCTTCATCTTTTTTCACCTCTAAACCTTGGAATGCTCCAGGACTTCGTGTCTGGTGATTTTACCTTCTCCATCTGCACTCACTCCCTAGATGACCTCATCCAGTCCCATGGCTGAAATAGCATCTATGCTCTGATGACTCCAGCTTGCTGCATACAACCCAGATCTTTGTTCTGAATTCCAAACTCATATATCTATCTAGTCAATATTTTAACATGTTTTCATATAGTGCTTACTATGTGCAATGCACAGTCCAAAGCACTTCACATGCATTAACTTATTTAATCCTCATAGCAATTTATTATTATCCCCTATTTTACAGATAAGGACACTGAGAACAGACAGATAAAGTAAGTATCCCAATGTCATACAACAAATAAGTGATAAAACTGGGATTTGACAAAACCACATTGAGATACCATCTCACGCCAGTTAGAATGGTGATCATTAAAAAATCTGGAGACAAGGCCGGGTGCAGTGGCTCAGGCCTGTAATCCCAGCACTTTGGGAGGCCGAGGCGGGTGGATCACAAGGTCAAGAGATCGAGACCACCCTGGTCAACATGGTGAAACCCCGTCTCTACTAAAAATACAAAAAATTAGCTGGGCATGGTGGCGTGTGCCTGTAATCCCAGCTACTCAGGAGGCTGAGGCAGGAGAATTGCCTGAACCCAGGAGGCAGAGGTTGCGGTGAGCCGAGATTGCGCCATCGCACTCCAGCCTGGGTAACAAGAGCGAAACTCCGTCTCAAAAAAAAAAAAATCTGTAGACAACAGATGCTGGAGGGGATGTGGAGAAATAGGAACACTTTTACACTGTTGGTGGGAGTGTAAATTAGTGCAACCATTGTGGAAAGATAGTGTGGCGATTCCTCAAGGACCCAGAAATAGAAATACCATTTGACCCAGCAATCCCATTACTGGGTATACACCCAAAGGATTACAAATCGTTCTATTATAAAGACACATGCACATGTATGTTCATTGTGACATTGTTTACAATAGCAAAGACCTGGAACCCACCCAAATACCCATCAATGATAGACTGGATAAAGAAAATGTGGCACATATACTCCATGGAATACTATGCAGCCATAAAAAACGATGAGTTCATGTCCTTCGTAGGAATATGGATGAATCTGGAAACCATCATTCTCAGCAAATTGACACAAAAACAGAAAATCAAACATTGCATGTTCTCACTCATAGGCGAGTGTTAAACAACGAGAACATGTGGACACACAGGGAGAGGAGCATCACACACTGGGGTCAGTTTGGGGGACTAGGGGAGGGAGAGCAGGGGGTGGGGAGGGTAGGGAGGGATAACAGATAACATGGGGAGAAATACTAGATATAGAGATGGGGAGATGGAGGTAGCAAACCACCTTGCTGCGTATGTAACTATTTAACAATCCTGCATGATCTGCACATATACCCCAGAACCTAAAGTACAATAAAAAAAAAAAAACTGGGGTTTGAATCATGCACTTAGGTTTTACAATCCATGCTCCAAATGAATAAATACAGTATGTATTCCCTGCTAAGATGAAGAATAGACATTACAAACTTAGCATATCCAAAACTCAACACTGGCATTATCCTTAAAAGCCTCTTTCTTTCTTTCTTTCTTAATCTTTGTCATATCATTAAGGAACATCTTCAGTCTTTCAGTTATATATTCCAAAAATATTAGATAATCCTTGAGTCTTCTCTTTCTCTTGTAATCCACATCCACCCATCAGCACATCCTTCTGGGAGAATACACTTTCTAACCACCTCCATTGCTACTTGGGCCAAGTCATGGCCACCTCTCCTCTGATCTCCCACCTGGCCTTTAAGCTTACGCTCTTGCCTCTTCAGCCTTTTCCCCATATAGCAGCCAGAATGATTCTTTTCAAGCCTAATTCAGATCATGTACTCCTCTGCTCAAGACTTTCCATCTCTACATCAAGTCCAAAGGCCATCCTGTGATCTACCTAGCCCCAGGCCATCTTGTCCTTGCTGCCTTAGAGATGGGAAGAGCCTCTCGTTCCATTATTCCCTTGCTTACTCCCTTCTCCCCTCACTGAATTCCTTGATATTCCTGGAGCACATGAAATGTGCACCTGCCTTTTTCCTCTTGCCTGCCTGGCTCTTCCTGGAGCTATCCCATGACTGGTCCCATTACTAACTTTGGTCTTCACTCAGAAACACTCTTATCAGAGGACACTTTCTGATATCCTATATAAATTAATTTCTTCATGTCCTACTTTTGTTGTTGTTGTTTATTTTATTTTTATTTCAATAGGTTTTTGGGGAACAGGTGGTTTTTGGTTACATGGATAAGTTGTTTAGTGGTGATTTCTGAGATTTTGGTGCACCCGTCACCTAAGCAGTGTACACTGTACCCAATATGTGCTCTTTTATCACTCCTCTCCCAAGAGTCCATTGTATCATTCTTATGCCTTTGAATCCTCATAGCTTAGCTCCTACTTATAAGTGAGAACATATGATGTTTGGTTTTCCATTCCCTAGTTACTTCACTTAGAATAATGGTCTCCAGTTCTATCCAGGTTGCTGTGTATGCCATTATTTCGTTCCTTTTTATGACTGAGTAGTATTCCATGTATGTGTGTGTGCGCATATATATATTATTTTTTCACTCGATTAATGAGCATTTGGGATGGTTTCATATTTTTGCAATCATGAATTGTGCTGCTATGAACATGCATGTGCAAGTGTCTTTTTTCATGTAATGACTTATTTTCCTCTGAGTATATACCCAGTAGTAGGATTTCTGGATTGAATGGTAGTTTTACTTTTAGTTCCATAGTGATTATATTACTTTAAATTTCCACCAGCAGTGTAAAAGTGTTCCCTTTTCACCACATCCATGCCAACAATATTATCTTTTGACTTTTTGATTATGGCTATTCTTGCAGGAGTAATGTGGTATCATATCGTGGTTTTGATTTGTGTTTCTTGATAATTAGTGATGTTGAACTTTTTTTTATATGTTTGTTAACCATCTGTGTATATTCTTTTGAGAACTGTCTATTCAGTTCCTTAGCCCACCTTTTTATGTGATTGATTGTTTTTCTTTTGCTAATTTGTTTGAGCTCCTTGTAGATTCTGGATATTAGTCCTTTGTCAGATGTATAGATTACAAAAATTATCTCCCACTCTGTGTGTTGCCCGTTTACTCTGCTGATTGTTTCTTTGGTTGTGCAGAAGATTTTTAGTTTAATTGCCTCACTTATTTATCTTTGTTTTTGTTGTGTTTGCTTTTGGGTTCTTGGTCATGAAGTCTTTGCCTAAGCCAATGTCTAGAAAGGTTTTCCTGATGTTATCTTCTATAATTTTTATGGCTTCAGGTCTTGGATTTAAGTCCTTTAACCATCTTGAGTTGATTTTTCTCTAAGGTGAGAGATAAATATCCAGTGTCATTCCCCTACATGTAGCTCGCCAATTTTCCCAATACCATTTGTCCAATAGGGTGTCCTTTCCCCACTTTCTGTTTTTTGTTTGATCAGTCGGCTATAATTATTTTTTTGCAGCTATTGTAAAAGGGGTTGGTGTATAGCAGTGCTACTGATTTGTGCCCATTAATTTTGTATCCTGAAACTTATTACTATATTCATTTATCAGCTCTAGGAGCTTTTTGGATGAGTTTTTAGGGTTCTCTAGGTATAAGACAATGTGATCAGCAAAGAGTGACAGTTTGACTTCCTCTTTACTGATTTGGATGCCCTCTTTCTCTTGTCTGATTGCTCTGGCTAGGACTTCCAGTACTATGTTGAACACAAGTGGTGAAAGTGGATATCCTTATATCGTTCCAGTTCTCAGGGGGAATATTTTCAACTTTTCCCCATTTAGTATAAAGCTGGCTGTGAGTTTGTCATAGGTGGCTTTTATTATCTTAAGGTATGTCCCTTCTATGCTGATTTTACTGAGGGTTTTAATCATAGAGATGCTGGATTTTGCCAAATGCTTTTTTGGCATCGATTGAGATAATTGTGTAATTTTTGTTTTTAATTCTGTTTATGTGGTTGGTGTATCACATTTATTGACTTGCATATGTTAAACCATCCCTGCCTGCCTCGTATGAAACCTGCTTGATCATGGTGGATTATGTTTTTGATATGCTTTTGAAATTAGTTACTTTTAGGATTTTTGCACCTATGTTCATCAGGGATATTGGTCTGTAGTTTTCTTTTTTGGTTATGTCCTTTCCTAGTTTTGGTATTAGAATGATACTTGCTTCATATTTATCCTCCTTATTCTGCATTTGCTGGGGTTTTTTTTCTCATTATCATATATATGTTTAATTATTTCTTAATGATCCAAATTCTCACCCCTGGAACATAAGCTCCTTGAAAGCAGGGACTTTGCTTTACTCACTGCTGTTTCTTACCACTTAAACCAGTGCTTCCCCTATAATGGCACTCGGTAAATATTTGTTGAATTAATTCCCTGAGAGCCCACATAAGACCACGAAAGCCTCTCTCTGTCTCTGTGGAATCCTAGATTTTCCCAGAAGAGAAATAGGAATGTCAGAGCATTCAGGGCGCAGAATGCTATCAGAGAAAGTGGAGGAGCTGGCTCTCAGACATTCTTTCATCCACCGAACCCTCTAATGTTTTAAGGATTACACTGCTATAGGGTCACCTCTGTGGGGTTATCTCTTTTGGAAAATCTTAGGGAAGTTCAGATGTGTCTAATATCTAAAATAGCTGTTGTCTTCTAAATACCTATAATATTACAGGTACTGAATAGGATTTTATGTAACAATCCTAAAATGTAAGCAGTATGATCCCTATCTTATAAATGAACAAATAGACAATGTCAGAAATGGAACGAAATTACTCAAGGTCGCAAACCAAGAAAGAGGTAAATTTAAGGGTTTAGGTTTAAATTCTCTCAAAAGCAGACCTTAGTTTAGGTTCTCTCAAAAGCACACCCTGCATCAAAGATTTGAGTACAAGCAGATTTTGAGGAGAACCCAGGCAGTACTATGAAGAAGCAGAGAGGAGAGGCTAGGAAGAAAGGAAAGCCAAAGCGGGGCATTTAAGGAGTAGGCAGCTGGGGCTTCAACCCTCTAGGAACTGCGGAGAAAGCGTGTGGAGCACACCTCAGAACCGTCCCCCGATGGATGAGGAAGCGAGGCTGTTATACACCAAAAACTACCCTCGGTCAGGAATTGCTTCTGGAGTTTTAACTTTTCCATGCTTCTGACCTGTCCCACTTGTGGACTAAGACACTCAGATGTCTGTAAAATTCCATGAAGCAGAAAGACACAGGTATCATTTCAGCCTGAAAGGGAACTGACCAGAGGTGACCTCCAGGGTGGGCTGAGGGAATGCGGACAGGGCAGCGAGCGTGTCTGCCACACATGCAGGTGATCCGAGAGCAAAACCCACTGCTGTCTGCATGTTATTACACCACTCGTCTAATTACCTCCACTTTAGACCTCAAATTTATGCAGAATTTACCTATTGTAGACTCACCTATTCCCCACGTCCTACCACCCAGCTAGTCTTCTTGTTGGGTATTTTTTATGTATACAGTTTTATTCACTCATTTGTTCAGCAAATATTTGCCAAGCCTCTTATTTGTGTCCAGTCAAGGGATAGAAACCCAAT
Organism: Aotus nancymaae; assembly: GCF_030222135.1. Classification (NCBI taxonomy): domain Eukaryota; kingdom Metazoa; phylum Chordata; class Mammalia; order Primates; family Aotidae; genus Aotus; species Aotus nancymaae. Next base: position 8,703,154 of record NW_026988423.1, on the reverse strand, counting down.
GATGAATAGGGCAGTTTTGTCCTCAAGAATTCTGCTCATACGTTATAGGAGAGACATAAATAGGCCAACAGTTTTGATAAAGTTTGGGGAGACTCTCCAATGGAAATGGGTAGAAAGGGAAGCAACGGTAAACATCACAGCCCGTTGAATTCCACATTAAAAATGGTGTTTTATTGTGTGTAAATCATACCTCAATACAGCTTTTAAAGGTTAAGGATAAAGGAGGTAAGCAATTAGGTCACCACTATTCTAATGTAACACATTACAACCCAGGAAACAGAACACAGTTGCAATTTTGAGGCTGAAAAATGGACACTAAAAAGTTTCTGAAGCTCTAGTGTATATCTGAATCACCAGGAGGGCTTGGGAAAACACCAATAGCTAAGCCCTGCCACCAGAATTTCTGATTCAGTAGCTTAGGGGTAAGATCGGAGAATTCACAGTCTTGATAGAGTCTCCAGTGAAGCTGATACTTTTGTTCACAGCCCCACACCTCTAAAAATAACATATGACTGTACCAAGGAAATGTGTTCAAATCATAGTATGATATAGACTAAAGAGTGCAACATCTTTCTATAAATAGTAAGTGAATTGTAAATTTACACTGCAGCCCAGGACTGCTGGGGTGCTGGTCTGTTCCTTAATGTTGGTGGTGGTTATATGGGTGTGTTCACTTTATGAAATTTCAGGGACATACACTCATGATTTGTATATATTTCAGTATGTGTCAAAATTGAATAAAAGTTTACTTAAAAAGAAAAGAAAAGTCTGGGTATGATGGCTCACGCCTGTAATCCCAACGCTTTGGGAGGCCAAGGTGGATGGATCACAAAGTCAGGAGTTCAAGACTAGCCTGGCCAGGATGGTGGAACCCTGTCTCTACTAAAAATCCAAAAATGAGCCAGGCATGGTGGCGGGCACCTGGAATCCCAGCTACTTGGGAGGTTGAGGCAGAGAATTCCTTGAACCTCAGAGGCGGAGGTTGCAGTGAGCCAAGATCACACCACTGCACTCCAGCCTGGGTGATAGAGCAAGACTCTGACTCAAAAAAAAAAAAAAGAAAAAAGAAAAAACAAAAAGAAGGAATGTATGGTTCATTTCCATCCCAGTAGCCCCCTTGATGAAGTGCTTTTGGAGACATATGTATGCTTTATTTACTAGGTTAAGGTTTCTTTAACCTTAAATTATTGAGCCATATGTCTTTGCTTCTAACACTATTATATGATCCTAGAGCATGTGATGTTCTCAATGTTTTGCAGATGAAGGGGAAAGAGAAAATTAGCCAAAACACATTTATTTCAGACTCTTAGAGGAGCAGGAGGCGGGAGATTAGTGTTTTCTGATGGAAAAATACAGCCCCAAAGGAGCAGACAATTGCATCTGGAACATTAAAAAGCAATCACAAACAGTGCTTCATGCAGCCACTGAGCAGTTTCTGGAGAATTAAACTGAATTTTCTGCTCTCACATTCCTTTTAAGAGGTGCTTTGCCCTGAGAGTATTTCCAAGAATTGGAGAGACACAATAGTTACAAATATCATTGGCCTGAAGAATTCTTGGCACTTGAGGAGCTGTAGGGATTTCTACATCAGTAGAGCACAGACGTTGGTGTGTGAGGCTGCATGCTACCAGGACGGAACATCCATCAGGCTTCAATGGCACCTTTAAATCACCCAGCACTGTGGGGCAACGGGCAGGACAACTCTCTGCCTTCTGTTTCCTATGCAATTATTTAGTCATGAGATGACATTTTCTCTCCCTTTTGCATTAAACAGCAGCTCCACTGAGGTTATAATAATTGTAGTGAACACTTGTACCATACAATGCCATTAAAAAGGCTCTTTGCATGTCGTGCCTTCTACTGACCAGAGTTTCTGTGAGCCCAGCTCCTCCTGTGCTTCCTGCTCAGGGTGAACTGCGGGAGATTAGTGCTCACCTTTGTCTGGTAGTGGTAATTAGTGTGATGTGCTGTGATCACCCCCTAGTGTTAATTCTGTGCAATAACAATAACATCTGACCCTGGTGTCAACTTCAAAGCAAACCGGCAAAAGCTAAAGGGTGGCTTGATCGACCTGGATTTCTGTGCGTAAGAGTTTCAAAAGATAACATTACCACATAAATAGCCTGCCAGGGATGGAGGAGGGGTGAAAAAAGGCTCAGCTGTAAGAGGGTTTTCTGTAGGAATGCTCTGCAATCGTTTCAGCGTTAAACAGCAACTCTGTTGGTGGAGATTATGATAGTCGTATTGAACATTTGTAAGGTGCAATGCCGTTAAAAAGGTTCTTTCCGTGTTACAGTCACTTCCCACGATTTGCCGATCTAAAGATGAAGAAAGGAAACGTGTTTAGAGCTCAGTACTGGTGGGGTGGTCACAGTCATAATGACTGTGTGTGCCTCTCAGGCCTCACTCACACTGCTGAAAGGATTGAATGAGAGAAATTAATCCCATCTATAAAATAAACTTGAGGCCATTTACTACACGTCACTAAGTCATACATCTGTCTATATGTCAAGTTAAAGATTTTGGGGTAGAAAATTAGTACCAGGGTCCTAGGCCTGGTTTTAACCACCAGTTTCTCCTCACTTGAGTACTGGGGATTGCCTTAGCCAGGAATGTCTTGGTAATGTCTTCATCCTGGTATTGTTCCAGAATGTCTTTGCCATACTGGTTTTATGTCTTGATTCAAGTTTTCTTTCTCTATTTCTTACATTAATGTGGCTGTTTGCTGGGATTCTTAATACTCAAATTGTAAAGAGTCTCCAGTTGCTTCAAGCCTGAAATAAACAGCATGGAAAGGGTAATTTCTGCTTTCCACTGTTACTCTTATCTGTTTCTGATTCCAACTGCGCAAAGACACACACAGCCAGAAAGTGCAAAACGTGGAACTCCTAACTAGAACTACGAGATTTTCCCTGAGGGATGGGACCCACCCAGCTCAGAGCATGGACATACTTGATTGGCTGCAACTTCAGAGTTGAGGACCAGACATTGGGGTTTAGTGAAGTCATCTATATCTATGCATTTATTCACACATACACATAAACGTATACATACGTATACATATACATACACACATACATATACATATGTATATCACCTCAAGATGCTGTGTAAGGATTACATGGCAATACCTATAAACCACTTAGAATGATACTGGGCACACAGTATAGTAAAGCTGAAAAATGTCAGCCATTATTATTTATTCTTTATATATCAGTTACATGTCACTTCCTCAAGGAATCCTCCTCTGATCTTCGGCTAAGGTTGGATTCCTTTATTGTGTATTCTTTGAAGACTTCTGCCTTTCTTTTAAGCATTGATATAATCTGAAACTTAGATCTGTAGTCTCATAGACGTCTCATCACTCTACAATGCCAGCTCTGTCTTTTCCTATTACTGTATCTTTGGAGCCCAACCTCTATCAGGTGGTCAGTAAATACTTGTCAGTTATTTTAGTTGAATGAATCTCTGAATCTCACTGAACGCCCTCTGCTTAGCCGGGAATGGGAGATAGCCAGGAATGGGGGAAGGGAAGACATGTCTAACCAGAGGCTGAGAACAGAACAGTCTAGACTCAAACATTCTTCCTCTCTGGTTCTGTCCAGCCTTCTAATCTGCAGCAGCCAAGCTCAAGAGCTGCTACCTCAGGAGTGAAAACTCACAGCAGGTCATGGTGGCATGCACTTGTAGTCCTAGCCACTCAGAAGGCTGAGCTAAGAGTATCGCTTGAGCCCAGGAGTTTGCTCAATGAGCTATGATCACACCACTGCACTCCAGCCTGGATAACAGAACAAAACCTTTTCTCTAAAAATAAGTAAACAATAATTTTTAAGTGCCTTAGTTGGGAGCCGTGAGATCAGTATTATTTAATTGTTTGGGATTCAGTACACATGAGCCACAGCTGTCCTCCAAAACCCCAAGTTCTGGGGCAGCCTGACCTTGGGAATGTGGGATAAGACTAAAACTACCCAGTGTGTGGGTTTCGCTTTTGGTGACCCTTCTCATACTCATATCATCTCTTTTAACCATGAGCAATCACTGTCTTCTCTCTAAAGGTCAGATCAAGTGCTCAGTTGGTTCTTCCTCCCTGTGTCCCCCAAACCATCCAGGAGCAGGGGCTTGAAAGAGTTACAACACTTACACTACTTCAACAGCTGTTTTAGGTGAGTTTTGACTGTGGACTTTTAATTGCATTCATTTATTCGTTCATATAGAATAACCCATCTTAGGTATGAAAATCACCTCTAAATGTGATTGGTATTGATGAAATTCCTATTTGGAATAAATCATATGTAGACTACACAGGGAAAGGGATGATGGATAAAATAAATTCAGGTTAAAGCATGAAGACTCTCAGTTTCCTCTGGGCTATCTATGCACTGCCCTAAAGCTTCCCCATGGGGAATCACTTATGGTCTTATAGGGAACAAGGGCAAATGCTGAGGTCTTTGTAGCACCTAAGCATAGCCCTGACATGAAAGAATCTGAGTGTTTTAATCATATTACTAGAAAGGAACTGGGTCATAGTAGGTACGAATAAATATTTGATTAATTAATGAAAGTCCTTCAGACTAAAATCTTGTATATATTTGCTCTATGCTGATAGAAATTTTACAGTGAAATAATCATCTTCATCTTCATAACATGCATGAAACGATTGCTCTATGTCCTGAGCTAGGCCTGCGCAGGTATCAACCAATTTAATTTTTGCAACAATTCTAAGATATAGATGCTATTAGCATCCTCATGTTACAGGTGAGCAGATTGAGGCTCACAAAAATTAAGTGACTTGCCCAGGCTTGCATTAGTAAAACTCAGATCTATGTGACTCCAAAGCCCAGGTTCCTGACTACTCTTATGTCAATAGCCTACAAATTAAAGAAACTCCCACAAAATATTAGGATTCATAACTTCATAAATATGATCTTATTGCTGAATTTGTATTTGCTTTCATAATGTTCAAATTGACATTCTTTAAAAGATAAGGCTTTTCCAGTTAGTGGTTATCATTCCCTCTTAAAATTAGCAGGGTGCTGGGTCAAATGGTATTTCTAGTTCTAGATTCTTGAGGAATCACCACACTGTCTTCCACAATGGTTGAACTAATTTACACTCCCGCCAACAGTGTAAAGGCATTCCCACTTCTTCACATCCTCTCCAGCATCTATTGTTTCCTGACTTTTTAATGATTGCCATTCTAACTGGCGTGAGATGGTATCTCACTGTGGTTTTGATTTGCATTTCTCTAATGACCAGAGATGATGAGTTTTTTTTCATGTTTGTTGGCTGCATAAATGTCTTCTTTTGAGAAATGTCTATTCATATTCTTTGCCCACTTTTTGGGTTGTTTACGGTTTATTTGTAAATTTGTTTAAGTTCTTTGTAGATTCTGGATATTAGCCCTTTGTCAGATGGATAGATTGCAAAAATTTTCTCCCATTCTGTATAAATCGTTCTACCATAAAGACACATGCATATGTATATTTATAGGGGCACTGTTCACAATTGCAAACTCTTGGAGCCAACTCAAATGCCTATCAATGATAGACTGGATAAAGAAAATGTGGCACATGCCGGGCGCGGTGGCTCACGCCTGTAATCCCAGCACTTTGGGAGGCCGAGGCGGGTGGATCACGAGGTCAAGAGATCAGACCATCCTGGTCAACATGGTGAAACCCCGTCTCTACTAAAGATACAAAAAATTAGCGGGGCACGGTGGTGCGTGCCTGTAATCCCAGCTACTCAGGAGGCTGAGGCAGGAGAATTGCCTGAACCCAGGAGGCGGAGGTTGCGGTGAGCCGAGATCGCGCCATTGCACTCCAGCCTGGGTAACAAGAGCGAAACTCCGTCTCAAAAAAAAAAAAAAAGAAAAAAAAAAAAGAAAATGTGGCACATATACACCATGGAATACTATGCAGCCATGAAAAAGGATGAGTTCATGTCCTTTGCAGGAACATAGACGAAGCTGGAAACCATCATTCTTAGCAAACTAACACAAGAATAGAAAAACAAACACCACATGTTCTCACTTATAAGTGGGAGTTGAACAGTGAGAACACATGGACACAGGGAGGGGAGCATCACACACCAGGGCCTGTCGGGGAGTGTGGGGCTAGGGGAGGGCTAGCATTAAGAGAAATACCTAATGTAGATAACAGCTTGATGGGTGCAGCAAACCACCATGGCACATGTATACCTATGTAACAAACCTGCACATTCTGTAAACATACCCCAGAACTTAAAGTATAATAAAAAATAAAAATCCTTGAACACCCCCAAAACAATTAGCAGGGTGATTTTAGAAATTCTCATCAACCAATCATTCTTTGCTTCTAACTAAAGAAACATCTTTACATCTAGAGAGTAAGGCATGAGAGGCTGTACCAAGGTCTCTGTCAATTATATCTTCACCTGCTCAGCATCATCCCATTTTTTATGAAATGTCCTTTGAGAGTAGTCACCTGCATAATTACCATAGGACCCCTGTCAACACTGAAAAGAAGGACAGAATTCATTGTCATTGTCTGGAACTTCTGTGGCAGAAAGAGACAAATTATTATGACATTATGAGTAACAGTGTAATTATTTTGTGACAAATTAAAAAACACATGATAAAGTCACATAATTTAGAAAATTAAAGATGCTGGAACCAGCATACAATACAAACTTTCCAAATCTAAGAATATGAGGGAGGTGGTAAAAGGGAGCTGCCTGCTATAAATGGGCATGGGAAACTTTGGGGGTAACATGTGTAGTGATGGTGCAACGATTTAATGGATGTGTCTGCATCTCGAAGGTTAGCAAATTGTATACTGTAAATATACACTATAAAACTATACAATTATATGTTTTAAAAAATCATGTGAAATCAATCTCAGTTGGCTGAAGTTTTTGAGGCCATATATTAGAGAGATATATTTAAACCAATTAAGATGGCCCATATATAACTCTATACTGGCATAGATCTTCACAGAATATGTTCAAATACTTTTGAAATTTTATTTCACACCAATCCTGTACACTGGAAACTGAAACTTGAAAAGAACAAGTTACTAATTCAAGGTCCCGAACCAAGATTTTAGGTCATCTGACTCCAAATCTAATGTTTTCTTCTTTATAAAAAAGCAGACTCCTCTGCTACTGTGGCCTTCTTTTCAACAGCAATGCTTTTAAAAGCATAATTTTTTGTGGATGTCAGCCTGGTCAGAGTAAGACCCATAGCTTAACTACACTATATTTGCACCATTGTAATTTTTAAATGGAGTTATTTACCTTGAAGTAAACAATAAAATGAAGTATTGAAGCTCATTTCTCAGTATTTCCTTTTCATGGAGAAGCACAATTGCCAATAAATGTCTGTAAAAGAAATTGTGGCTATTTTCAAATAATTTGGGGAGTTTATTCTTTCATACAAGTCTGAAAGCAGGAGGCCAATGTCAGAGAGCCTTTGGATAAAGGCAGTATCTGCAACCATAATGCCTAGGACTGAATTTTTGGCTCCAAATAGACTTCAGTGGGAAAAATAAAAGGAAAAATGAAATGAAACAGAAGTATATAATATGAGACCCTGTAGCCATTCAAACAATATTAAAATGTTCTATTAAAGACATGTATAACCTAAACATGTTATGAATAGCAATTTTTGTTAAAAGGTCTACAATATGCTAAAGGTTAGTCAGTAGAGCAGAAAGGGCTGAGGACACAATCCCTTGGGTTGTCCTTGGGTCACATTATGTGGCACCGGAACTGCTGCAGCAGATGCAGGTTTGTACAGTGAGTGGGCCACCCATCAAACCAGACCCTGAGAGAGCGATATGGCGGTGAAGGCCTTAGAGTCTACCCCAGACCTGTGCCATCAGTTCACAAATCTTACTTCATAAAATTGGTTCCAGAATTACCCCAAAGAACTTACTGTCTGGGTCATTGTGGTCACTCCAAATTTTCATGGCAAGAATTACCTTATTCATCCTCCTCCCCTTCCGCTAAAAGCTCTATTTCAGGTATCTTCCACCCAATAGGAATTCAAAAGGTTATTTTTAATGGAACCATGCTCATCTCATCAAAAGCACACAGCTCTTGTCTCCTCATCTGGGACTCATTTAACAAAAAAGCAGATGGATAAACCTAGGTTGTCCCATTTTGAGAAGTAGAGAATTACTGAACTGTAGAAAACAAGCATTCTGCTTTAAGTCACAAAATCTACCCAGAATTGCAAATTGCCCCATTGAGTGACATGTATAAATAAATATCTGGATGGCTAAAAGCATTAACAGAATTCATAATTTCAAGTTTTAGAAATGGAATCATTTCTTTTCCTGCAAAAAGCTTCCCAATTAATAAGACTGGCTATGATAGATAATAAACCCCACATCACTGATAACAAAGCCTGTTGGTTGCAAATTTAACACTCTGCTATTTTATAGTCCCTCTAATGAATACATAGTTATGACTTTCTTTCAAACATTGTGTGCAAAGACTGATTCGGGGATTCAAGTCACTCATGCCACAGAGCTGTTTTCTATTCATGCTTCCTTAAAATTACACAAGAGAATAATTGGTGTGTTTCTTTCCTCTTGTGGTTAAACATAACTCTGCTATAAGTTAATAAAAGTGCAGATACCTTATTCATATTCAGAAGGCAGGCAGCAGCAGAAAACCTTCTGCCACTATGACTACAAGTCAGAACAAGTTAATCTAACATCAAATATGTATTACTCAGGCCGCTTAAAATGCACATCTGGCCCAAAGCATTACATTATAATCCAATAGCAGTCACCAAAAGACAAAGGGACCAAGATCAGCATCTCCAGACCAGCAAACGAATATGCCAAATTAAGAGAGATAAAAGATTTTAAGGGACTTTGGTGAAGAAACTCTTCTGGTCTTTTGAGTCAAAGACAGGAAGTAATTTCTTGAGAGAGCTACACATTCATTAACTCAACCAGATTTCTCAAATACCTGGTGTGTGCTGAGCATAGCACTTAGAGGCTGGAGTGACTTGAGAAGAACAGGTGAACCAAGGTCTCTGCATGACTGGAACTTATATTTAATTTGGAGAAATAAGCAAACAAAGCACATGAGAAACATGGCTCTTTAAATTTTTTTCTTTATTTCCATAAGTCCTTAGATTGTATTGCCCCAACCATGGTCTCCTGGGGAACAGACTGAGTCCGCATCCACAAGTGGCAGGTGAGGGAGAAGGTAGACCGAGAGATTATTATAAACTCACATCTAAGTCAAGAAAGCCTTTCAAGAACGGAGTGACCAACTGGGCCAAATGACACTGAGAGATTAAGAAAAGATGTAATTCACATTGGATTGGCAGTATGATGGTTATTCAGGGAAAGGTCAAGAAGAATTTTGTGAAAAGTTAGGGAAATTTATTTTTTTTTACTTTAAGTCCTGGGATACATGTGCAGAATGTGTAGGTTTGGTACATAGGTATACATGTGTCATGGTGGTTTGTGGCACCTGTAAACCCATCATCTAGGTTTTAAGCCCCCCATGGATTAGCTGTTTGTCCTGATGTTCTCCTCCCCTTGCCCCTCACTCTCTGACAGGCCTAGGTGTGTGATGTTCCCCTCCCTGTGCCCATATGTTCTCATGGTTCAACTCCCACTTATGAGTGAGAACATGTGGTGTTTGGTTTTCTGTTCCTGTGTTAGTTTGCTGAGGATGATGGTTTCCAGCTTCATCCACGTCCCTGCAAAGGACATGAACTCATTCCTTTTTTATGGCTGCATAGTATTCCATGGAGTACATGTGCCACATTTTCTTTATCCATAACTGAAAGTTCCATAACTAAAGGAAAAAGTGAACTCATAGAAGTTAGTTTAAAATAGGAAACTAGAATGTTTGCCTGCTGATGGAAGTGATCCAATAGAGAAAATTAATGCAAAAAACATTTATACAGCAGGTATATATGATTGTTCTGTTCAATGTTGTTTTGCTATAACTTTGATGAGAAAAAAAGTCAGTTCCTAGCCATGGCCATTATCTGTGTGAAGTTCGTGTGTCCTCCCCATGTCTGCATCGGTTTCCTCCCACATCCCAAACTGTGCCCCGTTAGGTTAACTGGCATGTCTGAATCGTCCCAGTATGAGTGGCGTGGGTGTGTGTGAGTGTTCTTGGCGATGGGGTGGCATCCTGTGGCTGTTTCTCACCTGAACCACCAGGATACGCTTCACGATAGGTCACGACCTACAGCCTTGAACTGGAATAATTGGACAAATCATTATCTTAATTGTTGTATTAATCTTTCTTAAAGGTATAGCTCAGATTTATTTCATTGTTTAACATTGGAAGTGTTTTGGTCTTTATTTTGGAGGTTTGTTGATGATTTTGTGGCCAGACATATGCTGTAGGAACTTAACTCTAGTTTATTTCAATTACTCTATGTTAAACTGATTTCCTTTTACGTCGTTTCACTTACAATCACAGTTTCCAAGAACCTGCTGATGACGTTAAGTGAGGACTTACTGTATATGGGGAGTTGTCAGTCTCTGCCGATAGAATATGGGAAGAAAGTTAAGGAATGAGGCCCACAGATTCCCTCTTCATCTCTCAAACTTGAGAAAGGGCTGCCCATTAGTCCTCCTTGATCAATCGAGTTTGAACTCTGCAATATCCTTGCCCTATCCAACCCTCAGTATGAGCTAGTGGCTATGTAAGACCTTACCTACTTCTGCTGTGCCTGTTCGTTTTGTCTCAAAACAAAAACAAAGTGAAGGCTCATAAATGAGAAATCAATGAAACAATAATTGGTTACACACTTTTAACAGCTGCCTCCTCTAACAAATCATCATATATCTAACCCCAAGCCCAAACCACCACCACCACGTATGGCTCTGCTCTCCCTGAGTAGGCTCCTAGGCTATGGGTATCGGGTCTCCCAAGTCCAGCCCATTTTATGACCTCTTCATTTCCACTGATGTGGCAGTATACAGTAGGTGCCTCTGTTCCCAACTTGGAAACAGAGAAAATCCTGAAACGACAGAATTGATAAGAGAGATATGATAAAGATAATTTAAAGGCAAGATTTCAGAAGAAGAGAAAAGAAGAACTTGGCTAAAACCTAATTAGTAATTTCAATATTATTTCAAATAAAGAATGTGATACACTTTTCAGACTGTGTGTGCCATGATACCCTGGGTAGGCACAACAAACTCATATGGGCACAGTGAGATATTTTAAATTTTAGAGGTACCCAGCAGTTTGTCAGAAACAATGTGAACTGCTAGTTCTGGGAAATCTACACAACATTAAACTGTGCTACATTCCTTTCAATGATGTCATATCTTTGCAAAGTTGGTTTTTAGGCAGTGGCTCTGATAAAAAGCAATTACTCTGTGAAAGTCACTGTGGGACAGAAAATGAGAGTGGCAGTGTCCAATCTGATTCTGAGGTTTGAGAAAGTCCACGGTGTCCCACAGACACACCCATTCTATTAGCATGTAATTGAGATCAATTAAAAATGAAATACATTTTTTTTTTCAAAAAAAAAAAGAAGTATGTGATCATCAAAAAGAGGGTTACTGTCTCTGGGGCATAGAATAATGGAAGTCAATGGATAAATATTAGTGTTTGTTCCATAATGGGACCAAGGAATCCAGCCATTCAGCCCTGACAGCTGGTATATCCCTAAGGCAGAGCTGAACATTTCACCATCTTAGCCTGACATCATTAAAGACTTGAGCCACACTCTGTACCCAGTAAGTGCATCATAAATCCCATCATAAATCAGCTTCTCTTGTTAATTTATCTGCAGAAGATAATACTGTTCTCAGAATAAGATAGGATTTTCTACCATTGGCATTATGAATTAACTAATTGTCATTTTTATTTATATGTCCATACCCTATGCCCTGGATCAGTATGAGATTTGCCCCCATGGGATAGTACACTGTACCCCAGAGCATTGACATAATCCATTAGCTACATTTACAGAGTTCAAGGTCAAGAAACAAAACTTTGGGGCTTGGGAAAGTCATGTATTGCATACATATATATATGTATATGTATGCATGTGTATATATATATGTATGTGAGTGTATGTGTATATGTGTGTTTTTTGTGTGTGTGTATTTATATATGTGTGTGTATATATACACACATATATAAAAACACACACACACTAAACACAAATACCTGTAAACACATACAAACATACATATGCATACATATAAATATATACACACATATTAAAGTGCCTGATACTTCTGCGCAGTCTGAGATAGGTTTTTTCCCAAACATATCAGTGTCAGGGACTTTTTTGACAATCTATATTTTTCACAGTGTTCCACTTAATCCTCATGTAATTCTGTAAAGTGGGCACTAGTATACTTTACAGATGTGACAGAGAAGTTATGCAATTTGCCCAAAATTGTAAGGTTATAAATGATATGCCCAGCTTTTCTGGCTACCATTTCCTCTGTAAATGAAATAAATCACTTAGCCCAAGGGGATTCTATTTCAAGCCTCTGTTGCCTTAAAACACATGCATGCACACTCAAGCAAATAAAGAAATTAAATAAAATTCCAGCCTCTGTTCACTTGGATAATATTAGAGGAAATCTAATTCATGACTCATGGAGACACTACTAAAATTTAAAGCTCTTTCCTCTTCTAACCAATTCTCTCACACACCAGTTTGCTCCCTAACTTTCCTCTTCCTCAGTTCTCACACTCTGCACCACAGACATGGCTTTTTCACCTTCCCTAGTCTATAGCCCCCTTCCCACTGGAAGTGTCCCCTTACAATTCTGCTCTTACTCACCAGCCATGTTGGAACCCTCTGGAAGCTCCAAGCCGGGTCCCCACTCACTCCTCACAGATAGAAGACTTCTGAAGAGCCTTGGCAGTCTAGTTCTCTCAAGCTGACCACTTTTCTACCAGAAATCCTCATGGAGGATTTTCAGTAAATAATAATGTGTACCTGGTTACACATTTGATCATTCATGTATGCTTTCATTCCTTCATCTGTAGCATGGAGAAAAATAAAAGTTGCTTTAAAAATCAACAACAGATTTTCTTTTAAAGGAAAAGCAAGTGAACTTATTTTAGAAAATACAGTATGTTGGGCCATTAAATGGTCCTGATATGGGTCTCATGTTAGCCCCAAGAACCACAATGCTTTGCACAATGAAGGACAAATTTTGAGCCTCCCCATGACATTTCCATATGGAAGAAGGAAACAGCATTTGCCAGGTGGTTGCTGGAGTGGAGAAATACCACAGAGTATTGCTTGAGCTCTATGCAAAAGGAGCATCAAATCTGGAATGGCCAAGACACTTTTAAGGACAGGCGTGGCTAATATCCAAGTTTCTGGCTATGCTGCAATACCTGTCACCACCTCTACAAATACACAACTTCCTTCATGGTCCCAAACCATCTGTAAATATTTCTATACACACAGACTGGGGTTGGTGATACTCAGGAGAGTGTAGGGATGGGGGCTTCATACAATGGAGCGAAGGCCAGACACTGGGAGGTGCATCAGCCTTCCCAGAGCAGGTGTTACCTGTGCCGGGTCTTCAAAAAGAAGTGTTTCAGAGAAAGAGAACCTCAGTTTAAATAAGTTAGGGAAACACAAAGCAGCTGCACCAGTTTTGGAACAAGACTTTCATAGCAATATAGAGGACACAGCTTAGTGGTTAATGACTCCCACTCTGTTAATCTGAAGACCAGGTTCGAATCCTGGCTACATCACTTGTGCTGGCTGCATAAACTTAGGTAAGTTACCTAAGCTCACTCTGCCTTCATTTCCTTCTCTGGAAAATAGAACAATGGTAGAGTCTACCTGGTAGTATTGTTGGGAAGAATAAATGTGGCAATATACTTTAAAAGTTAGCATAGTACCATTGTAGAAGACAATGTGGCGATTCCTCAAGGATCTAGAAATAGAAATTCCATTCGACCCAGCAATCCCATTAATGGGTATATACTCAAAGGATTATAAATTGTTCTATTATAAAGACGCATGCACATTTATGTTTATTGTGGCACAGTTTACAATAGCAAAGAACTGGAACCAACCCAAATGCCCATCAATGATAGACCGGACAAGGAAAATGTGGCACATATACATCATGGAATACTATGCAGCCATAAAAAAAGATGAGTTCATATCCTTTGTAGGGACATGGATGAATCTGGAATCCATCATTCTCAGCAAACTGACACAAGAACAGAAAATCAAACACCGCATGTTCTCACTCATAGGTGGGTGTTAAACAATGAGAACACATGGACACAGGAAGGGGAGCATCACACAGGGGTCTGTTGTGGGGGACTAGGGGAGGGACAGCAGGGGAGGTTGGGGAGGGATAACATGGGGAGAAACGCCAGAAATAGGTGATGGGGTGATGGAGGCAGCAAACCACCTTGCCATGTAAGTACCTATGCAACAACCCTACATGATCTGCACGTGTACCCCAGAACCTAAAGTACAATAAATAAAAATAAAAAGTTAGCATAGCACTTGGACCATGATAACTCATAGTGGTTAACACGATCATAGGTCACTCATAGTGATTAAGGTCACTCACGGTGGCTAAGATAATCACAGGCTGATTGTGACACCTCTAGGAAAGCTTTCGTAACAGAGCACAAAAATACGACTTTAGGCATTCACTTTACACTTTTATAGGAAAAGCTGAACCTAGCAGCTCTGGTGTGTGGTATGAGGTTATTCAGGGACACAGTGTGCCTCATATTCTTTGTACCTTGTTATGGATGTTTCCTTTCCATCTCGTATTTCCCCAATGTTGCTGCAGCCAGATTAGATTGAAGTTAAATGGAATGAATGAACTGAAAAATCAGCATGTCCACTCTTTCCCCGTAACCACTGCAGGGTCCCAGAAAACAGAGGGCATGTTTGGAATGGCTCATAGTATAGAGAGAAAACTCCAAATGCCATCCTTACTGTGAGCAGAATGTTATATTAGGTATTAGCTCAGGTCCTCTAGAAGACAGAGCCTACAGTGGGATTAAGGCAGTAACTCTTTATGTGGGAGAACCAAGACAAGGCAGTGAAGATGAGGAAAAACAAGAAGTGAGGGAGGCAAAGATGCAAAGCAATACAATGTGTCACATGACCACACTGGCTACCACTTTACAACAAGCTGCTGACATAGCTGGCCACTCTGCAGATATGTATTCTTGGCATGCAGGATGTGCAGGGAAGAAATATACATTGTATTGGTCCATGAAAGAGAGGAAGGAAGGGGGTTTATCTTTTTGAACTCCTCTCATCTCCTGTTCCCCCTTGGCCAAGATTCCCCACAGCAGGACTTATCTTGCCTGAGCTTTTGAGTTGCATCATCTGGCCCCAGGATATCATAGTCAGTGTATGGTGGCCCCACTATGGCATTTTAATCAAGTCCAAAAATTGCTTGGCATTGATGAGATATAACCAAAAGTAAGGAAGGGTCAAAGGCTAACAGTGTATCACTTTATATTCTTTCCACTGACTTGAAAACCTATCACAAGTACCCTTTCAGATTGTCTATATTTCTAATACACATAAGAAATAATTATATAGGCACATATAGACTAAACCTTTCTATTAATACCACATCATACCTTCCATATGCCACATTTGTCTCTCTCTCACACACACACACACACACACACCCTCAAAATGCATTCCTTAGAGTAAAGGACTACTCTACCTCTAGGTGGGTACTTATGATGGTATGTTTATTATCCAGTAGGTACAGAATCAATCTCTCTCTCTCTCTCTCTCTGTTTCTGTCTCTTTCTCAATCTCACTCTTTCTCTCTCTCTCTTCTTCTTCTCTCTCTCTTTTCTTGCAGGCTATCTAGGCAGTCTCTGTAGACTAGAACTAGTATAAAGATCTTATTAAAGCAAGATCCAAGCAACCAAGCCAAAGATTTTACCTTCAAACATGAGGAGAGCCAAGAGACAGCATGCACCACTGCAGTGGAAGCCAATATCATTGAGCTATGAACATTCAGCATTCTTGTTCTCCGTAGGGGAAACTCCTTTTCTAGATTGGTATCCTTAGAGGTATTTGACTCACACCCTCGCTAGGATAGTCTATATGCCAGTAAGTCAGCTCCCACATGTTCAGCCCATATACGATTCATGCACATGAGAGCTTTGCTATTCCATCCATCTTTCTGTAGGTTTTAGGAGAAATTAAGCAATTCTAAATTATTGGTGCTCACAGGATGTCGTGACTTTTTCTGAGACCTGGGCAGTCTACATAGGAAAGGCTGATAAAGGCTGTGTCTAGAATTGGGACTGAGAGTCATTTGTATACTCACACAATATGCATATAGTAAAGAGACAGAAAGGAGGAAGCAGGTCAAGGACTCTGAGAAGTTGTACAGGTTTAGGTCTCAATAGCAGAGCTAAGCAAGTAGCCGTGTCCACCTGCTTTTCCATTTCATATGCCTACTCTAAGACCATTCTGCCAATGATAGTGGTGGGCCTATAAGGCCTGCTGATAAATATACAGCAGGGTAGCAAATGATAAGGACATGAGATTTGAGGAAAGAGATGGTATTATTTAAAGAGTCCTCCATCCTCTGGTTTTATTTATACATTTTGTGAAATGTTACCTTGATCAGAACTTTTTCTGGAAGGCTCACTTGACTATTCCTTTTGGTTAACAAGATATAAGCCTTCTTCTTTATCTTGACTAAGACTCCTTAACTAATAAATAATAAAACCAAGACTTGAGCCCAACCCAGTCTGACTGTAGAACTTATACTTTTAACCATTAATGTCAACTTATATTAATGTCCTGACAAATCGATGTTAAACGACACTAAATGGTGCCTTCTAATTGTCTTCTTTGAGACAGCATAGCATAGTGGTTCAATGTTGATTCAATAACTATTTATTGACTGTTTATTTATTAGATAAGAGCAAGGATTCTTTTTTTGAGATAAGCTCTAACTGTTGCTCAGGCTGGAGTGCAGTTGCACAATTGTAGCTCACTGCAGCCTCAATCTCCTTGGCTCAAGAGATCCTTCTGCCTCAGCTTTCTGAATAAATAGGACAACAGGTGTGTTCCATCATGCTCAATTAATTTTTTCAGTTTTTTGTAGAGATGGAGTCATATATATATATATATATACATATATATATATATAATTGCATTTTAGGTTTTGGGGTACATGTGAAGAACATGCAAGATTGTTGCATAGGTACACACATGGCAGTGTGGTTTGCTGCCTTCCTCCCCATCACCTGTATCTGGCATTTCTCCCAATATTATCCCTCCCCAACTCCCCACCCCGCACTGTCCCTCCCTTAGTTCCCCCCTTCCCCCCCACAGACCCCAGGAGTCTTATGTTGCCCAAACTGGAGGAGCAGGGGTTCTTGATGAAGACCACCTATACTTGTGCTGTCTAATATGGGAGTCACTACCAAATGAGACTGTTGAATACTTAAATTATAGCTAGTATAATTGAGGAGATGGATTTTTACGTTTATTTCATTTAATTACATATAAATTTTTAAAGATTTTCAATTCAATTATTAGAAACACTCAAGTATGTTTGAAAAAATTGGGGTATGTGAATCTACATCTTCAATAATAACTTTTACAAAATCAAAATATATCAAGTATTTCAAGTGAAAATTGAGTGCCAACATTGAGATATTCAATAAGTGTAAAGTACATACCTGATTTCAAAGACTTATTACAGAAAAAGAAAAGTAAGGCTGGGTGCAGTGGCTCACGCCTGTAATCCCAGAACTTTGGGAGGCCAAGGCGGATGGATCACCTGTGGTCAAGAGTTTGAGACCAGCCTGGTCAACATGGTGAAACCCCGTCTCTACTAAAAATACAAAAATTAGCCCTACACGGTGGCTTGCACCTGTAATCCCAGCTACTCAGGGGGCAGAGGCAGGAGAATTGCTTGAACCAGGAGGTGGAGGTTGTAGTGAGCCGAGATCACGCCCCTGGACTCCATCCTGGGTGACAGAGTGAGACTTTGTCTCAAAAAAATGGAAAATAAAATATCTTATTAATTTTTTTGTGTGTATATGTTAAATTAATAATATTTTGGTTATATTGACTTAAATAAAATATTACAATTAATATCAACTCCCATTTCTTTTTCATCTAATGTGGATACTGTAAAATTTAAAGTAACATGATTGGCTAATATTGGCTTAGATTCAACTCCTAACTTTAATCACATGTAAGTCATGTGCCTTGACAAGTTATGGCAAGTTTTACCTATTTTTGCCTCTATCTCTAAGCCTATAAAATGGGGCATAATATCAGTACATATGTAATGAGTTGTAATGGTTGTCAGTCAGTGCCTGGCACATGGTAATTTCTCAATAAAGATTAATTAACTATTATTACTACTAATGCTAATTGTATAAACATGCTATATATAATCTTAAAACTGATTTTATTCTTTCAATGGAATTTCCATTGAGAAGAGACCTACAGGGATTCAGAACATATATAAATAAGAAGAGTGCTTTGCTTAATGTTTTAAGCATTAAAACAATCCGTATTTGGGTAAGGATTTTCAAGGAAGATTGTAGTTGTCACTTAGATTAATAGCTCGAGAAACTTGGATTATTTTTTTCTGGCAGTGCCAATGTCCCTCTGACATTGTGGGGACTTTTGTGCTGCTGCTGCTGCTTGTTTGCAATTTTTATTATATTTCAACAAAGAGCTTTGCTTGCTCAGAGCTATTGAAATTGTAAAGCAGCATACATGATACGGTAGCTTATTTCATCCAATTCTCAATAACCATTGCAGGTTTTTTGTCTCTTTCTTTATGAAAAATGTCTGTTCAATTATAAGGTATTATTCACACTATCATTACCTGAATAGTTCCTTGAGGGAGAAAATCTGCAAATTGAGAAAAAAACAGCACAGGACAGATGAGAGAGGGTAACAGAGGTCTTCTTCTGGAGTCACCTGCCTCATGAAGGATTACATACAATTCTCTTCCTAGAAACTGCCTATGCTACTTTTCCAAGCAATTCTCTAAAATTGAAGTAGCATTATTTTAGACTTTCTGAAGACTTCCTAAATAAGCACAAAATAAACTTTCTTGGCTATAGAAATATGGGGATTCATGTGCCATGGCAAACACAGGGTTTCAGCTGCGGTTTCTGTGAGCAGAGAGTCTACAGTTGGGTGGGTAACACAAATACCTAAGTGTCATGTTAAGCCACAGAGGGATGCCAGGTCCAGCATCTGGTGTAAAAGTGCTGCAGGAGCGCAAAGGAGAGAGGCAGAATTCTGCAAGAGAGCCAGAGGGAGCAAAGGATCTCCCCTGAGAACTCCGGGCAGGTGATTTTACACAACGAGACTCAGATTTTGCACCTGTAAAAGGAAAAGGTATAGACCAATGTATCTCCAAGTTGTGACACTCCAAGAATCTTTTAAAGGGAGTCAGAACTGCCATCATAGCCACAAGTTTCCTTTTGTCCTTAAATTCCTTACTGATAAACAAAAAACAAAAAAAGACATTGCGTAATGATAAAGGGTGCAATTCAACAAGAAGACCTAGCTATCCTAAATCTATAGGCACCTAGCGTTAGAGCATCCAAATTCGTAAAACAAGTTCTCAGAGACTTATGAAGTAACTTAGATAACTACAATAATAGTGGTAGACTTAATACCACACTGATAGTATTAGATTATCAAGGCAGAAAACCAACAAAGATATTCTGTACCTAAACTTGACACTTGACCAAATGGACCTAAGAGACATCTACAGGACACTCCACCCAACAACAACAGAATATACATTCTTCTCATATACACATGACACATACTCTAATATCGACTGCACATTCAACTGTAAAGCACTTCTCGGCAAAATCAAATTAAAAAAACAAACTGGAGTCATACCAACCACAGTCTTGGACTACTGCACAATAAAAATAGAAATCAATGATAAGATTGCTCAAACCCATGCAATTACAAGGACATTAAACAACCTACTCCTGGCCAGGCACAGTGGCTCACACCTGTAATCCCAGCAATTTGGGAGGCTCAGGTGGGTGGATCACCTGAGGTCAGGAGTTCAAGACCAGGCTGGCCAACATGGTGAAACTCCATCTCTACTAAAAATACAAAAATTAACTTGGTGTGGTGGTGCCTATAATCCTAACTACTCAGGAGGCTGAGGCAGGAGAATCACTTGAACCCAGGAGATGGAGGTTACAGTGGGCTGAGATTGTTCCACTGCATTCCAGCCTGAGTGACAGAGCAGAACTTTGTCTCAGAAAAAAAAAAAAAAGAAAAAAATCTACTCCTGAATGACTTTCTGGTAAACAATGAGATTATGGCAGAAATAAAAAAAATTACTTGAAACTAATGAAAACAAAGATACAACGTATCAGAATCTCTGGGACATGGCTAAAGCAGTGGTAAGAGAAAAGTTTATAGTGCTGAATGCCCACATCAAGAAGAAAGATCTCAACTTACTGAACTATTAAAACATCACACTTAGAGGAACTAGGAAAAAAAAGGAAGCCAACCCCAAAGCTAGCAGAAGAAAAGATATGTGCTTTTAAATGACCAGAGCTCATAAAAACTCACTCACCATCCCGAGGCCAGCATCAAGGGGATGATGCTAAACCATTCATGAGAAACCGCCCTACCAGCCAATCACCTCCCACCAGGCAGCACCTCCAACATTGAGGATTACAAGCGAGCATGAGATTGGGTGGAGACACAGATCCAAATCATATCAGAGGATAATGAAGAGACCTTCAGAGGCAGATCATTTTTCAGAGAGCAGGCCTGAATGGGGTGCCTGTAGATGGGGAGAGGGAATCGAAGTATGAAAGGCTCCTTAAAGCCCACTTTCAAATTGATCCAGCTTGAAATCAGGCAGATACATGAAGATGCACACATTTTGCCTCCCCACAATTTGGAAAAAGAGTGAAGGATAGGATCAGACTTTCCTGAGAAAGAAGTTCTTGACGATATTTATCTTAGTTTCTATATATCTAGTACCTGATATAATACTTGGCTCATGATTAATCAGCAATAAGGAGGTCTTGAATTATTCTTGGATAAAAACGTAAACTTTCCTCTAGACCAGAATTAATCACTTGTAATTGGCATTGTCCCTCCTAAATCTCCCAAAACCTATTTAATGTAGTAATTGCTGCTTCCAGGGGTGCCCATTAATTCAATGCATAGAACTTTATATCCAGTAAAGAACTTAAAATGGCAATCAAGTTCTCAGAACTAAAAATCAAGACTTAGTGTTGACCCATGGTTTGGCAACAGAATGAAATTTTTATAATATAATATTAATAGTTATTATTTTGAATATAAAGAGACACAGTGTATGGGTAGAAAGTATTTGACCTTTTCATGGGTGCACCATGAGGGTGACAGCTGGCACTCCTATAGTAAAAGACAGGTTAACAAGAGAGAAGTATAACAAATGTATTTAAACAATGTTTTGTGTGATACCAGAACCTTCAGAAATGAAGACCCAAAGACCTAGAGAAAACTGTCTGCTTTTATGCATAGTTTCAATGAAGAATGCACAACCATGTAGCAAAGCAGTTGGACAAAAGCGTCTGCTCGAATGGTATTAGACTGAGAAACCCAGCAAGGCCTGTATGTTCAGATTCTTCTTGGCCTCTCTGCATAGCATTCCTTCCTCCCAGGTATAGGGCAAAACTCCTATGGAATGAGGGTCTTCAAGCGAGAAGGGAGAGAGTGACCTTGCTAGGTTTTCTGTCTTGCTTTAGGGGAGAGGGGTTCTAGTATCTATGACCTGCCTTGGAGGAGAGGAATTCTGGTTTCTGTGACTCACTTTAGGGGAGATGGACGGATGGGAAACTGGAGGGCAGGGGAAGATCAGAGAGAGACTTTGTTTCTGAGGCTGGTTCTGGGCCTTCCTATCTCCTTTTGTTCAAAGTACTCAGTGTGCCAAAGTGTCATACTTTGGAGTATCATTTTCTGAGCCCCAGAAAGAGAAAAGCTAAAATGGCTCATAATCCCGCCAACAAGACATTAAAGGTTTACACATTCAAGTTGAGGAAATTTGAACAGTGGAAATGATTCAAACATAAAAGCAAAAGCCTCTCTTCATATCTCTGTTACTTTTACCAAATATAATTTTTTATAATTGTTAATAAGATAAAATGGTTAAAGTCAAGACTGCTCAGGATAATCTGTGAGCCATAGTCAGTCAAAATCTGCAAGTTCAGCCATGCAGTCATTATTCAAGAGTGGTCAAAGCAGTCCCTGCCCCCAAGGAATTTACAGCTGCAGGACAATTCTCATTCTAAAGTAAACTGAATAATGTAACACTCTGTAATTGAGCTTTATGTTATCATCTACTCTAAATATCATAAAGTCTCAGCTCGTAAGTCTTCAAACTGGCACCACAATCTCCCTTCCTACACCCAGCCACACACACATATACTCACATCTCAGCGGTTGGCCCGGGGAAAGCTCTGCTTCCTCCTGTTCTATATAATGACTTTACTGTAGCCACTTTCACTTTCCCTGGTGATATTAGGAAAGCTGGGACAATAAAGGCATCTTGTCTTGATCATAGGGTCTTATTAGTATCCCAGATTTCATCTGGACACCTCATATGATAAATGAGACATCTGAGGCCCTGAGAGGTAGCTATCTCTTTACCCAGCTAGTTAGTTAGAACCTTGCTTTGACCTAACCCTGACTACCAGCCCTGTACTCTTTCTATCAGATCACACTAGAAAAAAATCCAGCTGTTTTTGCCAACGCAATGTACCCAGGCTTGCTGGAAATCGTGCAGACAGACAGCTACATTACTTTTCTAATAGCTAATGCAATTTCTCGTGAAAGCATATTCCTCTCTCTAAAAGTAAATTAAATGGCATAATCTTTCCATAAACTGGATTTAGTAACATATTCTCTATGATAAACAACATTCAAATTGGAATCACCTCCTCTGTAATGTGAAATTGAAGTTTATTTTTGATGTGTTATCTGATGATGACGATTGACTATAAATGTAGGACCATTTAGTGAGCAAATAAACCACTCAGTTAGGAAGTAACATAATACACAGCAATTTTATAAATCTCTTTTCATCTTATCTTTCCACTGGTTTGGGAGAATTAAAGGAGACATTGAAGTGCATTAAGCAAATTGTGATATTAACAATGCCATTTAAATTATTGCCATGATTTGTGAAACACAAAGAATAAAAATATACCTTGGGACTGCAAATAAAAGTCTAAGAAGACGGTTTTCCAACAGGGCTTCCTGGAGCATAAACATCTAAGGGGTTAGTTGGGGGAATGTTGTTGTGAGTATCTTGACCAGACACCTATGCAGCCAGAGCAGCTCCATTTGGGATTCCTGCATTTTGTGTTTGAATCCTATAGATTTCTTCCGAAGAAAGGGCTCCAAGGCAGGCAAGTAGGCAAGCAGGAAGAAAAGAAAAAAGAAAGGAAAAGATTGAAAAGCTATGTCTCTATCTTTGTCTTTCAGGTAGAAAAGCATACTGTCTAACTTCACCCCAGTTCTCACCTTTATTTCACTGTAGTAGCATAAAAATTTTCAAACTTATTTGGACAAGTACTATTAGATACTAAATATCTATCAAGTGACCATAATTAAATAATGTATTACTGATAAAGTTCTAGATAGGCACATATTAATGGAAGAGAATGTGAATCTGTTAATCAACTCAAAATGCATGTGAGTATTTAGTCAATATTAAAAGAGGATTTTAGGCCAGGTGTGGTGGCTCATGCCTGTAATCCCAGCACTTTGGCAGGCTGAGGCAGGTGGATCACCTGAGGTCAGGAGTTCAAGAGCAACCTGGCCAACATGGCGAAATCCCGTCTCTACTAAAATTACAAAAATTAGCTGGGAGTGGGGGCATGCACCTGTAATCCCAACTACTCAGGAGGCTGAGGCACAAGAATTGCTTGAACCTGAGAGGTAAAGGTTGCAGTAAGCCGAGATCGTGCTACTGCACTCTAGCCTGGGTGGCAGAGTGACACATTGTCTCAAAAAACAAAAATTCATGATGTTGAAACAATTGACTAAATCATAGGGTAGAGTGCACAATTAGATCTCTATTAATTATTACACACACAGAGTGTGAGATAGAGATTATAAGGAATTGGCTCACACGTTTATGGAGGCTGACAAGTCTTAAGATCTGCAGTTGGCAAGCTGAAGACCTATGAGAGCCAACAGTGCAGTTTCAGTCCAAAGCCAGTGGACCCAGGAAAAGTTGATGTTTCAGTTGGAGTCCAAAGGTAGGATAAACCAATGTCCCAGCCATAAGGCAATCAAACAGGAGGAAATTCCCTCTCATGTAGGGGAGGTGCAGACTTTTTGTTCTCTTCAGGCCCTCCACTGATTGGATGAGGCCTACTCACATTAGGAAGGGCAGTCTGCTTTACTCAGTCAACAGATTCAAATGTTAATCTCATCCAAAACACCCTCATATACATACCTAAGATAATATTTGACCAAACGTTTGGGCATTTTGTAGTCAGTCAAGTTGACATATAAAATTAATCATCATAGTTTTCAACATGAATTCCAGATTAATTAAAGATTTGAAAGTAAAAAGGAAAGTAAAACACAAAAGAATTAATATAGATGAATATTCCTCTCTTTCTTGGTATTCTCAGGCCTTTTAAGTTTAGATAAATACAAAATACTGTAAAGAATAATATTAAGAGATTCGCTTATATAAACATTGAACTGTAGGAATAATTTACACCTTTTAATTTGCTTTATTGGTATTCAGACTTTTTAGAGTCAAGGAATTCTAGAGAAGAAAGTATTACATGTAGCTTGTAGTAATTATTTTCTCAACTTGTCTGTCAAGCATGAGCCAACCTATTCCAATCCCTTATTCCTGATATTCTAAAATGACTGGATTGGAAAGGAGGTATGTAGGGTGTCAAAAGGGTCATTCCTGCTTTTAAGGTGAATGATCAACTCCTTGGCTGTGAACAAAAAGAACAATATCAAATATTCTAGAACTTGTCCTAACTTAAGCTTACTTGTGATTTCTTTCATTTTCATGTGTTCCCTGCAATATATGGTATGCAGTGATTTCCTAATCAGTATATAAATTTTAAGGTCATCCTAAAGTCTACAATTTTTACCAGGAAGTTAATCTATAAACAAGGTATTGTACAGCATGCAAATTGAGTTATAAAGTTGTGGGCAGGCTTAATAACAGTCCTGCTATAACTACTTGTTCCTAATGCCTGAACAAAATTTGTATGGTATTTTAAACTGAGTGACCATTTTTGCAAGCAAAGGACTGAAATTTTGGACTCGATCCATAGAAATTTATTTTACGGAGCATTTATATACAGTGATACGATTTGCAATGTGCTTTAATGGCTATTCTAGTAGCCATATAAATTAAACTGCCATCAAAATTTGCAAAAATGACACCTAAATTTGAGCAGCATTCCTCTTCATTTTAGGTGTTATTACTTCATGAGGAAAGAAAACATTTTTTCTCTTTCTTTTTTCCTCCTTTTGCTCTTTTGATATTTGATCAAACAGCATTGTTCCATAGTAGGTCTGCCACAGATGGTTGTGCAAATTGGGACACAAGTTACACAGATATGATATAAATGGCACCTTGGTCTAAACTTATGCTAAGTGCTATCTTCAAAACTGATTGTGGCAACCAACCCTCTTCATCAACAATACATTGTATAATGTGAGAAGCTTTAATCCAAATTGCTCCTCAGTGTCTATTTGCAGAAGGGAGGGACTATTTGGTGGTATGTCAGAGCCAACTCAAACTGGAACATGTGATTCTTTTCCCAACTTCATGTTCCATGATATTTTGTATAGCTTCTGATAGGCCATGGAAGACATATGTGCACCATGGAAATTTACAATTGCTACAAATCAAGGTTTTTAAAATTTTTCCTCCCTAATTGCTGATCAGTAAACACTTACCTACATACCCCTGGACTCTGCAATGGAGGCCCGGACAAACAGGCTTTCTAGGCCGTATTGGGAAATTTCAACTAAAAATGTGGGTTCACACCATTTTCCTGAAAAGATTTGAATGCTGTTCCTAGTTATCTACCTGGCAGACAGATGGACTCACCAAAGGAAAGATGTCAAAGACTCACTTACCTACCTTGTGCTCCATCAGGGGGCCAATGACAGGGAAAGACACAGCACCTGGAGCTCTCAGAAGGCCTTATGAGAAAGGTGTCTGACGGCTTCGGAGGAAGGTGTCTGACGGACTCGGAGGAAGGTGTCTGACGGCCTCAGAGGAAGGTGTCCGACGGCCTCATGAGGAAGGTGTCCGACGGCCTCACGAGGAAGGTGTCCGACGGCCTCACGAGGAAGGTGTCTGACGGCCTCGGAGGAAGGTGTCCGACGGCCTCACCGGAAGGTGTCTGACGGCCTCACGAGGAAGGTGTCTGACGGCCTCACGAGGAAGGTGTCTGACGGCCTCACGAGGAAGGTGTCTGACGGCCTCGGAGGAAGGTGTCTGACGGCCTCACCGGAAGGTGTCTGACGGCCTCACGAGGAAGGTGTCTGACGGCCTCAGAGGAAGGTGTCTCACAGCCTCACGAGGAAGGTGTCTCACAGCCTCGGAGGAAGGTGTCTGACGGCCTCACGAGGAAGGTGTCTGACGGCCTCGGAGGAAGGTGTCTGACGGCCTCACGAGGAAGGTGTCTGACGGCCTCAGAGGAAGGTGTCTGACGGCCTCACGAGGAAGGTGTCTGACGGCCTCATGAGGAAGGTGTCTGACGGCCTCGGAGGAAGGTGTCTGACGGCCTCACGAGGAAGGTGTCTGACGGCCTCAGAGGAAGGTGTCTGACGGCCTCACGAGGAAGGTGTCTGACGGCCTCAGAGGAAGGTGTCTGACGGCCTCACGAGGAAGGTGTCTGATGGCCTCGGAGGAAGGTGTCTGACGGCCTCATGAGGAAGGTGTCTGACGGCCTCGGAGGAAGGTGTCTGACGGCCTCACGAGGAAGGTGTCTGACGGCCTCACGAGGAAGGTGTCTCACGGCCTCACGAGGAAGGTGTCTCACGGCCTCGGAGGAAGGTGTCTGACGGCCTCGGAGGAAGGTGTCTGACGGCCTCATGAGGAAGGTGTCTGACGGCCTCGGAGGAAGGTGTCTGACGGCCTCATGAGGAAGGTGTCCGACGGCCTCGGAGGAAGGTGTCTGACGGTCTCATGAGGAAGGTGTCCGACGGCCTCATGAGGAAGGTGTCTGATGGCCTCGGAGGAAGGTGTCTGACGGCCTCACCGGAAGGTGTCTGACGGCCTCACGAGGAAGGTGTCTGACGGCCTCGGAGGAAGGTGTCTCACAGCCTCACGAGGAAGGTGTCTCACAGCCTCGGAGGAAGGTGTCTGACGGCCTCACGAGGAAGGTGTCTGACGGCCTCGGAGGAAGGTGTCTGACGGCCTCACGAGGAAGGTGTCTCACAGCCTCGGAGGAAGGTGTCTGACGGCCTCACGAGGAAGGTGTCTGACGGCCTCATGAGGAAGGTGTCTGACGGCCTCGGAGGAAGGTGTCTGACGGCCTCGGAGGAAGGTGTCTGACGGCCTCACGAGGAAGGTGTCTGACGGCCTCAGAGGAAGGTGTCTGACGGCCTCACGAGGAAGGTGTCTGACGGCCTCAGAGGAAGGTGTCTGACGGCCTCACGAGGAAGGTGTCTGACGGCCTCGGAGGAAGGTGTCTGACGGCCTCATGAGGAAGGTGTCTGACGGCCTCGGAGGAAGGTGTCTGACGGCCTCACGAGGAAGGTGTCTGACGGCCTCACGAGGAAGGTGTCTCACAGCCTCACGAGGAAGGTGTCTCACGGCCTCAGAGGAAGGTGTCTGACGGCCTCGGAGGAAGGTGTCTGACGGCCTCATGAGGAAGGTGTCTGACGGCCTCGGAGGAAGGTGTCTGACGGTCTCATGAGGAAGGTGTCCGACGGCCTCATGAGGAAGGTGTCCGACGGCCTCGGAGGAAGGTGTCCGACGGCCTCATGAGGAAGGTGTCCGACGGCCTCATGAGGAAGGTGTCCGACGGCCTCGGAGGAAGGTGTCTGACGGCCTCATGAGTAAGGTGTCTGACGGCCTCATGAGTAAGGTGTCTGACGGCCTCGGAGGAAGGTGTCTGATGGCCTCGGAGGAAGGTGTCTCACTGCCTCATGAGGAAGGTGTCTGACGGCCTCGGAGGAAATAAAACAATAAAAGTGCGTAATCCTCTCAATCCCTGGCATAGACACATTTTAGTTCTTTTACTTAAAAAATGCTCTGGATATGGAAACTCCATGAATGAAATTCCAGATTTTCAATTTTCACCATAATAGTCCATATTGACTAGAGCTGTCCTCTATTTTCCAGTGTCATACCATAGTGTCCTCTCTAATTTCATGGGACCCCATCTGCCAGAAGTACTGATCAGTCATGGAAGCTGAAAGAGAATAGCTATCAGATATAAGCAGAGAGCTTCAGATGGTACAAAGTGTCAAAAATTCATACATTCTTAATATGTAATAAGAGTAATTATGAATACTTAATATAGTCTAATGTATTTTCAGATACTTTGACATAAATTATGATAAATATAATCTATGTAACTGTAATTCTCACCTAGGAATGATGAGTTGATATCTGAATTAACCTAATCAGAAGTCTATGCTTTAGGCATGCTTAGTTAAGATTTGAAAAATCTCAATCTATACTCTAGAAAAAGCTACCACAAGTACTTCCCCTATTATGTAGTCAACACCAGCATAGTTACATCGATTAACACAAGTGGCAGTAAAAGTAATTTTTCACTGAAAAAATGAGTAGTATTCAAGATATGTTATTGGTTAGAGAAATTATATAGGCTCCTCCTTTTCTGTATGAAAAAGTAAAGGATTACAGCAAGCCCAGCAACCTAATACTTTTATATTATTATACTACCACAAGTCTAGAAGTCTGTGTGGCCCGGTGTCCCCCTCATTCAATCAAAGAGAGGGCTCTGTCTCCTAATTCAAATACACAGCCAGCCAAGCTTGCCATGAGAACATTCCATCTGCTTTGCAGTTCCGTTACAAGAGAAACCCATTCCTATTGCCTCCTGGTCCCTCCCGTGTGTCTTATGTAATAGTGGGCAGAACCATTAGGTGGGAGAAGCCTCACTCTTAAAAGCTACATGGAGCAAACTTTCTACTCCCAATGACCTGTATTGGCTGTGACCCAAATGAGATATAAATCATTATTATATTTAGCCATAAAAGCTTGGAGATTACATTATAGAAATTAGCATCCTTGGACTAATGCAGTCAGTTAGCAACAACACTGAAAATGGAACTTTGGAAAAAACTGTCTAAGATAATTCATGTCTACCATAATAAAAATTTTTCTATTATGAAAAGTTTCTAGACTCAATGCCTCAGAAATGGAAGATAATTTTACATTGAATATAACTAAATCAAATATATAAATCTTGGTTATTCCTATCAAGCCTTCTTGATGACTCTTAGGATGTCATTAAGCAGAGTTTTTAAGTATAGTAAGATAGTGTTGATCTCCTATCCCACAGCTAACTCTTCTCTTTCCCTCTCCTAGAAAAAAAAATGCAACAGGAATTACAAGTTTACAATAGAAGAGTAACATTCAAATGAAATTTAAAACGATGAATATTAGCACCTGTTATTTTGAATCGAAAATCACAGGTACTTTTTTGGAATAACACATCATCATTGCTTGTTGAATTTTCCTTTTATCTCAAAAAAGATTTTGAAAAATATCATCCATAAAATGATTTAATTTTAATAGAATAAGAAATTTTTTTTAATAAAATGTTTCTGTGGCATAAAATCTGATATGCAAGAGTCTTTAAATATATAATTTTTAAGTGTTTAAAGGCAATTAGACCTCAAAGAATTGCTCCCCTAGGAGCACAAGGAGAACAAAAGAAATCCAGGTATGTTCAGCCACTACTTTCTGACACTTTCAAATTCCATTCTTTTATTTGCATTTGGTACATTTCTCTGTGACTCGTGTAACTGTATTTTAAGAACACTTTTTTATCTTAGAAGAATTTTAAATTTACAGAAAAGTGGCAGTGTTTGTACAAAGTATTTATATGTAGCTCTACACAGTTTCCCCTACTGTTATTGTTCTCTGCCACCATGACCTTAATCACAAGTGAGAAACCAGTATTGGTACATTACTATTAACAGCTTATTCAGACGTCAGCATACTATTAACTGAACTGAACAGTTTATTCAGATGTCATCAATTTTTTCCTCAATGATCTTTTTTATGCTCCAGGATTTCATCCAGGGTACCAGGTTACAATGAGTCAGTAACTCCCTAGCCTCCTCTGATCTGTGACAGTTTCTCAGAAACAACAAGTTTCCTTGTTATTGATGACCTGAGAGTTTTAAGGAGCACTGATTAAAGTTTTTGCAGAATGTCACTCAATTTGGGTTTGGTCAATAGCTTTCTCATGGCTATCCTGGAGTCATGAGGTTTGGAAGAAAAAACAGAAATGAAGTGTCATTCTCAATGTAGCATGTTAAGGATGCACACTATCAATATGACTTATCGCTGATGATAACTTTGATCACCTTGATGAGACAGTATTTGTCAGGTCTCCCTACTGTGATTTTACCCTATGCCCTAGCTCTCCCCATATTGTACTCTTTCTATGAAAGCCAGTTAGTAAGTACAGCCCACACTCAGTGGGGGCTGCAGTGAGGAGTAAGAAGAGGTGATGAGAAACAAAGTTCTGCTTTCTGAGGTGGGACATACCTACATAAATTATTTGAAATTCACTTGTAAAGAAGATGAATCTCTTCTCTCTCATTTATGTGTTTATGCAATCATTTTTATAACATCATGGACTCGTGGGTATTTATTTTGTGCTTTAAATTATAGTCTAATATACTTACTTTGTTGCTAAAATTGTTCCAGCTTTGGCCATTGGGAGTACAATCACCCCTCAATATCCACAAGGAATTGGTTCTAGGTCACTTCTGACACCAAAATCCATGAATGCTCAAATCCCTTATATAAAATGATACGGTATTTCTATATAAATTACACACATTCTCCCATATAATCTAAATCACCTTTAGATTACTTACAATACCTACTACAATGTAAATGCTATGCAAATAGTTGTTCTACTGCATTGCCTAGGGAATAATGACCAAAAAAACTTCTATACACATATTCAGTACAGATGCAACTATCCATTGTTTTCCTGAAAATTTTTGATCCATGGTTTATTGAATCTATGGATGTGGAATTCATAGAGACTGAAAGCTAATTGTACTCATTTTTACTTTTCAAATGTACATTTCTGTTAATAAATACTTTTGAAGGCTAGAAAAGTACCAATGTTTCATTTTTAGAAGTAACAAAAAATGGAAAATGTTTTCTTTATTGGAAATGCAACTTGATGGAATCATTGTGACAGACAGATAAAACCAGGGTAACTTATTTTTTAGCTTTATGTTTCTATAATTAATAAGAAGGGTCAAATTAACCCTTAGATATTTTATCTGTGATAATTATTCAAATTGGACAAAATTATAATAAAACTTCAGAGGATAAGTTGCATATTTTTCTAGAATTATTTATTCAAAAGTAGTAGATTAAAACTGTATTTTATGGCACTAAGAATGAAATGCAACAAAACTGGGGTGGGAAGTAGATGCAATATTTAAATGGAAAGGCATCATTTGTCAAAGTGTTTTTCCACACTGCAAGTCACAACCTATTAGTGGATCATAAAACCCAAATTTAGTGGATCTCAATCAGCAATTATTTTTCAAAATAAAAAAATTTTAATCTAATAAATTGGAATAGAAAATATCTAAGTACATGTATAAGTTACTCACACATAGATATGGATATATGAAAATATGTATCTATCTCTAGATGAATGGACAGAGATTCATTTTAAGGAAATGGCTCATGTGACTATGGAGGCTGACAAGTCCAAAATTTGCAGGATAGGCCACGGACTTGGGGAAGAGTTGACGTTGCAGTCTTCTGGCAAATTTCTTCTTGCCCAAAGACAGTTAAGACCTTCAACTGATTTTATAAGGCCCACCCACAGTATGGAGAATAATCTGCTTTACACCCAGTCTACTGATTTAAATGTTAATCTCATCTAAAAATACCTTCACAGAAACATGTAGAAGAATGTTTGACCAAACATCTTATTACTGTGATGTACCCAAGTTGACACATAATATTAACCATTGTAGCACATATCATAAGACAAAAGGACATGTACTCTATGAAACTTTTCCTTTCCTAGGTGATGGATGGTGATTATGCTCTATCTTAATGTTACTAGCTTCAGTGCCTACCCCAGTGCCTTGTATAGGGTAGGCATGCAATAAATATTTGTTAGACCAAATCGCTTCATAGACAGAAATAAGAATGGCTCTCATTTTTTTTGAGTGACTCCAATCATTGGCATTTTATGTACACTGTTTCATATTATAACAACTCTGCAGATTAGGAACTATTATTTCCTAAATAAGAAACCAATACTCAAAGAAGTTGGGCACCTTGCCTGGAGTAAACAGCCAGTAAACATAGGAATTTGAACTTAAAACTCTGTCTTCAAAGCACATTTTCTTTACTGTATATCACAAATGGAAAATAAGGCCTGATGCCTGTGCCAACTTCAGTGCATTTTGTTGATAAGCAAATGTTTCTACTTCTCTCTCTTTGAAGAGAGCCATGCCATGGAGCAGAATGAGGCATGTACCTTTGAAATCTCAGTTCCATGTTATATTGTGTTTCAAAAATGAACCATGAGATGGAGTGAGCAATTTATCCAAGGTCATTGTTCAATACAATAAGGAGAGAATTTGAAATTCACCAATTTTCAGCACTGAATATGAAATTGCACTGTTTATTTCTTTCAGGAGCTCATTAGCATTTCGTGAAAGTCATCTAGTTGGATGTGGACAGACAAGATTGAGAAATATAACCTTGTCTGGTGAAAGACAAGGGAGATAAAATGATATTTTTGTGTATTTCTTTAAAGCCATCACAATGTCTTTGGCATAACCCCTTCTTTATACACAGGGGTTAAATCTAATGCTCTTTTTGGACTCTGTGCTTCAAGACCAACATATAAAAAGTTATTTTAGTAGTTCAGCCTATATATATAAAATAATGCCTGTGCATGGGATCTGAGACATACTCACCTTATCTCAAATCCAAATCCTCAGTAAGTTACTAGGATATTTCTTCCAAGCCCTATAAGAATTTTTCCTCCCTTTGTTAGACCATAGGAATTGATATCTATTTCATCCTACATATCTCCTCCTAAGAGATGGCTTATAAATATGAGAGAACCACAGTAGTTTCCCAGGAGAAGGAGGTTACCTGCTGCCACACTTTCCTATCATTTTCTTCTTCATTTGTATTCTGTCCTGTGAAACAGTTTGTCGTTTTCTCTTATACAAAATGTGGGATTCACTTTAGATGTGTACATGGCAGCAACACTGCATGTCCTCTGTGATAAACACAGAACGTTTTAGGCAAATTCATTCACCTCATGAAATCTATGAAGGCAAAGGTATTAAACACCAACTTATGATCCATGCAATGCGTTATTTTTATTCATATGCTAGTAGCCAAGCAGAGAATGTTGGCTGAATGGTTCAAAGATCCCCAATTTTTCAAATATAGGGCATCGTAGTGGCTATTTGCACACTTTGAGAGTTTAACAATTTTGGCATCTCAGGTGATCACTATAGAAAGCACTTTTATATAAAAGACATGATTTTATTTCTTCATGTGCACTGATTTATAATATGAAAATATTATTAAAGTTAATGTCATTATCACTTATGAATCTTACCTTACTATTTTCCATTTAATTCTCTCTAGGAAGTCTTACAGAATAAAATGGTTCAATGAACAACCAAGAAAATACTTGAATGCCAGTTAAGTCAGTAACAATGCTATTAACTGGAAGAGAAAAGGCAGTGTTTCCCCAAGGATATCTGCTGACACAGGTTCCTAATGCAGCAGTCTTCACAGAGGGCTAAGAGATGATGATTCATTTTGGAATCTGTACCTCAAAAACTCTGTGCCTTCAAAACTGTCATGTCTCCTGTGCACTGTCCTTCACTAACATATAAAAAGGGGAGGATTTTGTCAACTTCACTGGATTTCTTCATAAAACAAAAATATAAAATGAGATCCTCCTCCATGCAGTTACTATACCTCTGAGATGACCCTCACGCACAAGTGATGGGGGATTATTATCTGAGACATTTGAAACAAGATTGCACAGAGCACTTCTGAAATAATTTATAATACAGGAAGACCAGACAGGTAGAGCGGAATGTGCAGAGTATTCTATTTGTTCTTTTGTTCATTTGTGGCTGCCTACTTTACAATTTAGACTCATCCCTTCAAAGTCAAGATCTGAAAATAATAGTCATGGTAATTGGGAATGGCTCCCAATTATCAAACTTTTCTTAAAAGTTATACTGACAAGCCATGTACATATTATCTCATTTGGAAAACTATGGCTGTATTGTAAAATAGCTAAAGATAAGGTTACCATTTTTGTACCCATTTTGTAATGTCCAAAGAAGTTAAATGATTAATTCAGGGTTACAAAGCTGGTTTTAGTGGTAGAACTGGGCTTAGTGTTTAACCCTCACTTCTTCCAATAGCGTGTTCTATCATACCTCGAAGCCACTCCAAGCCCATGTACAAGATGACGGTCTAACCCTGAAAGGTCTTGGTACTTGTATCACCCTGGATGAACACCTAGCACTTTCACTTTGTAGAGTTTCCAAAACCATTATGAGAATGTCGAAGGGAGCAATCAATCCAGATTGAAGAGTGGCTCCTTGAAAGACATAACCTCTAAGCTGAGTCTCAAAGCACATGTAGAGGTTACTGAAGGAGAAAAGTGGGGAAAGGGAGAAGAGGCCTAGCAGAAGATACAGTCTAAGTAGAGGCAGTGACATATATAAAGGCAAAGGCACATGCACATGACAGACAATGTTTTATTTGGAGACTTAAAAGTTATGGAAAGAGAAAAAGAATAACAAAGAATAAGCTTTTTTCCATGGGATCCATCTGTCACATAGGGTGTATACTGTGTGTGCCTCACTTCTTGTCACTAGACTACAAGCTCCCAGGGGACAAAAGTCCCACCTCTCCCATCTTCTTACTCCCAGAGCACTTCGCAGGTTAGGTGCTCAATAAATTTGATGAATAGAGCAATGTGTAGTGTGATATAAACAAGTTGATAGCTCCACTAAGTCTGTTTCTATTCATTAAATAGGGATAATAATAGTATTTTCTTGGTGTCTCTCTGAGGATTAAATAAGGAAATTCCCATAGAGATATTGGAATAGTGGACAGAACACAATAAGAACTCAATTTATCTAAGCTAGTGCTTATTGTTAATATTGGTGCACATGCTTGTGTTTAAGGCAGGATAAACTGATATGAACTAAAAAAAATCACTACTCAAAATTGAAACCAATGCAGAAACCTCTGTATGAATCAATCAGAGTATCCTTTAATCTCTCTTGCAATCTCTACAACTTTGGAAGCTGCTGCTTTTTGTACATCTTTTCAGCATGAGTGGAAAATCAAAAAAGGGGCCAGACACAAGCTGTCCTCTGACCTCTTGACATACTATACCTAGGTTCTTCTAGAATAATATTCGATAGTGAAGGTGGTTGAAAAGTATGTAGTCTCTCTTCTATACAACAAAGTGGATAATTCAGTATTCTTTAAGGCAGAAGTGGAAAATACTTCATTTGTGGTGAAAAAGTGAATTTTATTTAGGGGTGTATTATACATGTGTATGTGTTTGTGTGTGTTTATGTTTACTTTTAAGCTTCAAAGCCCTAATCTTGTCAGAATCTCAAACACGTAAGACATAAACCTTGATAGAAATAAAACATATTTATTTTATTTTTGAAATTCTGTATTATTCACTGAGCTTTTTTCTCTGGATTATGTAAAGATATTATTTTATTAATATGAATTGATTACACTTACTAAGTCTTTACTATATCATTATCTGACTTGATCCTCATAATGGATCTAGGAGATATGTAATTACCCAATAAGTTCTCCCTGACTGTTGCACAGAAAAAGAAAAAACATTTCACTGAAATGATGATATTGCAATAAAGAAAGAATTTAATTAATGCAAGGCAGCCAAGCAGAATGACTGAAGTTGTCACTCAAATCAGTCTCCCTAAGAACTCAGAGACTAGGGTCTGTATGGATAATTGGTGGGCAGGGGGCTAGGGAATGAGTACTGCTGATTGGTTGAGGATGAACTCCTAGGAGTGTGAAAAATGATTCTCAGACACTAAGTCCACCTCTGGGTATGGGCCACAGAACTGGTTGTGAGTCATGAGTCACAGGTCCAGGCCTGTTGCCAGAATGCAAAAATTTAAAAAACATCTCCAAAGACCAATCTTAGATTCTACAATAGTGACATTATCTATAGAAGCAATTGGGGAAATCTTGTAACCTCTGGCCACGTGACTTCTGAGCAGTAAGGGATTGTAGAAATTATGTCTACATTTTAGCAGAGTTCAGAGTCTTCCCACAATCCTAATCTCATGGCTTTTCATTAGTTTTTGGTCCCTGAGCAAGGAGGGGGTGAATTTTAGAGAGGGACTATTATCACCCTTTTTCCAAGTTAAACTATAAAGTAAATTCCTCCCATGGATAGCTTGGTCTATGCCCAGGAATAAATGAAGACAGCTAGCCTGTGAAGCTAGAAGAAAGATAGAGTCAGCCATGTTAGATTTCTCTGTTATGTCTTTGCAAAGGCGGTTTCAGATAGGTACTGTTATTAATACTATTTACAGATAAGAAACCTGGACTCAAGAAATTAAATAATTTGCCCAAGATCACACAGCTAGAAAGTTGCAGCCTGGGATTTAAGTTCTGCTGTTTAATTTCAAATTAATACCTTTAATCACTGCACTCTGCTAGTAGAACTATCAACAAAACAAATAAATAAACACATGAACTCAGACTGTTCTTGGTTGGGGCTTGTTGCAGCCACTGTGGGGGATGGGGTGTGGTTCTCAGGCCACTGGGATTATGTTCCCAGGAGGATTATGGCTGCATCTGCTGCATCATGCAGGTCACCAGGGAAGTAGGGGAAAGCCAGCAGTTACAGGGCTTACCCAGCTCCCACACAGCCCAAAAGGCCAGCCTCGCTCCCATTGTGCCCCACCCCCAACAGCACCAAGTTTATTTCCAGGCAGCAGGTGATCAGGGCTGAGAATTTGCCCCAGGATACCAGTCTCACAGCTGAGAAAGCCAGCAGGGTTTTCAGGTTTTGCATCTCCCCACCTGCTACAGGTTCTGTGCTGTGTCTGCACTCCTGATTCACCTCCTCCCCCAGGTTCTGTCCAGGGAACTTTGTGTTTAGTCAAAATTTTTACATAGTTCAGCTAGAAGTTTCCTTCTCCTTGTGATCTCTTCCTAGTTCCTCTGACAGCCCTCCCCAAGGACCTCTGTGAGACAAAGTCAGACATAGCTTTCCTTGGGACATAAAGACCCCACAGGGCTCATCCCTCTGCTTCTTCTACCCCTATATTTTGCCCAGCTCACTAAATCTGTCTCAGCTCTGGGTAAGATCAAATCCTTCTTTCATGATCTGGACCTTCAGGTTCCCCAGTGAGGCTGTGTGTTTGAGGGCAGATAATCCCCCTTTCACACTTTCACACTTTGGGCAGTTTTTTGGCTGGCTCCAGAGGCCTGCAACAGCCATCTGCTTCTTTCAAAGGGTCTGTGGATTCTCTTGGTTTTCCGGGAATGTTCCTGCAGTAGTTCTCAGAGCAAAAGTTTACGACGTGAGTCTTCACGCACTGCTCCGGCCATCTGAGTGGGAGCTGCAAGTTAGTCCTGCCTCCTATCTGCCATTTTGTGAACGAATGAATGAAAAATTCTGACATGATTGATTCTCTTTTTTTAATGACATGATTGTTATGAAAGTCCAAATTTGTAAATCATAGTTATTTTTGCTGTTACAAAGTTAACTTCCTAAGGCTGTTCCTTCAACAGGATCATAATGTAGCAGGCATGATAGTATAATCAAATCAACATAACCTCAAGAAAATAACTCCAATTAAACCAAGACAACTTATCAAAGGCCACTGGTTTCTAAAGGGCCTCAAAGATTCTAGGTAATAGGTCCCTCCTGTTTTTGAGCAGAAGCAAGAAATAAATACTCCTCTTGACAAGGGCACAATCATCTCAGAATTCCAGACTCCTGTTATTAATCACCTGTCCTTCAACTCAAATCCCCTTTATGTACTAATTTAGAATTTCTGTGTCCATTTCTATCATCTACTCAGAGAGCAAACTGCCTAAACTCTTGTAAGACCATAGACCTTTCCCTTTGGTCTTGTAAGTTTTACAGGACTAAAGGGAAAGGTCTATGGTCTTGTAAGAGTTCACTTTGCAAGCAAGACCCCAAGAAAACCTTTTCTTGGGGAAAGAAGTCAAATAAAGCCAAGAGTTTGTATACATCTTCCAAATATCCTGAGCTCCAGAAAAAAAGAAAGAATCAGAAAGAAGATTCTCTCTGCTAGGAGGTCAGAAACAATCAGATTCATATGTGTCTTTGTGTATTAATATGAAAATCTTTTCTTGAATAAATAAGCTTTAAATTTAGAAACCTTTCTGGTCTATATTAAGCATATTAAAATTTTATCTTTGTAAATGCTGATTTCCACCTCCCACCTCCTACATCCACCTCACATAAATTCAGAGTAGGTTGGGTCTCATCCAAGCAGTGAGAGGAAAGGGGTGAAGGAATTTCGAGAGGGGCGCTACATGCTGCCCCTCTTATTATACTTTGCCTGGGCCCAGGGATCCGCGTTGGACAACTCCAGAGTGCACCATTCACACTGCACCCTGTGCAGGCCAAAGCAACTCCATCTTGGGTGTTAATCTACCATGCTGACTTCAATTAACACCTGTTCTGGGAAGGCCTCTAAGACTTCCAGTTTATCTGTTGTTACTTGTGTAAGAGCAGGTACTTAGGTACCTGCTTAGGTACCTAAATTCTGCCCTTAGGTCAAACTATCTTGATGTTTTTGTACTTCAATCTTCCTACACATCCATTCTGAGTCCTCTGCGGTATATCAGCCCTGGGTCTGGAGAGTAATGGTGTGGGATCCACCATCTTGTCTCACCCACACCTGAGACACAGACATAGTTTCTGTTTGTAAGTCCCTATTAAATGTTTATTTTTGAGACACTAAATATGCCAGGCTCTTTCTTCAGCCTCTCAGCTTTCTGGTGGTAGGTTTGCACATACCTGCCCACTGCAGAACACACTCTGTGGATGTGGCTAACGCTCTTGGAGATGTGCGGTGCGGCTGCCTTGCCATGCGTGGCCTGTCTTAAACCAAACTGGAAAACAGATGAAGTTTGTCATAGCCCCAGCCTGCCTTTTACTCCGTTTCCTTCTTTCCCGTGGTGGTGGTCTCTCTCATATCCCCACTTTTTTCTCGCCAAGCACCTTCTCAGATGGCAAGGTAGTATGTATGTGGTTGGTATGTGAAGTCAGCCTGTGCAATTGGTCCACCTCTGACCCCATGCTTTATGAGCATGTGACCTTGGGCAAGTTACTTTACTTCCTTTTGTTTCAGGTTCCTGACTGTAAGATGGGGCCAAAAGTATTATTCATCTCATAGGGTTATCGTGAGTACTAAATAAAGTCAGGCATGTGAAATGTGTAGTCCCTAGAATGCGGTTAGCTATTTTAAGAGCTATTATCATTATCACCACTGCCATTGCCACTGACCTCCCAATACCCAAAGCGCAGGTGGTCTTGTTCACACTCTAGTGAAGATAAGTAGAGATGTTAGTCAGCTCAACAGGGTCTCATATATTATGAAACCCCACCCCTTCATTTCAAATTAGTAAACTGGCAATACAGAGATAACAGGAAATTCTCCAAGTCGCATAGCTGGTTATAGAAGAAGTAGAGACAAGAACTGGAGTCCCCTGCCTCCCAGTCCAGTACATTTTTCACTGCATCAAACATTTGATTAAACTTCCACGAGACCAACAGCCTTCAGCTATCCAATCTTCAATCATGAACAATTTCAATCAGGCATATGTATCTGGATGATTATAATCAGCTACTAGGAAACAAAGTCCTGATTGATCGACTCATTTTCATCCTCTTCTCCCTAACATGAGGTTAATGAGACAAACATCTTTGACTCATGAATTCTCAGCAGTAAGAGGCAGCAAAGGCCTTGTTCCTGAGAAAGAGGTTTAGTGCTGGCCAGCTCTTCCATGTTCCTGATAGGCAAGGTTTTCTGTGAGCTCTGTGTCAGATTCATTGAAGCCAGGAAAGAGGAACCAAACTTCTCATCCAAAAGATAGTCTTCTTCAGAGTTGTACAGTAAGGGTTCTTTGCTAAATTAATCCTGCTTGCCCTTGAGAGTTCAGTTTTAATCCTTTTTCTTCAAAGAGGTCTTTTCCCCAAGCTCCAGCCTAGTTTAGTCCTGCCCACCCTTACATTCCCACAGCCTTCTGAAAGAATAAGCAGTATTATTGAAACTACTGTAGCTCACTCACTGGCAGACTTTTTTTGGAGCGGGTCCTATTGTCACATCATACTTTCAGGGTCTTTTGTCTTATGACATTTCAACAAAGAATTCTGGTGATTCTCTAATCAGTGACATTAAGGGATAGAAAAATGCCCAATGTTTTATTCTACTCTTCTTTTTCTAGCCCCTTAAAATGAATGTTAGCATAGTAACATTCATCCTTTGTTTCTAGTATAAAAGTTTATAACTGCATTTCTCTCAAAGCTGGCTATAAATATTCTATACTGACCTTCTTTTCAAGCTTATCCAGGACATGAAAATTGATTTTGAAATTCACTGAGTTACTTATGGTTTAGTAGAAAGAATTCATTTTGAACCACAATGCAATTAAGGTAGAAATCAATAATAGGTCATTAGAACCTCCAATATTTCAAAATTTCTAAAATACTCATGTGTATTCTCCAACTGCTAAATGTAATGTCCTATATAGAACAGATCATTTTATCAAGGTAGCTGTTGAATTGACCAAATAGTCAATATTTGTTCTGACTGTTGTCTGCTTGATCCATCAAGTACTGAGAGAGAAATATTAAAATTTCTAACTGTGAGAATGAATATGTCATTTTTCCTCTTAATAGTTTTGTCAATCTCTTATTGATATACTTTGAGGGTATGTTACTACATACGACACGATTTGGCTCCGTGTTCAAATCTCATGTTGAATTGTAATTCCCAATGTTGGGGGAGGGATCTTGTGGGAAGTGATTGGATCATGAGGGTAGATTTCCCCTTGCTGTTCTTGTGATAGTGAGTGAGTTAACACAAGATAGGTTTGTCTAAACGTGTATAGCACTTACTGCTTCACTGTCTCTCTCCTGCTCACCATGGTAAGATGTGTTTGCTTCTCCTTCACCCTTCTGCCATGACTGTACGTTTCCTGAGGCCTCCTCTGCCATGCTATACAGCCTGCAGAACTGTGTCAAACCTATTTTCTTTATAAATTCCCCAGTCTCAGGTAGTTCTTTACAGCAATGTGAGAATGAACTAATAAAACATACCTATATTTTTAATTGTTTTATCAACATTGAGAGTTATTTTATAAATATGAAGTAACCCTCTTTATTTCTAGTAATGCTAGTTTATTTTCTAAACTCAATTGATTATAAACCTTTTTCTTTTCGATAAATGTGTATTGGACCAAATATTTTCCAAATATACACTCTGAAAAATGTTGTCTTATGCCAGTGAAGTTTGGTTTAGGAATTCCCAGTCTCTTTATTCAGAACCTTCACAGCCCCTTCATGTAGCCAGGGATGTTGAAGAGAAATTGCTCTCTCTTCACCTGTCAAATACTGCTTTTAATAAAGAAAACTCATTCATCTAAGATGAGCAAATACTTTTATTTCTACATCAAACATGGTATTTTTAGTTGATGGGGGCACATAATGTGATCCTTTGGATTGTGAGGTAGGGATGGAGTGAGAAACCTCCCCAGAAACTAAACATTAGGTCACACAAGCCATGACATACTTACCACCACCTTTTCCCCCCCACAGAAAGCTGCTGAAGTACCATTTTTTAAAATTTTAGATTCAAGGGGTACATGTCCTTATTTATTACGTGGATATATTGGTGGGGACTGGGTTTTCAGTGTACTCATCTCCCAAATAGTGAACATTGTACCTGACAGGCAATTCTTCAACTCCTGCACCTCTCCTACCTTCTCCTGTTTTACAGTCCCCATTGCCTACTATTTTCATCTTTTTTTAATTTAAGACGGAGTCTTGCTCTGTCTCCCAGGCTGGAATGCAGTGGTGCAATCTCGACTCACTGCCACCTCCTCCTCCCAGGTTCGAGCAATTCCCCTGCCTCAGCCTCCCGAGTAGCTGACATTACAGGTGTGTGCCACCACACTGGGATAATTTTTGTAATTTTGGTAGAGACAGAGTTTCACCATTTGGCAAAGCTGGTCTCAAACTCCAGGCCTCAAGTGATCCACCTGCCTCAGCCTCCCAAAGTGCTGGGATTACAGGCATGAGCCATTAGACACCAGACATTTTTCAGTCTTTATGTTTATGTGTACCCAGCTTTCTGCTTTAAAGTCTGATGCGTCATAACAGCAATACCATATTTATGTTTTGTTTCATTTTTCTGAGACAGGGTGTTACTCTGTCATCCAGGCTGGTGTGCAGTGACGTGATTACAGCTCACTGCAGCCTCGAGGTCCTGGGCTCAAGAAATCCTCCCATCTCAGCCTCCCAAGTAGCTTAGAGTATAGCTGTGCACCATCACCATCGCAACTGGCTAATTTTTTTAATTATTATTTTTGTAGAGACAGGGTCTCACTATGTTGCCTGGAATAGTCTTGCTCTGCTGGCCTCAAGTGGTCTTCACATATTGGCCTTCCAAAGTGCTAGGACTACAGATGTGAGCCACCATGCCCAGCACCCATATTTATGTTTATTGGGGTTTGATGACATATAGCTTTTATTCTCACTTTCAAGTAGTCTGATTCTTCGTTTTAATTATATGTCTCATAAATGAAAGAGCTGTAGTTTTTTTTAAAATCCAATAGAACTACTTTTGACTTTTTAGTAAACGTTTTTGAAATAATTTTAAATTTACAGAAAAGTTACAAGTATAACAAAGTTCCACTATACTCTTTACCTAGCTTCCTCTCATATCAACATATTGTATAACCTTGATACATTTGTCAAAACTGAAAAATCAACATCAATAGAGTGCAAGTAAACTACAGACTTTTTTGTATTTCATTAGCTTTTTCACTAATGCTCTTATTCTGCTCTAGCATCTAATTCAGGATACCCATTGCATTCACTATCTTTGTCTTAATTAAAGAGTTTAGCCCTTTGCATTTATTGTGACTTGTAATACTTTTAAAGCTATTGTCACCACTGTATCTTATGCTATGTGTGCTGTTTTTTACTAACTTCTTTTCTTTGACTTCTATTAATTGAATTTTCATATGAATTCTCTTTTGCCCTCAAATAGGGTGCAGCTTATCTAAGTGATTTTCTAGTCTTTTAGTGGTTATGCCAGCAATACTAATAGACATAATTTTTAAAAATTAATCAAATTTAACTCTAGTTACCTCCTCCCAAAATACATATTACTATTTCTATGTATTTTAATTCTATCTTCTTTTAAGCCTACAGCACACTCTGATTGTTTTTATATAGCATTTGTTCAAATGTAGCATCATATTAAACTCTTCCTTACTCATAAACCCATCTTTCACTTGAGACCTTTCATCTGGGATTTTTTTCTTTCTACTTGATCTAGTTCCTTTGGTAAAGATCTGTTGTTGGCAAAATGCCTCTGTTTTTACCTTAAAAATAGTTTTACATTTATCCTTGAAATATAGGTTTATTTGGATATAAACTTCTAGGTTGGCAGCTATTTTCTCTCAGTTACTTTAAAATATATTTCATCGTCTTCTCCCTTCCTTTACTGCTGTTGAGAAGTTTGCTATTAGTCTACTTGTTATTCTTTTTCAGATAAACTGTCTTTTCTCTCTGACTACATTTATGGTCATCTTTTTTTCTTTGGTTTTCTGCCGTTCCACTGGCAAATATCTAGAAGTAAATTTATTTTTATTTAATCTGCTTAGAACTTTTTAGGCTTCCTGAAATTAAGAATTCATTAAGCCTTTAAGTTTGTTTTAATATTTTTAAATTATTTATATTATTTCAAATTACTAAATTTTTTTTAATATTCAGGCATAATTCCTTCTAATTTTGCCTCTCACACATTTCATTATTTTGTTTTGTAATTCTAATAATCTTAATTAGCTGCGTGTTAGACCTCACTGTAACATGTTAAAACTCTTCTCTTTGAAACTGTCTACCTCTGTATCACTTTGGATAGCTTTTGGGTAACTTTTTCATATCTGTTTTTCAGTTCATTTTATTCATCTGTATATTATTTGCTCTTTAACCATTTATTATGGTTTTAAATTCAATTTACTTATTTATATCTAGAAGTTCTGTTTTATTTTCAGGCATTTTTATCATATTTTATTTTCATCTAGACTTATATTAGTCCTGTGTTGTATTTATCATAACAAGTTAAACATAGAAAGTTTAAATTTTTCAGTTGGTAATTCCAGTATCTGCAGATACTTCACATCTGCTCCTATTCTCTGGTATTGTGTGTGTTTATCTGGCTTTGTTATGCTGATAAAACGTATCAGTTCCATTTATTCAAGGCCTGCTTGAAGGTGAATTTACTAAGAGAGGACTTGCC
Source organism: Aotus nancymaae (assembly GCF_030222135.1). Classification (NCBI taxonomy): domain Eukaryota; kingdom Metazoa; phylum Chordata; class Mammalia; order Primates; family Aotidae; genus Aotus; species Aotus nancymaae. The sequence goes on along the minus strand of NW_026988423.1, from coordinate 8,658,360 downwards.
TTTGTATCAACCTGGAGTCACTTTAAAGTTAAACCTTGGCTTGAGTTTTTTGAACCTCCACAATTAATATAAACTTAGGCTACAAAGTGGCTAGAAAATAGGCTCATAGCTAAGACATTTCAGGGGAGATTTTTTTTTCTCACTTTTACTCAAGATCAACATGCTAACAGAAGACCAAGATGGTGACAGATACGTTTTTTTGATATTTCCTTCTGTGAGTAATTTATTTTTCACCCTTGCACCATAACTGTGGTCCTTCAGAGTCCCAGTGTTAAGAGGGGGTCGTATTTAGATTCATCACCTTAGTTGGGCTCTGTATGTTGTCTCCTGCTCCCCTGTTCCCTGCGTAGCCTTCCAACTAGGAAGTGAAGGTCGTGAAGGCCCAGTAGATGGGCCAAAGCTGACATCAGAACTGGCTCAACTTTCTGGAGCCCCATGTTCACGGCAGTGGAATCTCAGGATGCCTTACCATTTTGTTAGCTTACTAATGCATAGTTTTAATACGTTACTCATTTTTAGTTGTTGTCAGTGAGTATGTTGTTTAGCATATCAGACTGTGATACACTAGAAACAGACATCAAGGAAACCTAAACGTGACAGGTTCGAACTTTAAACATTTTTCTAAGCCCGTCTGTTTCTCAAAATCATTACCTGGAATTTTAATTATAGTTTAGATTTCGTGACAAAATCTCGGGCAGAATTCATGAAATGCCAATTCTGTTAGAGTCCCTGATAACTAATTATTAACTTCTCAATTTATCAAAATATTTTGTTATTGTATTAGTTTCCTAGGGTTTTAGTCATAAATTATCATGAACTTAGCTTAAAACAACAGAAATTTATACCCCGATAGTTAGGAGGCTAGAAATCAAAAATCAAGCCATCAGCAGGGTTGGTTCCTTCTAGAAATACCAAGGGAAAAATTAGTCCCATGTCTCTTCTCTAGCTTATGGTGACTCTGGCAATATTTGGTGCTCCTTGGTGTTACTTCACTGCAATCTTCGCCTTTGTCTTTATATAGTCCTATATGTCTCTGTGTGTCCTCTCCACTTCTTATACAGAAACCAATCATTGGATTTAAAGTCCACCCTAATCCTGTGTGATCTCATCTTTTTTTTTTTCTGTTTATCTAACCAAAAAATGACCTGATTTTAACTTAACTAAATATACCAGCAAAAACTATTTCCAAATGTCACATTCCGAGCTTCCAGGTGGACATGAATTTTGGGGGAACACTATTCAATCCTTTACAACCGCCTTGAAGTTTCTTCTGAAGATAAAGCTCCCATGTAACCCAGAGAAACAAATATACATTGTGTCATACCAAAACATACTTACTGGCTAACATCACTTCCCACTGTTTCATACTGTCAAGCACAGTTCACTGTCAATTTTTTTACTTCAGATAAGTTCACTATGTGAGAAGGTCTCCTTCAAGAGCTCTGTAGCCCAGATCTCATTACTTCTTTATTTCCACCATCTGAGTATTGTTTTCTAGACAACCTGATAGCTCCAAATTCTTAAAATTATTCATCAAAACACAGCCAGACATAGAAATTGTATTGAGACTTTCACAGTGCAGCAAAGCAAGTTAGTTTGTTAAACATTAGCAACAAACTTAGTCTAGAAAGAAAATTCCATGATCTAGCTCCTACCTAACTTTCCAGCCATAACTCTTGTCAAAATTACTCCCCTACCCACTCTCCTGCCCTTGCATCTTTCTCTTCAGCAATATAGAATTTCTTGTAAATCTCCAAATGTAAGATGCCACATCATGCCTGTGTCTTTACATAGCCTATGTGTCTTTACATAGCCCTGGCTGGCCCTGACCCTACTCATTCACCTAGAGATCGCCTACTGTTTCTTCAAGGAATTAATTCATCGTTTTCTTTCCTGTGAAGGCTTCTCTGATCCACCTGTTCAGATTATTCTTTTACTAATATTCTTTCTAGTTGCTCCAGTCACAGTACCTCAATACTGCACTTTTTCACTGCAGCTAATTTATTAGTTCATCTTAAATGTCTTCCTTTATCAGAATATAAACTCTTTTGTGTTCTCAGCCCAGCACAAAGTCTAGCACATGGTTGGCACTCGATACAGATTTAGCAAAATGGCTATTGTCTACTTATACAGGCCCAGCTTAGTGAAAATAAAAGGATAAATAAGGTCTGATTCTGACTTTCTGGGTATTTGCATTCTCTATCTATGTATTGACCTCTCCTTGGTTGCATGAACTTTCAAACTCAGGATTTGCTATTTGATTGCTCAATATAATTCTGATTTGGCGAGATGTAATTTAGTAAACTGCTCTCACCTCAAACTAGCTAGCAAAATCTTTTAAGCCATCAGTCACAACTACTTCTAGACAAAAAAGAAAAAAAAATGCTCACTCCTCCTGCTAAAATCAAATACTTCATTAGTATCTGAACCCTCTGGCTTCTCTTCTGTCAGACTCACACATTCATCTTTCACCTAATGCTCATCAGGTCAGTCACTTCCATTCCATTTGGATTTCATTTGTAAATTTTCTGAAAAGAGTATTCTTTTTTAGACCTATGTATATCATTCAAATATCATTCAAATAATTTAATACAAAAACTCTTGGGCCATCGTAAGAAGCTCTAACTCTTGTCTTCTTCCTGCATAAATAAAGAAAAACTTTTGCTTCATTTTCAACCTGCTAATCATTTTTTTAAGCATGATTAAACCATTTCTCTAGCTCCATTTTTCTTCCTGCATTTCTCTGGTCAATTCTCCATCACATTTTTTAAGCAAAGTGCCAGTTATTCAAGTAGATGACAATCTATATCCAGAGCATCACCCACTATTGTCAATACATGTCTTCACAAGGATCTGGCAATGCAATTATTTCTCCTTTCTCAAAGCCAGAAAGAGCTTTCCTATAAATGCTGTGTAACCTTAACCCATGCACTTCCAAATGCTACAGTTTTAATTGAAATTTTTACTGCATTCTCTTTCTCTCACTTTTAAATTAACAGTAAAATACAATTCCAAAAGTTTGTTTTCTCTTTTAGAGATTCAATGATGGGAAATTCTCTGAAAAATAGATAAACAGTACGTTTCCTGAAAAACTGAAGATATAAACCAGTATCTTCTTCAACATAAAGGCAAGCTTGAGGTTGTTCTCAAAAGAGTCATCTGTGGACTTTTGTAAGCAACCTAGGCTATTGTTCTAAATCCAATTCCATTGTATCATATACCGGTCTTACCATATTTGAAATGGTTCAGTTGTACTAATGTTCCCTTTCCCTGGGAAACATTGAGAAAACTTTAGCTAAATGTGGTGCTTTATTTTTTCTAATTCAAATTTTCACTTGTTTGAGTAGAGAAGTATGACTCTGTGTGTGTGCGTGTCTGTGTGTGTGTGTGTGTGTGTGTATATGTGTGTGTTATGAAGAAGTCTTTTATGTAAAATGTGATAGGATGAAACTGGATGATTTTTCTATTTGACCTTGGAATAGTCCATTAACCTTTATATTTTTTTCACTAAATGAATTAAATGACCTCTAAGTTATTCCTGGTTCTGACACTTTAAAACATCCTTGATTAAAGGTGAAACCTAAATTTTGATATCTGTGCACAAAGATCATTGACACAAATTTTCCAGGACAATTTCAGAAGTAAGAGAGTACAGAAATTCCATTCTTCACCCAGAAAGGCTTCATTTTGTTCTTCCATTTATCTAGCAAGCCATTGTTAAGTATCTGTTTCATGCAAAGACTAAACACCCTGCTAACATAGTGTTCATGCGTCCTTCTAGTAGAGCTCTTACCATCCTGAATTAACATAACTGATTAAAATCTGTCTGCTCCATTAGAATATGAACACCTGCAGGGCACCTAATATGTACTTTCATCTCTATATTTCCTAGGTCTAGCATGGTGTTGAACACATAGTAAATGCTGAATTACTATTTCCTAAATTACCGTAAAGCTGAGAAGAATTGTGACTCTCAAACTTCACCTTGGAATTAGAATGAATTTCCTTGAGAAGCACATATGAGGTATACTCCTACTGGCATTTTCAACTTAAGCCTTGATATCTCTTGCCAGACATGTGATTCTCCAGCGTAAGAGTACCGATACTCTAAATAAAATGCCATTTTTATGGGAAGATCAGGATAAATTAGCATGCCTTGGTTACCTCACACTTTCAGAGTCACTGCTGTCTTATCCCTCCAGATAGCAAGTTGATTATATTAGTAAACCTTTCTGAAAAGTATACATATAGCAAAGAGAAAAATAAACATTTTATCTTAACAATTTTCATCATAATTCCTTTTAGAGAGCAAATGATGTTTGGGGAAATAACTCATAAATCTTTCAGGTGAGCATGTCTTATTTTTGATTCCCTTAGAAGCAGACCCTGAAACAAAGATCTAAGAAAACTGCCTTATTTGGGAGGTGAACTTGTAAAACACTGGTAGGGGAGTGAGGGACTGAGAAGAGAAAAAAGCCAATCAAACATGTATTAGCAGTGAGAACGTAAACATGCCAAAGGATTGTAAGACTCCTTTTAGAACGTAGGCTCAGAGTCACCTAAACCAAGGGTGAGGAACCTGGGGTATCTATGCATGGGTATCCATCAATCATTGGTTGAGAATTATCTGAGGATGGGATATTGTCCAGTAATTTTGGCCTAAGACATGCAAAATCACATGCATAGGGCTGACCGTGATGACCAGACAAAACGCTCAGGCAAAGACACAGGTGCAATGGTTGAGTTCAGGACTGTATGCACTAATACGGTATTTAAATGAGAAAAGAATAGGGATTTCAGGATCAAAGGAGAGAAGGCTAAAAAACTGCAGTGGAGAAATGGAGAAACCACCCAAGCAGGAACTATGCATTTTAAAGCAGTGAATTCACATCCCCTGCAGCAAAGTGGCTGATGAAATTTTATGAACACGAATATCTAATGTTTAACTTTTGGTTGCTTATGTTGCTGAGATGTAATTTCTTCCTCTCTCGTCAGCCCCAGTCCAAAACTTTAGCATAATCTGCTTTACATAAAGCCCTTGTGAGAAGATCTTTTTTAAAGTTGAACATGAAGAAAGGTCTGAAGTTGATGTTTTTGTTCAATGAGGTGTAAAACAAAGCCAGGAGAAGCATGATGTTGGGATAAATCCTTAAACATCCCTAAGCCACTGGAAGCTGAGGTTCAGGGCTACAGGTGACCATGAGGCTATGAGTACCTCAAGAATTTTCAGATTTTTGTAGTGGTAAGCATGGAATTATATTCTCAAATCGTGGCTTACAGAAAAGTTATCCAAATCTTACAGATCAGGAGACACAGCTAACATGTGAGACACATGTGAAGTTTACATCTTAATAGTTTACATCTTACCAGTTTATTTCCCTCTCCTATTTCCCATGCAGAAGGAGCTCCTAATTTACACATGAAAGGCTGGATCACACAGAAAAAAATGATGGCGAGAAATGAATCACCTTTCACTTTCCCAGAACAATGATAGGTCTAAAAGACCATGTGGCCAAATGATGGACCAGATTCTGCCTTGTTTCTGCAAATAACTCACTATGCGACCTTGAGGTTCTTTGGCTGGTCTACAAATTAAGTTGACAAAAGACGGATTAACAGGAGAAAAACAATTTTAATTGCAGATGTACACACAGGAGTTCCACAAAAATATGAGACTCAAAGAAGCAGCCAGATGACTTTTAGATATCATTCTGAGCTGCAAAAAAAGGATTTTGTGGCTTCTAGGGACTGATAGAGACAAATTATGGGAGGGTAAAGGAGGGAAACGTATAATGAATGAAAGTTGTCTTGTTATTCAGCTAAAAATCTCTCAAGTGATGAAAGTTGTCTCAGCGTAGCTCTCTTCCTGATACAGATAACTTACTAATGAAAATTTCCTCTATGAATGTACATTTCTTTATAAAAGGATAGCCTTTCGGAGCTTATGTGTCTGCAGTTTTCCAAAACAACCAGCTCAAAATAATCAATATGCCAAAGAGGCATATTTAAGAGTGGTGTATTCTGGTCTCTTATAGTCATGTATCGAGGTGGTATGTTCTGAACCTCATTACCCATGTGTTGTTCATTATGTGAAATGAAGTTATATTTTACATTGGATTAAATAACTGGTAAAATTTTAGTCAGTAAATTTATCTCCAGAATTGTTCTGTGGTGAAGTGAATTTACACGGACCAGCCAATAACTATTTATGAGGTTCTCTTAAGGATGCCATGTGCGTCTAAGTCACACCTAGAGCAGCTCTCTTTTCCCTTTGAGTCAGCGCTAATCATTATGACATCTACTGTTGTGTAGAGACAAGGAAAAGAAAGTAGAAAATATGACACAGAGACCAAGAACTCTGACTTTAAGCACAGAGAGGCTTGGATTTGAATCCTAACTCTGATGCTTAGTAGCTATGTATTGTGTCCCTAGGCAAGTTACTTAAAAAGACTTCCAAGTGTCCGTTTCTTCCTCTGTTAAATGGTGGTAATTGTAATGATTATTTTATGGAATTTCTGTGAAGATCCAGTGTGAAACTGTGTAAAGCATATAACACATTCCTTGGCACATAGCTGTGCTAAACAGCGTTTGTAATTTTTGTTATTGTTATAACCTAGATGATCATACAACGTGCAGTGGAGTAGAAATATGGTTGAGAAAAGGAAATACATGATTAAGCAAAACAGTATATCTGATGTTTGATTCAGCTCTAGCTCTATTTTTATTTTCCCCTCGGTTTTATTATAAAGAATTCAGAATTTGTTAGGGTTAGAAAGTCTATACAAAAATCTTGACTATTTTTCTAATAGAATTCCAACTGTAAGACATATAAATTAAATATCTTTCAAACTAAAAGCTTTGGAATTCTCATGACACTACCTTGCATCTGATACTTTTTTTTTTTTTTTTTTTTTTTTTTTTTGAGACAGAATCTTGCTCTGTTCCCCAGACTAGAGTGCAGTGTTCCAATTTCGGCTCACTGCAACCTCCATCTCCTGGGTTCAAGCGATTCTCCTGCCTCAGCTTCCCAAGTAGCTGGGATTACAGATAAGCACCACCACGCTGGGCTAATTTTTTGTATTTTTAGTAGAGAGGGGGTTTCTTCATGTTGGCCAAGCTTGTCTTGAACTCCTGTCTTCCAATGATCCACCCACCTCAGCCTCTCAAAGTGCTAGGATTACAGGCATAGCATCGACCATTTTTTAGGCTTTAGTGACAAGCTCAGTTCTTTCTGACTTGGTGTCTTTATTAATGTTTCATCATTACACCATTTTTTATTTATGTATGTGACATTTGGTTTTTTTAAGAGGTAAATACAATTGAGTAGAACTATTCTTTTCCCAATGGAACTCATCTTTAATTTTATAAAAGAATACTGATCCTGGAATGAATTTAGAGATCATCTAATCTCACTGACTCATTTTGTGAAGGAAGAATTGAGACACATGGAAGTTCTATCACTTGCCCAGTGTCATTCAGATTTGCAAACATGTTGCTTAGATGAATCAATAAATGCTAAAATTAGAACTCAGTTTATCTGCCTTCAACTCTAATCAATTTTCTACTATTTTAACAATAATGAATAAGTTTAAAAATGAGTTGAATAAAAATTTTGCAGACAATATTTTACCTTCAAGTGTAAATACCTCTTTAACTTTGATCACAGGTAACAAATCCAGTTTCATAGAAAGAAAGAAATGAAAATCCATGCTAAAGCCCTTTGCTTTGACCTTGGATGTATAAGAGTATTCAGAAAGAGTCTAAATTTTGGAGGTTGCCACTTGCTGCTTTATTCAAGACTCTGAGTCAAATAAGTCCTCTGGACTTAACCTCAGTTTTTCAAAAGGCTTTAATTTAAGATCTTCTTTTACTTGATTCTAAAGGTTTATAAAAGTGTTAGGCGCTTTCTGGCTTTTATCTTAAAGTAAGCATTAAAGAAAAATGAAGAATTCTTTTCCCTTCGCTAGAATATTGGTTATACAGAGGCAAAGAAAATATTTTCCTCTGGTTCAAGTCTGCTGCAATAGACTGACAATAGATTAACTGAGAAAGGACACATAAATGTATGAATGCGCAAGTGTGCGCAAGAGCCAAGCAAGGTAATGAGGGACCGTGTTAAGGAAAATTGCCTGTGTTTCAAAGGCAGGAATTTCCCAGCGCCTTATCTCCATCCATGCCCCCATCCGGGGACCAGAGCGGTTTCAGATGTAAAGTTCTTTGTCTTACTTTCCCGCACGGGCTAGGTAGAAATTCCAGGCGAGCTTCTTTGGTCAGAAAGCCCGCCAAAAGCCCTGGGTGGAGGGGCTTTGTTGTGGGCCCAAGCAACCAATCTGGGATCAGAGTCAAAGAGCAATCACTCCAGAGGAAGTTTGAAAGATCTCCTCTCATTGGACAGGAACATGAATGAAGAGGGAATAACTCCGAGGTTAAAACCCCTTGCTATTTACCTGTGCAGATTTCTCTCTCTGGGATCCCCTCCCACAACAGTGTAGGAGCTGTCTCTCCCTCTTTCTCTACCTGTGTGGAGATCCCCTTCGGATTCCCCTTGCACGGCAACATGGGAACTTTCTCTCTCTCTCCTCTCTCCTCTCTCCTCTCTCCTCCTCTCTCCTCCTCTCTCCTCCTCTCTCCTCCTCTCTCCTCCTCTCTCCTCCTCTCTCCTCTGTCTCTCCTCCTCTCTCCTCCTCTCTCCTCCTCTCTCCTCCTCTCTCCTCCTCTCTCCTCTCTCTCTCCTCCTCTCTCCTCCTCTCTCTCTCCTCTCTCCTCTCTGCCTAATAAATTGCTTTCTACTAAACTCTTTGGGTCCAATATTTACTTGAATAGTAAGCTCACCGGCCACCAGGGCCCTTTCCCCTGTCCTGGGGCAAGTGAGCCTAAGAACCTCGACAGGCCCGTTACATCTTTGGTGAGCACAAGGAAAGAGCTGAGCCCCTGCGTGAGGTTACATCTTTGGCGAGGACGGGGAGGGAGCTAAGCCCCTGTCCTCCCGCGGCCAGGTAACAGTATGATACTCAAAGAAGCGCCAAATGGTTGATGCTTAAATACTCTCTTCACAGGGGATAAGGCAATGGGGGAATATAAGCAATTTTGAATGGCAGTAATTATTTTCAGGAGAGTTGATGAGCCCAAATAATAAATGAGTTTGTAAGTGATTCTTTGGAAATTGAATAGGACTGGAAAATAATAGCCCGTGTCAAAGTGTCTAGGTGTGGTGACATTCCTCAGTCTTCCTTTCTAAGGTATGAATCTAGTATTCTCTGGTTAATACAATTTCAGGGAAGGGACTAAAGGCAATTGTATTCTAAACTTCAGATATTGGAACTTCAAAGAGAGATTCCCACCCTGTACTTGGGGGGAAATAGAGGAGAAGGTTGAAAAATCCTTGGTTCTGGGGCTGCTTCTAAGTTCTTATAATTCACTGTTGTTCAAAGTGTTCAGCATGTCATAGCATCATACTTTGGGGTGTTACTTTCTGAACTCCAACAGTTACTACATCATGGTGAAACTGGCCTAGCCACGGAAGCCTCTAAGCCTCTAACTTTTCAGCATGCCCCTTGCATCCTTTCCTATTCATTTTTAGCTCTGTGTCCTCAGTACTGGGAAGGCTTATCCTGACTATGCAGCTCCATCACTCCTAACACTTGATGGAATTTGTGGAATTCTAAGGATGTGGTTATGAACAGTAAAATATGGGGGAGGAAATGACCATTTTAATCAGCAATTGAAATTAGTTCCCAGACCTTGAGCATGACGAAGAAAGAGGATTGCAGACAATTAGGCCTCCTGCGGTTGCTCAGTTAAGGGATGGCCTAGGATTTCTGCATTCTTCTATAATTCATAGTGCAAATTTATCGCCATTGTGTTCTGCCTAGAATCAGAAATTTTCCTGCTGTGGTTTACAAGGAGGGTTATTAACCATGGTGAAGCCTGATTAGTTTCATTGAATTAATAAAATGAGCAAGTCTCAATGCTTTAGCAACTTTAATACACAGACACTACATACAGTCCTGCAAGGTCAGGGCAAGGACAGATGCTATCATCCACTGAGCCATAGCATTGGTCTTTAGTTGGCTTTGACTGCCAGGCTTTGCTACTCTCCTGAGCTCCAGACATGTGTTTCCAACTGCCCCCTCAATTAAATGCCTCCCAACGAGGACTATGTTTCATTTTTTATTAATTTAGAAAATATAAAGTGCCTTTTCATTTCTGTCCCTTCAAACAACAGCAGTGTATCCAAATTAAGTTCATTCCTCAAAATCTGCTTCATCTTCTCCATTCTGTACCTGGTAAGTAGCTTTATCATTCATCCAATTGACTGTGGTGGTCACACTTTCTCTCTCCTCACTCTGCCCATTCAATCTATAAAGTCCCTTAAGTTTTATATTCTGAACAATACTTGACTACACCTTTGCTGTCCATTCCCATTGCCACGAACCTTGTTCTTGAATGTACTAAATTTTACCTGGACTAAAGCAATTGTTTCTTAATTTCTACCTTTCCCTATTTAAAACTTTTATAGATTTACATTGTTAAGTTTTAGAATTTTTACTTTTTGCTAATGCTTTAAATATATTTTCTTAGTTAAAGAAAATAAAATCTGGGGGTAGGAAGGACTCTACCTATAGTAACCTGTATCAACCACACAGCTTAATAGGATTAAGAATTAGAAACATCTATAGTAACATACTTTACTATTTTAGGAAATTCTTACCCAGTGAGGTTAAGTTACAAATAATGTTATTGATTGATAAAGAAACTTCCTAAAATACATTTATCTGAACAACAGACTGCATGACCAACTCCCTCTTCCGACAATAGATTACTCATTAGGATTTATAGCCTCATGGTACAATGTAAAGTATATTTAGTCTTTGCCCCAGTGTCGATGAAAAAAGCCAAACTCTGTAAAATATTTGAAAAGGTTTATTCTGAGCCAAATGTAAGGGCTATGACCTGTGACACAGCCGCAGGAGGTACTGAGAACATGTACACCCACGGTGGTTGGGTTATGGCTTGATTTTATACATTTGATGGAAACAGAAGTTACAGGCAGACATACATCAATAAATGTAAGTAATACATTGGTTTGGCCCAGAAAGCTAGAACATCTCAAAGCAGGAGCTTCCAGGTCATAGGTGGATTTAAATATTTCCTGATTTGCAGTTGCTTTAAAGAGTTAAAATCAGCAAAAAGAAATGCTTGGGGTTAAGATAGGGGGCTTATGGAAGCCAAAGTTCTTGTCATATAGATGAAGTCTCTAGGCTTCAGAGAGTAGATAGTAAACGTCTCTTTTTGGGGTGGGAGGATGGAATCACTCTCTGTTGCCTAGGCTACAGTGCAGTAGCATGATCTTGGCTCACTGCAACCTCCACCTCCCAGGTTCAAGTGATTTTCCTGCCTCAGTCTCCCAAGTAGGGAACTACAGGCAGGGGCCACCACAGCCAACTAATTTCTGCATTTTTAGTAGAGATGGGGTTTCACCATGTTGGCCAGAATGGTCTCAAACTCCTGATCTCAAGTATTCAACTGCCTCAGCCTCCCAAAGTGCAGGGATTACAGGTGTGATCCACCGTGCCCAGCCTGGTAAATGTCTTTTATCAGATCTTAAAAGGTGTCAGATTCTTACTTAACTCTCTCCTAGATCAGGAAAAGACCTGGAAAGAAAAGAGGATTCTCTACAGAATGTAAGTTTTTCCCACAAGTGATGGCTTTGCAGAGCCATTCCAAAATGTATCACAGAAATATGTTTTGGAGTAAAATACTTTAATTTCTTTTAGGGCCTATTATCTGTCATGTGATGTTATACCAGAGTCAGGTTGGAGTTGGTATCTTATTGCTAAAAAGAGTTTATTCTGTGAGTCTAAGTATCTCTATTTTAATGTTAATGCTGGTCAGTTGTATCAACACTCCAAAAGAGAGAGGGTAAAAAGAGGCATGTCCAATTCTCCCCTTCCCATCATGGCCCCAACTAGCTTTTTAGGCTTCTTTGGAATTCTTTTGGCCAAGAGGTAATCCATTCAGTCAGTTGGTGGGGGTTAGAATTTTATTTTGGGTTTATACCTGGTTTTTGGCACAGGGCTCCTGAAACTGTTGAAATTTCCAGAGTGATAGAAGCGTCTTTTGTTACTCATAATGCACCCCTTTCAACCATTGCAGAGCCTATGCTCATGAGGTGAGGAAAGAGAAGCCTTGGGTAACTTAAACATGAGAACTGGACACCAGAGCAACCAATCACATGATTAGAGGGTTGGAATGTCCAGCCCCACTCCCAGACCTCCATGGAGGGGAAGGGGACTGGCCAATGACTTCAGTCAATCATGCCAGTGTAATGAAACCCCATATGAAAATCCTGGAACAGTGAGGCTTAGAGAATTTCCTGTTTGGCGAACACATCAATGTGCTTAAAACCACTTTTCCAAAATTATTATAGTAAAATAAACCTGACATAATTGACTCCATCTCATTTCTGACCTCCAGGCTGTCCTTGGTTATTCCTCAGTGCTGGCCAAGCTAACTTTGGAATGAATTTAGTTTACAGTTTAACCTTAAAGCAGAGATGATAATAGCTCTTCCACAAACTAAACCACCTTACTAAGACTAATGAAAGGCGACAAGGTTAGAATTATGAGAGGGGCCTGAATTCTGATAAGATAGGTGTGGTTTCTATAATCCTTTGCTGCTCAGGAGTCATGGGGCCAGAGGCTATAAGATTTGTGAATTTCCCAATTGTTCTCATAGATAATGTTGGAAACAGACGCTCAATGCCACAAAGAAAAATTATCACTGAGACAAAGGATCTCTCAGCAAGCAATTTTTACTTCCTGGACTGCAGGAAGGGTACTCTCGCTAGCCATCTTTCCATGAGAGTACAATGAACAAAGAGAAACTAGATGTATTTATCCCTTATGCATTTGGGGTTGTACTTACTGCTGTGTCTTATCGCCTCCATTGATTGGATCCAGACCTCACACTTTAAACTAAAACCTGATTGGCTAACAACTTAAAACTTTTCTAAACAGGTAAGGGGCATATGCTGTGAGCTGGGACATGCCTGTGAGCACATCTAGCACAGATATCTTGGTTAAAGCACAAAGATACACAATATACTATGTGCCTGTAAGCATAGCATGTTTAACAGCTACATAGGATAAGGCTTAACAAAGAGTTATTAACACACTTATGATTTAATCTTTAACAAGAAAGGAAATTTTAAAGAGGAACATTTACTTCCCACAGATAACATTACTATTGTAGGACCTAAGACTGATATATTTCAGACTAACCCCACCCACACTCATGACTCAACTGATCATGTGGCCCCACCCAGAGGCAGACTCAGTTCATGAGGACTCTTTTACACATCCCTAGGATTTCATCCCAAACCATTCGGCAGTACCCACTCCCTAGTCCCCTGCCCACCAAATTATGCATGAAATCCCTAACCTCCAATCCTTCAGGGAGATTGATTTTAGTGATAATTCCCATTCTCCCATGTGAGCTGCCCTCTCATTAAATTCTTTCTCTACTGTAGTGCTGCAGTCTCAGTGAATTGATTTTGTCTGTACAGTGAGCAGAAAGAACTCATCAGGTGATTACATGCTGAGAGGGTGATATAGCCAGAGAGGGCACAAAAGCTCTGTACTTCCTACCCGTAGACCTTGCCTTCAGTATTTTTCCATCAGATGTTCACTGTGTCCATCATTATAAGCCAATAATCATAAGTATAGCACTTTTTTTTTGAGTTCTAAGAGTCATTCTAGTGAATTATTGAAACTACTTTTGCAAAAAAAAAATATATATATATATATGACAATGAGAGAAATCTAACATAGTTTCTGTCTTGTTCCTAATCTCACAAGCTAACCTTGCTAATTCCTGGGCATACACCAAGCTAACTGTAGGAGGAATTTAGCTTAGAGTTTCAACTTAAAGCGGGGATGATAGTAGTTTCCCAGAACTAGCTCCCTCTATTTGGGGGATTAAAACCACCTTTGTAAAAATACTGAAAGGCCGCAGGATTAGAATTATGGGAGGGGACTGAATTCTGCTAGTACCTGTACGTAGTTAAATGATAACAATTTTTTCATTTTTATTTTTAATGTTAATTTTTATTTGTTGGTCACAAGTCTCACTCTGTTGCCCAGGCTGGAGTGTAGTAGCACAATCATAGCTGATTGCAGCTTTGATCTCCTAGGCTCAAGTGATCTTTCCATCTCAGCCTCCCGAGTGGCTGGTACTGCAGGTGCACGCCACCACACCTGGCTAAGTTTTTAAATTTTTAGTAGAGACAAGTTCTTGCTGTGTTGCCCAGGCTGGTCTCAAAGTCCTGAGCTCAAGTAATCCTCCTGCCTCAGCTTCCCAAAGTGCTAGGATTACTGACATGAGACACCATGCCTGGTTAAATTATAACTAATCATTGTTTCCTGACTTGCTTACTGCTAAGGAGTCACTTGGCTAGTGGTCACAATATTTGTAACTTCCTTAATTGTCCCTATAGATAATATCACTATTATAAAACCTGACTAGTGTTTGAAATATTTTTCAGACTTTGCATTCTAGTGGAACAACTGGCACTGCCTGTACCGGCAAGCTTCACCCAGAAATGAATTCAATGCACAATAACAGTTCCCACATGCCTATGATTTCATCCCCAACCAGTCTTCAGTACCCATTCTCTAGCCTCCTGCCTGCCAAATTATCCTTAAAAAGCCTTGCATCCAAATTCTCAGGAGGCAAATTTGAGAAATATTTCCCATTCTCCCACTATCACCTTGCAATAATTAAACTCATTCTCTGCTGTGACACCACCATTGGTGTATTGGCTTTATCTACAGAGCAGGTAAGAAGAATCCATTGGGTTTTAACATTATCAAGTCTGAGGGAGGATTGTGAGACCCCTTAAATTTGTTTTCAACCTAGAAGAAGCATGAGTAGTATGGGAGCTATAGACTCTTGGCCTGCTAAAGGTTCACTGAAAATCACTGACATGAGGTAGATTGATTAATAGGAGAAAGGGCATATGAATTATGAAATATGTAAACATAGGAGCCTTCAGAAAGAAGTTGCAACTTCCCAGTGAGTTACATAAAATTATACACCATCTCAAGGTTACAGAAAAAAAATGAAGGCTTGGATTCTGGTAAAACAAGTTATGGGAGGGAGAAGAGAAATTCTATTAAGGGGCAAGGCAATAAATGGTTACTAGGAAGAATGAATGGATCCAGAAAAAGAGATTAACTTGTAAATAGTTTGTTTCAGGATTTAAATAATCCTTGGAGACAGTCATTATACTTGTAAAAGGATCTGTTCAAGTGTGTGCAAACCCTATTGTGAATGGTTCATTCAAAGGATTTAGGTTTCGAGCTCCTTATGAGAATATAATGTCTGATGAACAGTTTTATCTTGAAACCACCACCCCCACACCCCCAGTCTGTGGAAAAATTGTCTTGCATGAAACCTGTCCCTGATGCCAAAAAGATTAGGGACCACTGATGTAAGCCATGTCCCTAATAGCTTAAGCTAGGTCAAGTTGAGTTTCTATCACTTTCAAATCAACACAGTCTTTGACTAATTTGGAAGATAACAGGAAGTCTTGAAAGAAGTAAATGGTTAGAAAATTATCTAGTTTTTTTTTTTCAATGATCAAAGGGAATTACTCATTACAATTTTACTTTTGTATTACCTCCTGAATAAATGACCTTCAAATTTACAAAGCTCAGACGTGTGGGGCTGTCGCATACTATGCTCTAAAGAATGGTGTCTTGGTGTGTGTGCTGAGTACTTTGAACTGAAGGAGATTGGAAGGGTCTTAGAGGCGAGAAGCTCTCTTCAATCTTTTCCATCTCTTCTTTCGTCTTCCCCCATATTTCTTTCTTTGAAGGACTTCCATAGAACTCTTCTCCTGAAAAGCAAGCCATAGAATCTGGGAAAATCACTCCCTGACCTCCTCTTGTTCCCTCTGAAGGTCCTCATGTGAACAGTGTCCTACTCCATACCCAAGGTGATGAAATGCCATACAGAGATGCAAGGAAAAATCTGAAAACACAGGCCTTGGGTAGTCCTCCATGTTTATTACTATCAGATCTTACTCATCTTTTTTTTTTTTTTTTTTTTTTTGAGGCTGGATCCAATTGTTCCATAGAACTGATGTATACAGTTTTTTAAAAAATAAAGACAAAAACTGACCCTCCCTGGTCTTAAGAGTTGAAGCTTACATTTGTCTTATCTGAGTTCCTTTCCCAGGAAACTGACCTTTAGGCAAGGAACTGAAACTCATCAGATCATCTCATCCAGGCAATGAGATTCCAGACTCCTCACCCCTCACGATTGCTTCCTTACCACTCCATAATTTCCATTTTCCCACACTTTGCTACATTCTTTTCCCACTATATAGATCCTCAATTTTAGTTGGTTGGAAGACAAGATTTGAAACTGATGTCTCATCTCTCCAGTTGATGACATCTGAATAAAAATTATTCCCTGGCAATATGTGTTGTCTCAGCGATCAGGTTTCTGTACATCAAGCAGTGGGACCTAGACCAAATCCCTGGTGTTTTGATGGCATTTTGTTTAATCATATTTCTCCACAACTAATTACTTCTTTCATCAGACTTTGCTTAAAAGTACACAGCTCCTCCTGGGTCTTGGGGGTTAAATCTCTAAAGAACATAAAACATTATTAAATAAAAGTGTTACACTTTTCTCTTGTTAATCTTTTTGGTATAATGGTATCAACCATAAACCTTGCACTGGGTGAAGAAAATATATTACTTTTTCTTGTCCCTACTGAAGTCTTTAAAACTCAAAGTAGTCAGGTGAAAATAAGACAACACGTAGTTGCTTTAGAATGCACATCAGGACTCTGAGTAATAGTAGACCTGCTCTGTGCCATCACCAGGAGCATTCTTTGAAGAATCCCAGAGCAGGAAGAAGAACCTTGGCCATCACTCAACTCTTACACTTGGCTGTGGGGAAGGAGACTATGGACATTTCAGAGAAAAACTGGGCATGTTTGTATGGTCAGAAACTCTAAACCCTTTCTAAAAGGGGCTACATCTCAGGAAAGATTAGAAACTCTAAAATCGATCAATTCTGTGTCTACATTCAAAAATATTTCAATGGAGAGAAGAAGAGAGTTTGATGTTAAACTAAAAGATAATTTCTAGGTGGGCCCAGTGGCTCATGCCTGTAATTTTAGCACTTTGCAAAGCCAAGATGGACAGATGGCATGAGTCCAGAAGTTCAAGACCAGCTGAGGTAATGTGACAAAACCCCATCTCCAAACACAAAATTTAGCCAGGTATAATGGTGCATGCCTTTAGTCTCAGCTACTCGGGAGGCTAAGGCAGGAAGATTATTTGAGCCTGGGAGGCACAGTTTGCAGTCAGCCAAAATCACACTGCTGTACTCCAGTCTAGGCAACAGAACAAGACCCTGTATCAAAAAAAGAAAAAAAAAAGATTATTTCCAGGCACAGATCACCTTGTCAGTTTTATTAAATATTTTAATCATTAATCTAGATGAAGTTATGAGAGATGTACATATCAAGTTTGTAGATGGCAGGTGGTTGACCTCTATCAGCATCTCAGAGGACAAAACCAGGATTCAAGCTAAGTCAGTATTAGGGGCTCTAATTAACAAGATGACATTTCAAGTCCATTTCCCACTGCCCTCAATCCCTAAATCATATTCTCATGATCCCTCATTTGTATGACTGCAATAATCTCTAATCTCTCTCCACACTTTCTATGATCTAAATTTTTATGCCTTACCCTTCTGTAGTGCCAGAAAGTTCTTTATAAAATACAAACATAATTATGATTCACCCATGCTTTAAAACCTTCTACTGTGCCATCATTCCCTATATGATAAAATCTCAAGCCCTTAGCATGGTGATGTAAGGGAAAAGAAATATATTTTCATCACCCATCATTTGGCTGAAGCCCTTACAACAAAAGGCAGATTAACAAGAGAAAAGTATAAAAATTTATTTTATACGTTTTATGTGTCAGGGGAACCTCTGAAAATGGAGACCTGAAGAAACAAGAGAAACCCGTGTATGGTTGTGCTGGGTTTGATGAAAAAGTGGATTGTCATGAAGAAAAATGATTGGATAAGAAAGTATGACCTAATGTTAATAACTGGGAGTAACTTAGTGTAAAAAGCTTTCACTCTGCCCAATGAAGTTTCACTGAAATGACTGACAATTGACAAATTAATAGGGAAAAAGCTATAATAAATGCATTAATGTGCATAGATATATAGGAGTACTGAAAATATGAGACTCAAGAAAAGGCCAGATTATTGAGGCTTAAATATGCTATAAAGCAGAGGGAAATGGGGGATGTAGGCAATTGAAAGGGGTAGCAAATGGTTTTCAGTGGAAATGAATAAGCCTAAGGAATAATGGCCTGGGACAAAGTTCCTCTGATCTCTGGGAAAGGGGGTGATAAGGTGAGGGGCAGAACTTCACTGTGAACAGAGATTGTTTTATGATGCAAATAAAGTATCCCAGGTAATCTCTCTCAGAGCCACCCTTAGAAGAATAGAAGAAATGTTTACTTGGGTGTGGTGACAGACTTTTATTTTGTAAATGGAAGGAAAATCTATTTATCTTTCTCTGCTGCTGAACTTTTCCTGATTATTAAAATTCCGAGGGGAGGAGTCTTAAAACAATTACTTTTTTTTTGTTTTTTGTTTGTTTGTTTTGTTTTGGAAAGAAATTTCCATTGTCAGATAAGGAAATTCCAGAGGGATTTTCTTTCTGTGCCTGGAGTGGTGAAGAACAAGAGAAGATTAGAAAGTTTTTGGTTCTAAGGACACTTTTGTGGCCTTCCTATTCTACAAAATATTCTACACACACTGTGGCAGGCCAAGGCAGATGGATCACCTGAGGTCAGGAGTTTGAGACTAGCCTGGCCAACATGGTGAAACCCTATCTCTCCTAAAAATACAAGGAATTAGCCAGGTGTGGTGGCACACACCTGTAATCCCAGCTATTTGGGAGGCTGAGATATGAGAATTGTTTGAACCCAGGAGGCAGCGGTTGTGGTGAGCTGATATCACGCCACTGCTCTCCAGCCTGGGCAACAGAGTGAGACTCTGTCCCCAAAATAAATATATAAATACATAAATAAATAAAGTATTCAGCATGTCAAAGCACCAAACTTTTGAGATATTATATTCTTAGTCCCAACATTAGCAAGACTTCTTCATTAGCAAGACAAGTTCAGCCTCTCTGTGTCCCTGTGTCTTCAGAGATAAGAATCTTTCTTTATTCTAAGTTTAAGGAGGGCACCTCTATAATGGTCTTCTGATCTACTTCAGAAAAGAAGGGAGAGGAGGAAGTGGAGATGACCTTCCTGATTCTGCTGTTTTCTTAAATGCCAGTGTGCCATCATTTGGGGTATGTATCCACTGCCATGTCTGCAATGTCTTCTTCTGTGTAGACATCCAAACAGCTCTCAGGCATTCCTTAAACTGAATCAGGCTCTTCTACCCCCAGTCTTCACACCTACTGTTTCTGTAGCCCACAGTGTCTGCATACCCCCTCCACCTGGAAAATCCATTTATCCTTCATGATAAGACTGGATGTCCATGATAGTTAGCCATTCCCTCCTCTCTGCTTTATGAGTATTTTTCATTAGTCCATAATTTTAATACTTACCTATGTTATATCTATTTTTCTGCCTCTCTCTTGAACTGAATAATGAGTTATTTCAGGACGAGGATCATGTGATTTTTGTACAACTGAGGAGCTAGACAACCTAGATTTCATTTCTCTCTCCTCCACTTTCTGTTTGGCTTTGGTCAAACTACCTAACTGCTCTTTGACTCAGTCAGGATAATAATAGTGTCTAATTCATAGGATTATGGAATGGATCGAATATGTATTCAATTTTGTTGGCAAGCCTCCAAATCTTTCTGTCTTATTCTTTTAACCAGGGCTTCTTTGAATCTTTTTTTTTTCTTTTTCTGTTTTGTGGGAGCTGGGAAGGTGCTAGTGACCAACAGCCCCCAGGATACCAATGAGAGAGCAGAGAGCGAGAGAGACTTACAGAAAACTTAAGAGTGAATATTTTGGCATATAGCCTTACCATGGATGAATAAATAATGAAAGAATAACATTTAAAAATATCTAATAGGTGAATGTATGAAGACAAGAACAAGATGAAAATGATCTGAATTTGAAAAAGCCTGAGGCATAAATGATTCAAGTTTCAGGATACATAACAAATTAATATACAAACATCGCTTCAAAATCATGACACCTTGAGTATAGCATGGAATTCATTATTTTACTTTATAATAATAGAATTAAAAGTTCAGGTTTATTGAGCACTTATTACACATAGCATCATTCCCAATGCTCTATTTTTATTATCTCATTAAATCTTTACAACTCTGTTACAGATGAATAAACAGCATTAAGAAGTTAAGTAAATTGCTCAAATTCAGACAACTGATGAGCATCAAAGCTGCAATCTGAACCAAAACAGATGAGATTCTTTTACACTAGCTACAATTCAAATATATATAAATCATGTATTCATTCAGAAATCTCAAGTGCTTGAGAAAAGGCACAACTATTAATGATTAGGTGCCAGGCCAAAAATATGCATTCTCAGGCTTTCACATTCAATGTGACTCCAAAATGAAGCAATTTACTTCCCAAATTCTATGGTTAAATCTCTTGAATATCAGTAGTCAGATGTGCTTAGAATTTTTCAATATGCATTGTGTGTAAGAGGAGGAGGAAGGGGAGGTGGAAGACAAGAAAAAGAGAGGAATGGGAAGGATTTATATAAAACAATTCTGAGTCAATGGCTGCTTCCAATCAGACGCAGTAATTCCCGTAAGCCTCAAGCAAGGTTGCAACCATTAAAGCTAACGTTATTTCATTTCACCAATTCTCTTCAACACATATATGTGGAGCATTTATTAAGTGTGACTGCACTACACGCTGCTGATTTAGTAGTATAAACAATCTCAGCAACTAGGAGAAAAAGAGACACACAAACCACCAACCACGTAACACTCTGCCAAGTGCTGTGATGGAGGAACAGGAAGGAGAAGGGCACCTAAAGCGATCTGTCTAGGGGACATGTTCCTGAAGGAGGTGATTCTAGAGCTAAGCCTTTGACTGTCTCCTGTTCCTCTTCCCAGTTAAACAGGTTAGATTTAAGGGTCTTGGTGTATTTCTGTAGAGCTAAGCAACCCTTAGAGGAAAACAGTTAAACTTTGGCTTTCCTAGTTGTTTTTTTGAGAGCCACCCTCATACCCTGCAATTTTGTCCCAAATCAAATAGCCTACCAACAAGTGCCTGACTGGGAAGTCTGGGGAAGGGGAAAGAGAGCTGCTTTCCCTTACCTTGAGGTGGTCCTAACACCATTCATGTTTCTTACCCTCCTTCTCTCCTCCCCATCTCCCACCTATGGTTCAATGTTGCAAGAGTCTGGACTTGGAGTCTTTAAAACCAGCAGAGGGACATGATAAAAAGAAAGCTGCTTTCCTTTTTACCTTGAAGTATGTGTCCCCCGGGACAGAGCACAGTTTGTGCAACTCTGGTAGCATTACCCTGTGACACTGTTCTGAGGTTCACTTCCCTTCTTTCTGTAACGTATATTGCTGAGTCGAAATGAGGAAACTGAGGCCAGTGAGAAAAAAATGAGAATTCAATTTATTCAGCTCTCGGGCGAGGATCTGTGGTCCAGGAAGGGGCCAGAGAAGTCACAATGGGCTTCTCAGGGCGTGGGGTTTTATAAGAAGTGGAGGTAGTTGATTGGTCATTGGAGAAACAAAGAGCAGACAGGTTCATTGGTAGGCTGACTGGCTGGGGAGGTCAATGTTAAACTGCCATTGGACAAATCTTTGGCTGGCCTTTTTAAATTTTGAAGGGGTTGAGTGAGGAATGCAGGAGTGGGCATGTGGAGCCTGCATGGAGAGGCCAGATAGGAGCGGGTGTGGGGAGCCAGCACAGAGAGGCCTGATAGGAGTGTGGGTGGGGAGCCAGCAAGAAGAGAGATAAGTGTGTCCATTTGGCTCTTCAGCGAGGCAGCCGGCCTTACACTTTCCTCTGGGAGGAATGTCTTCTGCCTTTGGTATTATAGTTCATCTTCCCATTGTTTTACTTAGAGCATTCGTACAGATATTTCGAACTCTGTACACCAGAAGAGAGCCCGTGGTAACCAGTTTTGCTCTTCTTCTGCCACTCCTCTCTGCTTGCATCTTGTCGCAGGCAGAGTCCTCTTATACTTCAAGAAAACAAAGTGACTTTGTCTGCTTTTAAAGCAGGTCCATACAAAGTAACAGAGGCACTTTAGCCTCCACTTGATGGTAAGGCCTGATCATGGTATTCTGTCAGATAACGCCTAAGAATGACCTCTGAAGAGCATTGACCCATTTGAGCACCCGGTCTCAGTATCATGTTTAAGTCCAGTGAGCATTGTGATAGTTGTTCTCAGATTGTAGTTTCTTATGTTTTAAGTTTGAAGTTGATTTGCAGAATGTTCTTAGACAAGAACTGCATGTTTTTCCTTTGTGGATCTGCTTTGTTTGGCTGCTGGGATAGATAAACATGGGCCTAAAAAATGTGTTCCTCCCAGCTTTCTTGCCTTTCCTATTATACTCTGAATTTCCCTCCCTACCTCCCTCAGTGTCTTCCTCTCATCTTCCTTTTTCTCTACCAGGCCATTTTTCAAATTTACATCAAAGATACCTCAAGTGTTGGCATCTGAGAATATCTGTCACTCCTATCTGAGAAGTGACATTTTATTTTTTTGAAACACAGTTTCACTCTTTTTGCCCAGGCTGGAGTACAGTGGTGCAATCTCAGCTCACTGCAATCTCCACCTCCCAGGTTCAAACCATTCTCCTCCCTCAGCCTCCCGAGTAGCTGGGATTACAGGTGCCCGCCATCATGCACAGCTAATTTTTGTAGTTTTAGTAGAGATGGGGTTTCACCATGTTGGCCAGGCTGGTCTCGAACTCCTGACCTCGAGCAGTTCACCCACCTCAGCCTCCCACTGTGCTGGGACTACAGGCTTGAGCCACCACACACAGCCGTGACCTTTTATTTTTAAGATGACTACAGACCTATTTTTAGATATGTTTTCAGTACAATTTTTAACAGCAACTTTTTAATTAAACATCTTCCAGTGTTAGGAAGGTGAGAAATGTTCATAGGCGAGTCTGCTGTTCTATGTCACCACCTTTTGTCTCCCCTACACCCCCAGGGGTTCTTTCCTTTCCCCTCTAGTTTTGGAGTTTGCATGTTTGGAGTCTGTAGTGGGTGGTTTGTAAAACTGGACCATTCTGCCTTGCTATGGGTTGTTCATGAAGGCCTCATTCTTTTCTCTGACCCTTTAGTTTTTGCATTCACCCTCCTTCCCACCTATTTCTCCTGGGACTATTGACCGGCATAATAATCCCAGGCACATGACCCCCCTCATAGAAAGACTAAAGCGTCCATCCCTTCAGAGTTAAGTAGCCATCAGTGTCCTGGAAATCTCTGGTTGGACTTGGTGCCCTGAACTTTCTTATTGAGAAATCAGATCCCAGGGTGAGATTAACAGGCCATTTGGCCAAGAAAGAAACCTGCTTGTTTCTCTTTTGAGCTATGAAAAGACCCGGATTGTGAACACATTTTAGAAAGAAGAGAGGATGTCTGCAGAACTTTGTTCTGGTTCTGCTACAAAAATGTGAATAGTTTACAGTGAAAACCTTTTGTGGTGGTTGGTGTCTCTCAGGAATAAGCTGGACCTCCAATGTTTTGGGGATGCTTTGAGTCTCAAAAATTGATAATCAGAAAAATATTTCTTTGTTTGTTTAATGTATCCCTGTCCTGATTTTAATTAAACTCCAAATCTTGTTTTACATATTCTTCAAAAAACCTTAAAAAAAAAAAAAAGAATGTGATGATGGAGAGAAGAGGTGAGTGAAAGAGTTGGGGAATTTCTTTTTCTTTCTTTTTTTTTTTGACACTGAATCTTCCTCTGTCGCCCAGGTTGGAGTGCAGTAGTGTGATCTCACTGCAACCTTCACCTCCCTAGTTCAAGTGAATCTCCTGCCTCATCCTCCCCAGTAGCTGAGATTACAAGTGCCTGCCACCATGCCTGGCTAATTTTTTTTTTCTTTTTTCTTTTGGCTTTTTTAAAATTGTATTTTGGGTTTTGGGGTACATGTGAAGAACATGCAAAATTGTTGCATAGGTGCACACGTGGCAGTGTGATTTGCTGCCTTCCTCCCTGTCACCTATATCTGGCATTTCTCCCCATGCTATCTCTCCCCACCTCCCCACCCCCTGCTGTCCCTCCCCTATTTCCCCCCAACAGACCCCAGTGTGTAGTGCTCCCCTCCCTGTGTCCGTGTGTTCTCATTGTTCAACACCTGCCTATGAGTGAGAACATGCAGTGTTTTATTTTCTGTTCTTGTGTCAGTTTGCTGAGAATGGTGGTTTCCAGGTTCATCCATGTCCCTACAAAGGACACGAACTCATCGTTTTTGATGGCTGCATAATATTCCATGGTGTATATGTGCCACATTTTCCCTGTACAGTCTATCATCGATGGGCATTTGGGTTAGTTCCAGGTCTTTGCTATTGTGAACTGTGCTGCAGTGAACATTCGTGTGCCTGTGTCCTGGCTAATTTTTTTGTATTATTAGTAGAGATGGAGTTTCACCATGTTGGCCAGGCTGGTCTTGAACTACTTAAATCAGGTGATTCCACCCGCCTCAGCCTCCCAAAGTGCTAGGATTACAGACATGAGCCGCTGTGCCCAGCAAGAGTTGGGGAATTACTTTCAAGGTGAGGGAAATAGTTTGAGCAAGCTTCTGAACATCTGCTCAAACTATTTCTCTCACCTTGAAAGTAATTCCCCCAACTCTTACCTAACTCCCAGAAGCCCAAACTAAGACATTCAATGCATGACGTTCCCTCAGGCAGTAGGATTAGTTCCAAATGGCACTATGACCCAATTTGTTGCAATAAAACATAAGGGAGCATTTCAGGGGGTTAATTAGGGAGAAAATGAGAGAGCTAGTAGAGAAGACACTTCTCTAGTCTGCACAGGATGCAGATGTGAATTCTGGAACTGCAGCTGCTACTTTGCCATTATGAGAAGACCTGGCTTGAGATTGAAGCCAATATACTGAGAAGAGCAGAGCTCAGAGAATCGTCACAGAGAAATAGATCTGACTGAAGTCCTTTCTGCCGGAGAGTAGGACTTTGTTCTAAGAACACTCTGGGCTTGTTTCATAAAGGTTACTCTTCCCCTCCCTCTGCATTATTAGGAGAACCTGGTGGGTTTCCTGAAGGGCAAGCCTATAAAAGTGAGACTGAAGCCTCTAAGTGTTTCTTACTCTCAAGGCAATCCACACTCAGCCTTGAGCAATTCACCAAAATTACCATTTAATATGCATCCGCCTGTTTTCACCTCTAGCCGCTTCTGCTCCGGGTAAGCAGACCTCTCCTGTAATGTTCTGAATATGCCTGTCTCAACAGATTTCAAGGTGGCTGTCTTCTTTGCAACTTCAGTTCTCTGACGCATCCAAGCAAACTCATTTGTTTTTAATTTGTTTGGCTTTTTCTTGTAGTAAGGTTGAATTAACAACCGACAAGGATTCTTTAATCCTAGATGGCCGAACTTTACTCAGCCATCTGAACCTTTGCCCATCTGTGTACTTCCTGGTAAAAATCCAGTTTTAGCAGTCCTTGCTAAGTCAATTTTTAACAAGAATTCCCCAACCTCAATATCTGATCATCCTGGCTATCTTCAGCAAGAATCCTATTGGCTCATATAATAGGCTCATTTTCCTGATGCACAGCAAGTGAATATACTGAGACACAGGGGACTGCAGCAGAGAAAGAGTTTAAAAGTCATAAAGCAACCAAATGAAGAGACAAAAGGAAACCTCAAAACTAACTCCCTAAAAAAATTCGGGATAGAAATTTTAGGTGGGCCAAAGTGTGGGAATCATTATTCGGTTGCAGAGTGCAGGGTAAAGTCAAGGGTTGAGAGATGAAAAAACTACATTCTCATGCTGATTTAGTTTCTCTGTGGAGGTCTTCAAACTGGGTGATGTCAGCCATTCCGCTGGAATTCCGAATCTAAAGAACATCTTAAGCAACTCTTAAACAAAAGCCTATGATTCTAACATCAGAATTCCAGAATGGGGGTGTAAGTGGTCAGTGTCTAGTGCTACATGACTCAGTTACAAGGAAGTGGGTCAAAGTGCAGCCTGATTAATGCTTAATTATAACTATATTTCTGCCCAGAGCCCGGTGTGTAATTCTCGTTAACCTTGTAAGGACACTTTCGGTTGGTTTGGCCGAAGTCCCCTTATCACAGATGTTTCCTATTAGTCACTTCCACCCACTAGTCCGTACCCTGCTCCCTGCCTGTAAATTTCCGCTTGCCCATGCTGTATTCGCAGGTCAGTCCAGTCTCTTTCCTCCACCACAAGACCCTGTTGCAGTGGCCCCTGTACCTATCTCAGTGGACTTAAATAAAATCTTCTCTAATATGCTTTAACAAATATCACCAAATAATTTTTCTTTAATATAACTTCCAAGGTTTTTACAAATTAGAGGTAAAACTGTAAGGCTGAGTTTCCTATTAGTAGTTCAGTATTTAGTTTCTGTCTGAAAAGTCTTTAGTAGAGGTTTTCCAGCACTAAGATCGATGCTAAATAATCACAGATTGGATAAGATTGACATAATAGAGGAACTATTTGCTATAGAGAAAATGTTTTTGACCAAAAAAAAAAAGTTTCTTATTAATCAGATGGAAATTCTGTTCTGATTTGCCCTTCTTTTAATCTTTTAATCTTTTTTTGAGGTGGAGTCTCACTCTGTTGCCCAGGCTGGAATGCAGTTGCATGATTTTAGCTAACTGCAACCTCCGCCTCCCAGGTTCAAGCAATTCTCCTGACTCAGAGTCATGAGTAGCTGGGACTACAGGCACAGGAGTCTGGCTAATTTTTGTATTTGTAGTAGAGATGGGGCTTCACCATGCTGGCCAGGCTGGTCATGAACTGCTGACCTCAAGTGATCCACCTGCCTTGGCCTCCCAAAGTGCTGGGATTACAGGCATGAACCACCACACCCAGTCCCTTCTTTTAATAAAGTCCTCTATTTTATAATAAAAACTAATTTAGAGATGGAGACAACAGATATGAAAGTGATGTGTCACTGAGTCTTTTTATTTACTGCATGAGCAAGAATAATATTTTTTCAGTTTTATTGAGGTATAATTGACAAATAGAAATTGTATGTATTTAAGGTATACGACTTAATGTTTTGTATATGTATACATTGTGAAATTAAAACCACAGTCAAGATAATTACAGTATCCATCACCTCACATGGTTGCCATCTTCTTTGTTTCTCTGAGTGGGGGGCGGGTAGGGGTGAGAACTCTTAAGCTCTACCCTCTTAGCATATTTCAGGTATAAAACACAGTATTGTTAACTGTAGTTACTATGCTGTGCATTGGTTCTCTAGAACTTATTCATCTGTGTAACAGAAACTTTGTAAAAAGTAACAGGAATTTTTAATTTTTTAAATTTTCGTTTTTAGTTGTAAATTGACAAGTTATAGTTGTATATATTTATGGGACACATAAAGTGATGTTACAATTTATGAACAGAATGTAGAATAATTAAATCAAGCTACTTAACATATCTGTCCCCTCAAATATTTATTTCTTGTGGTGAGAACATTTGCAACTTTTTCTTGGTAATTTTGAAATGTATATTATTATTTACTACATTCAGCATACTGTGTAATATGTCACAGAGAAAAACAACCTGATTCCTCCTTTCTATCTGAGGCTTTTTACCTTCTGATCCTCATCTCCCCATTGCCCTCATCCCCTCAGCCCCTATAACCACCATTCTACTCTCTGCTTCTTTGAGTCTGATTGTTTTACGTTCCATATGTTAGAAAGTGTATTTGTCTTTCTATGCCTTGGCTTGTTTTAGTTAGCATAATGTTCTCCAATTCCGTTTATGTTGTCACAAACGACAAATTTTCCTTCACTTTTAAAGCTGAATAGTATTTCCTTGTGTGTATATACCACATTTTCTCTATCTGTTCATCTGTTGACGGACACTTAGGTTTGTTTCATAACTTGGATGTTATGCGTAGTGCTGCAGTGAACATGGAGCACAGATATTTTTTGACATATCAATTTCAAGTCTTTTATGTAAACACTCAGAAGTAGGATTCCTAGATCATAGAGTAGTTCTGTTTTTAATTTTTTAGTAACTTCCATAGTGTTTTCCATGATGGCTATATGGATTTACATTCCCATCAACTATGTAAAAGGTCCCCTTATCTCCACAATTCTTATACATCTACCTGAAGCATTCCCTCAGAGATTAGGTGAGGAATAGAAGAGTTTCAAGCTCACCTCCTTGCCCATTTTCCTAATCCAGGAGCAGAGCGGCCCACATATTAGCCATCCAGTGGCCTGTCATCCAGCTTGTGTAGGTTTCTCTGGGGCTGTCATCCCAGGTCAAGGTTATTTAGGAGATCATACCAAAGTGAGGAGGACCGAAGTCTTCTGCTTCAGTCTGTGCCCGCCTCAACCTTCTCCATTCAGGAGAACCTAGTCAGAAGTGCTGAAGCATTAGTAGCTGCTGAGAAGGTCTCTGATGAAGACTAGAGAATAAACTTGTTACATGAACCTTAATGAAAGCCTTCTACCTTCTAAGACACCAGTGATGGATCAAAAAAAGAAAATATGGTCCTACTGCTCGGACAGATCCTTGAAGGGATCTCTCCCTGATGCCAGAAGCATGTGTGTACACTACTTAGCTTGGGTTCATGTAAGCATTTGCTGAGAAAGTGGTGGATTTATTTATTTATCAATTGTTCATGAATGAACCTTGGCTATTTTAGCTGTTCACTAGCTTTGACTACAAAAAGTTAAAGTGTAGATACAGCACAGCTGAGCTATATGTCAATTAGGTTAAAAAAAATCCATAAACTCTCTTTGTAAATGATAGGCATAAATCCTACCATGTAAAGTTCCTGTGCAGAGGGCATATGGTTTATGGCAAATTAGAGCTATGTGACCTCTAGTAATTTAATACAGAATATTGCCTGAGGTGATTGTGTCTCTTGGGTTATGTTTTTACAAGGCATGAGTCCCTGCTCTGGCTACAAAATGACTGGAGTAGAGTGTGCTTAAAACAGGTGTTTGCTGATGAAGCTAAATAATTGTTAATGCAAATGTGTTCTCAATTTGCCTGCTTCTTAGATGTCTGGAATTTCTGGTGCATCCCCCTTCCTGGAACTCTAGAATGCACCACAGCCACCCTTTAACTATCCAGTAGAGAAAGATGGTCACACATGTGACGACCATGTCAGGACAGATAGAAGACGTTTGGGGTCTAGACCTCTTGGGATACAAAATAAATATTTTTATTAATTTTCATGTCTTGAAGATGTCTCCATTTTCTAAGTCTCTACTTATTAAATAGAGAGACTCTAATCTACTTAGTTCTGTGATGTTGGGTTTGCCTAACTCAGGATGGCAGTGGCCCCAGGTATCACCCTTGGGTTACCTGTTGCCCTCAGAGGCATAATCACAACAAAAAAGACTCTTGAAACTTTTAGTTTCACCTTTGATTCTGAAAGCATGAATTTGCAAGATGACTGGTGGACAGAGTGATTGTCTTTGCCTAGGAACCCAGGGAACCTAGAGCTGTTTACAGCTGTATTCCCCCTACACTGGGGACAGGAACACTGTTATGTTGACAGTTGTAAACCTAGACTCTTGACAGAGCCTAATACGTAGAAAGTACTCATAAATATTTGTCAAACCAAAGCATAAAACCAGTGTCCCAGTTAATGCCTGTATTAGGGTTCTCTTAGAGGGACAGAACTAATAGGATATATATAGAGAGAGAGAAAGAAAATATAATATGTATATTATATATTATATAATACATTATAGAACATATATATATATTCTATTAGTTTATTAAGTATTAACTTATACAATCACAAAGTCCCACAGTAGGCTGTCTGCAAGCTGAGGGGAGAGGAGAGCCAGTCAGAGTCCCAAAACTGAAGAACTTGGAGGCTGATATTCAAGGGCAGGAAGCATCCAGCATGGGAGAAAGATGTAAGCTGGAAGGCTAGGCCTGTCTCTCATTTCACATTTTTTTGCCTGCTTTATATTCACTAGAAGCTGATTAGTTTGTGCCCACCAAATTAAGGGTAGATCTGCCTTCCCCAGTCCACTGACTCAAACATTAATCTCTTTTGGCAACATCCACACAGACACACCCAGGATCAATACTTTGTATCCCTCGGTCCAATCCAGTTGACACTCAGTATTAAACATCACAACCAACACAATGCCAATCCTAAGGGAAAAAAAATCCTTAGCAGGGCTGTGTGGTTAGCAAAAGAATTGTGTTCTACACTGAGTTCTGGGTAAGGCTGAGATCAGTGGCTGAAGGAAAGGTGGAGAAAGCCTACATAGAGTAGGCTTGAGAAAGGCAGAGAGAGAAAGGGTTTTTATTCTCTGTTCTAAAAAGAAACAAAAATGATGGCAGTTGTGTTTGGGAATGGGGAAGAATGAAATGCTGAGAATCTACCTCACTGTTGGCTTCTTAGTGACCTTCAGTTAACTCACAAACCCTCTCTTTCCGCCTATTTCCTTACCCATCACCTTCTCCACTCTTCCAGGACTGACAGCCTTCCCTCTCAACTGGCTGAATACTGCTCCTTTCTTACAGCTTTGCCATTTATTGCTACCCTTGTTTACAGTCCTTCAGTCATCTCTGTTCCAAGACCATTTAAATTAATTTTACAAATAAGATTTCACAAGACACTGCATAATATGCTTCAATAGGATCAAGACATATTACATTTACTGTATAGCAAATTAGCAAATTAGCTTTTGCATAGATTATAATTTATTGTTTTACTTATGCATTTCGTTACTTTTCTCTCTTCCTATTTTTTGCTATACAAAGCTGCCTGAATTATAACAAGTGGCTGCTGAATAATACAACATCTTCTCATGTTACAGCTCAGTAGAAATTTTTCAAACACATGCCACATGGGTAATACTGAACCATGCAATTGTACAGGAGTTCATTAAAGGCAAACTTTCAAACACAAATCAGAAAGGAAAATCATGTTTTATGAAATATACATCTAGATTTCTGGGCTCAGACTCTAGGAGACAAAAATTAAGCTTGTAAAAACAATTCTAAGACTCTTTATCTAATTTTGACATTTATGACAGCCTCGTGTTTAACTGAAAACTGTTTGGTGTCTTATTCTGGTTTAGATAAAAATGACTTCAGTATCTGGAGGTAGAATGTGTGCTACAAAGGTATAGAACAGTACACAAAGGAGCTGGTGCCTGCTGTTAGGCCTGTCAAATTATCCTTGCCACGGGAGATTCAAAAAGTAAGCTTCAAAGAAGAGGCAGCCTCTGTTCCTGTGATGTCTATAGTGGTTGCTCTATGTGAGCATTTGTGGAGCTTGTGAGCATCATAAATGAGGTCACTGTGTTCACCTCTGTTTGTCATGTCTGTGATTTGTGCAGCCCTAGTTAGCCATTTCTCTAACTCAGCCATAGATACGATACTTGCCCTCTGAGGAAGAGCAGAAAGCCTCTGAGCACTGACCTTGGACAACTCATTTGTAATGTAGAGAAGAAAAGGTGATGATTATGCTCGCTAGCCTGATTTGATCTTTTCACAATGTGTGCGTGTATTGAAACATCACATTGCACACCATAAAAATATATAATTATTCCTTGTCAATTAAACATTTTTTTAAAATGTAAGAAAATAATGAATAAAAGAAAAGGTAGGTTAGGAAAGGCAGATGGAATGAGAAGTGACAATGTTTCTCCAAGTTCTTTTTTTTTTTAACATAGGTGTCTGTGAACAAGCCAAACAGCAGTGACCCAGCTGCTGTGGTCGGCACCCTCCTCCAGTTAGAGCTAAGCATCCACAGGGAATAGGATGGTGCAGAAAAACATTTTTATGTGTGTTTTCTCTTCAGCTTTCGGAAGGAGCTCATCCCCACTCTATTGACACAAGATGCCCCAAAATAGCATAACTGGTGGCAGAACAAGGAGGTCTGAATCCTTAAGGAAAAATCCTCCAGGATCTGCCCCTTCTCTCCCTCGGGGAGATAGCATGGTATGAGGGAAAAAAGCCTCCCTTACTCCTTCCTATTTTTTTTTTTTTTTTTTTTTGAGACTGAGTCTAGTTGTGTCCTCCATGCTGGGTTCAAGCAATTCTCCTGCCTCAGCCTGTATCTGGGACTATAGGTGTGCATCACTATGCCTAGCTAGTTTTTAAACTTTTTGTAGACAGGGGGTCTCACTATGTTACCAAGGCTAGCCTTAAACTCCGGTCCTCAAACAGTCCTCCTGCCCAGCCCCTCAAAGCCCTGGGATTACAGGCATGAGGCACTGCAACACATATTCCCCCACTTTCTTTCCGCGAATTTTGCAATTACTTTCTACCTATGAGACCCTGACCGTGTTACTTAAACTTTATGAGCCTGTTTCCCATCTGTAAAGTAAGAATAAGATTACTTACCTTTCTTACTGTGTTTTAAATGTTGTGGTGATATTTGAGATGTTCATTAGATAAGTGTTGCCTTCCTCTCACAAATGACATCACCAGTACCAAATAACTAGCTCCTGAGAACCTTCTGTGGTGGACGTGGCAAAAGAAGTGACTGCCAATTCTTCTGTTATCTATAGATCAGGTTAACTGTTTCCACACGGCCTGGAGATGCAGCAGTGGTTATTGTCTCCAAGTACATTCCTGCTAAGCATTAACCTCCTGCAAAGCGAAGGTTACCCAAGTAGATGCTACACATAAATGGGTCATCAATCCTGCTAAACCTTTGTAACTCACTCTCAATACCACTTTTTAAAGTTATATAAACTTCAGAAAAGATGTTTCTGGGTGATCTCTTGGAATCTGTCCTATATATTCAAAAGGCATTTGGGATGAGTCTTCTCATCTCACCCCACCAACCTAAAACTGATGATAATGGAGAATGATAACAGCTCATGGCAGAATTTATCTCTTTTAAATGTGGCAATAGAGAAAGAAAATAAATAATTACTGCCTCTGTTTCCTATCTTCTTTGGTTTAACACTCACATGTCTCTGTTAGAAGAATTCTAGATATAATTAAACCCCAAACTGAGCCCTAATAAATAGAGTTCCTAACGGTGGGTACAGTCTGTCGCTATCCAATAGATTTTTTTGCAATGTTGGAATGTTCTAATACCTGTGTTGTCCAACATGGTAGCCACCATATGTGACTGTTGACACGTGAAATGTAGCAAGTGCAATTAAGAACTAAATTTTTAATTTTTTAAAATTTACATAGCCACATGTGGCTGGTGCCTACTGTATTAGACAGTGCAGGTAGGGATGTAGATTGGGTTTATTTTCATATATACGATTGAAAACCTAAAGCAAATACAGATGACACTGAGAGAGAATCCATACATTGCTTCTACTTTTATTTATTAAATGGTCTCCCAAGTAGCTAGCCCTCAAGGGTTTAAAAAATACAGTTATCATTCAGTACAATTGCCATATTTCTAATCATCAATATCCCAGTAGGATGTCATTGTGCACTTTTGTTGTATTTGTCATGAATATTTCAAAGCCAAACTTATTAGAATTGTTTCAGTATAGTCACTTCTGAATGAAAATGTTGGCTGATAAGAGCAACTTATCTTTAAACCACTGTGCCCAAGTGACCAAATTGGAAAGAGGGTTGTATATTCTTCCTCTTCTTCCATTTCCTGACACACCACAGCTACCATCGTCTTTTCCTAAACCGTAACTCACTGTCTCAGTATTTTATTAAGCTCACACATATATAGTACTTACAAGATAAGACACTATTCTAAAACAAATGCCTTGCCTACCCCTATTCACGTTGGGAGAGAAAGCACACAATAATGCACTATGATTTTTACTGATATGTAAAAATGTATTTTTGCTACAACTGAGGAAGCAGCTCTTATGGTGATGCCTGTGAGTGGGAGCATTAGCCTGAATGCCACGTGCAGAGCAGCTAAAGCAAGGTACAACCTAACGTGACCAGGAGATTAGAGGAGTGGCACCGCAGCCAGCTGGCACCAAGGGAAGGCAGCGAATTATCTGAAGCATACAGGAAAACATAATGGAGTGTGCTCGAGGCAGTAAATAATTTTACCTAAACAGTTACATGGTGCTGAGGGGCACCTGTTACATGGTGCTGAGGGGCTCCTGGTTTTCTGTGGTCTTCCTGTTACTGTGAGTACCACCTCAGGAATGTTCTTCATCCCAGCAGCAACAGTTTCTAGTAATAGCTGAATTGGTGTTTGCTTTTGCAACACTTACAGAGCCAGCTTCATTATGCCTCCCCTTAAAACCTCCAGACATCATTACCAACCAAGCAATACCCTCTCCTTGGAGATCTGGGACCCCACAGGGTCCCACCTTCAAGTTTAGAAGTTTTCATAGTTACAGCCTTTTACCTGTGTGTTCTTTCAGCCCCAAGGGTTAGCTGCTTTCTGCCGTAGCCATCTCCATAGCACCCAACTTTTCACCACTTTAGTTACGTATTAACAACTTTATACCAGGGTCTCTCTCTCTCTCTCTCTCTCTCTCTCACACACACACACACACACACACACACACAGGCTGGAGAATACAGTGGTGCAATCAGAGCTCACTGCCACATGGAACTCCTAAGCTCAAGAGATCCTCCCATCTCAGCCTCTGGAGTAGCTAGGACTACAAGTACATGCCACCATATGCAGCTAAAGTTTTTTTTAACTTTTTGCAGAGACAGGGACTTACTCTGATGCCCAGATCCATTCTTTATACTAAATTCTCTCTGTTCGAATAACAAGTGTGGTTTCTGTCTCTTGCTTGGACCCAGACTGATGTACCTCTGCAATGGTCATTTCAATGAACAAATAGATACATGGGATGTTCCAAATGTTAGTAACTCATTTTTTTGAGCTGGGTGATTCTGCTAAGCCATGTGGTACTTGTGAGTTACCAGCAGTGGCCGTGGCTTAAGAATGCCACTGTGAAATTCAGTCACACCACCTTAAAGAAGCCTAAGTCATACAATATTTGAATTGTTTACTTACCTGTCTACTGGACTGCAAGCTCTGTGAGGTGAGTGATGATGTCCTGTTGATAGTTTTATCTTCAGTTCCAATGTGAACTTGTTGAATAAATAAATGAATGAATGAAAAATTCATAAAGCACTTAGTGTAGTTTTAGATGATAGCAAATTTAACCACATGTTCAAGGATCTCCTTCTGCAATAAAAGTTTAAAACTCAGGCTAAAATGGAAACGAATCCCTTTATAAGTTTATGGGTGAACTTTCCACATTCCTTTTTTATTGTCTCCACAATTTCTTCCCTCCCTCAGTTTCCAGACATCATTGTGAGCTTTTTAGGCCCTTGGTTCTTTCAGCATTTTTAATTACCTTAAAACATCATTCAACTGTAGCAGTCTTGGCAATCTTATTATCTCGAAGGGACAGGGAGCAAAGATTAGTAGATTAGTTGTTTTATCATTTAAGTAATGAGAATTTTACACTTCTCTAAAGAGATTTATGAGAGTAATTAGTCTAAGCAGGAGTTTCCAGAATGAGTGTTATTAGGTATAATAATTAACCCTAGCAGGGTGAGTTACTGCCTAGTAACTTAACAATCATTGAGAATGGCATAAAATTTCAGTTTTAGGCATTTGGAAATATTTATAAATATGCATTATTAATAAGCATTTAATAAAACACTAAATTTAATTATAAAAGCATCAATATAAAACAAAGTATTGGCAAGTTTCATGCCTCTTGTTATTAGCTTATTTTTTTGTGTTCTTATAATACAATTTCTTGTCAAAGAAATGAGAGGGCATCATATACACTAGCAGAGCACTGACGTTAGAGTTAGATCTCAGCTCTGCCATGTACTAGCTCTGTGACTTTGTGACTCATTTGACCTTCTAAACCTCACGTTTCTTCAGCTTCAAAACAGGTGGTAAAAATTGATACTAAGGCCTCTCTCAATCCTGGCTATCTATAACTATATAAGACACAAACATTACCTAAATTAAGTAGCTAGAATTAGTACCTAGGCCACCCAGGTTATGACTGACTCCTTTGTCCCTAAAGAGAAAATAAAATTAACAGCAAAGTGCCTACTTTGTACTACAATTTTCATATATATGATCTCATTTATATTTCTTTAAGAATGGTATCCTTACTGTATAGATAAGGATGCTCAAGAAATTTGAGGAACTTACATAGTAGGTAAGAGTTTGTATGAAATAGAATAGGTTCAAATACCAGTTCTATTACTATTAACATCTATAAATGAGAATAACCATAGTTTCTACCTTAGAATTACAAAAAGAAATAAATTAGATTTTACATGCAAAATTCTTAGCAAAATATCTAGCTAAGAATGAACGTTCTACAAATGTTAACTTTTAGTAATAAAAGTAACAAAATTTAGTACTAATAAATTATTACTACTATTGTAATTATTTTTAATGTCATAACTACAAAATGCCAGTCAAGTTTTGAAGCTAGGTGATTTTGACTATAAACGCCATGTAGATGCAGTTATATCAGCTTGATAAACTATGTGAACTTGGAAATGTTTGGTTTTTTAAAAATTACTATGCAGCTCTTTCTCCCCGTTAGCTCCCAACTTATACCTTATATCTTAATACACTAAGAGATATTTGAATTATCAGTTATAAAATGCAAGCTAATGTCTCCATATTACTTCATATTCCATAAAGTCAGATTCTATGATAAATGAACTATTTCCCAGACATAATAAAGTTAGCACATTAAAAAAGATTTTTGAGGAAATTAATGTAAGTCTAAAACATAACTAAAATTTAATTTCACTTCTTTTGTTTCACAAAACCCTTGGTAACACCATAGACATGATAGAACTTAGTTAACTGGGAGGAGAAGAATCTATTGAGTTCCTGCTGAGTGTTAGGCATTGTACTATCACTTTTAGCCAATGTCCAAATCACTTGTTTTAGCCTTTCTCATTTTGAATTCCTCATATGAGCCATAAAATACAAAAAAATTCTTTGAGTGATTATTTTAGCCATCTTTCCAAAGGTGGCATGTAATTAGTACTACAGCATATTTTATTTTCTAAAGATAGAGGTACCTATATATCCCACCCAACTAGCTTTTCTTTCAATGTGACATTGGCATTCCTCCATTGAGAGAGACGGTGTTTATGTTCCCTCCATTTGAATCTGGGTGGCTCTGTGTCTACAACGGAAGTGACACTATGTGACTCCCAAGGCTAAGTTATTAAAAAATTCTTCAACATTCTCCAGTTCACTTTCTGATCTTCATGGAATTTTGCCCTTGGAACTCAACCACCATGCTGTGAGAGAGCCAAGCAGCCTTGTGAAAAGATAATGTGTAGGTACCTGCCCACAGCCCCAAGCTGAGATCCCAGCCAATAGCCAGTATCAAGTGCCAGACATGTGAGGCTTTAAGATTATTCCATTCTCCACCCTTTGTGCCACCCTACCTGACTGAGTGGAGCAGAAGCAAGCTGTTTCTACTGAGCACTAGCCAAATGCAAACTCATGGATGAAATACATGTCTTAAGCCACTAAGTTTTCAAGTGGTTTGTTATATAGCAAAGGTAAGCAAAAAGAGCGTCATTCAAGATGCATTGTACGATGGTAACCTTAAGGCATTAGAGTTTACTTTTTATTCAAAACCACTTGATTATACCTTGGACAAATAATGATTGTGATTAAACACATTATTTTCTACAGTGAGTAGTGGTCTTATTCTTTGTATAATCAAATAGATATAGATATAAAAGTATAAAACTATATGAGAGGAAAACAAATTCTGAGATTATTAGGTTTTAAAAACTGAAAATTGATTTGTTTTAATATTAGAGACTCTCATAATTTCATAATCTTCTAGAGTAATAATAGAACAATGTGATACATGCAAGCTATCAGGAATTCAACAAATGATTCTTAAGGTTTAGATGACACTTGATGTGGACAGAGTCCAATTAGAAATGTGCTTTGCCCCTAACCTAATATAATTTTATCTTCTGACACTGCACTACGAATTTTTAATAAACCAATACTTTTTCACATATGTCCACTTGTTTGTTCTTATAAAAAGAATAGACTTAATATGGAATTTTTTCCTTATTTTTTCTCTTTCTTTCCATGTTTCATAGCATCAACCATAAGCAAAATTCTTCACCTCTCTCCAACATCTATACTTCATTTTTCTACACCCTATCCTTCTTGGTTCTGTTCTTTACATTTTAGTGCATCTCCCAAGTTTTGCAATTATACTGTTCCCATGAGCTATTTACATATGTCCAAAAGATTTTCAACCTAGGTCTGCCTTCCATGTCTTACCAATGTTCTAGAATATTCCTTTTGCAATATCTGGGATGTTTATGCTTTGTAGAGCTTCAGGGAGACTTAAGACACGTAAAGGATTCATTTTGCTCTCAGGAGGGGCTAGGACTAAGAATTATAAAGTTGATTAATGAGTAAACAAAAGAAAGCTAAGGCCATGATATCTACTAATAGTAGTCACTTGACACACCCTTCTTACTTCTCTTCAGATGCCAATCATAAACATCACTAGCCAATTATGATAGTATTTCTTGCTAAGCCCTGACCTCCCCAAGCACTTTTCTTAAAACAGCACTCAGATAGCCATGACAAACTACCTGGACAGAGAAGAGAGGGAAAAACCTTTTTGACATTCCAAATAGATAGTAACTAACAAGCTATTAGTCATTTCTCCTGGGATGGGGCTACCGTGAAGAGTTTTTGCTTTATTGGTCCAAGATCTTTTCTTGCTATTACCCAGTTTTCAAGTGCTGATGGGTTTCCCAGGATTCCTGGCACTTATTAAAAACTGAATGTCCCTCTTTCACGTTTTTGCAGATAAAATCTGTGTAACTTCTACCATATGTAACAATGAGCTGAATTCTGACAACACAATGCCAACCCAGCAGCCAGTTACATAACACTTAGATTTCCTTGGTATTCTTTATTGCTAGGTGATGATATTGCACAATATATTACAACCAGAAAGAGAAAGGGAGAAAGAAAGTCAATTGTGATAATAAAACGTAAAGAGAAAACAAGAGGATCATATATTACCAGTTGAGCATTAGGCTGCCCCTGCGGGGGCTGGGTGAAAGAGTTTTAGAATCGTCGTGCATTAGTGCTTCTCCATCAAGAGAGGTTTCGATTTTGGAATGATACAGCCAACCTCATAAAAATAGGAAAATAGTTATTTCTTTTCAAGAGCGTTATCCTGCTTTTTTTTTTTTTTTATTATTGCTTCTGGCCCTCCACATGCTTAGAGTCCTCCTTCTATTACAGTCCATCAAGCTGCCATGGTTGGATCTGATTTTTTAAAAAATAGGAGAGAGAAAGAGAAGGAGATTAGCATTTCATCTCTATAGCTAAGCTATAAGCCAGTAATATGACATTTTCATACACATTTAAGAGCTAATCATAGTAACTTAAGAATGGTTAGAATCCTCTGGCATCTTATCAGAACCTGGGTGACAATAGAGTACTGTGATGGTTAAGGAGTTTATTAGTGTTTGAAGAGAAAAATGCTCTCTGAATAATGATTCTGATTATTTCTTATTAAGGCTATCTCTTAAATATGTCTCAAGAAAAAAATGTTCCTATGAAGCTTTTATTATTCTCCATGATTTTATTTCTGTAAACCTTTAGTCAATTTCACTAAACAGAATATTCTCATTCTCATAAGGATCACTGTCCAAAATACAATTTACAATCCCTTTCAGAGAGCTAGTTGTCCTTAATGACCTTCAATGGACAAATTTGCCATCCCCTTCAGTAAGCAGATGTGTGGCTGCATCGGGTAGAATTGCCTGGCATTCCCCATCCCCAGTGTCTGATTAAAGTTACTATATGGAAGGGAAAAAGAAAGAGAATTTATAGTGTGAGCAATATCATCAAGATTTGATCTATCATCCCCTAGAAACAATTGGCTCTGAATAATTGATCATGGCCAGACCTGGAAAACACAGGAAGTTACGTTAGATGGGCGATTCTGAGAGTAAATTGTCTACTTTCTGTAAGGCATCTCCGGCATAGACGCCAGTTCTGTCAGTTGTGAAGCAAGCAGTTTCATCTTCCCTAATTAATTTGGGAACAAAAGGTAGATGGCACATCCCAAATGGTAATAGTCTGAACAAATTCAGCAGCTGCCTTTGTTTACAGGCTGTGTACACAAAGTCCGATGGAAAGATTTTTAAAAGAGCAGTAAATGGCAATTCACATGGATAATAAACTGGATTAATGTAGCAATTAAAGTTTATTATAATGAAGTATTACCCTTAGACAGAACCTGGCAATGATGTAAAAGCTGAGGACCTGCTTACAAAAATTGAGGTTTAGAAAAGGAAATTTAAATTCCTAAGAGGTTATAAAGTCCATTGTGAATATGAATAACCATGCTGAGACAGTTGAGGTTTAAGAAGTAATCTTAGATGAGTGAAGGATTTAGAGCAAGAATAATTACACATTT
The DNA here is from genome assembly GCF_030222135.1 of Aotus nancymaae. NCBI lineage: Eukaryota > Metazoa > Chordata > Mammalia > Primates > Aotidae > Aotus > Aotus nancymaae. The sequence continues at coordinate 8,617,735 of NW_026988423.1, read as the reverse complement.
CTCATCTAGAAGACAGGCTTTCTTTAGACAAAGGGTACCAAGTTTTCTGCTGATAAAAGTGTCTCTGGGGGCCAATATTTTGTTCTTATCCTATCATGAGAAAGACATTCGTGAACTGTAAGGACCTCACCTGATTGCAAAAACCAAAGAAAAATGGTAGTGAAACAGGGAAGGCAGATGATGTAGAAAATATTTTACAAATGTAAAAGGAGGCATTGGGAGGTAAAGGAAGGCTTCCAGCAAAGTTAATGAACCCCATTCGTAGGAGGTATCTGACATCATTAGATCTTAACTAAATCTCATTATAGAGATTATACCCAAAGCAAAATGTAAGAAGGTCCCTGAGTTGTTTTTCCTGTTACTCATTAGTTTATATTTCAGGGGTGAGAGAAAGGTACTCCAGAGGGAGCAACATATAAAGCTCCTCAAGTTGCGCTATTAAAATCTGTCAGCATTTTATTATGAAATTTTCCTCTCTGCTAGAGTTTAGGTTACTGTATCTGGTTTGTTCTCAGAGGTATTCAAACATCAAGCTATTTTATTTTTGTCTAATCAGTGTCCCCGCTATTACTGTGTTGATCCCTCTTCCTGGCTTGGTGGTAGATTTCCCAATAATATCTTATGCATTTTAGGTTCAACTTAAAACTTGACTGATTCAAGTATTTCCTGACTTGGCCAGACCTGTGGTTTGAGGGACCTGACCGGGTGAAGGGACATGGCCTAGTTCTATATTCCTCCGTGTTCACCTCTACCTTGCAGTACTGAAAATATTTTGGTCTGCTTCTGGAATACCTCTTTTGCCCCTTTTTATAGGATTTTGGAGTTTTCAACTCTAGCTGCTCATTAGCACCAACAGAGATCTTTAAAAAAATATCCATACCAGGGCTCCTTTCTGGTCTCATGCAAAATTTTAAAGATGAGGAAGCAATAGAGCATGTGTCCATTATTTCACAAGCTACTGATATTGTCCTCTATGTTCACACTGACTGGTGATAGGGTTCAGATACACTACCCTACAATTTGGCACCTTGGTATATGAGAAAACAGCAGAAACAAGAAGATCTCGCTGACCGTTTCCTGATGTTCTCCCCTGTTGTAGACCATAAAAGAATTATCTGACCTTCCTCTAAAGTACATCGTAAAACCTCCATTCCAGAGGGATCCTCCATATACCTGAAGGAAAGGAATTAATATACATAAATGCTAAAAAGCATCTGAAAACAAAAATACACATTACCAAGTTCTTCCCAGTTTATTATCATTAAGTCGTAATCTTCTGTCTTCCAATCATACTCTGCATGACTATAAAAAATACATAGCCTTCCTTGTTTTTTGGGGTCTTCAATTCCGAAGGCTTCCATATCACATAAAACTTACATGAAATGAATTTTTTATGTTTTTCTCTTGTTTCTCTTGCCATGAACCTAGTGACAGGTGAGAAAAGGAATCTTTCCTTTCCTGCATTGGCTATTGATGTCCTCTAGGTGGCAGACAACCCAATGGCATGACTGGGGAAGACATATTTATAGAAGAAGTCTCTTCAGCTGACCTCCCCCCTATATAGAGAGAAGTGGAAGAGTTAACTCCAACCTAACCTCTTCCAAACCCCCTAATTCCCTCTCTTGATACCGCTAGAGTGAAATCATCAGCCTTTGGCTGTTGGGGACTTCCTGCCCCAAGGTCAGCTCTCTTGGATAGGCTATTGGCAAAAAGGCTGTTTTCCAGGTACCCTATATACACACAAATGATGAGAGAGTGAGCAGATTGCCCCGGTGATACCCTTTCTCCCTGCCTGCCAACTTTCTCCAAGTCTTTTTTTTTCTGTTCAAATGGAAATGGGCATATCAGCAGAGCTCTGCATAAGCAGATGAACCATTGATGAGATATCATGCTCTGCCTTTGGAGCACCACAGTCTTTACAACTGATTTAGTTAATGCCATCTTCAGTTGGCTAGAAGTGGAGTTGGGAGTTTATGCCATTCTCATTCCAAGACATAAAATCTTCACTAGACATTAATGGACATTAAGAGAGAGAGAGAGAGAGAGAGAGAGAACAGCAGGAATGCTTAGGTTAGCAGTCCAACCTTGGAAGCCAACTCTAGCCACAGCCTTGCCAGGATGGGGGCTTGGCATTTCTCTACCCTTTGCCTTGAGCAATTTCATTCTCTTGTGTTGAATGAATGCATGACCCCAAACAATATTTCTCAAGCATAAAAACAATAATGAGCTTAGGCATAACACAAAAGTAGAAAAAAATGGCTACCTATATAATAACAATACCTGATAAAGTAGGGCATGGTTCCACTCACAGATGTACAGGTAGTGTAATGGGTATGTCCTTTGGGGGAACTTTGGTATGTATGAGAATGTTTAAAACTTCACAAAGCTATTAATCAAGTATAATGTCACAGTGAGAGGTTCATCTGCATTTGTTTAAAATAAAAGAAAATTTCAATAAGGTACTTATAAGAAGCTTCATTTACAGTGGTAGAAAAATTTTACCTGTGTAGCTTGGCACTCGACTCTTAAAATGTGTCTTCAAATACAGACCTAGAAAGGATTTCCAACCAACATCTCCTCAGGGAAACAGCAATGCTGTTAACTCACACAGCCATTTAGAAAGATGTGATGAGAAGGTCTTCCACGAGACTTCTATGAGAAGTGGACAGTTTCACTATAGGGATGGCAGATATAAAAAATCAAAATTTTAAATTTAAGAAATGGGTATAAAAATTATAGTTAGAATTTCACACATTAGAATATTTTCTTTTTTTAAAAGTCAGTGAGAGCACTTCTGTTCTCCTTAGTGGCAGTCTAGACCAACCATACCACCAAGAACAACTGAAATACATGGTGAAAATATTTTTAAATTATTGGAAAAATGAGAATAGAGAAGTAGACAAAAATGACAGTAGCAAGGTTAAGGAAAATGAGGAAATATGGAGAAGGAAGACCTACAGTTGAGGGTGCTGTCAGTTCTGTGGGAAGTAGCAGAGAAACTGAAAAACAAAGCAGTACTTATAATGGTCAAAGGTGGCATGCGGTAAATTTGGAGTCCCGGTCCAGCAGGTAGAAAGGATCCTGGTAAATTTTTCAGGATTTAGATTTAGACCAGAAGGGCTTTACCTCAGAGTAAGAAAAAAAGATAAATTTCTGTTGTGACTGAAACCTGGTTCAAAGCCCTGAGATTATATTAAGGTGACCCAAGTTTACACCTACCCCTAGTTACCTGACCAAAGAAAATGTATATCCCATATGGAGAAAGATGATCAATATGGTTTGGATCTGTATTCCCACCCAAATCTCATCTCAAATTGTAATCCTCACATGTCAAGGGAGGAGCCTGGTGGGAGCTGACTGGATCATGGGGTTTCCCCCATGCTGTTCTTGTGAGAGTGAGTGAGTTCTCATGAGAGCTGATGATTTTAAAAGTGTTTGGCAGTTCCTTTTTTGCTTGCTCACTTTCTCTCCCCTACCGCCACGTGAAGAAGGTGCCTGCTTCCCCTTCCCCTTCCGCCATGATTGTAAGTTTCCTAAGGCCTCCCCAGACAGGCAGAGCTATGAGTCAATTAAACCTCTTTTGTTTATAAATTACCCCATCTCAGGTAGTATCTTCATAGTGGTGTGAAAATGGACTGATATAATAGTGTCACCCAGAACCTCAAATATGTCTATATGTTTTCATGGAAAATGAATAGTACTTTATCAAATATCAAATCACACAGAGATAAGATATAGTAAATAAAATCTAGGAGAAATGATAAATAGCAGTAACACATCAGAAACTCCAAATTTTAGAGTTTCTGTGCATCATTTTAAAACAACTATCCTTAATCTATTCAAGGAAATGAGAGAGAAAAATTGAGAATTGGGACAGCAAACCAGAGATGATTAGAAAATATTCATTGGAAATTTTTAAACTAAAAAAATGCAGTAAGTAAAATTAAAAACACAATGGGTAGATTTAAAAGGATATTAGACATGGCTGAATAGAGATTTAATGAACTAGAATATGAATCAGAGATAAGTATCCTGAATGAATTGCAGAGAAATTGATGAATAAAAATGCAAAAAAAAAAAAAAAAAAGCATAGAAATACAGGGGATATAGTGAGGTCAAACATAAAGGTAATTAGAGATCCAGATAGGAGAGAATGAGCATAGCAATATTTTAATATTGTGATATTGACAGTTTTCCAAACTGACAAAAGCCACCAAATCACAAATTCAAGAAGCATTTCTATCCCCAAGCAGTATCAACACAAGCAAATTAGACACATCAAGGCATATCATGGTAACACTGCTGAAACAAAAATAGAAAAAAACTTTTAAGTAGCCATGGAAAAAACTATAAATGACCATCAAAGAAGTAACAATCCCATTCCTCAGAAATCATATGAAAGATACACTGTCAGCAAAATATATCTTATGCACAGATCTATTCATTGTGGCATTGTGATAAACCATTGGAAGAAACCCATAAACATCTATCGATAGAGGACTAGTTGAATAAGCATGGTATCTGCACAAAATGCTGCTGTGGGACATTCAGACATGGTGTGCTTCCTGATATGATATAACATGAAGTACACACAACCACCTGTGAAATATTACTGCCAAATGTAGTTGAATCTGAACCTTATTAGAGCTAATTTCCAATTTCTAGGAAATATGGGGCTAAAGGAACAAATTAAATGACACTCCAAGGAAACAGACAAATCCAAATTATGGGACAATATCCAGGAAAATAAACCTAGTTCTTCAATAAGACAACAGCATGAAACAAAAGAGGTGATGGGAGGAAATTAAAACCATAACAACCAAATTATATGCGGGATATTTTCCCCCAATTGGAATAAATTAATTGAAAAAAGCTCACATTTGAGAAAATCAGGTAAATCTGGATAATGGCTAGATAATAATTATACACACAAAAATTTTGTTGATTATGTTTTGTTAGATGTGACAAGGGCACCATGGTTAAACAAGAATATGGCTTGTTTTTAGAAATGCATTCGAAAAGGAGTTTAAGTGTAAAAAAAATGAGATTTGGGCTTTGCAAAAAAATAAAAAACTACAGAAGAGGAAAGATGAAGCAAATGCGGCACAATTTTATCTTTATCGTTGTTGAATTCGGATTATGGATATATGGTGTTTCATTACATTCTTGTTTAGTGTATGTTTGAAAGTTTCACAGTAAGTTTTTTTAAGTGAATAGGTGTCCCAGAAATGTAACCTCAGAAATAGAATATCTGTCCTTGAGATATGCAATGTGGATTCCTATTTGAAATCACCTGTTTCCCCTGTTTTTCTTCTGTTAAGTATATATATTTAAGCAGAGTAGACAGAAGGAAACAGGTGATTAGGCTGCTCTCTCTATATATGTGTGTGTGTGTGTGTGTGTATGTGTGTGTGTGTATATATATGTGTGTGTGTGTATATATAGATATATATAAAATGCCTTTCAGTGTACCTGTTTTTGCTATTCTGAAAGAAAACTATATCTTTGAAGTCAACTCCTTGGATTCGCCAATGTGAATTTTGCACATTCCATATAGTTTATGCATTGAAGACACATTTTCTGAACATACCCTCCATCTTTGAATATAATCTGCCTAACTGGTTACACATGATGTGGTAATAGACCAGTTAACAAAAGCTTCATATTCTTCACACAGTTTTGATTCTAACAACAATCCCATGGTAAAGGCACCAATATCCCTATTTTACTAAGGGAGAAACAATAATTCAGCAAGATTAAACAACTTGTCCAAAGTAATGCTCTGAGATTTTTGTGATTAAAATCAGTTTTCTATCTCTTCTCCCACCACCAATACCCCCACAAATGCGTCCTCTAAGCTTAGGGTCATATTTGAAATGGAAGTTGAAGCAGAAATTGGGTTTGTAGTTTCCAGTATTAAATATAGGTCTATGCTAAGAAGCTGGTAATTCTAAGCTAGTTGAAGGCTGACTTTTGCAACATGGCTGGAAATACTGGTTAAAATAAAATGTCATCATGATCTGGTAAGGGAAGGTTCAAAGAACTGTGTTGAACAAATTAACTTCTACTGAATTCATGTGAATCTTCCTCATAAAAATATACTGTGTGATTTTATAATCTAATTTTTAAGAAATTGTATACTATGTGAGAATGTTACCCCTTCCCTTTTATCTCAGCTTGGGCCATTCTGTGTGTTCATCTCATCACTGGTCCTGGATCAGACTTGAATCTCCAGTGTGGTCCATGAATATATGTATTACCATCCTGGATAAATAGCCACATCCAATTTCCAGGAGCAGAGAGAATGGCAACAATGATTATGTGGTTTAAATAAATATTGCAACAGTAGTGCCAACACAGTCTATTCCCATGGTGAAAGTAATTTGGCATACCTGTTCAGACATCTCCTGCTTGCCATCAATTACCAGATCAGCAAGAATCACACATGCCAACTGAGTCACCTGGATAATTGTAGAACACATCTATGCCTGTTTAACCCAGTGAATCTACTCAGAGAGAAAGGGCTGAAATGTTCCACTGCAGCAAAATCAACTTGCTTCTGTTTTTCTTTAGCAGCCTAATTCTGATGCAGTGACGCCAGGAATAAGTGGCATTTTTGTTTTACTTAAAATGAAGAACACTCTTCAAATCAGAGAACTGTTATGCTACGCTAACAATAGCTTCTACTGCAGGGTAAAAAACTAAAATATTGTTTATCAATATGGTAATCACGACAAGCAGTTAACATTTATTAAATGCTTACTACATGTACATTATCTCATGCCTCACAGTAATCTTATCAAGTAGGTTTCTATTATTTTCATTTTTATAGACCTAGAAACTGAAGCTTAAGAAGGTGAAGTAACTTGCTTAAGCAGCTAAGTGGCAGAGTCTGACCTCAAATACAGATGATCGTTGGACTCAAGAACCTGAGTGCTAAATAAATATGTTATACAGACCCTATATGTAGTATTTAAGTGAGACTTGCCTATATCATTCATTTAGGATGCTGCAAGTAACAGGATCCAGTTATCTCACAAGGAATCAGGTGCCAAGCAGATCCAAGCTCATTCAGAGGCTGCACCATGTCAGCAGGGACTCAGGTTCCATCCATCTTTCTGCTCTGTCATTATGGGTCAATTTCCAAGGAAGTTGCCAGATGACTGCTGCAGCTGAGACTTTCCTTTAACAGCGTCTAACAGAGGTATGGGGAGGGTTTTCCCACATACCTCTTTTTAACAGAAAGGAACACCTGTTCCAAAAATCTCTCAGAAATTTCTTTTGCTAAATGGCCAAGGTGTAGTCACAGCCCATACTTAAGCCAATGAACATCGCTGATCATGACTTTGCCATGATTGTCTTAGACTTATCAAATTTTCTCACCCCTAGACTAGGGAGAGACCCCATGAAGCACATGGTTTCCTAATACCAGAAGAAAATGGAAACCTTTTAAGATGGCAGTCCACAGTGGTAGGAGGCAGAAAGAGACTGGGTATTCAGCAATAATTTATCACTTTCTACTTCTTTGGCTGCATGGTACTCAGACATGCCATTCATGTCTATATCTTACATGACACTCATTTTTTTCCTTTCCTTAAGGGAGCATCTGGCTCCAAGTTCTCGACATCTGGGTGATGTAGAGTTTTCTTCATTTATACCCTACATACAACCCCATGGATAAACGACAAATAATCTACCCATTACACACAAATATATACTGAGAGAAACAGAAGAAGCTAATACCAAAATTTTTGTTTCCCACTCACTGTTTGTCCTTTGACCTTGGAATCCTGACCTTCTCCCCGCCAATGGTTTAATGTCCTCTTCCTTAAGACCTTTAAAATGTGTGGCCTTTGTTGAGAAAGTGCCCATCTTTATTCAGTCTTCACAGACAGACCTGCCCTTCTTTCATTCGGAAGTAATTAACAATGGGGTATCTGCAGGAGGCTCAAGGCACCAAACTGCTTAATTTTATCTTCTGATAACTCTTGTTTCCCTGCTGCTTCATAAACTAGCTTTAGCTTGGGGGCAGTTAACACTGCCAGGAAAACTTATATTTGGACAGCAATAGAATAAGAAACAATGCAGAGGCTCTGGTGTATACTCATCCCTACCCAGCTAGACAGGAATCGTGAGGACTGTAAGCCCAGGCAGTGCAGTAACTCTCAGGACAACCAGTCTGGAAGTCTAGGTTCTGCCCTCTAAGAAGATGGCTCTTGTCCCCTTTCCTCAGTAGACCTGGTTCTGCCATTGGGTGGAGATGGCCTTTATCCACAGTCCTCAGAATACCTGGTTCTGCACTCTAGGGAGATCTCCCTTTGTGTCCTGTCCTCCATAAACCTCGTTCTGCTCTCTGGTTCGCTGATCCTCTCTGGCTGCCTCTGAGATGAGCAATGTGAGACTGCATTCCTGTAGGAGGCACAGCAGTAGCTACCCTCTGCATATTGGTTCAGGTGTAGAGGCCTGTAATTTGCTTCAGGGGTTATCATTTATAAGGTGTTCTGGGCCAGGATCCGTGTTTCTTTTCAACACAGTAATCACGCAGACTTGGCAGACACCCAGTCTATTTACTTCCAATCAATTTCGTGGGTCACTAAACACAGCAAAAATTTTTGATTGGACGTGGTCACTAATTCCAAAATTCTTGTTTCCTACCCACTGTCTGTCCTTTGACCTTGGAATCTTGACCTTCTCCCTCTCCATTGGTTTAATGGCCTCTTCCTTAAGACTTTTGAAAAGTGTGCCCTTTATTGAGAAAGTGCCCATTTTTATTCAGTCTTCACAGACAGACTTGCCTCTCTTTCATTTAGAAGTAATTGATAATGGAGTATTTGCAAGAGGCCCGAGGCACCAAACTACTTAATTTTATCTTCTGATAAGTCTCTGTTTCCCTGCTGCTTCATAAACTAGCTTTAGTTTGGGAGGCAGTTAACACCCCAAGGCTTTTTCAACACTGCAAGTCTTCAAATTAAAAGATTCTCAGTCAACACAGTTTCCGGCCTCTGGATATAAAATTCCTCTCCTAGCGGTTTGTTTTCTTTCACTTTGTTCTCACACGGGCCACATTCAGAGGATGTGTCTCTTGCAGAATCTTATGAAGGAGTCTATAAACAGCAACAAATCCCTCACACACTGAATTTTTCCTCTCATTTCCTCTAAACTAGAGCCAAATCAGAATGTAATCTGCATCACAAGAAATGAGTGGCAATTGAACCAAATACCTGCGTAACAGTATCTCCAGCTTCTCAGCCTGGAGTGGTCCAGTTGCCACTGTCTTCTATTCTATCTACTGCCTTTACAAGTTCAACGTTTTAATGGTCTGTTCCTTACAGCATTCTGTAACAAAACTGTATCATAAGATGCTATAAGCTTTAAATAGCAGGATATCTGACTTAAAGTAGTTTAAATTATACAGGGCTTATTTCTGTATTTAAGTCTAGTGGCAAGGTATTTCAAAGGTTATTTTAATCATTAGCAATGTCATCAAGAACCTATATTTCTTCCCTCTTTCTTCTTTGTCATCCTCAATGTATTTACTACTCTGCTTATGCTAAGATATGGCTTTCTAGCTCTAGACACTGTCTCCCCATACAGCTGCATCAAGGGGCAAAGAAAAAAAATTAGCAGTGGTTTAGTGCATTGCTTTTTTCAGTCAGAGTGAGAAAGATTTCCTAAAGACTCATCATGTTCTCTTACTGGCCCATGTAACTTCATCTGCCAATGCCTGTCAAGTGATTGGCATTACAGTTAATGATTTGATCAAACCAACATTCATTCCCTTGAACTGGGGAAGGACCATGATACATAATATTTAAGAATCTTTTAGTTAAGAAGTCAGTTGGGGAGAGGAGGTTATTGAGTAGGTAATCCCATCTTCTAATCCCCTGAACTCTTACTTTTGAACAGTGTTTCTCAGGTGCAGTCCATGTATAGTGCCAGCATTCTGATTAACATAAACATATACCTGGACCCAACTCAGACCTAAATTAACAGACCCCCTACAGTAATATCCAGGAACTTGCATTTTAACAATCTCCCCAAGTGATCCTTTATCACATTGCACAAATCCTTGGAACCTCATCTGATTCAAATTCATATCCTCATACCATCTATAGAGAATATTTTTCTTGGCAGATGTTTAATGGAGTTGTTTAATTATTGTTATATTCAAAAACTGATCCATTTTTTTCTCTTTTCCTTTTTTTATTTTTCTTTGTAGCAAAAGTCCTCTAGTTTCTTTATTGCTCCCTATAGGATTAAGCACTTCTCTTTGTGCACTGTCAGAACCCAATAAATGTTGTTACAGGGCTGTGTTATTTCCTCTTCTGCTAATATTATTTCCAGAAAAAGGAATAATAGGAAATATTCTTAAAAACAGCAACAACAAATAAGATGGAAAAATAAAAGTAAGAAATTAGTTCTTATTTTAATGAAGAAATAATTTTCTCTGGCTCTCCCTTGATGGAAATTTAGGTAGAATCTAGACTGGGGATGAAATGGAGAAAATATTATCATAAAATCATCAATTTTTCAAAGTCAATCATTTGATAACTGCATAGAACATTTTTTTCTGAAGAAAAGCTACTTCACTTATCACCCAGAGCTATGCAAGTTCTATATCCATTGTGAATGATTGATTTCATGTCAGGGAGCAGAATTATAAGAAGTTATAATAATAAGTGCTAATATAATGCTTACCATGTGCTAGACATTGTGCAGGAATCTTATTTATATTAACTCATTTAATCCTTACACCAATAATTTGAAGGATGCATCCTCATTTATGTCATGAGCCCCATTTTATAGACAAGGTAACTAAGGCAAAAAAGGTTAATGACTTCCTCATTGTTAATGGAATGGGCATTTGAATTAGAAGTCTGGCTTCAGAGACTTTTGTTATAACTATGAAGCTATTAATGTGCTCAACTGACACCAGAAACTATTGTCCTGTGAACCACAGATGGCTTGTGTTGAGTTCTTAAAATTTTGTCATTAGTCTGGAACAACTAACAATCAGTAGAATACATTTTAAAATTCTGAACTCTATAGGCTTTATTGAAAAATCAGAATATTTATGCTGGCAGTACTAGTCCAGGGACTCCATGGCAGATGATAGCTGAATGTGAGTAGAGCTGTCACCTTCAGATGAGTCATGTGTTCTTTTGTTTGCCAGTTTCCCTTACTCTCTATTACTTTCCAACACTTAGACTAAAGCTTATACTATTGCTTTGATTATAGTAAATGAAAGAACCCACATCTCTAGCTAAGAGAGTCAATATAATACAGTGGTTATGCCCATTGATTCAGGAGGTGACTGCTTAAATTTAAACTCCAAATCAAACATTTATGACCATAAGAAGATATTTAATCTCTCTATGCCTTAATTACCTCATTTTAAAAATGGGAGTAATGATAAAATCCACTCAAAATTGTTTATGATTTATTAAATGGGTTCATATGTGTAAAGTGATAGAAGCAATATCTGGCATGGAGTAAGTATCATGCGCTTCTGATGGAAAAATAAAAGATGAACCGAGAGAACCCTATGTGTGCTTCATGGAGAAGAAAGCATATTACTATGGAAAACTGAAGAATCTTCCCACGTGATGTTCACTGTGTAAACAATATTCATGATCCTGGAAGAGGCAGATTGGGTCCAGCCCCGCTACATGACCCCAGCGTCATCTCTAAAAGCATGGAGCAGGGGAATTCTCCATCAGTCTCCTAGAATTTCCTTGTGGAGGAGGCATTATTTCAGTATTCTTCTATGTCTGTGAAGCTGAGGCTCAAAGAATCCCGTAACTCCACCTAATGTAACACAGAACTGTGATGGCAGAACCAGGATTCATAGCCAGGTCAATCATTCCAAAAAGCAAGGGTTCCTTATACTTGACTCCTGAATCCATTTTTATGTCAATAAGTACAGGTAGATTGATTTGTTTCAGGGGCAGAAGCTTAACTCTGTTTTCAGATGTCATACGTTTATTCTCAACTTTATCCAGAAGCTTGAAAGTTGTCTAGTTATGCCAATTTTAACATGTGGATGCTGTAGAAAGGGATGCTGAGGAAGATTATGGCTCCTCGTTTTCACTCTCAGAATTCACACAAAATGGGTAAAAGGCATGTCTTTTAGTGGCTCAGACACTACCATTCCTGGGTGGCATATTTTTTATTGTCTTTTTATCCCCAAATCATCTCAGTTAAAACATTATTGAAACAGGAGAGTTTCCTGACCCCCCCTTGTGAGACATGTTACAAGGGTGTGGCTCATTTATTTGGCCACCATGTGCTCAAATTCCTTATGAGAAGGGAAGTATGCAGGTGAGCAGATGTGCTGGGATGAGCACTGTTGGGCTTCAGCTCCACAGCAGTGTCTAGAGGTGCTACGATGCTCTTTTAGCCCTGCTGTCCAGGGATGGCTTAAGTGTTAAACAGCTCAGTGAAGAGTATGTATGACAGCCTTTTTGATGTGTCTAAATTCTTGTCCAGCATCCAGGAAGAATCAGGTCATACAGACTCGAAGGATGGCAAATGCAGGGATTTTATTGAGTGATGGAGGTGGCTCTCAGTGGGATGAGGAGCTGGAGAGGGGATGGAGTAGGAAGATAATCTTCCCCTGGAGTTTGGCCATCTCATGGCCGATCTCCACCACAACTGCCTCCAGCCAGACTCCTCTCAACATTCAGACACTTCCTCTCTTCTCTCCTTCTCTGCTACTCTTCCACTCTTCTGCTTGTGGAACCTGGGACTTGGCGCTTATATGGGCACAGGATAGAGGGGTATAGTGGACTAAAAAGGCAACATTTGGGTGCAAAAACAGGAATGCCTGTTCTCATTTAGGGCTCTGGGTCCAGGCTTGAGCTTGGAGCCCTTGCCAGGGACCCTGCCCTCCTGCCTCCTGTCCATATCATTATCATTCTCAGTTTTTTAATATGCTGAAAAGTTAGTCATTGGAAGAAAATGGCAGGATCTAATGCATTCTCATGCCATATAGAAAGAAAAGCGTTTAGGCAATGAACTCAGAATAAATAGCAAAGCCTAACTTCTTGCCTTGGTATTTAAGACCCTCTGTGATTCATCATCAACATGTATCACACTAATCTGTATCTACTATCCTTTTTGGGACCTGGCATACAGATTTGTACAAAATAGTTGCCCTCTTTTCCTGTCCTACCGACTATGCCACCATTGTCACACCCTCTTTCTACATCTTCTCAGATATTACTGACTCCATGAAGTATCTCTAAACATTTGCTTTCCACCCTCACAGGGTTCGTCTTCCCCTCCTTTATTCTAGCATTTACTAGTTACACTTAAAGTCTGTTCCCACAATTATGTCCCCCACTAGACTATGAGGTCTCTGACAGCAGAGACTGAGTCTTCAGTTTCTGCTTAAGATTGCTTCCATTTAATACTTTTAGTTTTTATTTTAGAATCTGTTCTTGTCATACAAACATTCTTCAAGATAAATCAAAAGACATGTCCCTAAATCCCCTTATATTGATTAATCCACTGTGTATTCTCCATTGGTCTTTCTAACTTCACTCTGTTTACATAATTTCACAATGTTCTAGCACAGTACAGATATCATATTAATAGTTGATATTTATTGAACTTGAACTATGGGCCAGGCATTCTCCAAAGCATGTTATAGTTATTTCATTAGTAATGAGGTAAGAGCTAGGCATCATCATTTCTATGTCCAAGATAAGAGACCTGAGATCAGGTAAGTTGTATAATGTATCAAGGAGGGGTAGGAATTCAGATTCTAAAGCGGTGCTTTATCACCCACTGCACCGCACATCTTCACAAAGCAATCTTCGTAATCTGTTCTTGTTACATTTGACACTGCATCATCAACAATTGCCATAGCACCTAGATTTAAGTAATTTTTATTTATATCATAGCAATGCAATCATTTCAAACTCCACAAAAAGTTACTTAAAAAAGCAAAGCAAGGAATATATTACTCATTTCCTTTTTTCCAAGCTCCTAACACAATGCTTTTTACTTGAATTGTTAAATCTGTTGATTTGACCTGATTGACTTCCTTACATCTTTATAGGATAGTGCAGGATCTTTGCCTAAGAGGAAGTGTTTATCCAGGGAGATAAATGCTCTTGAGAAGAGCAAGAAGTATGACTGCTGCAGCCTGGATTCCTCTTTCATGCAACCACTGCAGGATATGAAACATAATGTGTGTTTAATACCCATTGTTCCTCTAATTCACTCATCCATCTAGCTGAATCCGTCTTGATAAAGACTGAAATTTTGGACCAATCAAATCAGAACATTTGCACTATTAACAAACATCTTGTACCATTCTTAGAAATTGTTTGTGACCTTGGAGAAGTCCAACAAATCAATCTTCCACTGGCTCTTACCTCCTCTTCCCTCTTCCTTAACACCATTTAAGTTGACAAGGAGACAAGCTGAGGGCTCTTGGTTTGTTGACAGTGCATTCAGTCATAAATGTGTTTCTAAAATCCAGCTTTATCAAGTTACAAGTAACAAGTAATTACCATGCAGCGCATCACCTGGAGTGCCATTATGCAAATTTACATATGGCTCAGCTGCACAATTTAGACAAATATTTATCATCACCCTAAAGCCTTCCTTTCAAAAAGAAAACAGGCCAAGTGGCTTTTTCTCATTGCACATATCCCATTTTTCCAACTAGAAATGAACTAGGCTCTGCTTATCTGTGGCACCAAAACTCTCTAGAGGAAGTATCCTCTTATTAGTCTTTCATGGAGGAGGGAAACTCTAAGGAAACTGATTAACTTCATGAAGAGCCAATTCAAGGAAAACCCCAGAAAACTGTCTTCAAATATGTGTGGGGTTGTCATGTCGAAGAAGGAACACTTGATCTTCATTGTTCTGAAAGGACATGTTGGAATATGTGGGCTGGAATTTCAGAATTACAGAGACAGCTCTCAACTCAATCTAAGGTGGATTTTTTTTAACCAAAGGGGGTGCTATTTTTGGAAAGTTGATTTTTTTTTTAACTGTTTGTGTATATGAAGTTTTCATACATTAAATTTGTGGATTTTTTTTGACCAAATGAGTCAGATATCCAAATTAGTATGTTGCTTTCAAAATCGTCACCCTAGAAGGTTATAACTCATTCCATAGAGGCTGCCCTTGATGGTTTTAGAACACCCTTTTTGAGAAGAGCCTTTGCAGCAGGCTATGGACCATTTTCTCCTCTGCAATGGCAAATCCACAATATTAGATTCTTGAATAGGTCAACAGGTATCCAGACCCATATCTCTCTCTTGAATAATATGATTAATAGAGGTAAGTTAATACTTCTGAGGGATCAGATAGTCAAAATCAAAATTATAGTGTTAGTATAAATTTTGAGATGGAGCCGCTTAAGAGGTTTCTGAAAGCCGTTCTTGCTGAGAGGCCCCCAAAGTTCTCCTTAACCCTGCTAACTAACTTAGAGAATGGAGGGTCATCCAAGCAGGAAAAATATTCAGTGTGTTCTTCATTCATGACTCAAACTAAAAATAGAACAAAAAATATTGTATTACATATCAGGTCTATGAGTTCTGTGAGATCCCAGGAATGGAAAGTGGTAGAAAGTCACAGCTGGGCCTGGGTTTAAACCACAGCTCTGCTATCACTTGCTAGATGACAACCAAACATTATGTAACCTCTTTGAGTCTGTTTCTTCACCTGTAAAATTCGAATGATGATAAATACCTCAAAAGGTTGTTATAAGAATTTAGGCAATATACAAATAAGTATGTAACACAGCGTTAGGCACATATGAAGTTCTCAACACATTGTAGCTGATCCTATTATTATTATTACCAATGTTAATGCTAGTATTGTTATTGTCATTCTGAATCACCGTTTTTATTGCACTTCCTTACCTCATCTATTCTGCTTTCTCTAATTTTCAAATTAATTTGCATAAAATTCATTTTAATTACCCTACCAATTTCTAGCCCTCTATAATCCTCTTTAAGGGACTTTGTCAAATTATGTGTGACAGTATTTTTATACACAACATGAAGATTAGAAAAGCAAAGCTGTTTTTAAACAAGTTTTATCATCCAATTATACACACACAACATTGAGTTTTCAATGCTATCACAGTATACAACTAATAAAAATTTATAGAGAAATCTTAAAAATACTTGAGACAAGGTTGCTGTGACAACCTTGGAGCAGACTCCCTGGGATAAAACTCTGACTAATTCTCTAACATTGCACAATTTGCTTAAACTCTGTGTGCCTCAGTTTTCTGATCTTTAAATTGGATATAATAACAGGACCTATCTTATAGGATTGTTATGAGGCTTAGATAAGTAATAAGTACTTAGGACAGTGCTTGGCAAATGGTGAGAACTTAATGAGTGGTAGCTATGATTACCGTTGTTAGTGGTTGATGTGGCTTGGCCTGTGTGCCCTCTCAAATCTCATGTTGAACTTTAATCCCCAGTGTTGGGAGAAGGACCTGATGGGAGGTGATTGGATCATGGAGCGAATTTTCCCCTTGCTGTTCTCATGATAGTCAGCTGTTCCCATGAGATCTGGTTGATTACAAGTATGAAGCACTTACCCCTTTGCAGTCTCTCTTCCACCTGCTCCACCATGTGGAGAAGGTACTTGCTTCCCCATCACCCTTCTGCCATGATTGTAAGTTTCCTGAGGCCTCCCAAACATGCTTCCCATACAGCCTACAGAACTGTGAGTCACTTAAACCTCTTTTCTTAATAAATTATCCCTTCTCAGGTAGTTCTTTATAGCAATGTGAGAATGAACTAATATAGTGGTACATTGTAGCAGGGACATAAGTTTCACAGTTATGGAAGAAAAAGACAGAATAGTCAGAAAAGTGGATGACAGATATGATTTTATAGAACACAGGTCCCATTGTGGTATCTCAATTAGGTCTTTAAAGTTTCCTGCTCTTTCATAACTATGGAATGTAATCCAAAGAGAATGGCGGGCATGCTAGTGCATATTTTGCATGCTGCAGACATGAAAGGCTGACAGTTGATATACAATCTCAGATTCTACAGACAAGCCCTACAGGCACTACCTTTCAAACCACTTTTCTGTATTCATTAGCTATCCTGTTAAATGCTTTTTCCCAAATTAAATTTTTATATCTAATACATAGAAATTAGGTACATGATTTAGCAATGTAAAAAATTGTTAATATGTGAGTATGCAAAGAACAATGTTACACATTTGTGAATAAAGAGAATATGATGAATGAATTAAGAGTCCCAAATCCTGGTTTAAGCCCCAGGTTTACAAGAAATTCACAGAGTGACCTTGACCTAATCACATGTCTTCTGGTTCTCAGTTGTCCCAGCTGTTGAAAGAAAAATGTAGACAGATCAGCACTTTCCAAACTTTAGTCACCCATAAAACTCTTACAACTATTGCCATATCCATGTGTATATTCGCCCTATACAATAATATCCTTGAAATGATAGTTTCCTTGTACTATTTTAACATTTTTTGTAGTGCATATGAAAATAAATGTTTGCCTATTATAATTTTTTTAATTAAAATAATTCTTTTATGTACAATCTAGAATCATACTGTGCACTCTGTGTGAAACATTGGAATAGATGATCACTGAGGTCCCTTACAATTTGCAGGCTTAGTCATGCTGTATCTAAAAATAAATAGAAATAAATTATAGTATGGCGATAAACAACCTTTAGCCTTTCAATATCTGCACGATTTTTCTCATTTTCAGTTAAAGGAGCCAATGCCAAGTAGATTGTTGTCTTCCGATTTAGAAGATTCAATCGAATCTCAACATCAATGCTTTGGCCAGCCCATAAAAGAGACAATTAGCTACAGTGAGAAAATTGAAAAGCCAAAGCACAAGACAACCCAGGGCACTGAGTTAGGCCCATCAGTCCAAAGGAAGGGCAAGACAGCATGACTTCAGTTCAATCTGGAAAAGAGCCCAGGTATATGTGACAGAAAAGGGTAGGAATTTTCACAGTAAGAAGTAAGGAAGATGGAATGTGAGGGCAGGGGGAAAACAAAACGTTTGTTCCTTTGCATTCTCTCAATTACTTTTTCTCAATTGTCATCTTTGTCACATAAAATTTACTGTTTCAACTGAATCAGAACATCCTAGGAGGTTGTTAATGACCTTCATAAATCAGGTAAATTAGTTATTTTTTCTTACTATTTTTCTTCTTCAATAGTTTTATGATCAATTTATGTTGCCCCTCATCTAAGGAAGAAAGTAAAGGCCTTGCTTTCTCTCTGCAAAGGGGAGGAAGGCAAAAAGCTCAACCCACCCAACGCCTCCCTCTGTCCAGGTTGAGAATAGTCCACAGCACCACGGGAGCCAGAGAAAGAAATGAGTCTTTCCTTTGAGAGTGAGTCTTAGGCTGTCTTCTTGCATGACATGCAAAGCTCAGCATTTTGTGATGTTTAAGGAAAAGGAAAGAAGGAAGCATTCTTTTCTGTCCTATCCGCCTGGTTTAATAAAGGGGCTTCGGGCTCCTTGCTTCCTTATAGTCTATGTCCAGGAGCGTTGCTGAGGATTCATGGGTCTCCACGAGTTACCGTGTTAGAGCTTTTGGACTACCTAAATTACTTACAGCAGGGAAAACATGGCGGAAAATGTCAATCTCTATGCCAGTGTCATTGAAAATCCAGGGAAAATCTAAACTCACAGCTGGGTCCCAGGAAAGAAGGTTTCACAGTTTTATTCTTTCTGCTCAGCTTCCTCTTCTGCCACAGCAGTGAGAATTTATTCTTCCCCTCTGGAGAATTGCTTTTATTTCTGAACATAACATTTGCTCATAATAGCTCATGGATTATCAGTTTGAAAGATGCTCTCAAGACTTATGCATGTATTTTTCTGATAGTTTTTTTCCTAAAATTAGTCACCCCGAATCTTCTGATAGTTTATGTAAGGGAATCCTCTGATAATATATGTAAAGGGTAATATCATTTCCTAGACTAACGAGAGACTTGAAGCATTTTCCATATGTGGGGGATGTGCCCAACATTTTTGTGAGAGGTACATTTTAGTTTCCCAAAGCCTTGAGGTATTCATGTGAGTGTAACTCCAAAGTGCACATTTGGTGATGTTGAACTTGTACGTCTCAGAAGGGCCATAGTGATAACTCCATTATCACTCTGTCTGCCTCCCTATCCACCAGGAACTTTCATGAGCCTCCAAGGAGGAGAATTCATCTACTGACTGTGGACACCAGTCATATTTCATGCATCAGTTACCTTTAGACCAAGGCAGTTGATGACTTTGTTTTCTAAATGAAGAAATTGAGTCACAGAGCAAGGAGAGAAGCCTTCCCAAAACTCAAACCTCTTGCTCTTTGTAGGCCTCATGTCTCCCTCTGTCCTAGTACTCGCCCTATCATAAGTACCACGAACCTATCATTAGGGTTTAAGTAGACTCATTAAATTCCATATAACTCAAGAAACAAAAGGCTTCAAGTAGGGAGGGAATAGCAAAGCAAAGATAACTTAATTGCTGTAACCGCCATTTCTCAAGTAGGCCTTGCTGTTCCAAGATTTTTGGAATCTTGGAATGATTCTCCCTCATTCCTGTTGCTTGTCGATCTCCTATCCATCCTTCAGGACCCAACTCAAGTGTAACTTTTCTCAGTGAAGCTTCTATTGGCTTGCACCTGTGCTTCCACTGCCCTCTGTTGGCATATCCACTGTAGCAGCTATGATAGTGCATTCTGATCACCTGTTGTTACATGTGGGAGCCCCATAATACTTAGAATGTTCAAATTTTGTCCTCATTCAAATCATACAGCAGACCCAAGATCTTATTGAGGAATGTAATTCCACACATATTATTGAGGAATGTAATTCCACACTCATGAGCATTTTCAACTCATAGTAATCTAGCTGGAGTAAGAAGCAGATTGTGCAAAGATGCACAATTAGAAAATCAAATTATGCAGCATTTGGGATTTGTAAAGAGAATCGTTGTCAATCTCTACCCTCCTTCTCAAGATAACAAATACATCCACAGACCAGAAGTGCTGGGGGAATATACTGCAGAATGTACAACTGACACTAATTAGGAAAGGATGTAGTGTGCAGGAATTTTACACCTGAAAGTGATCATCGTAGAGGCCGCTTCCACCTCTTTTACAGGAAGACATCGACACTGCTTTAATAACTGAACGCAAACAGCAGGTTCCATTTTCTACCTGTGAATACTAATGAGTCACATCATTATTTTCAAATCACTGCACAGAGTGATTTGATTTACAGGGCATAATTTCTTTCTAGCCCAGGTTTGGCAGGCATGAACCTTCAGCCTTAGGAAAGAGCATCCTACCATTTACCAAAGTGTTGTCATATATGAAATCACAGAAGTAGGCGAACAGAATTCCTGAAAAAGGGATAAAAGATTTATGTGCTTTCCGAAAAGCAATGCAATGTGACTGAGGTAACAGGCCTAAGTTATGAGTGGGCATGATCAATGTCACCCCTGATGGACGACTGCCCTGAGACCTTTAAGAAACACAGCAGGACAATGAGAAACACCATAGAGGCAGAGCACCAAAGTGAAAGATGTAGCTTTCCTCACTCCAGGCTATCAGCATTAGATCCTGCTGTGCTAATGTTAAGGCCATAAAACCCAGGGTCTAACCACTGTGGGGAGGATGGTTTTCAGCAGTCATCACTCATACATAGGTAATTACCTTTCCTCTCCTTTCATTGTCCTGCTGCTTCTGCAGAAGCTCAGGGTGGAGGCAGGTCACACACTTAGCATTGTGATGTACTGTGTTGTCCACTCTACTCCTCTGCACTGTCAAAGGCCACTTCCACTGTTCCAGATGAAAGATCTCTCTATAATAATGGAAACTGGCAAAGCAATATAATCATTAGCCAGCATGTAATCTTGAACAAATACTCCTGATGACAAGCATAGTAACAAAAGTTGTGGGCTTGGTTAGTTTACAATTTAAGAAGCTATCCGGCTATGTTTCTTTAAAAGAAGATCATTTTAAAACAGCACTGCAAAGAGTTTTCAAAAACAAGTAGGCTGCCAGTATCTTTTTGGAGACTACCATGAATGCAGTATGGTATAGTGGAAAGAATTTGCAGTCAACAACCCTAGCTCAGCCCCACATTAAACTCATGACTTTGGATCAAGTTATTAATGACAGACTCTTGTTTTCTCATCTGTAAACCAGAAGCAGCAATATCTGTTTTCTAGGGCTGCTGTGAAGGTACTATACATAAAATTTTTGGCATAAAGTCAACACATAATAAATAGTGGCTTTTAACCTTATTGGTAGTGTAATTACCTCCCAGTTCTTTCCCCAAAATTTGTGCCTATATCTAACAAACTATGTCCTCTTACACCTCAGGTACAGCTGAGTCTATTTGTAAGAAAAATTGAGAATTGTCCTAAATGTAAATTTTAGTCAAATCTTTATAGTAATACCGAATTTCACAATGCTGAATTTTCAATGTTAAGGTACAATCCTACTTCCCTCACAAATTAGTTGGTAAACATATAAACCCATAGACCGTAACGTAGAAGACAGAAGGACTGAATCTCCCAAGAGACCACTGGGAGAATTCATAAAAGAATTTTGCTAGTGCCATCAAACAGAGAAATCAGATTAGGGAACTGAAGCAAAGCTATGCTGAAAAGGTTCTTGGACTTTTCTTATGTTCTGATATAAGCTACATAATAGACATTATGTCACCCAAATTTATGGAGCACCATAAGGTTTCATGCCAGAAAACTTTCTAGGCACTGGGAATAAAGCAATTCACAAAATCAAGTTCCTGAACTTATAAGCTCTTCTTTCCAGTGGAGAGAATGAGAGAACAAATAAATAAATGCACCCATGTGGGAAAATAAGTGCTACAGAGAAGTAAAGCAGTAAAATGGGGCAAGGAGTTTCCATTGTTGGGGGTGGGTGTTGCATTTTAAGATGACTGTTAAGAGATCAGGGATAGCCCCACTGAAGGGTGATACTTGAGTAGAGGGCTGAAAGAACTAGGGGCGAGCCATGTGGATATCTGAGGGAAGAAAATATCAGGCATAGGAAATAGCAAATGCCTTTGGAAAATGTTTAACAGAAGGAAAATGTGCATTTTAAAAAATGCCTCTGGAGGCCATGTTGAAGGTAGATTTTATGTCAAGAGCAGAGATAAGGAAGCTAATCCAGAAGAGAGGGGATGGTGTCACAATCCAGGGTGGGAAAGGTAGTAAGAAATACACAGAATCTGGGTGAAATTTGAGAGTGTATTAGTCTGTTTTTACATGCTGATAAAGCCATACCCATAAATTACCCATGCTGGTAATTTATAAAGAAAAAGAGGTTTAATGGACTCATAGTTCGACATGGCTGGGGGAGGACTTACAACCATGGTGGAAGGCAAAAGTCACATCTTATATGGTGGCAGGCAAGAGAGAAAATGAAAGCCAAGCAAAATGGGAAACCCCTTATAAAACCATTGGATCTCATGAGACTTATTGACTACCACAAGAACAGTATGGGGAAAACTCGCCACTGTGACTGAATTATCTTCCACCAGTTCCCTCCCACAACACGTGGGAATTATGGGAGCTGCAATTCAAGATGAGATTTGGTTAGGGACACAGCTAAATCATGTCAGAGAGCCACAAGGATTTTCTTTTCTTTTCTTTCCTTTTTTTTTATTTGAGACGGAGTCTTGTTCTGTCGCCCAGACTGGAGTGCAGTGGCGCGATCTCAGCTCACTGCAACCTCCCCTTCTCAGTTCAAGCAATTCCCCTGCCCCAGCCTCCTGAGTAGCTGGGATTACAGGCACGCACCACCATGCCCAGCTAATTATGAATTGAATGTGGGTGTGAGAAAATCATGGATAATGACCAGGTATTAGGGCTCATGTATCTAAAAAAGCACAGACACCATCTACTGAGTTGAGGAAGACTGAAAAAGAAGTAGATTTGTGGAAAAGATAAGGAGTTCCATTTTATACATTTATGTTTGAGAGGCCTGCTAGACCCTAAGCAGGGCTGTTGAGTAGGCAGTTGGTATCTGAGTTTAAAGTCTAGGGGAAAGTTCTGCAATATAGATCTAGGTTTAAGTGTCATTCATTTATAGACGATATTTAAAGCTGTAGTACTGAATGAAATAACCTAAGGAGTGAATAGAAAATAGCAAGAGAAGTTTGAAGACTCAAACTTGGTTAAACAGCCAAAGCAGAATGACAAAAAAAAAAAAAAAAACATGTGCAATATAAGTAAAATCTCCCTAAATCCTATTTGGTATGGAAAGGATTCCAGAATTTCTGCATGCTATGGGGCAGGCATGGAGAGTAGTTGATGATGCTGACTGGTGATACTATAAGGGAGGTAATTACATTGGGAACAATGCAATTCTGAGAGCTATGGCCAGGTGCCAGGGAGATAGCCAGTCAAAGCAGGAGTCAAGGTCAAGGACTGAATTCTAAGGCTCTGACTCCACCAGGATTTAATGGAACTAAGAAAGAAAATCTCCCAATTTCATAAGCAACAGACTTCACCATCAGGTACCAACAGGAAACCCACTGACCAGAGGAAAATTGGCATTGCCTGGGTCTAGAAGAGACAATAAGATGCTCAAAAGACATAGACACATAGCTCAGGGGCTGCTACTCTTCCCTGCTACCATGAGGTTGCATAAGCCTCTTCCCCATATTCTCAGATTGATATTGGAGAGAATCAGAAATGGAGGAAACATAAAAACAAAGACTTATCCAAGAGACTAAAGTACACATCAGATGGTATTTAAATTATAGGATTCAATCTAGTTTACTGAATTTGACTAAATTTAGTGTTCTCTCCCCTATACTACCCAATAAGGAGGAGACTTCTTAAGATAATTAGATGAATTATGAAAAATATACAAGCTGTGCTTCCTTTGGATATTTGAAAGTGGCAGGTAAATTTACAATCTGAGAAATTTATAAAAGCATCTTGTCAACTGAAGTAGTCTGAGAAATATAGGAGAGTAGAGATATCTAGGCAAACCCCAGAAATGTCAGGAAATTGGAACCCAGAACACATATTTAAAAGTTGCTATGAGATACTGATTAAATAAAACTACTAACATGTAAATTAGACTTCAGTGCCTGGCAAGATAATGGAACTGACGAGGAAAGAGTATCTTGGGAAATTAACGGAGTCATATCAAATATTATACATTAATTATATGATCTGCTTAGGGCTATTCTTTAAGACTCAAAAACTAATTTACAGGCATCTCCTCAATTCATTGAGTCTTTCTGAATTATCTTGACACTGCATGACATTAAGTCTCCCAGCATTCCCAAATAGTAGGAAAGAGATATGTCAAATGTATGGGTGTCTGACCAGTGGAGCCATGGATCCAAAGGCAGTAAAGTTATGGTGGTCACTCTCTTCCTGTTAGCCTTGCTTCTTAATGGGCATTATTCCTGAGTACATTCCCCAGTAACCCACTAGAAAACAAATCTTCATCCAGAGTCTGTTTTCTGGGGGACCCAACCACAGGGAAGATGATTGATGATCTTTTGGCTTTAAAAGATCTACTCAATTGTTCCTCCCCTAACTTCATCTTCCATTCACTTAGATTGGACTCCCTGCAGGACAATAAATACCCTTCTATTCAGTGCATAATTTTTGGTCTCTGTGATGATTAATTTTACATGTCAACTTGACAAGACTAAGGGATGCTCAGATAGCTGGCAAAACATTTCTAGATATGTCTGTGATGGTGTTCCTGGAAGAGATTGGCATTTAAATCAGTAAACTGAGTAAAAAAGATATGCCTTCACCATCGGAGGTGGATGTCATTCAGTCATTTGGGAACCCAGGAAGAACAAAAATGCAGAAGAAGGGCAAATTCTCTTCTTGAGCTGGAACATTCATCTACTCCTTGCACTCAAATATTAGAGCTCCTGGTTCTTGGTCTTTCAGACTCCAGGATTTAAACCAGCATTCACTCCAGGTTCTTGGGCCTTTGGCCTCTGAGTAGGATTTATCCCATACGCTCTCCCAGTTCTCAGTCCTTTGATCTCAGACTGAATTACACCACCAGCTTTCCAGGTTCTCCAGATTGCAGATGGCATACAGTGGGACTTCCTGGCTTCCAGTGTTGCATGAGCCATACTCATAATCAATTTCCTCTTATCTATCTATCTACCTATCTATATGTCTATCTTTCATCTATCTATCTATATATCCTATTCTATTCCTCTACAGAATCCTGAATAATACAGTTTCTTAATCTTTGTTTCACTTTCCAAATGCTTCAGGGAAATAATCTAACGAGTCTACTATTTCCAGTTGCTTTTACTTCTACCACTTTCAAATGTTGCTGCTCATAAAACTCAGTCATGAAACTTTAGTAATTCCATACCTGTCCACAGCTGGGCTCTTACTGGCTCTCTCCACTTTAGCTCTTTAGACATTTACATGTTCAGATCCATTTCTCAAAGGCAGCCACCGTACTAAAACGCCTAGGCCTGAAGGGCTCTTAGGTACAGTCACCAAATGTCAAAACCAAGTCTCCTGATATCGCAATATCGGCCAAGACACCAAGACCAAATTTAGCCCTAGCACCCTGAAGAATTTTTTTGTAGGATACCTTTTTCTGCTGTTGAACCACATCAGCAGCTTCTACACTTTACAGAGAGTTTGTTTTAACATTAAATTTCAAATATTTCCAAAGTAAAAAAAGTTGAGGATCTTAAATGCATTTCTCAGAAAACTTCCAGGAAGTTTCAAGGACCTATATCAGTTTGCCTATTCCCTACCCAAGAAT
Source organism: Aotus nancymaae (assembly GCF_030222135.1). Lineage (NCBI taxonomy): Eukaryota > Metazoa > Chordata > Mammalia > Primates > Aotidae > Aotus > Aotus nancymaae. The sequence continues at coordinate 8,591,960 of NW_026988423.1, read as the reverse complement.
TTAGTAAGAGTATTAGAAAGAAGAGCCTATTTATCTCATATTTGCATAATGAAGAGGACCCTACTTATGACTCTAGAAACAGTACCCAAAAGATGAGGAAGGACACCTTCTTTATTTAAAAACAGTTGTAAAGTCCACCAAACCAACCAGCCTATTATATCACTAAAGACTTAATTCTGAGTAACAACCAAAGCTTTAAATGTCAAATAATTCATTAACTGATCTACTGCTTATGCTTAATTTTAAATTAAAAATTTCTTCGGGAGTTTCCAATACAAATATGAGCTGAATTTGTTTCCTCTGGTGAAATATTAAAGATTTATAGAATACAAACACAATTTAACTGAGTAATATACACTAATGGCCAAAATAAACTTATAATCTCTTTTGCTAACAAACAATTAACTTGTTTGACTTGTACATAACAGTTAGTTCATGAATGTGTTTATTATTGTCCCCTCTAGTGGATATTAACCTATCCCTGGACTTTGCCTGAGTTTTTCATTTGAGTCACTAATACAAACATAAGGAATGATAAATAAATAGGGAGGTTTGAGGTCTTAGATTTAAGTCTTTGATCCATCTTGAGTTGATTTTTGAATAAAGTGGGAGATGAGGATGCAATTTTATTCTTCCACATATGATTTGCTAATTATCCCAGCACAATTTGTGGAATAGGGTATCCTTTCCTCACTTTATCTTTTTGTTTGCTTTGTCGAAGATTAGTTCGACTGTAAGTATTTGAGTTTATTTTTGGATTCTCTATTCTATTCCATTGGTTTATGTCCCTATTTTTATGCCAGTACTACCTGAAACCATAAAGATTCTAGAAGATATCATTGAAAAATCCCTTCTAGACATTGGCTTAGGTAAAGATTTCATGAGCAACAACCCAAAAGCAAATACAACAAAAATAAAGATAAATAGATGGCATCTGATTGAACTAAAAAGCTCTGCACAGCAAAAGAAATAATCAGCAGAGTTAGCAGGCAACCCACAGAGTGGGAAGAAATCTTCACAGCCTGTACATCCGACAAAGGACTAGTGTCCAGAATCTACAAAGAACTGAAACAAATCAGCAAGAACAAAACAAACACTCCCATCAAAAAAGTGGGCTAAGGACACGAATAGACAGTTCTCAAAAGAATATTTGCAAATGGCCAACAAGCATATGGAAAACTGCTCCACATCACTGATGATAGGGGAAATGCAAGCAAAATCACAATGTTATACCACCTGCAACAATGGCCATAGTGAAAAAAATTAAAAAATCATAGATGTTGGCACAGATGTGATGAAAAGGAAACATTTTTACACTGTTGGATGGAATGTAAACTCGTCAACCACAATGGAAAACAGTGTACAGATTCTTTAAAGAATGAAAAGTAGATTTACCATTTGATCCAGGAAACCCACTACTAGGTAGCTACCCAGAGGAAAAGAAGTCATTATATGAAAAAGATACTTGCACACACATTTATAGCAGGACAAATTGCAATTGCAAAAATATGGAACAAGCCTGAATGCCCATCAATCAACAAGTTGGATAAAAAAATGTGGTGCATAAATATATATACACACACACACACACACACACACACACACACATATACACACACACCATGGGATACTACTCAGCCATAAAAAGGAATGAAATAATGGCGTTCACAGCCACCTGGATGGAATTGAAGAGTATTATTCTAAGAGAAGTAACACAGAATGGAAAATCAAGCACCATATATTCTTATTCATATGTGGGAGCTAAGCTATGAGGACACAGAGGCATAAGAATAATACATTGGATTTTGGGACTCAGGGGAAAGGGTGGGAGGTGGCAATAGAAAAAAGACAACACATTGCATACACTGTATACTTCTCAGGTGATGGGTGCACTAAAATCTGAGAAATCACCACCAAAGAACTTACTCATGTACGCAAACACCACCTGTTCCCCAAAAACCTATTGAAATAGAAAAAATTTAAAGAACACAATAAGAAGATGTCCAGTTTACATTACTCATTGCCATCTGACATATTGTCATTTCATTCACCAGATGACTTGGCACAATAGTAAAGAAAGGGTGTTGTTGTAAAAGTGTCACCATGAAGGTAGACATACACACACACACACACACACACACACACACCTACAAATAGACTCTTAATTGGGAGAAACAAATCAAATAGATGATCGACATATGATGGGAGTGTATCACTTAGAAACTCAGTTTGTGCTTGCTACAAGTCCTTCATGGCATAAACAAGTAAAAGTTTATTCTTCCAAGAAAATACAGTTTGAAGAGAGATTGTTCATGGGTAGTATAGCAGTTCCATCAAGTCATCGGCAGCCTGGGCTTTTGCTATTTTTTATTCCACTGTGCATGGTTTTCTAGTCTCTACTTCATCTCATGTGATAGGGGCTAGTACATCCTCCATTAGATCCACATTCTAACCAGCAGGAAGAAGAGGGTTTGCTTCCTTCTTTGAAAGGCGTCTTCCCAAATATCCTACTCAACATTTCAATTTATATCTCATTAGTTAGAATATGATAACCCTATGTAACCACAAGGAAAGATAGAAAATATAGTTTCCCATTCAGGCACATTGTCCTGGATATCTGTTTTGTATCACTTTCAGTAGTTAATATATATTATTATGTGTTATTATGTTATTTGTATTACTCATTCAGTGCTCACAACAACCTTACTCGATATGATTGTCTCCATTTTTGCAGGTGAAGAAATGTAGGCATCAGACACAAAAAGATTAAGTAATGTCCCTAAGATCTCACAGTTGATAAATGTAAGTTTGGAAGCAGGTATGTACCTAGGAAAGGCATTTAAGAAATATTGGTTAGTTCTTTGGCTAAAGAGAATTGTAATTCTTACTTAAAGACTATTTATTGAATAAATATTACTGACCATTTTTTATTTTCCAGATTCTGCATTAAGTTCTGGGGAATATGTCAGGGAACAAGAGAGGCAAATTCCCTGCCCGCATACAGTTTATATTTCAAGAATAGGCAAAAAGAATAAACAAATATAAACACATAAAGCCAGTGTGGGTCATGAACAGTGCTATAAATAAGGAATTAAGATAATTTGATATGAAGTATCAGTCTGAATAGGCTAGGAGGTTATATTGCAGTAACAAACACCCACCTCCCCCTACCCAAAAGAGATTTGTTTCTCATGTTACTTGGGCATTGTGGGTGAGCTTGGGAGTTCTGCTCACGTGGTCATCCACAACAGGCTGGGAGAAATGCTATCTCCATACTCCACAATTACCTTGGCAAGAAAAAAGTGTGTCACAGTTCTCACACTGGCAAGTAAATACTTCCACCCAGAAGCAATATGTCAACACATACCACATCTGCCCACACTTCACATTAGTCAGCTATGGGTTGAGGAGATGTGTTCCAGGCAGAGGAAATGTGAGTAGGAAAATGGGTTGATCTGATGGACACACAGAAATACATCCTCTGTCTTGCAACTGGAGAGTTCTGCACCTTACCCTTCACCGGCACTTCTCTAAGGTCATTGATGATACTCCTCACCCCAAGATCGGATCTGCTGATTAGGATTTTTTTGTTTGGGATATTTGTCTATAAACACAGAATTCTGTTTGGGATATTTGTCTATAAACACAGAAAGAATATAACTCAGTCCGCCTTCCACTCTTTACCGTGAGGGCTTCCGATGATAGCCTATGGATTTATCCAATAATATCTCTGTAATCTTGGCACTAATTGTCATTTTCTCTCCCTAAATCTACCTATGACAATCTGAAGAAGCAATTCATCACTCTATCAACTACTTTTACTGAATCAAAGCACAGAAAATGTCCATAGTCACAGTGACTGTAGTGATTTTCTAAAGCTGCAGTCTCAATACAGTTTCATTTTGTTGTGTACAACCTTCATTATACTCATTAATCCATTCTGGAGAATATTTTATAATCACCGTTTAAAGTTTTCATTGGCAGGATATGGCTCTGTTCCCACTGCTTTTTTTTATTATTATTATTCAGTAAGAAGGAAATGACCATCTCATTTCTTGGGGGGCATAACTGGTCTATATCAATAATTTCACTTAATGGTTTTGCTACCTGGTAGTTTGTTGTATCTTTCTGGAAAACTGTGATAAAGTTTATGGAGCCATCCATCTTCTCTTGGTGCCTTTCCGCTCTTTGAGTCTCTAATGGTTTCCATTATTTCTTCCCTTGTGATATACCCCTCTAATTTTTCTTTATTGCTCTGTGGTTACTGGTTCATTTCTGTTTTTGTAAAGAAATTGTGCTATACCCTACAGGTTTTTGTTCTGATTTATAATCATTTTTATGAAATTTTACGAAAGCCGAATTAATTTTAAATTGACTAATTTGAAGCATTCAAGTCCCACATTCTAAAACCGTAATTGGAGCCAAGTATTTCATTTAAGCAAATAGAAACAAAGAGAACAATAATTTTCATGTCCCATTAATGAAATACCAGTGGATTCATCTTGTCCTTAAAAGAATCGTTTTGGCTTTCAATATTTGCAGTGTGACTCACTAGTTGACATTTGTTTCACCTGAATGAAATACTGCTATTTGCCCACCCAACAGTTATTCTCCACTTTTCTTACAGAACCCAATTACACTCTAGTTGACAATAATCCTATCTAGAAACTACATTTCCCAGCTTCCTTTGTTGCTAAAATAACCATGTAGCTCAGTTTTGTCCAAGGGAAATAAGTAGTAGTCACTGGACAGGACTTCTGGGAAAACTACTTAAAGAGTAGGCTGATTCAGGTGGCCTACATATTTGCCCTTGACCTTTTCCCTTCTTCCTTCATGGCTTGTAACATGATAATGATTATAGGTAAACTAGCTTGTGTCCTTGAAATTATATCAGAATGAGGCTGGTTCTGATGATGTCATGGAGCTGCCATACCAGTACTGGACTCCTCACTTCCGTTCTCATTATGTGAGATAAACAAAACAACTAATTTATTTCAGCCTCTGTTTTTCAAGTTTATGTTATCCAGTATCCAAGGATCAGTTTAAGAAGAATTGTCATCTTAACAATATTGAGTCTTCTAATGAATGAACACAGAATATCTCTGTTTATTTTTCTGTCAGTGATATTTTATAGTTTACAGTGTACATGGGTTACACTTATATTTGTTTAAATTGACTTCTAAGTATTCTTTTGATGATAAAATGAATGGAATATTTAATTTCAATTTTGGATTGCTCATCAATAGAAATACAATTGATTCAGGCATATTGATCTATAAATATGGAGTATTACATTACATTAATTAATTTTTAGATGTTAAACCAATTTTGGTAGACAGAATCTTAATGTGGCCCTAACAATCCCCACAACCTGATATTCAACAAAATCACAATCATACCATTGTGTGATTTCCTTTTAGAATAGTCAGAACCTGTGACTTGCTCTAATAAAATGAACACAGCAAATATGACTCAATGTCTAAGATTACCCAACTACATTATATAAGATTGAAAGGGATGTTTTGGGCTGGGCACAGTGACTCACACCTGTAATCCTAGCACTTTGGGAGGTCAAGGCAGGTGGATCACCTGAGGTCAGGAGTTCAAGACCAGCCTGTCCAACATAGTAAAACCTCATCTCTGCTAAAAATACAAAAATTTTCTGGGCATGGTACATGGTGGCGGGTGCCTGTAATCCCAGCTACTTATGAGGCTGAGGCAGGAGAATCGCTTCAACTCGGGAGGCAGAGGTTGCAGCAAGCTGAGATGGTGCCATTGTACTCTAGCCTGTGCAACACAGCAAAACTCCATCTAAAAAGAAAAAAAGTTGGGAGGATGTTTTGCTGGAGTCTCTCTATCCCTTGCTGGCATTGAAGAAGCAACTGCCCGTGCTGAGGAATTTCAAGTGGCAAGGAAATACAGGCAACCTCTAGGAGCTAAAAGTGGCCTCTAGCCAAAAACCAGTAAGTGAAACTCTCAGCCCTATAATCATAAGAAACTGCCAAAAACTTGAGTGACTTTACAGGAAGATCCAGCCTCAGTTGAGCCTCACATGAAAGTGCAGCCTCAAATGACATCTTGATTGCAACCTTGTACAATACTAAGCTGAAGACCCAATTAAGCTATGCCTTGATTCCTGACCTACAAAATCTGTGGGATAATAACTGTATATTGTTTTAAGTTGCTAAATTTGTAATAATACTACTACACAGCATTAGATATCTAATAACCAATCCCACATTCTTGAAATAAATCATACTTAATCATGGAGTATAATCTCTCTCTCTCTTTTTTTTTTTTTTTTTTTTTTTTTGAGACAGGGTCTCACTCTGTTACCCCGGTTGGAGGGCAGTGTTGCAATCTTGGCTTATTGCAACCTTTGCCTACTAGGCTCAAGCAATCCTCCCACCTCAGCCTCCTGAATAGCTGGGTCTACAGGCATGCACCACAATACCCAGCTAATTTTTGTATTTTTAGTAGAGATAGGGTTTTGCCATGTTACCCACACTCATTTGGAACTCCTGGGCTCGAGCAATCTGCCCTCCTCAGCATTTCAAAGTGCTGGGATTGCAGGCATAAGCCACCTTGCCCGGCCCAAGTATAATGTTTTCATTATGTTTCTGGATTCAACTTACTAATATTTTGTTAAATATTTTTAACCTATATTAATCAGTGATATTGGTCTCTTGTGATGCCTTGTTTGGCTTTGTTATCAGGCTAATACTGGCCTTGGAGAATGAGTTGGGAAATCTTTCTTCTTCAATTTTCTGGAAGAGTTTGTGAAAGCATTGGTAAGGGTTCCAATTTCACTGAATCTTTAGTAACACTTGATGTTGTCCATCTTTAGTTTTGAATGTCCTGTTTTTAAAATACTTAAATATGGTTCATACAGATTCTATCATGGGAAGAGAGCTGGATACCACTGCTATTCTATCAACATTTCTGTAGGAATTCATCTATATTAAATTGATTAATTCATTGCCATTACCAAAGCAGAACAACAGGAACTCATTCTCTTTCAGCTACAGAAAACTGCCTCATCCAAAGTTTTGCACATTCAAAAGGCATCTTGTGATCAAAAACGGCTTAGTCCCCTTACTTTAGTTTGGGACAATTCTGTTGTCAGTTTGTCAACAGAGCCTCCCTATAGGATTGTCTGAGGCCTCAGTTGTGATAGCATTGAAGGTTAGATTCTCCCTCTGCCCAGTTCTTTCCTCATCATTTCCTAAAGATGTATGTCCTGAGAGCACTCTTTAATAAACCTGCACAGTATTTTCCATCTTATAGTTTGTTTGCAGGAACCCAATCTAAGACATTTAGCCTCTCTCAATCTTAGTCCCATCATCCATTAAAATAGAAATAATGAAACCTTTCTTACAAAATCACAGATGAGAAATTTGTCATTCCTCTGAACTCCTTTCTAGATTTAAGAAATCAGTAGGGAAAAAAATTCTCGTCTGGGCGCGGTGGCTCACGCCTGTAATCCCAGCACTTAGGGAGGCCGAGGCGGGTGGATCACGAGGTCAAGAGATCGAGACCATCCTGGTCAACATGGTGAAACCCCGTCTCTGCTAAAAATACAAAAAATTAGCTGGGCATGGTGGCACGTGCCTGTAATCCCAGCTACTCAGGAGGCTGAGGCAGGAGAATTGCCTGAACCCAGGAGGCGGAGGTTGCGATGAGCCGAGATCACGCCATTGCACTCCAGCCTGGGCAACAAGAGCGAAACTCCGTCTCAAAAAAAAAAAAAAAAATTCTCTCCCCAGGTCAGAACTGAAAATGCTAGTTATTTCTCTAAACCTGTGAAGGTAGAGCCAAAAGACATCAGCTCTCCAAGACTTCACCATTCTCTCAGGACCTAGTAATGCAGCAGTAGTAGCAATGGATGAAATTTTTTGGAGCAGAAATGGCAGTCACATTAATGATGCAAATGGCTGCTTTAAACTTAATTTTTAGAAGTTGCCAGTGATGTACGAAAATCTAGTGTCGGGCAGCAGTGTTCGTTTTTCTCATCAGACCAGTTTGTGTCGTATAGGTATTGTTCTAGGTAGCACAGTCTTGGGCCTGATTCTCCAGTCTTCCAAATGTCTCTGTGCTCTATCCAAAGAAGTAGATCTCTTTTTATTTACCTTCTTTTCTGATAAATCAATTAGAGTTAGCAATTAACATACTTTAGTTTGCAACTAAACACTGGATTCATACAGTGAGGATTAAATGGTGTATTGTGTATAAAGCATGTTACCTAAAGTGTAAGCTAACCACATGGTAGGCACTCAATGTACTGTAAGTATTAGGATTTTATGGTTTTTCTAGCGACTGTGTAGTTTTTAAATCATGGCTTTGGTCATTGTGAGAAGTAATTGAGTTCATAAATGGAAAGCACTAGAACAGTGGCTTGCACATAATAATCGCTCAGTACATGTTTATTATTAACATTATCACTCTTTAATTATAGAATCTTCTATATATATTAAATTGTTAACTAAGGCTGGCAGTGGGAATTTGGGGCTTGGACCGAACCAAATGGCTTTTTCTTAACAAGGTGTCAGAAGTGAAATCAGAATCCAGCTTTTCTTATGGAGATCTGATTCTCCATAAGAACTTGAACATTGAGCACTGTTCAGTTGGTATTCTGGTGCCAAGTCCTACCATCAATCTCTATCCCATGCACTTGAAGCTGGGAGCTTTATAAAAAAGAAAATTGACCTTTCTGTTTACTCTCAAGCTATAAGCGCTAATGTCATTAGGTTCCATGGGAGAGATGCAGATGGTCTCAAAGCGCATTCACATCAGCATTTATCAGGAAACTTTATATGTTTTCTATACACTTAGTGTCACCAGAAAGAGCTGGGAATTTTTAATGTTCTTTACTTACCACAAGAAAAACGTGCTTAAAATTATTTGCTGAAGGCCGGGCGCAGTGGCTCACGCCTGTAATCCCAGCACTTTGGGAAGCCGAGGCGGGTGGATCACGAGGTCAAGAGATCGAGACCATCCTGGTCAACATGGTGAAACCCCGTCTCTACTAAACATATAAAAAATTAGCCGAGCATGGTGGTGCGTGCCTGTAGTCCCAGCTACTCGGGAGGCTGAGGCAGGAGAATTGCTTGAACCCAGGAGGCGGAGGTTGTGGTGAGCCGAGATCACGCCATTGCACTCCAGCCTGGGTAACAAGAGCGAAACTCCGACTCAAAAAAAAAAAAAAAAAAAAAATTCTTTGCAGAAAAGTTTGTAAATCAAGCATTTGGAAGTTGTCTTTTTGATGACTGATATCCTAGATTTCATTAAGCAGAACTTTTGTTTTGTAGAAAGTGCTTTACATTTATTTTTATTTTATTAAGATATGAATTTACACAGACACAGACTTTCCCAAGGTTAGGGCAACAATGTCCAACATAAGTCTTGATCAGAAGGTGTGATTCATCAGTCTTCACTTTCAATTATGTGAACAGGACAAAAAAAACCCTCAATTAAAGCAGAGAAAGAAAGCCTCTCCAAATGTAATCTGCTTGTTGTTGGCACTCAAATTGAGGATATGAAGAAAGAAGTGGTTTTAAATGTGTTTACTCTGCTTAGAAGTGGAGGTTTTAAAAATCAAATACGTTTCAGAAATATTAATGTATTGAAATACAAGGTAACTAAATATTTCAATTATATTTAAAGTATAAGATATTGCATATGCTTTGAATATGGTATGGTTATTTTCTCCAACCAAATTAATTTTTGAAATTACAAAGTAATGGGACATTCAGCTGTGCTTTCTTTATCTGGGAAGCGACTGCCCCGGGGCACACACAGGGCTTGCCCAGCAAATGGTGGTAAAGTCGTTTTATCAGGTGTTCAGTAATATGAAGCCTATGATTGTCACTCATCAAAGGCACATTCCACAACAGCACTGTCAATGCTAACGCTGAAATCTGACCTCCATTTGTCCCATTCACAAGTATGAATTCAAAACTCTAATACAGAATAGAGTGCAATTTTATTTTGTCCACAAACACTGACACCAAGGTCTCCTCTGTCTTTCTTTATTTTTTTATTTCATTTATTTGAGACTGGGTCTTGTTCAAGCAATCTTCATGCTTCCTAAGTAGCTGAGACTACAGATGTGCACCACCACACCCAGATAATTTTGTGTGTGTGGAAAGGAGTCTCCCTATGTTGCCCATACCGGTCTCAAACTCCTGGCCTCAAGTGATTCTCTTGCCTCAGCCTCCCAAAGTGCTGGGATTATAGGCATGAGCCACCATGTAGTGAAGAACTATCAAAATGATCCCTACCATGATAGTCTTTGTCTGTGTTTACTAGATATACATTCTTACTTTTCATTCATCCTTAAACATACTTTGTTCAAAAAGACCCCAATATTCTGATTACAATTGTTCTTCCAAAGTCACCAATGACTTTAGAGTGGCTAAAAATTAATAATTTATCTTTTTCTTTCACCCTTTCAGTCATTGGCCTCATTGACTACTCTCCTCCCTGTATTGTAAGCAGCCATTCTCTGACAGTTCTGTTCATGCCTTCCTTCAATATCCTCATGACGTCCTTCTCTTATCCTGTAAATGTTGGCAGTACCTCATTTCCACCACCCATATTTTCTCACTCTGTACACTGCCCCCCCGACCCCTGTCCCATTTTAATTTCCATTCAGGTGGGAGTAAAACTACTCACTCAATCTCCATGATCAGATTGTTCTAAGAATCAAATAAATAATGGTTTTGAAAGTAACTTAGATTAAGTAAAGAAATTTATGGACTATCATGTAAGGAACACAGATTCTTCATTCATATGCAGGTACTTTCTGTTATTCTTTTCCCTGATGACAAGTGGAAGTATATTACTGGAGGAAAAGTCCATGAGGGTTCAGATGCTAAATTACTCTATCTACATTGTGGATGGCCTCTTGGGTAAATAAAAGCAGCCATCAATTTTATTTTCAATGTTTTAGTATCTAAGGGTTCTATCATTAGAGGACACTTTGGTCAATTTGGGAAGCTGAAGTAATAGGGAAACATATAATAATTCTGAATAAAATGTAACCCATTCCCTACTTAAATACAGTACTGAGGTCATAACAAAAAAAAAAGAGAGAGAGAGAGAGAATTTGCAAGTACCAGAAATGAAAAAGAAACTCAGAGCCAGAAAAGTAAGTAGCATAAAATCTGAAACACTAACAAAGGGTTTGGCTTAAACAACTCTAATGCTTACTCAAGTAGGGCCATGCATCCCTTGCTTGTGGGGCCATGGAACTGAAATATCTGTGTCCAGCAATTTTATAGCGCTGGTTCATATGTGAAATGGATTTTAGAAGACTGCTATTTGCCAGCCTAGAAAGGAGTTCAGACACTTGCTATCAAATCAGGGCCCTGCTAGAAAAAATAGTTACCCCTGAGATATTGTAAAATATAGCTTTTGAAAGCTTATGAATTTATGCATTCTGCTTAGGTCTGACTCACAGCATCGGTATACATTAATAGGAAATCTGAATTAACACGCCTCTTATGATACAAGATCAAAGCATGAACCAGGCCAGGTATAGTCTATAGGCTCTTGGTTTGAGGCAAACTCAAAACATTTTTTGAGCACACTCCTACAAATCCAGAACTCCAAAGAAGATAGTCAGTCTAAACAGAAGATTACAGGTTAAAATAAAAAGTTATGAAGCACAAAAATAAACTATCATAATACAGAATTTTTATCTCATATGCAAGAAAACCACTATTCCTCTACACTCTCAACAGAACATTTCTGACACAAATATGTGGGTTTTCCCCTCACATTAAGCACTTGTCCAACTCTCCAGATGACAACCAGGTATCCCACAATTGAACTCAAATCAGATACTGACTGCCCAGAGTTAGGGAAGACCCTTTGTGTTACTCAGTCCCACAAGACTTCCCTCACTTCAGATGTCAATTCCAACTCCCAGGATTCCACCTGTACTTTGAATGACTGCATATAATTCAGGAGTTCCCTCAACCCCCTTCTCAGATTTAATAATTTGCTAGAACAGCTCACAGAACTCAGAAAATCATGTTTACCAGTTTATTATCAATGATACGACTCAGGAAAAGCCACATGGAAGAGAAGAATAGGTCAAGGTATAAGAGGGTGGATCCTCCATACCTTTTAATGTTTATGGAAGCTTCATTATGTAGTCATGATTGATTATATCAATAGTCATTGATAATTAGGTCCATCGTTATCACCTCTCCCTTCCCTAAAGGTCAGAGAATGGTGCTTAAATTTCCAACCCTCTAATCACATGGTTGGTACCTCAGTTCCCATCCTCCAAGAGTCACAGCATAAACTCAAGTGTGTTTGAAAGGGGCTTATTATAAATAACAAAAAATGCTGCTCTCACCTCAATCACTCAGGAAATCCCAAGAGTTTTAGGAGCTCTATGCCAAGAACTAGAGACGAAGACTAAATATATAGTTCTTATTATATTGCAATATCACAAGACCTGAAAATAGTAAAACTATGTGAAAGAGACTAAAATACAAATACTTGAAATGTCCTAGCAGGCAAAGGAAGAAATAAAAATACTCTGAAAGGAGAAGGCAGTATTTAAAAAAATAACAAAATAGAAGTTTTATAAATAAAAAATAACAACCCTCAAGTGTTAATTACAGTGATAGCATTCAGAGAATTAATTAAAGAAGAATATGAGTCCAGCATAAGATAAAGATGGAAAAGATGAAAGAGGAGTTTAAAAATTGAGAAAATATAATAAGGTATGTGTGTGTATCTGAATTTTATTCATATGCACACACGCACAACTCCCACCGTGCACACACACACAAAGCACACACATGTATATATTGGAGTAACTGAAGAAGAAAATAGGGACAATGATACCTAGGTGATACTATTTAGGACGTAGGCATGGGCAAAGATTTCATGACAAAGATGCCAAAAGCAATTGCAACAAAAGCAAAAATTGACAAATGGCACCTAATTAACTAAAGAGCTTCTGCACAGCAAAAGAAACTATCAACAGAATGAATGGACAACCTATCAAATGAGAGAAAATTTTTGCAAACAATGCACGTAATAAAGGTCCAATATTCAGCATCTATTAGGTTGGTGCAAATATGATTGTAATTTTTGCCATTAGAAGTAATTACTTTTTTAAAAAAACACAACTACTTTTGCACCAACCTAATACAAAGAATTTAAACAAATTTAAAAGAAAAAGAACCCCATTTTAAAAGTGGGTAACAGACATGAACAGATACTTTTCAAAAGAAAACATACATGACATACAGCCAACAATCACATGAAAATAAGTTCAAGATCACTGATTATTAGAGAAATGCAAATCAAAACCACAATGAGATACCATCTCACACTAGTCAGAATGGTTGTTATTAAAAAGTCAAAAAATAACAGATGCTGATGAGTTTGAAGACAAAAAGGAACACTTACACACTGTTCGAAGGAGCAACCATTGTGAAAGACAGAGTGACAATTCCTCAAAGACCTAAAGACAGAAATTCCATTTGACCAAGCAATTCCATTACTGGGCATATACCCAAAGGAATATAAATCATCTTACTATGAAGGCACATGCACCCATATGTTCATTGCAGCATTATTCACGATAGCAAAGATATGGAATCAACCTAAATGTCCATCAATGGTAGACTGAATAAAGAAAATGTGGTACATATACAACATGGAAAACTATGCAGCCATTATAAAAACAAAACAAAACAAAACGAGACCATGTCTTTTGCAGAAACACAGATGGAGCTAGAGGCCATTATCCTTAGCAAACTAACACAAGAACAGAAAACCAAATACCACATATTCTCACTTATAAGTGGGAGCTAAATGATGAGAACACAAGGACACATAGGAACAACACACACTGGGGCATATTGGAAGGTGAAGAATGGGAGGAGAGAGAGGTTCAAGAAAAATAACTAATGGGTGATGAAATAATGTGTACAACAACCCCCCATGACACAAGTTTACCTATGTAACAAACCTGTGCATGTACCCCTGAACTTAAAATAGAAGTTAAAAAATAGAAAAAATGAAACAAGGGTGATATTCGAAGACATAATCAGTTTATTTTTTAAAAAATCCTAAAATTAAGGGAAAAACATGAATAAAGGAACATGCAAAGGCTTGAGCAGAAAAAAAATAAAAACCTGTATCTGAACATATGGTAGCAAAACAATAAACACTCAAAATCAAACCATTAAAGGCCACTAGATAGAATTGTAACTGAGCACCCCATTTAAAGTCCTTTTCTTTTCTTTCCTGTTTTGTTCTTAATAACGTAATGACCTTTGCTCCTGTCTTTCCACCAGTCACTCCCTTGCACCCTATTTCTTTTTTATCTAATTATGTCATAGCTTAGAAGTTCCAGGGACTAAATCTTTAAACAAACCAGATGATTACAGATTTCTCCCCTATCTGGAAATTACCTCAAGGCTAGATTTAATTTACAACCCAGTTGTAATCAAGACTTTGCCAGCCTGTTCACTAGGTGGAACAAAAACTTAAGATGGTCATCAGAACAAGTCACATAGACCAGCACCTCCTTGACACTCCTGCATGCCCCTCACACCAAGTTTCCCTGTCTAAACCTCTACACTCAGCCCAAAATTTTAAATGGTTTATTCCAGGTATGAACCTGGCCATTTCCTCAATTGCTAGCTTTTGCCATTAAAGTCACTCTCCTTTCACTGTATCTCATCTATGTTCATTTGATTTTGTAAGCAGTGAGCAGCTGAGCCTGTGTTCAGTTACAGAATGAGCCTTGGAATTATGATTGGTTATGCTCACAAAAAGAATGAAAAATCCATAATTACTCAAAACTACTTTTTCCTAGTTGGGGGTTATATTTATATCATGTGATTTCTAATAAATGGTGAATTTAAAAGTAAGTTAATACCTGAAAGTTGACTGTAAATATACTAATTGGTAGCTGGATCTTGGCTTCATTGCAATCATACTGCCATTTAGTAAAATTCTCTTTGGCTCTTAACCCTGTGCTGAAAGCTGAGAGGACCACGTGGTCTTGTTTAAGATTCATCTGGCAGCTTCTCTAAGCCATGCTCATCATCACTATCCCTCTGTTTCAATTTAATTTGATCTTTGGCTTGAGCTTTCTGTGGAAGGTGAGACAATTCAGTATTTGGATTTAGAAGGAGGAATATTAAAATTTCCTCTAGGGACCACTGCTTATCTGTTTTAGAGTGAAACACCCAATACAAGACTTTATCTGGTCTTTTCCCACAGAACATCTTTGATACTTAACACAAATGATCTGTTAATGGAAAAAACAGATTCAGTAAAATATTTTAAAGTGGTTTATGCTGAGCCAATGAGTCCCCATGGCCTGGGGTACAATCTCAAGAGATCCTGAGAAAATGTGCCCACAGCAGTCAGATTAAAGTTTAGTTTTATATATTTTGGGGAGACAAAAAATACAGGCAAAAACATAAATCAATATAATCAATACATCAAAGGTATACCTTTGTTTGGCCCAAAAAGGTGGGATATGTTGAAGCAGGGACTTACAGGTTACAGGTGGATTCAGAGATTCTTTAGTTTGCAATTGGTTAAAGTAAAGCTCTGTCTAAAAATCTGGAGTCAGCAGAAGAAAAGCTTTTAAGATAAGGAAGTCTGTGAATCAACACACTGGTCAGAGTGACCTGCAGGGGTATGCGACTTAACCCTTGTCAGGCATGGCCCAGAGTTTATTTATAATTTGGTATTTTACTGTGAGAAAAATTCCATGTCGTTAGTCTTACGATCCCTATTTTAACATTAATACTGGTCAGTTGTGCCTAAACTCCAAAAGAGAGGAAGTGTAATAAGGTGTGTCCAAGCCCCCTTCCTGTCATAGCTGGGAATTGAGTTTTTAAGGTTTTTCTGGGGTCCCCTTTGTCAAGACAGGGTACATTTAGTCAGTGGGGGACTTAGGATTTTATTGTTACTATCTTCTCACAATTTCCTTCTCCTTTGGCTTCCTTTTGTGTTCCAGCTGCTGCTTCTGTCTCTCTTTACTGTTCCCTCTTCTGTCTGCATCCCCAACTTCCCTTCTGGGCCTGCTTCCCCTCTCAGGCCACACATTCTTCCAGGCTGACCTCATCTACTCCCAAGGTATCAACTATTCACAAATCAGTGTCCCCAGTTCAACTCTTTCTCCTGTACGATAGCCCAGAAAGCATGTCAAACCCAGCTGACCTAAGCAAAACTTGTGGTTACCTTTCCTTCAAGTGTTCTTTCTCTTTTCTCTACACAAACTCCCTTTTGGGGAGAGGGCACCAGACTTCCTCTTGGAGTATTAGTTGGGTTCCAAGAAGCTCAAGCTGGAGCACAGAATTCACCTAAAGTGGAGTGGGATGGGAAGCACACTGGAGTTGCAGCCCTTAGGGAGGACTGAGAGACAGTTCTCAGTCTGCCAGGTCTTAAGTCCTAGCCCAGATGACCGGAGGGAGCATCTGAATGAAGGCACACACTCAAGAGGGCCTCCTGTTCAGAAAGAAGGGGGTTAGCTGCAGAGTAGGTTGGGGAGGAGTGAGGAGAGTCCAAAGTGTCTTAAATGGCCTTTGAATTTGCTTTTATTGGCCAGTAGATGGGTGATATTGAGGAAGATGTTTGGTGAAAATGGTAGAGTCTGAGAGAACATTCTTAGATTAGAAACTTCAGGATTGTTATTGACTTTTTTCTTTTCTTCAATCTAAATATCCAACTCTCTCTCTCCCTTCCCCGCACCCCCACACACACTTTATTCTATCCACTCCCTTCAGGCCCTTCTTGACCATCTGGCCATTGTCACCACTGGCTGTTTAGTTTTGCTGATTCTATTTTTGCCTCCTCTTATTCATCACTGCACTGTTTCCAGAATATTATTTTGTAAATCACTACAGGATCCTGTCAACTCCATAGTTTAATCCTTAGTTAAACTCCATGGTTTAATCCTGTGAGCCATGTTATCTTGGTGGCACAGTAATGGGTAGCAGAAAGCAATTTATGGAAGTAAGGGTGGATGGGTAGGTGGAAAGAAAGAATGTAGATTATATCCAAACTCCTTACCATAGCATGTAAGAGCCTGCATTACCTGCCTTATCGCCCTTGACAATCTCATCTCCTGTCTACCTTCCTCCTCCACGAGGGTCAACTACACAAAAATATTGTTTTCCCCTAAATTTGTCATGCTGCCTCAAAATAAATGTTGATTGACTGAAGATTGTTAAAGGAATAGCTGCCTGGGCCGGAAGCCCCATGCCCCTACTGTGAAAGATTTTTTTGCATATGAAAATGTCTCCCCCAGAAAATCTTCCCATGAGCTGATCTTGCTCATCACGTCAGAATTATGGGTCCTGCTGTGTGATGCTGGGGCTGCGGGGGTAATCCTCACTACTAGCATGGTACAATTATGTGTTGAGTGTGGTAGGAAATAGAGAAATACTACTTCTTATTTTAGACGGAGAAATGATTATCATCAGAGGAGCTGTGGTTTCTAACTTCTCTTCGGGGTTTTGTCTAAAGATGTGAGGCTGGAGACTGATATAGACCAGCTAAAGATGTGAGGCTGGGGATTGTGATACAGACCAGCTAAAGAAAGAACAGCTTTGTTTATTTGCTTTTGTCTGTCTTTCCTGTTCTCTCTCTTCTCTCTTCCTTCCTTTCTTCCTTTTTTCTCTTCCTTCCTTCCTTCCTTTTTCTAAGTTCTTATTTTGAAATTAGCAGACTAGAGAAAACACCTTATTCTCATTTTTAAACTCCCGGATGTTTCCAGAGAACAGTGCACAGATAAAAATCCTTGAACACCCCACAGCTTTGCTTTCCACTTGCGTGCTGCCTCTTGGTCATTAGTATGCGGTGCCAATTTTCTAATGTCATTTGTTATTCTCAGCCACAGCCAACCCTCCCACAACCCGTGCCTTCTATTGATGCATAGAATGCAAAGAGGCAAGTGATTTAATTATGTTCTCTTTTGAAAATCTGATTTGGGGAGTGACTTTTATGTGATCCTATAACATGACTATAAAATAAACTTTAGAAATTAGTGGGCTTGGGAGGACCGCATTCTCTCCATCTCCAGAAGGGGTGGGTGGGATCAACAATGATGCAGGTGGCTGGTGGTAGCGTTCCTAGGGCAGGAACAGACACCAAATAGTCCCCAGAGAGGAAAGAATCCTTTTTCTCTCTATCCTAAGTCACCGTGAACCAGACAGGGAGTTTATACCTTAATAATTAACCTGCTTATTTTCTTTCTAACCCATGACCCTCTTCTTAAAAAAAAAGAATCACAGGTTCATCTCCTTTCCATGAGTTCAATTGTCAGGCTCCTGCATCCCAGATCACACGGAGGAGAAGAAGGAGTGGTGCATCCACCGTCAAACTTTGCTACCAGTGAGCATTCACTTACTTCCTCCTCCTTTCACCCTCATTTCTCAAGTCTCCTAGTGAAAGCAATGACTCAGAGAAAGGACAAGTCATCTATCCATGATGACATGAACCACGGCTAACAAATGTCTTACTTTCCATAAAGGATAATTCTATATTCCTAAGGGAGTCATGTTTCTAACAACTACCCAACCAGCACCACTGTCCTTCCCCAAAATACTTCCTACTATTCTGTTTTCTGCTTCCCCTGACATCATCCTTCCAGTTTCTTTTGCAGCAAAACATAAAAGAATGCTTCACCTAATATGCACTGCCTTGTATTTTGCAATCAGAGTCTTCCTCTTATCTTTGTGAAATAAAGAAGGCAAAGAAGACAGAATGGTTTATGTACATTTTCTGGATAACTTGAAAAGTCCACACATTTTTAGTGTAAGTAAAGCTGCAGAACATAAAATTCACATCAGAGGGATATTGAAGAACAGAGGGCTTAATGCTTCCTAGTATGCCCTTATGTGTAGCTATTACGGAGAAACAAGTGTTGTTTAATATAACTTCTCAGAGAGAGATTCACTGGAACCCAGGACTCATGGAGCAGTTGATAATGCCGGTGTAATTACTGATGAACAGAGTCCCATTGAGCGCAGTGATAGGAAAAGTGCTAATGTAATTGCTTTTTGGAACACCACCACCTAAGTAAAATCTCGTATTTTAATTACATAATGCTTCCACCTCCAGACTCCAGGACTATAGCCAGATTCTATGCTAAGATGAAGTATGCAATTCTTTCCAACCAGCTTAGAAAGCACTCTGGTCTCCGTAGCTTCCACAGTTCTCTCCAAGTACATAGGTGACAAAAGAAATGATTCCATCAGCCATTTCTAGTTCTTCTGTTTGTTTTAATACACATTATCTTAGTATTTAATTGAAGATATTGAATTTGTACCACTTGGGAATAGATCACTGCAAAACTCCAGCCCTGAAATTTGTAAAGTCATCAAATGCTTAAATATTAGCCTTATTTATTCATCAGAGAAGATTTCATTTCCATATGACTGATATTTGCATTGTCTAATGATGACCAAACCTGTGTCAAATTTTTAATTAAATTTAGGGTTTTGAATTATCTGAAGTACAAACAAGAGGAAAAAGAATAAGAATAAAGAATGTATAGATCCTGAACATTTCTAAATTCCATTTCTGTCTGAGTAAATTTGAAGAATTCAGTAGGAGGGGGACAGTGGACGCTACCACAGTGAGAACAAGTTTCACCTGGATCTCTTCTGACACAGGGCAGCTCACAAAGCTATGCTTCCGTTTGCAATCTTTACAGAGATTGTCAAAGGGAATCACTCATAGTCCATGCCTGGCTTGCAAAATCAGGTTAATTAATCAGCATATTTGGCACATTATCCGTTTCAGATATTAATAAGTTACCTTTGAGTGCCTTAGAGCTTTGGACTTCATTGCAATCATATGTAGAGCTCAAGTGGCATTTTTATGGTTTAAGAATAAATTTTTAATTTACATCAAAGGACTGTTTGTGAACAGTCTCTTTTTTTAATCAGTTGAATATTCATGTTTTTAGTTTAGTTCCATAAAAAATACAAATCAATCCTGGAAGTGGGTTCTATAAAATCACGAGCACCAAATCTCAGACCTACATCACTCTAAAATGAAAACAGAGTGAATATAAGTCTTCACACACAAAGAGAGTTTATAGTGAGTCTTAAATGTGTCCCACCCTGTGCTTGATGTTGTACTGGACATATGTGATTTCAGTCCCTGAAAATCTTTGTGTTTAAATAAGATTATGGCATTTTTATGTTTGATTTTATTTCACTTTTAGATTTCTATTTTTAGGATTTCAGAAAACCCTGAGAGATGAAGGTGACTTGGTAAAACACAAAATCAGCGTTGATTATTAGTCTAAACGCTATAATCTTTTAATCTGCCTATTTATGTTATTCTAGAATGAGAAACTGCCTATGTGATTGGATGTAGCTATTGCCAGCTAGGCCCACTATCCTTCACTTCCCACCTCCATCTGACTTAAAACAGGATGTAAAGCATAGTTGTGTCCTCTGCTCCCTCCCATCACACCAATCCACTGGGCACTGAACCACTCTTGCCCTCAGTCTGACCTGAGAAGAAGGGGCCAGTGGATCCTCACTCTGTTCCTGAATTTCAGTGCCACAGCAACCAGAAGGGAAATACTAGGCTCCTTTCCCATTCTGCCCTGTCCACATATTCACACACACTCTCACACACTCAAACACACACCCTCATGCACTTACACACACCCGCAAACACGTGTGTACTCACATCTCACTCTCCTGCAAAGCTCTGGAAGCATAAGCTTCTTGATCCAACTTCAAGTTATCTACTTAATGTGACCTCAGTTAGGCAGGTAAGCTAAGAACACAGAAGTTCAGTTTACTCATCTTCATAATAGACTTTTTGCAAGGGCTAGAGAGGTTAATATGCATAAAATGCTTAGCACTGTACCTAGTACATGGTAACTGCACAACAGACGGTAACAGTTATTAGCAGCTCCCTAATCATACCTGAGCCTCAGTTGAGGCTGTCACTGGCCCCCATCAATGTGCCTTGGTTCTATAATTGGGTTTCTTCAATCTCAATTTATTTCCTCTTCAAGTATATGCTTGATTCCCCAACTCCAAGATAAGACCCTGTCTTTTCTTGACAGTCTCTGTCTTACAGATATACTTCTCATGTAATCTGCCTGACAACTTGTAAATGTCACCTGCTGCCTCTATTGGCAGCCTGGGATGCTGGGGCAGCTTCCCCAGAACCCATCACCCTCACACAGAAGGTGATTTGCTCTGCCTGACGGTCTTACCACTCTGGGACCAGCCATGAGCTCTGAGACACAACACCTGCCCCTGATGGTGTAGGCAAAACAGAACTTGCCACCTTTAAGCTTTGTTATTATTTACTAATAAATAAGAATCTAGAGGATCCAGATAAGCATAAAAACTTACCAACTGCAATAAACCTCATTGTGTCCAGACTTTTAAGAATGGGATACTCATGAATATCTTTTTTTAGAGTGATTCCATGCAAGCTAACTGTATGTTTCTAATTTCCTAAGAGTTACAATTCATAAAACATAAAACTAAATCTAAAACTATTAAATACAATTTATCCGTTTTTAATTACTTAAGAGGTGCTTTGTGACCTTAAGTGACCATTGCTTATTATCATTAACCTATAGATGTAAAATATTTAGCCTGATTGGGCCTAATCTGTACAAATTAGAGAGTGTACCAGGTGTTTCTTCATGTAGTTTTTAGGCCACCTGCTTCAGAATCAGTCTGGCCTCACTTCAGATCCATTATATCTGAGTTTAATGCTTACATAAAGCATTAAGATAATTAGGAGTCTATTAGATATTTCAATAAGTCCCTAAAATAAATTTTTGAAAGTATTTATTGCATAATTAACCATCAATGTGGTATGAGAGATACCAAGGAAACACACACACACACAGACACACACACAGACACACACACACACACACACACACATTGTGGTCTTTGTTTGTCCTCACCACTCTAACCTCAGGATCTGCTGGTCCAGATATGTTTTTAAGCCACTTCACCATCATTGCTCATTAGTCAAATAGAGTAGGGGATACCTGCATGAGTTGTTTAGAAGAAAACACAAAATAATTGAACTGATAATCCGAGGGATTAATCAAAAGGATGAATGAAAGATGAAGCTGAAGTTTCCAAACTGAGCTTAAACACAGGGGCAGGTATTTATGACTGTGATTTAAAAAGCTTGAGAAGAATACAGCATCATGTGTATTATGAATCTGTAACATATTCTCTCACAATAGTCACACAAAATGTATAAGTTGGTCAGCTGGAACTATAAATAGGAGGGCCAACACATTTGAAGAATGTGAACTTCATCTTAGAACCTTAAAATTTGATCTATTCAATCTTTCCCCATTGAAAATTCCAGCGGTCTACCTTTGACTCTCTCATATGCTTCCAACTTCCTTTTCTGCTAAAACTGTAGCAGTAATGCCATGACAACCAGCTGAGGGTTACAAGGTATAGGGAAAGAAATTCATGATGGATTTCATCATCACTCCCAAGATAGCTCCAGCCAGGAGCCCAGCAGACTCACCCATCAGGACAAGAAATGTGGCTTTATGATTTAAAGATGAGAGCAAGTAAATTTAGCTACCCTTCTGTATTGCATTGCCCTCTGTGACATCACGATAAAACAAGCATGGAACTTCTGCACATGTAGAAAGCTTGTAAGTTACTTTTTGTGGCATAAAACATTGAGGCATGTAGTCAAACCCAGAGCAGTGGCTGCAGTGGCTGGGGAACTAAACACATAAACACACCTTTTTTTTTTTTTTTTTTTGAGACAATCTTGCTCTGTAGCCCACACTGGAGTGCAGTGGCGTGGTCTTGGCTCACTGCAACCTCCACCATCTGGGTCCTGGTTCAAGCAATTCTCCTGCCTCAGCCTCCTGAGTAGCTGGGATTACAGGCACATGCCACCATGCCCAGCTAATGTTTGTATTTTTAGTAGAGATGGGGTTTCACCATATTGGCCAGGCTGGTCTTGAACTCCTGACCTCATGATCCACCCACATCGGCCTCCTAAAGTGCTGTGATTACAGGCATGAGCCACCACCATGCCTGGCCTAAACACACCTTTTTAAAATAAATTTTATTTTTAGAGATGTTGCCCAGACTGGTCTTGAAATCCTGGCCTCAACTAATTGTCCCCTCCTTGGCCTCCTTAGTAGCTGGCATAACAGGTGCAATCAACCCTTTAAAAGTAACCTTTACTCACATCCATATTCCCAGCACTTTTGGAGGCTGAGGCGGGTGGATCACCTGAGGTCGGGAGTTGGAGACCAGCCTGACCAACATAGAAAAACCCTGTCTCTACTAAAAATACAAAATTAGCCAGGCATGGGAGGCTGGGGCAGGAGAATCACTTGAACCTGGGAGGCAGAGATCATGCCTTTGCACTACAGCCTAGGCAACAAGAATGAAACTCTGTCTCAAAAACAAAATAAAATAAAACAACCTTTAATGCAAATAAAATGATTGTCATCATTTTCAAGTTGTCTGCCCCGTGGATTTGTGGACAGTTTCTGACACAAAATAAATCTTAATGTTAGGGTATTAGGATTCTCTAGAGAAATAGAACCAATACAAATAAGAAACACAGAGAGGAGAGGGAGAGGAGAGAGAGAAAAAAAAGAGAAAGAAACAAGAGATAGATAAAAAAGAGGAAGAGGAGAGAGAGAGAAAGAAAGATGTTGTAAGGGAAATGGCTGCACTCCAGTCAGGAGTAGGCTGAGGTGGCCTTCCAGTACAGCATGACTCAGCAGGTTTGGAGTGCAGGTGCACAACCCTGCGTGTTATGTAATCATGCCACATAAGGCACGTTAGGTAACCACTCACATGAGCTCATGCTTGGCTCAGAGCCACTATTATCTGTGAAAGGTATCATTGCCCTGCTAATGCTGTACATCTGGCTTGTGCCCAGGCTTGCACCCAGAGAACATAAAGCCATGTTGAAACTGCCTATGATTCCTCTACTGTCTTTTTCCAGCTACCCTCACCCACTCACTCCCCTTGGACCTCAGCTTGAACTGAACCTGACACTTGGTATGACACTTGGCATAGTGCCAGGATACTGAGGTGAGTGGGCCTTTGGTCCCTGCTGATTCTGGGTCAGCCATGTTACCACAATATGGATTGTGGTAGCTGGTGGCAGCTGTGCTGCTCGGATGGGCTCCAGTGCAAATCTGGGCAGTGGTAAATGGGTCCCCTGCAAGCATGGAAAAGGCACTGAAGCAGCTGGAAGCACATAGCACAAGGAAGGAAAGAGCCTTTGCTGGCAGAGTTGGATGGGCATTTTTGACTGTGCTACGAGGCCCCGAGGGATGCATCACAAATAAGGAACCTTAAGGAACAGACAGGGTGCCTGGAGGCCCAGCTACAGAGCTTGGAAAAGGAATTAGAGGCTGCTGTGAATGCAGACCTGGGTCCACAATCTCAGCCAGAGACCCCCACTTGGTCTAATACCAAGGAGGAAGAATCCCTGTCAGGCTCACTCAGTAGTCTGTCAGAAGGTAGATTATGAACAGCGGCTGGGGCCCCAAGGGCAGGCTCAGGAACCCCCCACCATTACACAACACACTATATATGTTGCCTGTACCCCAAATGAGTTGCAGGAATTAGACAAGCAGTGCCACCAGTGTCCAGGGGAACCTCCGCCTGCATGGATGCTTCATTTGTGGGACGAAGGAGCAGATAGTGTCTCCTGTCCCGCCTCTGAGATGGAAATGTTGGCCTCTATCGTGACTCACCCCTCCCTCCATCAGCAACTGCAGGTGAGCAGGTGGTTGGCATAAGGGCAAGGTGACCACACCCTGATTGAGTGGCTGTGGGCAGCCATACAGACTGTGTGGAATGACGCCAGTGAAATACCGAAAACTGTGAGTAGATGGCAGTTGTATACCGCTTTAGTGCAAGTCATCCAGGAGATGGGTATGCAGCAGGCTGTGTTTGACCTGAGTACTTGTGAACCAGATGATGAATGTTTCACATCCCACATGAGGGATCTCACTTTGGGTTCTTCAATCCCAGGCACCTTTGAATCCCTAGCTGGCTGTCTTCACCCTGTACAAAGGTCACCGCATACGTGAAGTGACCACTGCCCTGATGGCAGTGGGTAAGCTGGAATCCCAAAAGAGCTGGTATTTCAGTTGCAGTCTGAAGGAAGTAAAAAAACCAACCAGTGTTCCAGCTCATGAAAGTCAGTCAGGAGGAAATTCCCTCTTATTCAGGGGAGGATCTGCTTTTTTGTTCTATTCAGGCTTTCACTGATTGGATGAGGCCCATGCACATTAGAAAGGACAATCTGCTTTACTCAGTCTACATATTCAAATGTTAAACTCATCCACAAACACCCTCATAGACATACCTAGAATGTTTGACCAGCTATCCAGACACCCCATGGCTCAGTCAAATTGACACATAAAATTAACTATCCCAGCTAGCCTTCTCATTTGATAAGTGACTTCTGGTAACTAAGCTCTTCAGTCTAGTCAATGCCATGGTTACAATTTTTCTGTTGCAAAGCCCTCTGTAAATCTGATTCATGACTAGAATTGGTGTAGCAAACAGCATTAATACTGTAATTAGGAAGAGCTAAGAGCCCAGGACTTAGAGACATGCAAAAGTCTATGGTCATGGAGAGACAAGCAGAAGAGGTAGAGTTCAGAACCCTAGAGAAAGAGGAAATTATTCAAATAAGCCAAATTATACTAAGGAAAGAGAATCTTTTCAAGTTCTATAGCCACAATTACACTGACAGAGACAAGATTAAGGATTACAAATTCCTGTGGTATAGAATTGACTTGAAATATCCTCATCTGGTAAAGACCGAAACACAAGAAACTTGGCATCCTTTTACACCCTTTATTGAGCACTTGCTTAATGTAAAAAATTATATTGTTGTTTTAAGGAGATTTGTAAGATATTAACACATCATCATTTTATTTATCAAGGAATTTCTTTCCTCTAATTCAATAGGACCAATAGCACTCGTATGCCTATATCAGTGGTTAAATACATTGAATATCACTCTTGGCATGTGGAAAAACACTAGTGGGGACATTATCTATTCATTTATAAGGTGTCATGCAAATAATGCCCTATACCAACCACACAAATAGATTGTAACTTTTAGACTCTCTTTTAAAGAGGAAGGTATGCAATAATTCTCATTTTTATTATATCATGTGTCCTTAAAATGTATACAAGAAGTGACTTTTTGAAAGTCAAAGAACTTTGTGTCAGTATGTGCATACGTGTGTCTGAGGAGGTATTCCCATGAAACAAAAACATTGAAAAGTCTTAATAACATCTTACCTTTTGAAAATGATCTTCAACACGTATTTCCAGAATGTGACTTATTTCTAAATTTTAATTTTGTTCCTTTTCTTCATAATTAATATAGTTAGCCTGTTTAATTCATTAAGCATCTAATTAAGACTAAAAAGTCACTGTTTCAGCTCATCTAATGATGATCTCAATTAAGTCGAGTTTATAAGAATTTTGCTGTTAAATGTGGAGGCCAGCACTTTTATAGCTCCTATTATACAATCTACTTATTTTTGTAAAATATTCAGAGTAAAAGTCATTGAAATATCCAGATGATTAAACAAACACTGCTAAATAAATATGCCCAGACATGTGATAGCTCAAAATGCTTGTCAGCTAAGGACCAAAGTTTGAATTTTGACAAAAGGCAATAGAGCATCAATATGCAGTGTGTAAAAGGGCAGGTGTTCCAAAGTCTGTATTAGGGAATGATGTAGTTTGAATTTGTACCCCGCCCAAATTCATGTTGAGATGTAATCTCCAGTGCTGGAGTACAGCCTGGTGGGAGGTGATCGGATCATGGGTGGGGATACATTTCTCATGAGTGATTTATTATCATCGCCTTGGTGCTGTTCTCATAATAGTGAGTGAATTCTCATGAGAACTGGCTGTTTAAAGGTGTGTGGCACCTTTTCTCTCTTGCTCTTTCTCTTGGTATGTGACATGAAAGTTTTTGTTTCACCTTCTGCCATGATTGTAAGCTTCCAGAGACCTCTCCAGAAGCAGATGCTGCCATGCTTCCTGTACAGCCTGCAGAGCTATGAACCAATTAAACCTCTTTTCTTTATGAATTTCCCAGCCTCAGTATTTCTTTACAGCAGTTCAGGAATCGCCTAATTCAGAGAGGAACAGAGAACCACTCCACCATCACGCTCTTACTTCAGCAGATCAGACTATAAGGTATTTCTCTCTGCTGTTGAAAGAAGTATTCAAGGACTTTGGGTATTTTCATTTCAATAGAGAAAAGCTCCCCCAGCCATTATTCTGAATGACAAGCACATACTTCAAGCACAAGATCAAAGCTGTATGTAGAATATAGTTATCAAAACAGTATATTCATTAAAACAGAGAAAAATTGAAAAGCTTGATGTAGTATGGAATCCTAACAAATAAATGTTTGAAGCACCTGTTATTCGATGCCTTACTTATTAATCTACAGATTCTCAGGTCAGGAGCTTTGGGTCAGCTGTGGTGGGTATCGGGGTACCCACTTAGTGAAACATTCCAAAAATACAAGGGTGTGGTTTGAGAATGTAAATTCTAAAGTTTGCTTTGCTATGTTTTTAGTCACAATAGCTAATTGATTTAGATTGGTTAATAAACTTCAAATAACACTATAGTGTATTTTATGTTTGTCAAAAGGGATTATAAACACTGCACTACTCCCATGTAAATTTCTGTTGTCAAACAGTGACCCTTAGGGGGTGCTACTGAGATCCCTAAAAATGGTACAGGCAAATTTTATGCAATATACCTCACAAAAGCAAGTATAACATTTAATTTGTCAAATTATCTACTTTAAATCTGGTCTGTCCCCAAGCTTAAGTAGAGAGCTTCGTTAAATGTACCAGGAATCCTCCCTGGGCTTTCAAATGAGGACAGGATTTCAGAAGGCACAAAGATGAGAAGAAATCATTATCAAATTGATAGGTGCTTGATTATTTCTAGACCAATGTTGTACAGCTGTGATGCACTCTAAACAAAGTGCACACGAGCTTGGAGTGGGTTGAGAGATGGGGAGACTCTATTTTGCAAATGCTGAAACATCACCCCAGGGACATTAATGTTTATGTATCTTTCCCTCTACCTGCCAGTCCCTCTTGATTTTTGTCTTATTTTTAAAGTCCTTTTCCTACTTGTGATACCATCCATTTTTAACCACTGAATCTTACACCCATCGTCCTTTCTCCCTCTTCACATACTACTCTAGTTCTGTGTTCCTCCATACTTAAAATCTCCCTGGAGAGACACAAAGGGAGCCCATCATCCCCTTTTTTTCCGGACACATTTTGGCAGAGAAGTGTTCTCCACTTGCATGGTCCTGGCAGTGCCCCTTTACTGTTCACATAGCTGGAGAAGGCACACATAAGCCAGAGACGAACAATAGAGTCCTGACCCTAACCTCATTATGCACCGCACTTGAAGCTGCATTAGCAAAAACAGATGGTCTGGCTGCAAAGCCACAGATGCCAATCAGATACACTGTCGGCAAACATGTTCTCTAATCAGGCCCCTTTCAAATGGCATCTGCTTCTCCCTCCCTGTAGGTATACATGATAATTCGAAACCTTCTGCACATTTCCTGTTGCACTCGGGCTCTAACAACCTGTTCACAGAACAGAGTTGCCAGTCTAAGAAGGAAGGGCCAGCTCACCCAGGCTGAGACAGAAAGGCAAACAGCAGGGCTTTAGCCCAGAGTCTTATGAAGGGGGAGCACATGAATATTTGGCCTCTTCCTGTGTGGAGGAGCTGGAGTCTGAGAGGAGATAGAATGAAATGAAAAGGGACAGTGTCAATAATTTGTGTAATATAGTTGTTGAGTCAGCATCCACTTCTAGGCTTGATGTAAGTTATTTGAAACCCAGTAGTACCTTGTCACCTTTGGCCTAGATAAAACTTCCTCTCCCTTAGTAGTTGTTTTTTGTTTTTGTGTTTTTTTGTTTTTGTTTTGATACAGAGTCACTCTGTAGCCCAGGTTGGAGTGCAGTGGCACAGTCTCAGCTCACTGCAACCTCTGCCTCCCAGGTTCAAGCAATTCTCCTGCCTCAGCCTCCTGAGTAGCCGGGATTACAGGCATGTGCCACCATGCCTGGCTAACTTCTTGTGTTTTAGTAGAGACAGGGTTTCACCATGTTGGCCAGACTGGTCTCAAACTCCCGATCTCAAGTGATCTGCCTACCTCGGCCTCCCAAAGTGCTGGGGTCACAGGCGTGAGCCAACCAGCCAGTTGTTTTCAATATAAGCTCATTTGTTCCTCATCCCACCGACCCAAACCCAGCACACCCAACAGCTGCTGGCCAGGATCAAATCTGATGGTTAACACCTGAGCCACTTCCACATGTTTCTGTATTTTTGTAAAACTAGCCAATCCCAACTACCCCGCCCCTTCTTCCCCAGCAAAGCCTGAGGGATAATGCCCTTGGGCCTTAATAAAGCGTGCTCCCACAAGTCCTCTCGCGCTCTCTGGTTCCCAAACTGCTGGTTGAGCCCCTGCTGATTCCGGACTTCCAGCTTCTTAGCAGCACCTTCGACCTCTCTGAGACCTGTAAGTAAGTTAAATTTTCTTCCTGTTTCATGTGCCTTGACTTCACTTTCTCGGTGCATCTCACTTGACCGACATACTTAATTTTCTTCCTGGCCAGGACTCTGCTAGAGAGTGGTTACCTTGGCTTATGGCAACTCCCAACAGAGAGGCCTCAAGACTAAATTAGAGACCTTAACGATAAAAATTACAGCAGACACCTACAGAGATTATTGCGTCTGGTATCATAGAGGCTGGCCCACCAGCTTACGGGAAGGAAATAACACTGCTAGACTGAAAGATAATGTAAGAGAATATATCCATTCATGTGCTGTTTAAGAACAGCAAAACGAATCTACAGTTACAGAAAGCAGGGTGGTCATTGCTTGTGCGCATGAGGGTTACTGGAAGGGGATATGAAGAACTCTCTGGGGTGATGAGAATGTTCTGTATCCTGATTGAGTTGTGCTCATTTGGATATATACAACTGTAAGAACTTACCAAATTAAACACTTAAGACCGATGCATTTCAATGTATACAAATTTTACCTTAGAAAAATGGGGAATATTTTCAATGTTTTAAAAGAATCTGACTCCTTCCCATTTATACCTAGCACAGTGTCTGACACATAGTATATACCTGATAAATATTTATTGACAAAAAAAAAAGAGAAAAGAAGAGGTAAGGAAAGAAAAAAAATTTGGAAAGCCATGTCTTTGCCTTTGCCTGGTTCAGGTAGAGAGACATGCTCTATGTTGAACCTCACCCCAGCTCCCATCTTTATTTCATGACAGTTGCATAAAGTGCTTGATTGACATAAGCACTACCAGATATTAGACATATTATTAAATAACCATAATTTAAAGAATGTGTTATAGACAGATGCCAGGATAACAAAGTACACACCGTGCTTTTATATCCTATTGGAAATAACACATCCCTTCCAGACATATTTCTTTTCTATTCTGAATTGACAAATAATAATTACATATTTAGGGGATACAATATATATGTTCACAATGTGGAATAATTCATGCTGATTAAAATTTTATCACCTTACATACTTATTTCTTTTTGTGGTAAAAAGAAACATTTGAAAGCTTCTCTTCTAGCAATTTTGAAATATACAAAGTCATATTTCATTAGCCAGAGAAAGTTACATGCTCAAGACTGATATGAATGATGGCACGTGACTGATACAGTTTATCACAGTATGAATCTTTCAGTGTAAATGTTTATAAAGAACTTATAATAATACTAGGAATGTCTTATAGTGTTAGCAAAAAAGATGAAAAATATGCTAATATATTATGTAAATACAAACTCATCTTTTAAAAGACTCAGAAAATATGTATAAGCCAAACGTTCATGCAAGCATCATGGTTACATCTAAGAGAAATCATTATAATACATTTTTTCAGATATTTTTTCAAAAATTTAAATCTATATTTAGGAACAATTGAGCTTCAATGAATTTCACATGTTTAAAGTTTATAACCTGGTAAGTTTTGACATAGGTGTACTTGATGTAACCATCAACACAATCAAAGTAATGAACACACGCAGTGCATTCTACCTCCATTGAAGGGCAACCAGAGTGTATGCTTTATGTAATAATAGATTCCTTTGTATTTTCTAGAATATTGTATAAACAGAATCATACCAGCTAAATATGTATCCTTCTTTAGTCTGGCTTTTTTCAATCAGTATGAATTTTTTTTATTATACTTTAAATTCTGGGGTACAT
Organism: Aotus nancymaae; assembly: GCF_030222135.1. Lineage (NCBI taxonomy): Eukaryota > Metazoa > Chordata > Mammalia > Primates > Aotidae > Aotus > Aotus nancymaae. The sequence continues at coordinate 8,560,638 of NW_026988423.1, read as the reverse complement.
GTGCAGGTCGTGAAGGATTGTTACGTAGGCATACACATGCCATGGTGGTTTGCTGCCTCCATCCTCTGGTCACCTACATTAGGTATTTCTCCTAATGTCATCCCTCCCCAATCTCCCCATCCCCTGCTATCCCACCCCTAGCCCCCCATCCCCTAACAGACCCCAGTGTGTGCTGTTCCCTTCCCTGTGTCCATGTGTTCTCATTGTTCAACACCCGCCTATGAGTGAGAACATGCAGTGTTTGGTTTTCTGTTCTTGTGTCAGTTTGCTGAGAATGATGGTTTCCAGGTTCATCCATGTCCCTACAAAGGACACGAGCTCATTGTTTTTTATGGCTGCATAGTATTCCATGGTGTATATGTGCCACATTTTCCTTGTCCAGTCTATCATTGTTGAGCATTTGGGTTGGTTCCAGGTCTTTGCTATTGTAAACAGTGCCCAAATGAACTTATGTGTGCATGCGTCTTTATAATAGAACAATTTATAATCCTTTGGGTATATACCCAGTAATGGGATTGCTGGATCAAATGGAATTTCTATTTCTAGGTCCTTGAGGAATCGCCACACTGTCTTCCACAATGGTTGAACTAATTTACACTCCCACCAACAGTGTAAAAGTGTTCCTATGTCTCCACATTCTCTCCAGCATCTGTTGTCTCCAGATTTTTTAATGATGGCCACTCTAACTGGTACGAGATTGTATCTCAGTGTGGTTTTGATTTGCATTTCTCTAATGGCCAGTGATGATGAGGATTTTTTCATGTTTTTTGGCTGCATAAATGTCTTCTTTTGAAAAGTGTCTGTTCTAAGAACTAACTAGCACAAGCTCACATGGGCATACGAGGAAGCGCTCACATCCTAAGGAGATGCTATACACATTTTCACATTTCCTAGTAGATAAGAGAAGTGGAGACATTTCAAGAGCACTTTCCTTGTATAAAGCCGTCTTTGGCAAAGCAATCTCAAGTACCTTAGTATTTGCCACATAGGCTCTTTTCTCAAATAGTTTTTCTGCTGTGGAAACAGTACTTTAAAGCTACTATTTAATATCCGCTTTCGAAGTAGGAAGAACATTAGCACTTTCACTGATGTGTTCTTCAGTAGTTTTCAGGCTCCTTGTCTACAGTAGGTGCTCGGAAAATCAATTTGGTGCGAGACTAAGAAGGCAATTCTTTAAAGCCTAGGAAGGCATTAGCAGGATAGATAATCTGAAGCAAAGCCTTGGTAAGTTTATCACCAGTCAAGACACTCAGGACTTGTTTATAAGTGGGTTACAAAGCAAAGCAAAAGATTCTGGGTAAAGCTGTACTGGTGAATCCACATACACCTCATCTGAGTCCTTCTATATTCAGCCATAACTTTAAATTTTGGTTGGATTATGTGTAAGCAATTGAAAAAGCATTCTGGGGACTTATAACTTCCCTATGTTTACAAGGTAATATGCATTTTATAAGGAAGATGAAATATTTGCAAGTGTTAGATAAGATTATTAGGAATATCTGTGTGTACCGTTTTTGTAAGTAAAGTTTTACTCAGGATAAACTTTAGATTTAATCAGACCAAGAAGAATTTTGTTGTTTTCCCAAAATACACACACACACACACACACACACACACACCCCTACTATGTGTGACGTAAGTGTCAGGGGAGGGGTGGATGGTATTGGGTGGTGAAGGCTTGATTGATTTTTGGCTATATGTATCAGTGAGAAGACCCATTCTTCTTTCCTGTCACATTGTTTGAAACAAAATATTTCTCCCCCAAACATATAACTCCAGTAACCTTGGTGGCAGCTTTGCCAGTTCTGATGGAACAAGAGGTTGTGAACACTTGATGCTACAGATTTGCTTGTCATCTCTGCCGTCGAGTCATGCTGGCCCCCTTACTGGGCTGCAGAAATCTGTCATCTACTAATCTGCTTGGAATGTCAAGGAAAGCAGAGCTGAAGTTTGACGGGTGAATATCCTGTCCTGAATACTCTCTGCTGGGCTCTGAAGAATGCTGAAAGAGCTGGCAGCTGAGTGGAGTTTTGATTAACTGTACTGGTGTGTACCCACTCAAGCATTAGAGAGATTGGGTATTGTCAGTCAGCTGTCTCCTGAGTGCTGAATTCTCATTTAAGCTTTTGTATTTAATGGGAAACTCAGAGTTCTCTCACTCTGGAGTTTTAAATGAACTTCAAATCAGATGTAATTTACAGTTTTATAAAGGCTATGCAATATTTTCTGTCTCTGTAAGTAGCTCAGAAACGGAATTGCCTTTAATGGTTATAACTTCTTATTCTCAAATTTGCATTAATGCATATTCCCTAACAAGATAAAAACATTTCTCCACCAAGCACATCCATATGAAGGGTATGCTCATGCATACTAGTGTTCTCAGGTACAAAGCTGCTTCATTTCAGCTGCCATGACTTCACTTTCATTGTTTTAAGGGCAATTTGAATGCATGGGATTCATTGGAACACAGATGTATTCTCCTCATCTTTCAAAACAATCAGCAGTTAGAGTACAACAGGCTTTGATTAATGCAGGGCTTGCATTCTAATGCAAGCCAACGTATGTCTAACTGTTTAGCAACAAACATAGTCCCCCATTTAATGCCCTAGAAATTAACTTAGCTTAAAACACATTGTACAAGTATACACAAATGCTCTTATTTTATAATCCTTTATCTTTTTTAAAAAATTATTTTTTACTTTTATACATTTTTGTTTAAAAACTAAGACATAAACATACATAGAAACATACATATTAGCCTAGGACTACATGGGCAAAGATGATCAATATTGCTGTCTTCTACCTCCACATCTTTTGCTTTGGAAGAGGGGGATTGGTGAAATAGGGGAAGCAGGATCAAATTTTATTAAGAATTTGAAGTTTGATTTAAGGCAGTTCTTTGAATGCAAGAACTACGAGATTAGGTGTGGGTAAGGATCATGATGTAATGGTTTAGGATTTGTGGAAATAGCAAGATGAGGATTTTGAGGCAAGAAGTGTGAAGAGTCAGGTTAACGTTTACTGTTGAAGAGTTAATGGGTCTTTGGGGAAATTCTTGTAATTAATAAAGTTATTTGCTGGGAAAGAGTCACCTGATAAAACTATGTTAATGAAGACAATAGGGCATTAAAGTCATGTTAACATAGTAAGCTGTGGGGATGGATGGTTCTGGTTTTCAGTGTTCAAGATACATGTTGAGGCTGGGTTGGCGCTCAGCAATATGAAGTAAATGACATTGATGGGAGGAGTTTCAGTGGAGTGATGGGCAGGAAGCCAACTGGAATGGATTCTAGAGGGAATGGGGTAAAGAGGTGTTGGCTGTGAAACAGACAATTATTTCTAGGAGTTTTTCTCTAAAGAAATGATAGCTAGAGGGGGATTTGCAGTCCAAGTGGCTTGTTTTGTTTTAATATGGGAGATATTATAGCATATTTATCAGCTAGTAGAAATAATCCATTAGAGAAGAAAAAAGGAATAATGACAAAAATTAACAAGAAAAAATTCCTTGAGTAGGCAAGAACAAATAGGATTAAGACACAGTTAAAGTTTAGGAATAGATAATTAAACAGATTTTCTGGGCACAATTGTCTATTCACTGGAAAACTTCAAAATGACACACCTGTTCTACATCTTATTCAAAAATTGATTTAAAAATCTGATTGTGCAAAAACTCAAAATACTGTATACTTTTTCTGTTAATGTAACCTTGGGGGCTGTCTTAGGTCATTTTCTCTTGCTATAACCGAATAGCAGAGACTGGGTAGTTTATAAAGCAAATCAGTTTATTTAGCTTATGGTTCTTGAGGTTGCAAAGTCCAAGAGCAATGTGCTGACATCTGCTCAGCTTCCAGTGAGGGCCTTTCTGCTGCTTCAGAACATATCAGCATATATCAAGGGGCAAGAGGGCAAAAGCCTGGATTATCAACTCAGATTCTTCTCCCTCTTTTTATAAAGCCACGGTCCCATCACAAGGACTCCATCCTGACATCCTTATCTCACCCTAATTACCACCCAAAGGTCCCACTTCTGATCAACATGAATTTGGGGATTATGTTTCCAGCACATAAAATTTGGGGACGTATTCAAAGCCTAGCATGGTTTGAGGTGGAGAGAGAGTAATTTTTAAGCAAGAAAGGAAACATAAAAGGCATTTTAAAAATGATAGGTTTTTACCTCAAAAAATAAAATTTGTCATATGGCAAAAGAAAGTTTAGCTAAGCAAAGCCAAAACCAAAAGATAGATTGGGGAAAATACCTTTGGAAAACATGGCGAGCAAAAGGTTCATAGTGTGACTATACCAGAAAATCCTTCATATTAGTAAAGGTACATAAGAAAATCTAGTGAAACCTGACTAAATATTATAAAAGAAAATGTACAAAAGAGAAAATACAAATGCCCAATAAATATATGAAAACATGTCTAATCTCACTAAAGTTCTTTTAACACAAATTAAAACAAGAATGACTCATTGTTATTGGCCTATTTGTAACAGTTAAAAAGATTGATTACATCCAGTGCTGTTTAGGGTATAAGAAAATGGACCGTTTCATTTACTATTGGTATTAGGGTGAATTGCTCTTTTCATTTTGTAAATCAATCTAGGAGTCTCTATTAAAATTAAATAGGTACATGCAATTTGATTCAACAATTTTAGTTATCTACAGGCAAAAACATTTACATACAGTAGTATTTTATTGAAGCATTGTTAATAGCAAAAAACTGGAAAAACAAACGTGAATGCAATTAACGTAAACATGTTAAAATAAATTGCACCAGATGCAGAATACAGAATATTGTTTTGCAACTACATAAAAGAATGCACTAGTTTTGCATGTAATGACCTGTGAAATGTCCATGATACATCTTTAACAGCTTTATTGATATATAATTCACGTAACATAAAATCTACTCCTTTAAAGTATATAGTTCAGTAGTTTTTAGTATATTCACAGACTTATGTGCTGCTCTCAGAATATTTTGATCACCCCAAGAACAAGCCCTGTATTCATTAGCAGAAACTTCATTTTCTCAGTCTTCCAACACCACCAAGCCCCAGGCAACCACGAGTCTACTTTCTGTCTCTCATATGTCTTAGTCCATTCTACTATAACGAATTATAAATAGTGCTGCCATGAACATTTGTATATAGATTTGTATGTGGACATTTGTTTTCATTTTTCTTGGGTATATACTAGGAGTAGTGTAATTGAGTCATATCACAACTCTATTTTCACATATTAAAGAACTGTCACACTGATTTCCAAAGTGGCTTCATCATGATACCTTTTTTAAAGGAATTAAGCAAGCTACTGTATAAGTAATCAAACCCTATTTTTGTTTAAACATTTTTAAAACCACATGTGCATGTGGTTTTATGCATGTGTCTATCAATCTACCAAAGCTTGGGAAAGCATAGATTATTCTACCATATTGTTAATATAAATTATATCAAGGGATGAGATATATATCTGGTTTGAATTTTTACAATGGACATATATTACTATTAAAGTATATGGGAGGCCACTGTTTTGGACTAGCCTTCTGCACTGGGTCTCAGAAGACCAGACCAAACCAGAAGTCTTGCACTGAGGGCTACATGAGCATACCAAACTTTGAAACAGGCCAATTTCAAAACAAAAATAGAAAATTTCTAGTTAATCCATCAGCGAAAGAAAAAGATTCCATTTTAGCCTTGTAAGAAAAGTAACTTTGAAATAACCAATTCATTTTTTGTTCTGTTTCTGCTTTTTTCCCCAGACTTTTCCTCCCTATAAAGCCAGCCTCTTCTGCGCAACTCAACGAAACATTCATTCTATTGTATAGAATTTGTTGCCTGATTCTAGAACCACAATACAAGCCAATTTGATCTTTACATTTGTTGTAATCTTGTCTTCTGACATTACTTCTACAATGAAATAGAAATCTATCTTTTTGAGGGAGAAAAACATCTTTAAAAATTACGTAAATACAGATTGATGGAAGTCATATCGTAATCTAAGAGTTTTGTGTATAGGTGCGCACGTGTGTAGTTTTGTTCTAGGCTTCTACGGTCTTATAGCAGATGGGTGAGGGCTTGGCTCTGTGTCTCCACCCAAATCTATTGGATTGTAATCTTCAGTGTTGGAGGAGGGACCTGGTGGGAGGTGATGGAATCATGGGGGTGGACCTCCCCCTTGCTGTTCTCGTGATAGAGTTCTCACAAGATCTGGTTGTTTGAAAGAATGTAGTACCTCTGTGCTTTCTCTCTGCTTTTTTCTCTCCCCATCTCTCCCTCCTGCTCTGGCCATGTAAGATGTGTCTGCTTCCCCTTCACCTTCCACCACGACTGTAACTTTCCTGAGGCCTCTCCAGAAGCAGAAGCCTGAACAGCCCGCAGAACCATGAGTCAATTAAACCTCTTTTCTTCGTAAATTACACAGTCTTGGGCATGTCTTTGTAGAAGTGTGAGAGTGAACTAATACAATAGGTTTATGTTAGATTATGTTAGGTAGTGATACGGTTTGGATCTGTGCTCCCACCCAAATCTCATGTTGAATTTTAATCCTCATTGTTAGAGATAGAGCCTAAGAGGAGGTAATCGAATCATGCGGGTAGAGTTCTCATGAATGATTCAGCACCATCCCCTCAGTGCTGTTCTTGTGATAGTGAGTAAGTGAATTATCATGAGATCTGGTTGTCTTAAAAGTGTGTAGCACCTTCTCCCTCTTTCTCTTGGTCCTGGTCCTGCTTTGTAAGATGCCTGCTCCCACTTTGCGTTCTGCCATGAGTAAAAAGACGCTGAGGCCTCCACAGAAGCTGAGTAGATGCCTCCATGCTTCCTGTAAACCTGTGGAACCATGAGCCAATGAAACCTCTTTTCTGTATAAATTACCCAGTCTCAGATATTTCTTTACAGCAATGTGAGAATGAGCTAATACAGGTAGGAACTGCTTATTGATTATGGGTTCAATCAGCATTGGCCTATGAAGCACCTGTTGCATCCTACGTCAGACATGTGCACCACCTCTGACCTATTTGGCCCTGCTTGACCCTGGAGCTCTGGTCTCTTGTCCCATACTCTCAGATTCTGCTACAGGAACCAACTCAGAATACTCATTTTAAATGGCACAATTGGTTAGCAGTTTGCAATGAGCAATTCCCCACACATTGAGATATCTCTGTTGGACCCAAAGGTGAAGCTCTCCAGGACCCGTTCAGTTCTTGCAAATGGGAAAGCAGGAGTGTGAAGTAGTTTGCATTTTATAAGGTGTAAATTTAAAATTAATTTGTCAATGGAAGACAGGAGCCAGCAGATAAATCTTCTCCTTTACTTCTCCCCAGGGGGTACTATCCTGTGATGTAGCAATTCAAATGGCCTCTTAGCTGATGCTTTCCCAAAATGAAGTAACTAACTGATCACTGTCTCTGAAAGCCACGTTGTATTGTCTTTCTCTCTCCTTGCTTCCCTGGAAAGTAGGTACGAATAAGCTTTTGCCTCAGGCTCGGCTTTCTGGGACTCTCCAGGCTAAATTCTTTCCTTCTTTCCTGTGTTTTTTGTCAGAAACTATTCCTAAAACAAATACATCTCAGGATTCTGCGGGTGGTCCAGCCATGAGGACACATTCAGCTGGTAGTTAAACTGGATCCAACTAAGACATGTGCTGTATAACAATGTTTTGGTCAAGTATGAACCGTGTTTACAATGATGGTCCCTAAGATTGTTATACTGTATTTTTATGGTAACTTTTCTATGTTTAGATATGGTTAGACTCAAATATACTTTTCATTGTGTTCCAGTTGCCTATAGCGTTCAGTACAGTAACATAGTATGCAGGTTTGGGGCCTAAGATAATGGGCTGTACCATCTAGGTTTGCACAATGATGAAATTGCCTAATGACACATTTTTTAGAATGTATTTTTTTTTTTCAACTTAAGTTCTGGGGTACATGTAACTGCAAAACTTTCCAGAACTTAAGAAAAGCTTAAAAACTAAAAATTGATATTTAGTTTCCAGAAGAAAAATAATAAGCAGACTCCAGCATCAGAATACATTCTAGTGACATTCTTTTTTTTTTTTTTTTTTTGAGACGGAGTTTCACTCTTGTTACCCAGGCTGGAGTGCAATGGCGCGATCTCGGCTCACCGCAACCTCTGCCTCCTGGGTTCAAGCAATTCTCCTGCCTCAGCCTCCCGAGTAGCTGGGACTACAGGCGTGTGCCACCATGCCCAGCTAATTTTTTGTTTTTTTTAGTAGAGACGGGGTTTCACCATGTTGACCAGGATGATCTCGATCTCTTGACCTCGTGATCCACCTGCCTCGGCCTCCCAAAGTGCTGGGATTATAGGCATGAGCCACCGCGCCCGGCCTTATTCTTAAACATCAAGTGAAAAAAATTTCATATTTGAACTAAAAGGAAGAAAAAATACATGGTCGCAAAAGTAATTTTTTTAAAAGGGCACCTTAAGATGTAAATGGCTAGAAGAACCAGATTTGACATTACTGATTTCTTAGGGGAGAGAGTGATACACAGTTCTATAGAAATAAAAATCATGAATCATATTGAAGAGTGGCAGAAAGACATTTATTTGTAAAGTCTCAAATGGGAGACTTACATTCTAAATCTTTTCTTTGAGCTATTTTTAAATATACAATAAATTACTGTTAACTATAATCACCCTACTGTGCTATTAGAACTTACTCCTTCTTTCTAACTGTATTTTTGTACCCATTAACTAACCTCCCTTCATCCTCCCATCCCCTTTAACCTCACCAGCCTCTGGTACATATCAGAATGGTAACTGCCATCCTATTCTCTACCTCTGTAAGGTCAACTGTTGTAGCTCCCACACATGAGTAAGAACATGCAAATTTGTCTCTCTTGCCTAGTTTATTTCAGTTAACATAATGTATTCCAGGCTTATCCATGTTACTGCAAATAACAGGAGTTTGGTTTTTTAATGGCTGAATAGTATTCCATTGTGTGTATATGCTACATTTTCTCTGTTCATTCACTTGCTGATGTACACAGGTTTATTCCGTACCTTGGCTATTGTGAATAGTTAACTTTGCCATGAATAGGGGAATGCAGACATCTCTTTGACATACTGGTATCTTTTTTTTTTTTTTTTTTTGGCTATATACCTGGCAGTGGGAATTGCTGTATCATATGGTAGTTCTGTATTTAGTTTTTTGAGGAATTTCTATATTGTTTTCTGTAATGGCTATGCTAATTTACATTCCCATCAATGGTGTATGAGAGTTCCATTTTCTCCCCATCCTCACCAGCATTTGTTATTTTTTATCTATTTGATAATAGCTATATTAACTGAGGTAAAATGATATGTCACTGTAGTCTTGATTTGAATTTCTCTAATAATGATGTTGAAGATTTTTTCATGTATCTGTTGGCTATCTGTATGTCTTCCTTTGAGAAATGTCTATTCAGATCATTTGCTCATTCTAAAAATCTGATTATTTTGCTATTTAGTTGTTTGAGTCCCTTAAATTTTAAATTAGAACTGTATGCTCTGATAAGCCTAATTTTATTCAAAATTACAAATACACAAAATACCAACTATGTAAATGTAATACTTAAACTTTCTATACAGAATCTCGCATCTTCCCAGAGTTAAATATGCATATGCCAGGGGAAACAGTCACACGTAGCTCCTTGAAGTTTTAGATGACTAGATTTGGGCCACAGATAGCCTAGACTGTATACATCGGAAGGTTCCTCTCACTGTCTTTTCTGTCATACTGAGCCCTTTTTTAAAGTCACTATATCATGAGCTTCAAAACTTGTCAACAGGAAGCCCTTGTTCAGGAGTACAGGTTATACATATTATCTGCTTTATTACCTACTCAGAATAGTCTCCAATTCACCTCTTGGACTTAATTTGATTTTTCATTACTTTGGCTCTGAGATACATAGTTATATGTATTTTTCAGTATAACTGTAAAGACATATGAACTCGATATCATAAAATGTATAAATTTTCTTTTTTAAAATTCATATGGGTATGTAATAGGTATTTAAATTTATGGGGTACTTGAGATATTTTGGTACAGGCATTCATTACATAACTACATAAGAAAAATTGGATATGCACCCCTTAAGCATTTATCATTTGTGTTACAAACCAGTTATACTCCTTTAGTTATTTTTAAATGCACAATTAAATTACTACTGACTATTGTCACCCTGTTGTGCTATCAAATACTTGGTCTTATTCGATCTTCCTATTTTTTCTGTACCCATTAACCATTCCCACCTTCCCTGTTGCACCTCCACTATCCTTTCTAGCCTCTGAAAATCATCTTTCTATCCTCTATGTCCATGAGTTCAGTTGTTTTGATTTTTAGATCTCACAAATAAGTGAGGACATGCGATATTTGTCTTTCTGTGTCTGGATTATTTCACTTAACATAATGATCTCCAGTTCCATCCATATTGTTGAAAATGATAGGATCGCCTCCTTTTTTAAAAGGCTGAATAGTCCTCCATTGTGTAATATACCATATTTTCTTTATCCATTTCTCAGGTAATAGATACTCAGATTGCTTCCAAATCACAGCTATTGCAAACAGTGCTGCAACAAATAGGGGACTGCAGATATCTGATATACTGATTTTCTTTCTTTTGGCTATAAACTGAACAGTGGGATTGCAGGATTATACAGTAAATGTATTTTTAGGTTTTTGAGGAACATCTAAGCTCTTCTCATAGTGGTTGTACTAATTTACATCCCCCTCAACAGTGTGTGAGTGTTCCCTTTTTCCCACATCGTCACCAGCATTTGTTATTTTCTGTCTCTTGGATATAAGTCATAGTAACTGGGGTGAGCTGATTTCTCATTGTAGTTTTGATTTGGATTTCTCTGATCAATGATGTCGGGCACTTTTTAATATGCCTATTTACTATCTGAATGTCTTTTGAGAAATTTCTATTCAAACCTTTTGCCCATTATTTAATTGAATTGTTAGATTTTTTTCCCTATATTTTCTGAACTCTTTACATATTCTGGTTATTTATCCCTTGTCAGATGCGTAGATTGCAAATATTTTTTTCCCATTCTGTGGATTATTGCTTCACTTTGTTCACTGTGTCCTTTGCTATACAGAAGCTTTTTAACTTGATGTGATCCCATTTGCCCATTTTTTGTTTGTTTGCCTGTACTTGTTGGGTATTACTCAAAAATTTTTGCCTGGCTCAATGTCCCAGAGAGCTTCTGTAATGTCTTCTTGTAGTACTTTCATAGATTGAGATCTCATTTTAAGTATTTAATCAATTCTTATTTGATTTTTGTTTAAGGTAAGAGATAGGGATCAAGTTTCATTTTTCTGCACATGGATATCCAGTTTTCCCAGCACCATTTATTAAAGAAATTGTCTTTTCCCCAGTATGTATTCTTTGGCATCTTTGTCAAAAATTAGTTCACTGTAGGTGTGTGGATTTATTTCTGGGTTATCTGTTCTGTTCCATTGGTCTATATATGTGTTTTTATGCCAGTACCATGCTGATTTTGTTACAATGGCTCTATAGTGTAATTTGTCAGGTAATGTGATTCTTCTAGTTTTTTTGTTTTTGTTGTTGTTGTTGTTGTTGTTGTTTTGTTGTTGTTGTTTTTCTTGCTTAGGGTAATGTTGGCTATTTTGGGTCTTCTGTGGTTTCATATAAATTTTAAGACTTTTTTCTATTTCTGTAAAGAATGTCATTTGTATTTTGATAGGGATTGCATTGAATCTGTAGATTGCTTTGGGTAATGTTTAATGATATTGACTCTCCCAATCCATGAGCATGGAATAACTTGTCTCTTTTGTGTGTCCTCTTCAATTTCTTTCCTCATTGTTTCATAGTTTTCATGTAGAAATCTTTCACTTCTTTGGTTAAGTTAATCCTAGGTATTTAATTTTATATGTGGCTATTTTAAATGAGATTACTTTTTAAATTTTTTTTAGATAGTTCACTATTGGCATATAGAAATCCTACTGATTTTATTTAATTTTTTTGGTATCGATTGTGTATCCTTAAAACTTTCTAAATTTGTTTATCAGTTCTAATCGTTTTTGGTGGAGTCTTTAGGTTTATACAAATATAAGATGATATCATCTGCAAACAAGGATAATTTTACTTTTTTATTTCCAGTATGGATGTCCTTTATTGCTTCCTCTTGTCTGATTGCTCTAGCTAGGACTTCCAGTACTATGACGAATAATAGCAGTAAAAGCAGATATCCTTAAATCTCCAGATCTAAGAGGAAAGGTTTTCAGTTTTTCCCCATTCAGTATGATATGAGATGTGGGTCTGTCATATACATCTTTTATAATGTTTTCTGAGGGCTTTTACATAAAGAGATACTGAATTTTATCAAACATTTTTCAATATCAGTTGAAATAATAATATAGTTTTTGTTCTTATTCTGTTTATATAATGTATCACATTGATTTGCCTATGTTTAACTATCTTTGCTTCCCTGGAATAAATCCTACTTGGTCAGAATGAACAATCTTTTCAATGTATTGTTAAATTCTCTTTGCTATTATTTTGTTGAGGATTGTGGAATTAGCATTCATCAGATATGTTGGCGTGCAGTTTTTGTTTTTATTTTATGTGACTTGGTATGGGTTTGGTATCAGGGTAATCTGGCCTCATAGAATTAGTCTGGAAGTATTCTCTTCTTCTATATCTCTTGGGAGAGTTTGAGTAGAATTGGTATTAGTTCTTTAAATGGTAGAATTCAGCAGTGAAGCCATGAGGTCTTGGGCTTTTCTTTACTGGGAAACATTTTGTAACAGCTTTGATGTCATTACTTGTCATTGGTCTGTTTGGGTTTTGGATTTCTTCATGGTTCAATCTTAGTAGGATGTATGGGTCTAGGAATTTATCCATTTCCACTAAACTTTCCAATTTACTGTCATATGGTTGCTCACAGTATTCCACTAACGATCTTTTGAATTTGGGTAGTATCAGTTGTAAGGTCTCCTTTTTTATCTCTAATTTTGTTTACTTGGGTCCTCTCCTTTTTTTTTTTTTTTCATTAGTCTAGCTAAAGGTTTGACAATTTTGTTTAACTTTTCTAAAAACCAACTTTTTGTTTCATTTTTTTTTTGTATTAACTTCAAATTTATTCATTTATGTCCTGATCTTTATTTAATTTCTTCTGCTAATTTGAGGTTCAGTTGTTCTTGCTTTCCTAGTTTTTAAGATGGATCATTATGTTATTTATTTGAAGTTTTTCTTTTCTGATGTAAGCATTTACAGCTATAAATTTCCTTCTTATTACTGCTTTCACTATATTCCTTAGGTTTTGGTATGTTGTGTTTCTGTTATTATTTGTTTTAAAAAGTTTTTCAATTTCCTTCTTAATTTCCTCATTCACCCACTAGTCATTCGAGAGCATGTAGTTTAATTTCTGCATATTTGTATAGTTTCCAAAATTTCTCTTGTTATTCATTCCTACTTTTATTCCATGTGGTCAGAGAAAGTGCTTCATATTATTTCAGTTTTTTAGAATGCCTTAAGACTTGTCTTGTGACCTAACATAGGTCTATCCTTGAGAATAATCCATATGCTGAAGAGAAGAATGTGTATTCTGCAGCCATTGAATGAAATGTTCTGTAAATATTTATTAGGTCTATTTGCTCTATAGTGCAAATTAAGTCTGATGTTTCTTTGTTGATTTATCTGTCTGGGAGGTTAGCCCATTGCTGAAAGTAGTGCAATGAAGTAGCATGGCTAGTATTGTATTGGGGCCTATCACTCTCTTTAGCTCTAATATTTGCTTTACATATTTGGGTGCTTCAGTGTTGGGTGCATGTATATTTACAACTGCTATATTTTCTTACTGAATTGACTTCTTTCTCATAACGACTTCTTTCTCTCTTCTTACAATATTTTTATTAAAATCTATTTTGTCTAATATCAGTGTAGCTACTTCTGTTCTTTTTGGTTTTCATTTTCATGAAATATCTTTTTCCATCCATTTATTTTCAGTCCATTTGTATCTTTATAGGTGAAGTGTGATTCTTACAGGCAAAAAGTCATTTGGGTCTTGTTTTCTTAATTCGTTCAGCCATTCTATGTCTTATTATTAGAGAGTTTAGTACATTTACATGCAATGTTATTGTTGATAAGTAGGGACTATCTCTTGCCATTGTTAAAATTTGTGTTCTGGTTGCTTTGTGGTCTTTTATTTCCTTTCTTCCTTTCTTTTAGTGAAGGTGATTTTCTCTGGTGATATGATTTAATTTCTTGCTTTTTATTTATTTATTTTTTTTTGTATTTTTTTAAAAATTGTACTTTAGGTTCTGCGATACATGTGCAGATCATGCATTATTGTTGCATAGGTACATACATGGCAGTGTGGTTTGCTGCTTCCATCCCCCATCACCTATACCTGGCATTTCTCCCCATGTTATCCCTCCTCAACTTCCCAACCCCACTGCTGTCCCTCCCCTGGTGCCCCGCTAACAGACCCCAGTGTGTGATGCTTGCCTCCCTGTGTCCATGTGTTCTCATTGTTCAATACCCGCCTATGAGTGAGAACATGTGGTGTTTGATTTTCTGTTCTTGTGTCAGTTTGCCGAAAATGGTGTTTCCAGATTCATCCATGTGCCTCCAAAGGACACGAACTCATCATCTTTTATGGTTGCATAGTATTCCGTGGTGTATATGTGCCACATTTTCCTTGTCCAGTCTATCATTGATGGACATTTAGATTGGTTCCAAGTCTTTGCTATTGTAAACAATACCACAATGAACATACATGTGCATGTGCCTTTATAATAGAACAATTTATAATCCAGTAATGGGATTGCTGAGTCAAATAGACTTTCTATTTCTAGATCCTTGAGGAATCACCACACTGTCTTCCACAATGGTTGAACTAATTTACACTCCCACCAACAGTATAAAAGTGTTCCTATTTCTCCACATCTTCTCCAGCATCTGTTGCCTCCAAATTTTTTAATGATCGCTTTTCTAACTGGTGTGAGGTGGTATCTCAATGTGGTTTTGATTTGCATTTCTCTAATGACCAGTGATGATGATCATTTTTTCATATGTTTGTTGACCTCATATATGTCTTCTTTTGAAAAGTGTCTGTTCATATCCTTCACCCACTTTTGAATGGGTTTGTTTTTCTCTTGTAAATCTGTTTTAGTTCTTTGTAGATTCTGGATATTAGCCCTTTGTCAGATGGGTAGATTGCAAAAATTTTTTCCCATTCTGTTGGTTGCCAGTTCACTCTAATGATTGTTGCTTTTGCTGTACAAAAGCTCTGGAGTTTAATTAGGTCCCGTTTGTCTATTTTGGCTTTTGTTGCCAATGCTTTTGGTGTTTTGGTCTTGAAGTCCTTGCCTATGCCTATGTCCTGAATGGTTTTTGCCCAGGTTTTTTTCTAGGGATGTTATGGTGTTAGGTGTTATGTTTAAATCTTTAATCCATCTAGAGTTTATTTTAGTGTAAGGTGTCAGGAAACGGTCCAGTTTCTGCTTTCTGCACATGGCTAGCCAGTTTTCACAACACCATTTATTAAACAGGGAATCTTTTCCCCATTACTTGTTTTTCTCAGGTTTGTCAAAGATCAGATGTTTGTAGATGTGTGGCACTGCCTCTGAGGCCTCTGTTCTGTTCCCCTTGTCTGTATCTCTGTTTTGGTACCAGTACCATGCTGTTTTGGTTACTGTAGTCTTGTAGCAAAATTTAAAGTCAGGTAGCGTGATGCCTCTGACTTTGTTCTTTTTGCTTAGGATTGTCTTGGCTATGGAGGCTCTCTTTTGGTTCCACATGAAGTTTAAAGTGTTTTTTTCCAGTTCTGTGAAGAAGGTCATTGGTAGCTTGATGGGGATACCATTGAATCTATAAATTACTTTGAGCAGTATGGCCATTTTCATGATATTGATTCTTCATAACAATGAGCATGGAATGTTTCTCCATCTGTTTGCATCCTCACTTATTTCCTTGAGCAGTGGTTTGTAGTTCTTCTTGAAGAGGTCCTTTACATCCTTTGTTAGTTGTATTCCTAGGTATATTATTCTTTTTGTAGCAATTGTGAATGGCAGTTCACTCATGTTTTGGCTTTCTTTAAGTCTGTTATTAGTGTGTAGGCATGCTTGTGATTTCTGCACATTGATTGTGTATCTTGAGACTTTGCTGAAGTTGACTATCAGTTTCAGGAGATATTGGGCTGAGATGATAGGGTCTTCTAAATATACAATCATGTCATCTGCAAATAGAGACAATGACTTCCTCCCTTCCTAATTGAATGCCCTTTATTTCTTTTTCTTGCCTAATTGCTCTGGCTAGAACTTCCAGTACTATATTGAATAGGAGTGGTGAGAGAGGGCATCCTTGTCTAGTGTCAGATTTCAAAGGCAATGCTTCCAGTTTCTGCCCACTCAATATGATATTGGCTGTAGATTTGTCATAAATAGCTTTTATTATTTTGAGATACATTCCTTCAATACCTAGTTTATTGAGAGTTTTTAGCATAAGGAGCTGTTGAATTTTGTAGAAGGCCTTCTCTGCATCTATTGAGATAATCATGTATTTTTTGTCTTTGGTTCTGTCTATGTGGTGGATTACATTTATAGACTTGTGTATGTTGAAACAGCCTTGCATTCCCGGGATGAATCCTACTTGATCATGATGGATAAGCTTTTTGATGTGCTGTTGCAATCAGTTACCAGTATGTTATTGAAGAGTTTTGCATCTATGTTCATCACGAATGTTGGTCTCAAGTTTTCTTTTTATGTTGAGTCTCTGCTGGGTTTTAGTATCAGGATGATGTTGGTCTCATAAAATGATTTGGGAAGGATCTCCTCTGTTTTGTATTTGATTCTTCTCCCTTTTCTTTTTTTATTAATCTTGCTACTGGTCTATTTTGTTGATCTTTTCAAAAAACCAGCTCCTGGATTTATTGATTTTTTTGAAGGGTTTTTTGTGTCTCTGTCTCCTTCAGTTCTGCTCTGATCTTAGTTATTTCTTGTCTTCTGCTAGCTTTTGAGGGTTTTTGTGTGTGTGTGTGTGTGTTTTTATCTTGCTCCTCTAGCTCTTTCAATTTTGATGATAGGGTGTCGATTTTAGATCTTTCCTAGCTTCTTATGTAGGCATTTATTGCTATAAACTTTCCTCTAGACACTGCTTTAAATGTGTCCCAGAGATTCTGGTACGTTGTGTCTTCGTTCTCATTGGTTTCAAAGAACATCTTTATTTCTACCTTCATTTCATTCTTTATCCAGTATACATTCAGGAGCCAGTTGTTCAGTTTCTATGAAGTTGTGTGATTCTGAGTTAGTTTCTTAATCCTGAGTTCTAATTTGATTGCCCCATGGTCTGAGAGACTAAGATTTCTGTTCTTTTGCATTTGCTGAGGAGTGATTTACTTCCAATTATGTGGTCAGTTTTAGAGTAGTTGCAATGTGGTGCTCAGAAGAATGTATATTCTGTGGGTTTGGGGTGAAGATTTCTGTAGATGTCTATTAGGTCCGCTTAGTCCATATCTGAGTTCAAGTCCTGGATATCCTTGTTAATTTTCTGTCTTATTGATCTGTCTAATATTGACAGTGGAGTGTTAAAGTCTCCCACTATTATTGCGTGGGAGTCTAATTCTCTTTGTAGGTCATTAAGAACCTGCTGTAAGTATCTGGGTGCTCCTGTATTGGGTATGTATATATTTAAGATATCCTTGTTAATTTTCTGTCTTACTAATCTGTCTAATATTGACAGTGGAGTGTTAAAGTCTCCCACTATTATTGTGTGGGAGTCTAATTCTCTTTGTAGGTCATTAAGAACTTGCTTTATGTATCTGGGTGCTCTTGTATCGGGTGCGTATATATTTAGGATTGTTAGCTCTTCTTGTTGCATCGATCCTTTTACCATTATGTAATGCCCTTCTTTGTCTCTTTTGATCATTGTTGGTTTAAAGTCCATTTTATCAGAGACTAGGATTGCAACTCCTGCTTTTTTTTGCTCTCCATTTGCTTGATATATCTTCATCCATCCCTTTATTTTGAGCCTCTGTGTGTCCTTGCACATGAGATGGTTTTCCTGAATACCACACACCGATGGGTCTTGACTTTCTATGCAATTTGCCAGTATGTGTTTTTTGATTGGGGCCTTTAACCCATTTACATTTAAGGTTAATATTGTTATGTGTGAATTTGATCCTGCCATTTTAATGCTAGCTGAATGTTTTGCCCCATTAGTTGAATGGTCTTTACCATTTTGTACATTTGGGGTGGCTGGTACTGGTTGTTCCTTTCCTTGTTTAGTGCTTCTTTCAGGAGCTCTTGTAAGGCAGGCCTGGTGGTGACAAAATCTCTCAGCAATTGCTTGTCTGTAAAGGATTTTCTTTCTCCTTTGCTTATGAAGCTTAGTTTGGCTGGATATGAAATTCTAGGTTGAAAGTTCTTTTCTTTAAGGATGTTGAATATTGGCCCCTACTCCCTTCTGGCATGTAGGGTTTCTGCAGAGAGATCCGTTGTAAGTCTCATGGGCTTTCCTTTGTGGGTAACCTGACCTTTCTCTCTAGCTGCCCTTAGCATTTTTTTCCTTCATTTCAACCCTGGTGAATCTGACAATTATGTGCCTTGGGGTTGCTCTTCTTGAGGAATATCTTTGTGGTGTTCTCTGAATTTCCTGGACTTGAATGGTGGCCTGCCTTTCTAGGTTGGGGAAGTTCTCCTGGATAATATCCTGAAGAGTGTTTTCCAGCTTGGATTTATTCTCTCCATCACATTAGGTAAACCTATCAAATGTAGATTAGGTCTTTTCACATAATCCCACACTTTTTGGAGACTTTGTTCATTTCTTTTCACTCTTTTTTCTCTAATCTTGCCTTCTCAATTTATTTCATTGAGTTGATCTTCAATCTCTGATATCCTTTCTTCTGCTTGGTCGATTCAGCTATTAAAACTTGTGTACACTTCTCAAGGTTCTCGTGCTGTGTTTTTCAGCTCCATCAAGTCATTTATATTCTTCTCTAAGCTGTTTATTCTAGTTAGCCTTTCATCTAACCTTTTATCAAGGTTCTTAGTTTCTTTGCATTGAGTTAGCACGTGTTCTTTTAGCTCAGAGAAGTTTGTTATTACCCAGCTTCTGAAGCCTGTTTCTGTCAATTCATCAGATTCATTCTGCATCCAGCTTTGTTCCCTAGCTCGTGAGGAGTTTTGATCCTTTGGAGGAGGAGAGGTGTTCTGGTTTTTGGTGTTTTCATCCTTTTTGCACTGGTTTCTTCACATCTTTGTGGCTTTATCTACCTGTGGTCTTTGTAGTTGGTGACTTTTGGGTGGGGCTTCTGAGTGGATGTCCTTTTTGTTGATGTTGAAGCTATTTCTTTCTGTTTCTTAGTTTTCCTTCTAACAGTCAGGCCCCTCTGCTGCAGGACTGCTGTAGGATCCACCCCAGACCCTGCTTGCTTGGGGATCACCCGCAGGGGCTGCAGAACAGTAAGGGTTGCTGCTGGTTTCTTCTCCTGTTATCTTCGTCCTAGAAGGGTACCCACCAGATGTCAGCCTGAGCTGTCCTTTATGAGGTGTCTCTTTGGGTACATGGGGGTTGGGGAGCTGCTTGGTGAGACAGTCCATCCCTTATAGGAGCTCAAGTGCTATGCTGGGAGCTCTGTTGTTCCATGCAGAGCTTCTGGGCAGGTATGTTTTAAGTCTTCTGCAGCAGAACTCATAACTGCCTGTTGGCCCAGGTGCTCTGTCCTATGAAATTCGGGCTTTATTTATAAGTTCCTGATGTGCTGCTGCCTTTTTTCATAGATGCCCTGCCCAGCACAGAGTTAGTCTAGTCACAGTCTGCCAGCAGAGGTCTTGCTGAGCTGCTGCAGGCTCTGCCCAGCTGCTGTGTGAACTTCCTTGAGGCATTGTTTATAGAGGTTCAGTTAGAACTGCCTCAGTAGTGGCAGACACCCTACCTCCACTGGGCTGGACCATCCAGGGTCCAGCTGTGCTTGCTGCAAAACTCTCAATCTAGAGCATTTCAGATTGCTTGTTTTGTGGGGGTGGTACCCACCAAGCCAGATCACCTGGCTCCCTGTCTCAGCCCCCTCCCTTTCAGTTGGATGGGCAGCTCTGTCTCCTAGGAGTTCTAAGTGCCAGTTGAAATGGCTGCCCAGATTTGTGTGGGTTTCTGTGTGCCAACTGTGGCACTGGCTGAAGCAGCCATGCTGGAACTCATGGTGCTTTTCAGCCCAGGAATCTCCTGATCTGTGGGCAGTAAAAACTCATTTGGAAATGCGGTGATCACTCACTCTCTGTGTTGTTCTTGCTGGGAACTGCACTCCAGAGTTGTTTCTATTCAGCCATCTTGGATCTCCTGTTACTGGTTTTTGATTTGAGTCTACCAAGAGGCTTGCAAATATTATCTTATAATCCATTATTTTAAACTGATGACACCACCAATTATATAAACAAAAACATGCAAAAAGAAAACTAATAAATCTTTACACTTTAACTTCATTCTCCTGCTTTTTAACTTTCTCTTTATGTCTTATTTATTTATTTATTTTATGACAGGGTCTTGCTTTGTCATCCAGGCTGGAGAGCAGAAGCATGATCACAACTCACTGCAGCCTCAGCCTCCAGGGCTCAAGCAACCCTCCCACCTGAGCCTCCCAATTATCTGGGACTATAGGCACACAGTATCACACCTGGCTAGTTTATTATTACTGTATTTTTTGAAGAGATAGAATTACACTATGTTGCCCAGGCTGGCCTCAAACTCCTGGACTGAAACAATCTACCCGCCTTGACCTCTCAGAGTGCTGGAATTACAGGGATGAGCCACCGCACCTGGCCTCTTTATGTCTTATTGTACTGTCTATTCCTTGAATAGTTGCTGTAGCTACTATATTTGATTGGCTTATTTAGTCTTTCTACTTAAGACAGGAGTAGTTTACACAGCACAGTTACAGTGTTATCCTATTCTGTTTTTCTGTGTGCTTACAAATACCAGTGAGTTTTGTACCTTCAGGTGATTTATTCTTGCTCATTAACATCCTTTTCTTTCAGAATCAAAATTTGACTTTAGCATTTCTTGTACAACAGGTCTGGTATTAATGAAAGCCCTCCTCTTTTGTCTGGGAAAGTCTTTATTTCTACTTCATATTTGAAGGATATTTTCTTCCTTTTTTTTTTTTTTTTACTTTGAAACACTCTCGCATTGTCGCCCAGGCTCTAGTGCAGTCAACTCACTGCAACCTCTGCCTCCCAGATTCAAGCGATTCTTCTGCCTCAGACTCCCAAGTAGCTGGAGCTACAGGCATGCACCACCACACCCAGCTAATTTTTATATTTTTAGTAGAGATGGGGTTTGACCATGTTGGCCAAGCTGGTCTCGAACTCCTTACCTCCTGATCTGCCCACCTCAGCATCTCAAAGTGCTGGGATTACAGGTGTGAGCCACCACACCTGGCGCTGAAGGATATTTCACTGGATATACTATTCTAGGGTAAAAGTGGGTTTTGTTTTGTTTTCCCTCAGCACTTTGAATGTGTCATGACACTCTCCTAGCCTTTAAGGTTTCCACTAAATAGTTTGCTGCCAGATGTTGGAGCTCCATTGTTATTTGTCCCTTTTCTCTTGCTGCTTTTAGGATACTTTACCCTTGACCTTTGGGAGTTTGAGATAAGCTTCTTTGGGTTAAATCTAATGCTTGGTGTTCTACAACCTTCTTGTACTTGGATATTGCCCTTTTTCTCTAGGTTTGGGAAGTTCTCTGTTATTATCCCTTTGAATAATCGCTCTGCCCTATCTCTTTCTCTACCTCCTCTTTAAGGCCAATAACTCTTAGATTTGCCCTTTTGAGGCTATTTTCTAGACCTGGTAGGCCTGCTTCATTGTTTTTTCACTTATTTTCTTTTGTCTTCTCTGACTGTGTGTTTTCAAGTAGCCTGTCTTTGAGCTCACTAATTCTTTCTTCTGTTTGATTGGTTCTATTAAGAATTAAGAATCACTGATGCATTATTCAGTATGCCAGTTGCATTCTTAGCTCCAGAATTCCTGCTTGATTCTTTTAGATTATTTAAATCTGCTTGTTGAATTTGATAGAATTTGGAATTCCTTCTGTGTTATCTCAAATTTCTTTGAGCTACCTCAAAACAACTATTTTAAATTCTCTGCCTGATAGGTCATGCATCTCTGTTTTGCAAGATTGGTCCCTGGTGCCTTATTTGGTTCATTTGGTGAGGTCACGCTTTCCTGGATGGTGTTGATGCTTGTAGATAATTTGCTGGTGTCTGAGCATTGAACAGCTAAGTGTTTATTGTAGTCTTCACAGTCTGGGCTTATTTGTCCCTGTCCTTATTGAGAAGCTTTTCAGATATTCAAAAAAGTCCGGGCCCCAACCCCAATAATGCTGTGGTTTCTGTAGACTTATAGAGATACCACCATGGTGGTCTTGGATAAGAGCTGAAAAAATTATCTGGATTATCAGGCAGAAACTTTTGTTTTTCCCTTTACTTTCTCTCAAACAGAGTCTCTCTGTATTAAGCCAACAGGAACTGGGGGTGTGGTGATATACCAAGCCCTGTGGCCACCCACCACTGGGACTGCACTGGGTCAGACCCGGAGCCAGCACAGCATTGTACCTTACCCAAGACTCTTTACTTCAGGGCAGCAAATTCCTCCAGCCCTCAAGTGTGTCCAAGATGCTGTCTGGGAGCCAGGAATTGGAAGAAAAATCCTTAGCAATTTTCCTGATGTTCTGGTCTACTATGGCTAAGTTGGAACTCAAGCCACAATGCTAAGTCCTTCCCACTCTCCCCTCACCTTTCCACAAGCAAAGGAACTTCTCGCTGTGGCCACCACCACTACTGGTCCGTGGAAGTCCTGCCAGTCCACCACCAATGCTCACTTAAGGCCCAAGGTCTCTTCCGTCAGCTATGGTAAATGCTGCCAGGCCTGGGACTCACCCTTTAGGGCACTGCACTCCCCTCTCACCCAGGGAGTTACCAGAATTCTTTCCAGGCGCCTAGGCCTGGACTCAGGGAACACAAGAGCCTGCTTGTTTCTCTACTGCACTGTGGCTGAGCTGGTACCTAAGATACAAGACAAAGTCCCCTTTACACTTCCCTCTGCTTTTCTCAAACAGGAGTCTTTCACAATAGCTACCACAGCTGGGATTGTGCTGGGTCACCCCTGAAGCCAGCACGAGCCCAAGACCCATGGTGCACTCCCTAGGTATTACTGCTGGTTATTCAGGAACCAAGGTCTCTTTGGTCAGCAGGTGATGAATCTTGCCAGGAGCGGGTCCTTCCCTTCCCAGACTCGGACTGGTTTGCCATCCTACTGTGGCTGACTTGGTATCCAAGATGCAAGACAAATCCTCTTTACTCTTTGCTCTCTTCTCCTTACGCAGAAAGGAGGAGTCATTTTCACTGCTGCAAGCTGCACTGCCTGGAGTTGGGGAAGGGATGGCGCAAGCACTCCCTTAACTATGCCAGCTGGTGTTTCTCTAGGTCACATGTCACTTTAGTTCACTGTCTCTAAGCCCAGCCTATCACTGGGAGTTGCCTAGGAATTGCAGTCCTGTGTTCTATACTGCCTTTCAAGTTTACCTTGCACCTTAGAGTACTTCAACAAATGGTAGTGAGGCTTGCCAAGGAACTCAAGCTCTGACCACTGGAATGGGCAATTTCCCGCTGGCTAAGGCTGGTCCAAATGCTCCCTCCATGTGTGGGTACTAGTTGAGCTCAGCATGGCTATATTTTTCACTATGACAGGGCAGCAGTGAGTTCACTTGATCCAGTTACTGAGTCTCACTTACCAAAATGCACAGATTTCTCCCTGTACCACACAGCTGCTATAGGGGAATGGCGTGTGGGTCACTTTGGCAATTCAAGGCCATCACTCCTGCCATTCTCAATGCCTTTTGCATTGATATGAAGTTAAAACCAGGTAGTGTGATTACTCACCTGGTTTTTATTCTTGTGATGGTGCTTTTCTGTGTGCAGATAGTTGTTAAAATTTGATGTTCCAGCAGAGGGAACAAATGTTGTAGGCTTCTGTTCTGCCATCTTGCTCCGTCCCCTCAGGACATTTAAATTTTCTATTAAAAATGAATATGAGTTGAAATTGGTGAACCCCTAAAAATTATAAATACATTTTTTTATGAATAACAGCAATGAAACTTTTTTCCCCATTTCCTTCTCGAACTCATCATTTTCATTAAAAAAAACTTCTATTTTAGGTTTGAAGTACTCATGTTATGGGGGTTTGTTGAAAAGATGATTTTATCACCCAGGTACTAAGCCTAGTACGTAATAGTTATTTTTTCTGCTCCTCTCCCTCCTCTCACCCTCTACTCTCAAGTAGGCCCCAGTGTCTATTGTTCCCTTCTTTGTGTCCACGTGTACTCATCATTTAACTCCCACTTATAAGAACATGATTTGGTTTTCTGTTTCTGTGTTAGTTTGCTAAGGATGACGACCTGCAGCTCCATCAGTGTTCCTGCAGAGGACATAACCTGGTTCCTTCTTATGGCTGTGTAGTATTCCATGGTGCATATGTACCATGTTTTCTTTATCCAATCTGCCACTGATGGGCATTTAGGTTCATTTCATATCTTTGCTAAAAAATGACCTTTTAACTTGTAACTGAAGGCAGATCCAGACGATCACTGCTTACAGAACCGAATAACAAGGAGGAACAGTGGAAGGAAAGTAACTTTATTTTCAAAAGCTAGCAATGAGAAAATAGTCCAGGCTCCTGTCTCAAAGAAATCATTTTAAATTTTGGACAAAAACATACAAAGGCTTGAAAAGGGGAGCTTGGAATGTGGGGTATGAAGGAGGGGTGAGGAGGTCCTGGTCTACATGGCTTGTTCCAATGACTTATGAGTTATTGTCTCATTTGATGAACGAGCTGGTACCAACCATCCCAGGCACAATCAGGTTAATTAGCTGCAGTCTTGAGGTAATTTCCTGGTGGATGAGAATTCTGTAGGTGCCAGATTGGTTGAAGTTTCAGTTCCTGGAACTTCTAAGCAAGCATATAATTAGATAAGGGAAACATTCTGCAGGAGGTGGAGTGCCTAGTGGGGAGAGGTTATAATTTTATTACTAAGTAAGGAGGGAAAAGGAAGGAAGAAAGAAAAATTTAAAAGTGGAGTACTCGATTACAAACTGACAAATCTTGTGCTTAACAAAAAGAAAAGGCATCTACAGACAGGTAAACTATACGAGATTTGGCAAGATTGCCAGCAGTCAGAAATCAGTCATTTCATAGAGGAGTGACTAGTAGCAAAACAGTACATTTATGGTTATGTAAAGCCTGTGACTTCACTGTACCTTCTACACATAGTCCTTTATTTAAGGCTAATTTGAGCCTGAATGCATTTGTGGTTTTTTGCTTTGAAAGCCATGCCCCAGTGATCTTACCCCAAAGCATCCCAAGTGTGTTTATATTGAAGAAAACGAAAATATTTCTCCCCAGAATATTGAGGATTGTTGCGTCAATGACACTGAAAACATAGGAGAACACTCTGCCTCAATTTGCCTGATAGTGAGATGGGATAGTTCCCTTGACCCCCTTCACGGGCGGGAACTGGAGTGGCTCCTTTCACTCAGCCTGGCACTGGCCACTCCTTGCAAGAGGGAGTGTGCAAACAAGTGAGTGTGGGAACAAGAGGGAATGAATGCTGGAAGCGGCCAGTCGCTCCTCTCTGGTGGGAGCAGGCTCTGTGCAGGCCCCACAGCATTCAAGCCCCTGCCCTCTCGACAACCAGGTTCTTGTCTGGCGTCCAGGAAGAATCAGGTCACACGAATGGATTGAAGGGTTGTGTATGCAGAGGATTTTATTGGCTGATGATTCTCAGCGGGATGGGAGTTGGAAAGGGGATGGTGTGCAGAAAAAAGGTGATCTTTCCTTGAAGCCACATGATCTAAAGTTAGCCACATCTGTCTGTGTTGTCTGACACTCCAAGTTGCTTCTCTGCCTGCTGTTCAGCAGTGTGCAGCCCTGATGCTCAGCAGCTTGCAGTCCCAATCATTTGCATCAGCTGCATATATCAGCTGCTAGCTGAAGTCTTTTTATGGGCACAGGATAGGGGCATGGCAGGCCAAAAAGGCAATCATTTGGGTGGAAAACTGGTGTCAGTTGTTTTCAGTTAGGGCCAAAGTTCCAGGCTTAAAGGTGGAGTTTAGGAGTGCAGCCCTTCTGTATCAGGGTCAGCTGTTTTCACTTAGGGCCGAGGGTCCAGGCTTGAGGGTGGAGTTTAGCAGGGAGCCCAGCCCTTCTGTAGCAATGGCAGTACCTAATCCTTTCTTACTGGAAAATGGCACTCGCTTATTGGCCCAAAGAAGGCATGAGCAGGCATCAGAGAAATCTGGTGGTAAAAGGAAAACCTTAGGCATATTAAATTTAGCAAAGTTGAATTGAGCAAAGAAAAATTTGCAATTTGGGTATCCCTCAAACCAGAATAGGGTCAGAGAGTTTACAGAGCAGCCATGTGATGGAAGATTTATGAACAGAAAAAGAATGTACAGAAAACAAATATAAGGCCAGGCATGATGGCTCACGCCAAGTAGTCCCAGCTACTCGGGAGGCTGAGGTGGGAGGGTCACTTGAGCCCAGGAAGCTGAGGCTGCAATGAGCCGAGTATGTGCCATTGTACTCCAGTCTGAGTGACAGACTGACAGAGTAAAACCCTTCCCCTACCCCAAAAAAAAGGCTGAGGTACAGAAATAGCCAGATGGGTTACAGCTAGGTGTTTGCCTTCTTTGAACATGGTTTGAACAGTTGGCCACCTTTGATGGGACAAAACTTAGTGACTGGCGCAACAGTAGGTTACACTGTTTCCACATCCAGTTAGGTAACAGTTCACTGTGTAGGGAGAAGTCTTTAGGCAAAACCTAAAATTTGTAGGTATAACTGCCCATTGGGTTCACCTCGCCCACTGCCTAGACAGAGCTGATTTATCAAGACAGGGGAATTGCAATAGAGAAAGCATAATTCATACAGAGCCAGCTGTGCAGGAGACCAGAGTTTTACTATTACTCAAATCATCTCTCCAAGCATTCAGGGATCAGAGTTTTAAGGATAATTTGGTGGGTGAAGGTAGACCAGTAAGTCAAGAGTGCTGATTGGTTGGGTCAGAGAGGAAATCATAGGAAGTTAAAGTTGTCTTCTTGTGCTGAGTCAGTTCCTGGATGAGAGCCACAGGATCAGATGAGCCAGTTTATCGATCTGGGTGGTGCCAGCTGATCCATCAAGTGCAGGGTCTGTAAAATATTTCAAGCACTGATCTTATGTTTTACAATAGTGCTTTTATCCCCAGGAGCAATTTGCTGGCTGGGGTTGGGGGCAGTCAGAATCTTGTGGCCTCCAGCTTCGTGACTCCTAAACCATAATTTCTAATCTTTTGGCTACTTTATTAGTTCCACAAAGGCAGTCTGGTCCCCAGGCAAGAGGGGGTTTGTCATGGGAAACGGCTGTCATCATCTTTGTTTTTGAAACCAACTTTGCAAAATTATAACTGAGAAAATTATGACAATGATCAGAGTGTGAGCCATTGCACTCCAGCCTAAGTGACAGACTGAGACTAACCAACTCTACCTTGCTTCTAACCCTCAAGCTGTCCTTGTTCATTCCTGGGCTTAGGCCAAACTAACTTTGAAAAGGAATTCAGCTTATGGTTTGACTCTGAAACAAAATTGGTCCTGAAAAGAGCTGTTTCTTACCTGGGGTCCAGTCTGCCTTTGCAGGATTAACAAATTAGCTACAAGATTAGAAATTACAGTTTAGGGGTCATGCAGCCTCTGGCTCCAAGAGTCTGAACCTCCTCAAATTGCTTTTGGGGGTAATGTCACTACTATAAAACCTAAGATCAGTGCTTGAGATATTTTGCAGACCCTGCAGTTAATGGATCAGCTGACACCACCCAGACTGGTAATCTGGCTCAACCAGTTCTGTCTGTCATCATGCCTAGAAACAGAAGACATTAAGAAAAACTAACTTTGACCCCCTATGATTCTACCTCCAAGCTGTTCAGTCAGCACTCCCCACTTCCCAAGCCCTTACCCGCCACATTTTCTTTAAAAACTCTGATCCCCAAATGCTTGGGAAGACTGATTTGAGTAATAATAAAACTCCGGTCTCCTGCACAGCCAGCTCTGCATGAATTATTTTCTCTATTGAAATTCCCCTGTCTTGGTTAATCAATTCTGTCTAGGCAGCAGGCAAGGTGAGCCCATTGGGAGGTTACGTTTTAAACTATAAACTAAGTTCCTCCCAAAGTTAGTTCAGTCTACACCCAGGAATGAACAAGGATAGCTTGAAGGTTAGAAGCAAGATGGAACTGGTGGGTCAGATCTCTTTGACGGTCTTAGATACAGTTTTACAGTGGCAGTTTTATAAGGAGGCAGATTTAGGCTAAACTTTTTAAAAATGGGGACAGATTTTACTACCTTCCCCCATTTTCCTGCGATTTACAAGATTAGAACTGCATTCTCCTTTGTTTTGTTTTTATAGGATTTATGGTTCTTTGTTAAGATACTATTTAAGCAAGCCCCTTAAACCTTGAGAGATACTTTTGAACTGAGCCTCTCCCATGTCATGTATACAACACACATCAGTAAACCTCTGCAGGTTTTTCTTTTGTTTCTCTGAATTTTCTTTTCAGGAGAGTGTCTCAACTAAGAATTTATGAGGGTTGAAGAAGAAATTATAGTTTCTCCCCTTCAGCATGAAGTTTCCTGCCTGGCAGTTAAAATTCAGCTTAGAGCTTACTTAGAGTTTTTCTACTTTAACAGAAATTAATGGTGTAGTATAATATGAAATATATTTGGTCTTTGCCTGAGTTTCCTGTCACAAAGTACCTAAAACCTTCGAATTTCCTGAGTGATAGGAATGCCTTTTGTTATTCAAAATGAGCTTTTTTTCAGATCATATTGGAGTTTATGCTAATGATGTGACTTAGGGTGGCATTCCTAGGTAGCCTCAGGAAGAAGCCAGTCCCTAGAAAGACAAAGTGATTAGAGGATTAGAGGCTTGAAACTTCCAGCACCACCCACTGGGGGTTGTCAGCACTGAAAATCAAGCTCTATAAAAACTCTTCAACAAGATTTGGCAAGCTTTTAGGTTGCTGAGCACATGGAGGTGCTGGGAGGGTGGCACAGAAAGAGGGCAGGAAGTTCTCTGCCCTTCCCCCATACGTTGACGTATCCATCGCTTCATCCAGCTGTTCACCTGTATTCTTTATCCTTTATAATAAACTGGTGATTATAAGTAAAGTGTTTCCAAGTTCTGGGAGCTACCCTAGCACATTATTAAAGTCAAGGGCAGGAGAAGGTCATGGAAACCCCAATTTATAGCAGGTTAGTCAGAAGCACAGGTTACAACCTGGAACTATCTATCTTTAGGTAGATAGTATCAGAATCAAACTGAATTGAAATGAATTATAGGACACAGCTAGTTGATGTCCAGTAAGAATTACTTGGTGTGGGGAGAAACACGCCCCCCCACCGCCTCTGGCCAAAGTGTTCTGTGTTGAATGTGAGAGTAGGAAGAAAAAAGTTGTTTTCTGTCAAAAATGGACTCTCCATTCTGATAGCAGCGGGAGACAGACAAATAGGAAATGTATTTGTAGACGGGGCAGGTCCCCAGTGAAACCTGACCTTCAAGCCAAAGACAGTTTAAAGGCTGAAAACCATGCCACAAGGCTCGGATAAACCCACATACCAGATTGAGACGTTATCTTCCCATTTGGCATGCTTTCCTTTGATTGATCCCCGCCCTTCACCTATTTTCCATATACCTACCCTTCCCTAATTGGTTTTTAACCCTATTGTGTCCATCTTTCAGTGATGCCTATTTTATCCTTTTTTGCATACTCATAAACCAATCAGCATGCACTCCCCAATTCTGACCCCTAAAAGCCCCAAACTCAGCCACACTTTGGGACTGCTCATCTTCTGGTAGAGGAGAATACCTGACTTCGGGTAGGGGACTGCCAAACTTGGGTCCCCCCCTCCACTGAAATCTGTTTCATCACTTAGCAAAATTATTTGCCTTGCTCACCCGCCAACTGTCCAGTAACCTCATTCTTCTTGGACATGGGACAATAACTTGAGACCCACAGTGGCAAGTGTGAACAGAGCTGTAACCCTATAGCACTCCCCTCCCACTTGCCAAGCAATGGGAGAAGGACCTGCAGGGTGCCACATGCTCCCATTTGTTGGGCTGCAGACAGCAGGATTGAAAGAGCTGTTAACACACTGTAACACGCCCTTTGGGGCTTCAGAGTTGCTGGTGTCTCCAAGTTTTTTGGTAGCCACCATGTTCCCCTCATCCAGATGTCCCCTTTCCCAAAGCAGAAGCAGGTTGCAGCATGCCTGATCCAGCTAGAGGCTGACTGTGAATCCCACAGCCAACAACAGGATCTGGGCTGGAGTGCAAGCCAAGAGCAGCCTGCTGGGCCGAGTGGGTGGAGTACCTCCAGTGGCAAGACCCAGGCAAGGGGATCGCCAGCTATGGAGGTCTCCAGCTGGTGAAGTGGCACCAAATAATCCTGTATCAACTCTTTCATTCTCTTGGACTGTGTAACTTTTGCAGATATCAAAAATGACATGCAACTCAATTTTGGATTTACATGTGGCTTTATCTGACTTAAGGTTACTTTTTAGAATCATTCTAAAACTTTAAATCTGTATGAAAAAAAAGTATGTTGTAATGAACTTCTGTTGGGAAAACCCAAACCATAGAAGAAAGGCTGACATGTTCTGCATTTGAGTTTAAAGCTTTTATTCAGAAAACAACATTAAAAAAAAAACACACACACAAACTGGGAATGTGGATTTTATAAAACATATAATAGACAGCGCACTACTCTACAAATATATAAGGATGTTTAATTCCTAACAATCAGAAAGACAACAGAAAAAAATAGAGGAAAAAGTAATAGCATTTCACAGACAAAAATTAAAACCACCTTTGCAAAAATTATGACAGTAAGAAAATTATGATAGTGAAAGAGATCTGATCTAATCAACCCCATCTTGCCTTTAACCTCCAAACTTTATTTAATCATTACTGGGCTTTGGCCAAGCTAACTTTAAGAGACATTTAGTTTATAGTTTAAATGATAATAGCCCTTTTCCAAAACTAAACTGCCTTTGTAAAGGCAATGAAAGATGACAAGGTTAGAAAGAGGAGGAGCCTGAATTCTGCTAAGATGCAGACATAAATAATCACAAGTCATTATTTTGGAGGTCACAAGATATGCATCTCCCCCAATTACTACTGCAGGTGGCATTACTACTGTGGGACCTAAGATTGGCCTTTTGAAAGGTCTTTTCAGGATTTTGCATTTCTGGTGACTGATGGTTCCACCTAGACCCACAAACCAATCCTGTGGCCCCACCCAGAAGTAGACTCCCTGGCCTACCAAACTAACCTTGAAAAACTCTAGCCTTTGAATTTTGGGGACTAATTTGAGTAATAACACCATCTTCCATGTAGCATGTCCAGCCTCATGTCAATTAACTCTTTATTGTCATTTATATGACATTGTCATAGTGAATTGGTTTCATCTGTGCAGTGGATGGGAAGAACCCATTGGGTGGTTACAAAGTCACAAATGGACAATAAACATAAAAAATGGCTTATCTTTAATTGGGAAAATGCAAATTAAATGTGATGCCATTTTATACCCCAGATTTGCAGAAATGTCAGTATTGATGAGAATGCAGAATGACAAGAACTCATATACACTGTTGATGGGACTATGAATTGGTTCAAACTCGGATCTTACTATAATTACAGTGCTTACTAGTGCTAGGTACTCTTCCAAGTGCTTTATATATGTCAACTCATTGAACCACACGGAAAATATTTGTTGTAACCTAATTAAGTTGACAGTTTTCCTGTAGGAGAGTCTGCATTTCCACTACTAGGTGTAGACCCTAGAGCAATGGTCGCCAAACTTTTTGGCACCAGGAACTGGTTTCGTGGAAGACATTTTTTTCCATGGATTGGGGGTCGGGGGTGGGGAGCAGAATGGTGGTTTTTGAGAGGAAACTCTTCCGCCTCAGATCATCAGGAATTAGTTAGATTGTCATAAGGAGCATACAACCTAGACCCCCACAGGCACAATTCACAGTAGGGTTCGTGTACCGATGAGAACCTAATGTTGCAGCTGATCTGACGGGAGGGAGAGCACAGGTGGTAGTGCTCACTCACCTGCTGCTCACCTCTTGCTGTGTAGCCCGGATCCTAACAGACCTGTATGGGTCCATGGTCCGCAGGTTGGGGACTCCTGCAGGAAGTCTTGCAAATGAATGTCAGAAGACTTACTGCTTATAGCAGCATAGTTTATAGTAGTAAGAAACCAGAACAATTCAAATGTTAAGAGAAAACTGGATAAATAAATTGTGGTCAATTCATACGTTCATACTGAAAAAAAGAAGCGTCATAAAATATGTATGACAAGACATAATTTACATAAAAATGAAAGCCATATAAACATGATAGAGATGCCAGTGGGCTAAGGAACGTCCCCAGGTGCTAGTAGGACTTGAACCCTGGCCGCTGTCCAGGATCTTGACACTGTCTCAAGAAGGAATTTAAAGACTAGTCAGAAAATGGTGAAAGTATGGAGACTTATTGCCAAGTTAAAGTACACAGTCAAGAAAGGGGGGTGTGGGCATACTCGAGAGTGAGTCATGCACAGTGGGGTTTGGGGTTTCTGCCTATGGGTTTCTTTAACCAAGGGGTGGAATATTCATGAAGATTTCTGGAAGAAGGTAAAGATTTCTCAGAATTGTAGCGTCACACATTTTTACACCAAATATGGGTGTTCCTGAAACTGTCATGGTGCTGAGGGGTGTGTGGATGAGTATGTTAACTAGTGTACAATGAGGACCTAGGTGAAACCAGGTCAAGTCCAGTGCCATGTTGGGTCCAGTCGGTCTTAGCAGCTTGGCTCAGACCAATATTCTGTTTTTCAAGATCTTATTGGTTCCTAGCTTATGCAGACATTTCCACAGTTTCCTTTTTGCTAGTCACGTGAAACTGCTGCCTAGTATAATCTAGGTGCAAACACCCTTATTATTCCTGTCTAATGGGGCCAGTCCAACATTAAAATCAAATATCTGTCAAGTAGAAGAATATGGTCTAGGGATTCATTCATATTGAGAAAAACTGTGAAGAATCCCACGCCCCCAGGTTTATTAGGGTTCTCTAGAGATGCAGAACCAATAGGATAGAGAGAGAGAAAGAGAGAGAGAAGAGAAGATTATTATGGGAATTGGCTCATGACATTATGGATTACAAAAAGTCCCATGGTATGCCATCTGCAAATTGGAGAACTAGGAAAGTCAGTGGTATAATTCAGTCCAGCCAAAAACTAGGGGAAGAAGAACAGACTAGTTTAACTTCCTGGAGTTTGAAGGCCTGAGAACCAAGGAAGCTCCAGTGTTCAAGGGCGGGAAAAGATGAATAGCCCAGGTCCAGAAGAGAAAGAGAATTCACCCTCCCTCTGCCTTTCTGTACTGCCTGGGCCTTAACAAATTAAATGAGGCCCACTCACGTGGGTAGAGGCAGATCTTTATTCAGTTTACTGATTCTAATGTTAATCTCTTCCAGATGTACCCTCACAGACAAGCCCAGAAACGATGTTTTACTAGCTATCTGGGTATCCATTAGCTCCCTTGAGTAGACACATAAGAATAACCATCAAATCATGGGAATTAGAAAAACCAAATTCAGGGTAATGGTTGCCTCTGGGTGGAGAATGGGAAATGAGATACTGAAAATACACCAGGAAGTTTAAATGGTATTTCCTGGTAAAGCTTGCTTTCTTCAGCTGCATGCTAGGTTCAGGTGTTCATTCTATTTTTTATAGTATATATATCCACTACACATATCTGTCTATTTGAAATATTTTACAGTGTTCTTTATAAGTACTGCAGTGAAGAATGAGAGCATCTGAGAGCCCGCAAGGCCTCTGGAATAGTGCTGTGCATGCAGAGAGCACTGAGTGTTTACAGCAAAGGAAGCTAAGTTGACAGTTCTGGGAGCTAAGTTCACAATTCAAAGCGTTTCTCCCCCGTATTCTCTTCCTAAGTTTTATAGAGGTGACTCTTCAATGAAAATATGTAATATAACAAGTATTTTGACTAGCACTGTCAGTTCAGTTTATCTTCTTGCCAGAAGCTCTGCTGTAGTAAATACTTGTCAAGATGAAGGATTGATCAACTTGTGGCTCTGGAATAATCCTGCTCATTCCTTTTAGCATACTCACTTCCAAGATGATGATATATGCTAGAGAATTCTGTTTTGCTGGCTTTGCTCTTTCCTGGGGGTGAGGGCTGAAAGAGAGTTTTCTTTCTTGCCACTTTACCAATTTATTAGCTGCGTAAACTGTGTCTTAGCTTTGTCATCAATGGGATGGACATAACAAGGTGAGTGGTGATAAACATGTATCATCTACCTATCGGTTGCTTGCAGCAATGCCGATTTCAGCATGCGGAAAGCACTGTGTAAACCTTCATCATTATTATTGGTTGTATAGGGAGTATTAATTTTGAATAAAATTCCACAAATGGAAGCTATTTGAATAAACTGTAGTTCATCTTATGAAAACAAAGTGGATCTTTAACACTAGAAACATAATCATGAACTAGATAATGAAGGCTTGAGAACATAATTTAAAAATTCTCAAGTTTTTATTTCTAAATAGTGTTTTATATACAATTGTAATTTATAATTTTTTAAAATCTCAGCTTTTAAATTTACATCAGTCCCATGATGATTATGTAATAATACCTTAAATTTCATTTGATCTTCAAATCATACTTGGAAATGGGAATTATAATCCGCATTTTATAGATAAGCAAATCTGAATGCAGAAGGACCTGCAATAGTGATGGGCCCAGCCTGAGACTGGCAGGCTGGTGGCTTAAGTCCTAGACTAGGGTTCTTGCCTCAGTGGAAGAGCTGACTCACCAGCTTCCTCATTATTATAGATATTAAACTTTGAAATTGCAAACATTTCTGATTGCAGCTATATGCCAAGTTAGAAATGCCATGTTTGCTTTTGGTCTAAGATAATTGTATCAAATGTCTGTTTTGTATAAATGCCAATAAACTCTTATTTGCAGTTACAAAGAGCTGAGGTATATTAACATCTTCAATAGCAACTCAAGCTAAGAATACATTGAAATGTGTGCAGATAAACTCTGAAGGGAATTGTCTAGAAATGTGAAAAGCTAACTCTGATGTACTCTTTTTTAAGCTTCCATTTACTTTAATTTTTACAAACCGGTGTTTTGTTTGGGTTATAAAAGCAATACATCCTCATTACAGGATTTGAAAAATTTAAAAATTTACCCAAATTAAAAAAATTACTTTTCTCTTTACTCAGAAATAATGAACGCTTAATATTTTAAAGTACCACTTTCTAATTGGAGATACATATTACATGTATTTGTACACATCATATTGTATTACATTGTACAAAATATTTTTTCTAACATTTGCTTATAAACGTTTTCTCTTTAAATTATCATATTAAGACCAAATAGAATTTATCCCAGAGATGCCTATCCCAGAAACACAAATACAGCAAAACAACCACAGACAGTGAGTTGGAGCTGACCTGAGTGCCTTCCAGGGCAGAGGTGGTGTCATTGATCATTTCAGCTGAAATCAATAACAAATTTCATACCATCTATTTGAACTGGGTGACTTAGTTATAGGGAAAGCTGCTCACAAGGGGCACATAAATAATGAAGCAGTTATTATTTTGCAAATCTCTACCAAGAAACCAAGGGTAGATTCATGTTGGAGAGATCTCTGAAATTGTCTAAGGGATAAATGACCTCCCGGTGGTACTTCAAACACTTGCAGCTCTCCTATGACCATCCATAAGGTGCACGTGTTTCGGGAGGACGGCATGTTAAAGGAAGCTTTCAGCTTCCATGAAAAAGGACCATCCCAAAGGTGCACACTGTGCTCCTGGAGAGACCATTTTGTTTACAATTCTTGCTTTCCCTTGCCAAGTGGGACTTGCATTAGTCAGACAGCACAGGTTCGAAGTACCTCCAACGTAGGGTTCCTAGTTCAGTTGGAATATTTGGGTCTTGTCCTGTCCTTGGTTTTGGAGGGACTGTCTGAGGACAGTACCTCTTGTCTGTGTATACCACCAGCCAGCTGGCATTTGTCCACCCCATCTAAGGTTGCAAAAATCTCTCTTGTATAAATGAAATTCAGAGTTAAATAGTCCAGGGGTGGTATCTGTGTTTAACAAAGTCCCCAAGACTGAGGTCCAAGATGGCAGTGTCTTTGCTGCAGGCAGCAGAGTAGAGGAGATGAAGATGAAAGAAAATGGCATATGGGCCAAGTCCATAAAGAATGACCCTGGAAGCTGCCATAGGATGTTTGTGCTCACCTTCTTTGGCATAAGTGAGTCACATGGCCACACTTGAATTTTGGTTTTTATTCTGAGTATGCATAGTCCAGTTAAACATTGCATTACTATGGTAACAGGGGAGAATGGGTACTGGGAGACAAGGAGCAGTAACTAACACAGAAAAAGTTGTGCTTTACATGCAGGGAAGCGTCTTTGAAATTAAAAATCAGTGAGCAGCCGCCCCATTGTTAAGCATAACGCCATTACTAGTAGAATCAGTTACGTTAGAATAAATTCCTATTTTAATAATGATTAATTTCACATAGAAATGAAGCTAACTTCTAAAACTCAGGTGTTACTGACTTTAATGATCAAATTTTGGATTTAGGCTATAATTTGATACCATTATTTTTTTCTTTGTGGTGTAAGTTGGTATGCTCATTACTTTGTAATTTTCCTATAAAACTTAAACATGGTTTTATTCTTTATTCTTACTTTGCTAACCAATAGGTAATACATTTTTGAAAACAGGCAGAAATTGAAGACCATCTTTCTATCTATTGTGTTGAATCTTAACACATTCCACCTTTTTGTCCCTGCTTTTACCTTATTAGGTTTCTATGTCTTCAATTCCCTCTGAAATGCTGTTCAGGGACTAAAAAAAGGGGGAAGAAAAATTAAAGCACAGCTTAATCAGAATTTGTAATGGTTATGCATAATATTTTGGTTGATACTTATTTTTTCCTTTATTTAGCAAAAAAAAAAAAAAAAAAAAGCCGATAGCCATGTTTACATATATGGAAAATATCACTGTAGGTAAAGACAGTTCTCAGTATGCTTACTTTTTCTCCTTCCTCATATTGGGTTTATTTTTCCTGTCCTTCCATCAAAAACTTAACTGTTGGAGTACAGTTATTTGTCAGTGTGAAATTTGCGGTCTTAATATATGACAGCAGATGTACTGAGGAGGATTGGTTTGAGCTGTTGGATCCTGATCAGTGTACACCTGCTTCTTATATTATAGATTCCCTGATTGTCCAGCATGAAATCCACCTCTTCCATGAAACTTTCTCTGATCATTGATTTTTCTCCTAGTTAAAATGTTAAGTTTGGAAGGCATGACTGTAAAGTAAAAACAAAACAGAAACCCAGCCAGACAATCTCTAAGATCCTTTTCATTTCCAAAATTTTTCTTTTTTTTTTTTTTCTTTTTTTTTTGAGACAGACTCTTCCTCTGTCACAGGCTGGAGTGCAGTAGGTGATCTCAGCTCACTGCAACCTCCGCCTCCT
Organism: Aotus nancymaae; assembly: GCF_030222135.1. Lineage (NCBI taxonomy): Eukaryota > Metazoa > Chordata > Mammalia > Primates > Aotidae > Aotus > Aotus nancymaae. The sequence goes on along the minus strand of NW_026988423.1, from coordinate 8,523,011 downwards.
GGGCTCAAGCAATTCTCCTGCCTCAGTCTCCTGAGTAGCTGGGACTACAGGTGCATGCTACTACACTAGGCTAATTTTTTGTATTTTTAGAAGAGACAGGTTTTCACTGTGTTATTAGGATAGTCTTGATCTCCTGACCTTGTGATCTGCCCACCTCAGCCTCCCAAAGTGCTGAGATTACAGGCATGAGCCACCGTGCCCGGTCCCCAGAGATTTTTTGATTGAAGGTCTATACAATTAAAGGATTTGTCTCCTTCAAAGTGATCACATGGTGCCAACTTTGCTGAGATGTTGGAAATTTCTTTTTTGAGTTTCCATGAGAACCTTTGGAGAAGAACTTCTCCAACTATCCTCAATGATTAAAAAAAAAAAAAAAAAAAAAAAAAAAACATGTTTTGAGGATAAGTTTGATTTGGGGAGCAATCTAAAATCATTTGGAGACAAATCTGATGATTAAGTTGTCAGGAAACAATTTTTAGTCATTGATTTAATAAATGTGTTTTGAGCTCCAATAAAAGCAAGTGCCATAAACAAAAACCCAAAATGTATGCTTCCTGCTCTTAAGAGGCTTAATGTGTAAGAGGGTCAAAATCGAGGTGAAATGATTGATTTTCTTGAATTAAATATTCTTCATATTGTAGTACTTTGTTTTCTGTTTTTTTGTGTGTGTCTCCCAAAGATCAAATGCCGTCTCGCACTTTGTGAACTCTTTAGCCGCCTTCCTGACAGGGCTCCTGTGTGCTCAGAGCTTCCTAAGATAGGTGGGAAATGATAACTCACCCAGACTTTGACACAGTGGAAATAAATACATAGAAACCACATGGAAGACGCCCGAGTAACTGGAGTGACTTCTGTTTCCTTACTTTAGTCTCTATATCTCTTTCAGAAATTATAGCAGAATGTCTCAGGATAAAAACTAAAACCCCCAAAGAATTACTGGTTAGGAATATTAAATTTCCACTTCTTCCGTTTAAAATTTTTCTTTCCATGTATACATGTGTGAGATTGGCAAAACTGAAAGCAGCACAGAGGGCTGGCGGGAAGTACGTGAATGCTGATGTTTTCTTCTCCTTGAACGTATGGTTTTCTATTTGTCTTTGCCTTTTCAATTCTGCCTTTTTCTTGTCATTCTGTGCTGTCTAGGACATCCAAACGGTGTAGAAGTGATGAGCTTTGTCTTGTTCCTCATTTTAAAGTGAGTGCCCTGTTTCCCCATTAAAAATGATCTTTGTTATAGGTTTTACATAGATATCCATTATTTGTGAAAAGAAAGTCCCTTCAATTCCTGGCTAGCCAAGATTTTTATTTTGAAAATTATCATATCATACTCACCAACTACATGGCTATGATGTATTTTTTGGGAGCGATTCCAACATCTGTGATCTCTGAGGACCAAAAACTATCGTTTGTTGCTTCTAATGGATTAAGAATCTCAAATACTGGGTCTTTCTGAAGCTTTAGAGAGGCTCCCTGCAGTTCACATTCATAAAACAAAAAAATTCCCCTTATTTTTGGTTATATATTAAAAACATGTACTGTGTAGGTGACAAATACAGGTTAGTGGGTGTCTCTTTGGAGGAAGAAATGAAAGTTCTGCTGAAGGGAAACATGAAGGACTCTGATTTTGAAACAATTTTTAAGATTTGAAATTTCTTTAAAAAATCTAAAGCAAACACCATAACATCTAACATTTGTTCATTTGAGGAGGAAAATAAATTTATTTATAAAATCTTTTCAAAGTAAGTTTTTTTAAAAAGAAAAGAAAAAAGCCTACTGTTACTAATTATTTTTGATTAGTTTCTCCTTTCCCTGGAATCCCACAGCCCTTTGCTATGTGCCACATAACTCTTATTTCATTGTGCTAGAATTTTTCTCCATATGGGCATTTTTAATGTATTGTTTCCCAGTTTTAACCAAAAAGCTGGTATAACAATATTAATATCAGATTTAAAAATTTACAGTGCAGAGACTGTTTTTACATGTTTCACTGTCCTATCAGCTTTTAAATCTCTCAAGAGCAGAGACTGTATTATCTATCTTTATATTTCTGGAATCTGGCCAGTATCTGGCTTATGTTATTTTGCTGAGTATAAATGCAAACATTCATAAGCATGAGGTTTGGCATCATATCAGTTAAAGACCTATGCTTCTTTATTAAGTAATTTTATGTCATTGCACTGAATGCATTTCTGTAATGAATTAAAATTTTTCACTGGATGGGGATGTGGTAGGAAGAGCTAGCTAGCCCTCCACACTCATCTCTTTTTTTGAGTACCCAGCTGACTACATTTCCTAGCCGCCCGAGACACTATGTATACCCATGTAATCAGGTTCTCTCTAATGGAATGTATACATAATGATGCGTGACATTTCCAGACGTGGCCCACAAAAATGTTCCATGTGTATTCATCCATGCTTTTCCCTTTCTAGCTGATTGTAATGTCAACATCAAGCCTTGAAAGCTATATGTTTAAGGTGGCAGGACTGACATCATTCTCTGTTTCTGTGATTACATGGAGAAGACCTGACCCAGAAAACTGGACATCTCATCTAGACTATTACTTGAACAAGAAATAACCAGATATAACAAGAAATATGTTAAGACATTAAATTTTTTTTTTTTTTTTTGAGACAGTGTCTCACTCTGTCGCCAGGCTGGAGTGCGGTGGTGCGATCTCTGCTCACTGCAACCTCTGCTCCCAGGTTCAAGTGATTCTCCTGCCTCAGGCTCCTGAGTAGCTGGGATTACAGGCATGCACCACCACACCCTTGTATTTTTAGTAGAGACGGGATTTCACCATGTTGGTCAGGCTGGTCTTGAATTCCTGACCTTGTGATCCACCTGCCTTGGTCTCCCAAAGTACTGGGATTACAGGTGTGAGCCACCGTGCCTGGCCAGGACACTGAAATTTTGGAAGCTATTTGTTCCTGTTTATTAGCCTATCTTAACCAATAAAGAAATACAAAATGTAAAATACTGTGTAGATAATCTTAGGCAAGTCATGCAACCTCTAGGCCTTAATCTCCTCATCTGTGAATGAGAATAATTCTACTTTGAGTTTAGAAAATTAAAAGATATATGATATGAAATATTTTTATAAACCCTTGGCTACAGTTAGTCATAATAACTAAAAAGGGAAATGTTTAAATAAGGCTTTAAATCTTTATAATAGACTTAATACTTAAAAAAAAAGTTTTAGGATGCTGCCACTCTTAAATCTTTCAATGTTCTCTAATTGCATGTTTAAAACAAAGTTTAAACTCTTGTGCGGTACTCAGAGTCCTGATAAACACTTCATCTTTTCAAATTTTCTACCACTGGTCATTTCTGCATTCTACCCTCTATGCTCTTCGACTCCACCAGGCTTTTTACAATTCCCAGGATATGGTAGATTTCCACCCCTCCATGTCTCCTGATGCTGCTTCACGCCCTGAAATGTCCTCCTCCTTTGCTTGTTGACATTTTATCCATTGTTCAAAGCTCAGCTCTAATAGTCTCTCTCCTGCTCTGTCCTTTTCTCTAGAAAAAAATTAGGATCATCTACCTCCATATTCTTACAGGATTTCATGATTACTACCTAGCAAACTGTAGGTTGGTTTTATGTCTCCTTAGACCATTCACTCAACAAATTTTGTGATTCCTATTATGCACCAGGTACTAGTACACGTAATAAGGATACAGCAGTGAACATGGGTATGCAGATAAGGATGTATTTCATTGTTTAGCACATTGTATGTACTGTAACTGGGAACTATGTAATTGGCTAAACACTTGCTGAACACAAGGGTGTGTCAGTTGCAAAGTACTGCCTCTCAACTCCAAATCACCCTTTAATATCTGCCCTGCAATAATGTGCAGAATTCCTTTAAGCATTTCCCTTTAAGATGATGAGTACGATGTTAAGCTTTCTTGGTAGAGCAAGCTGGAGGGACAATGCAGGAGAGGCAGCAGCTTTTCCTGCTTGGTACAGTGCCTACAATATTGGTCAGTGGTATAGGTGGTAGGACAGTAGTCTGTGTCTAGCCACGCACCCAGAGCATGGTCCCTTGTTGATGCCACAGGTCCAGCGCAGTTTAGTTGTCATCCTGCAGCTCACCTAATACAGACACTCTGTGAGCCAGGCCTCCGGCCTTCCTTGGAGCTCCCATTCCCTTTGGGTGTGCACATCCCACCCTATGGTCTATGGCTCACAACGTGAGAGGGTTGCATTCCAGCTTTTCCTGCAGTCTGTGACTGCAGATGAGCTCTGGCCTAGGAAAACCAGTAAACATCTCTGCCATCAATGGACTGGGACTATATGTTTTCTGATGAGGTCTGATCCCCAAGCTTTGGAAGGGTCCCCTTGCAAGTATGTTCTGCCTGGCTACCCCCTTTAGCCCTGGGGTACCAAATAGTTTTCTTACATCTCATACTCTTTTTATTAATATCACAGCTTAGTAAGTGTTTATATTAAACTTCCCTGTTTAAATCATATCCTGATGGAATCCAGACAGCTACACAATGAAAATTTGTTATGATTTCAGAATCCAATTCAGAATGCTCAACCATTTTAAGATTAGAATATAAAATATATTTAAGCTTCTAGCAATTACAGAATTTTACTGTTTCTTAGGAAGAGATGGTAAAAAGTGACAAATATGAGAGATCATAATTTGATTCTCTTTGATTTTCTTTTTAGTAAAATTCTATTTTTTTTTGAGACAGAGTTTCACTCTTGTGGTCCATGCTGGAGTGCAATGGTGCAATGTCAGCTCCCTGCAACCTCCGCCTCCTGGGTTCAAGCAATTCTCTTGCCTCGGCCTCTCAAGTAGCTGGGATTACAGGTGCATGCCACCATGCCTAGCTAGTTTTTGTATTTTTAGTAGAGACGGGGTTTCACCACGTTGGCCAGGCTGCTCCCGAACTCCTGACCTCAGGTGATCTGCCCGCCTTGGCCTCTCAAAGTGCTGGGATTACAGGCGTGAGCCCACTGCTCCAGCCTCTTTTAGTACAATTCTTATCTTGATTTCTTTGCTATTATTTCTCATTTCTTTAGAATTACTTTGAGATGCTATTACTGTATTCTTAATTTACATTTTTAAAATATATATATTTAAATACATTCTTTTAAAAACACATTTTTTCCTCTCATTTTATCTTTGGTTTCTCCTCTAAGTATATAACTTTTCATTGATATGACTTACTTGTTTTATACAACTATTAAAAATATAAGCCTCAGTTCTTAGAATTTGCTGCAAGGACAGAGCTGCAAATAACTTTATAGGATACTGAAATGTTTATCAACAGTATTTTTGGTTCCTTAGCTTTCAGGGAATCTTGTAGAGCTAAAATACTAGCTCCCATAAGGAATACAGAAATACAGGTTAGGTGGGGTGGCTCATTCTTGTAATCCTAGCACTCTGGGAGGCTAAAGCAGGTGGATCGCTTGAGCACAGGAGGGTGAAACCAGCCTGGGAAACGTGGCAAAACCCCGTATCCACAAAAAATACAGAAATTAGCTGGGCATGGTGGTGCACCTGTAGTCCCACCTACTCAGGAGGCTGAGATTGAGCCCATGAGGTTCAGGCTGCAGTGAGCCGTGATCGCACCACGGCACTCTATGCTGGGCAACAGAGCGAGACCCTGTCACAAAAAACAATAATAACCCTAAAAAGCTTAAAGTTTAATTACCAGAATTTATCTTCCATTATTATGTCACCTGAATTATTCATATTTGAATTACCTTAGGATATTAGTTATAATTTATAATGATAATTACATATTTGTATATTGTAATATAATCATACTCAGATTGATACTTTTATGCATTCATTATAACTTTAAAATATAAATTCTTCAGTATGTAAAAAGAGTCATGGGAAGACTAAAAAATTATGAATGTTCTTATATTTTATTAAATAATTATGACACAGAAATGACAGCCAAAATATTTATTATTACTTTAATACATCACTTAAAAATCTCTGACCTAAAACAAGCTTTTGAGCCACTGGAAAAATGAACTTCCTCACAGAAATATTTAATATTATCCAAAGAATACTCTGTTTTAACAATAACTCCATTTATTACTTTAAAAGATGCACAGTGCTGCTTTTATACATTAAATAAAATTTGATAAGATCAACAACATCAGGTAACTATATGCTAATATTTTGAACTAACATTTTAAATGTAGACTGATGACATGTTTTACTTAAAGCTTAAAGAATCAATGTTTCCTTTTGTGAAGATGGCTGTTGTTGCCATTAGAGTCTACTGGTTTTTTAGGAATAGAGCTGCTCCACACTGGATCCACTGGTCTTGGTTGCCCCCACATGGAACATCAATGTTGGTAACCACACGATCCCTTTCAGCACTTGTGTAAACAGGCAAAGAGATGCACTCATCCAGGGAATATGGACCACATGCATCCTGTTTAAAATATAACTTGTTATGAAATACAGCAATGCACTTTTTGGAAACATTATTAGATAACCAAGGAAACAAACATATTAATATTTTATTATGAAGAGTTTTAAAGATTGATATGATAAACCCCTGTCATCTCCCTGCAACAAAACGAAATACATGGCCTATCGTGTTTTATTTACAACCTCTCCCTAGCCCCAAATATTGGAGTATTTTGAACAGCACCTTACAATTATAAAATTTCACCTATAAATATTTACATATATATGTCTATAAATAAACTATAACCATTGTAAGTATTATCACATAGGATAAAATTACCAATAATTCTTTAATATTACCACACATACATTATCTCCTGTTTTAAAGAGTTTTTCTATTAGAATCACAATTTAAATAAAGCCTATGCTTTGCAGTTTGTTGAAATGTCTCTTAAGTCTCCCAAATCTAAGTTTTTCCTCCTCTTTTCCTAGTAATTTGTTTGCCGAAGAAACTATACCAAATATAGTTTGGTATAAAAAAGCCCATATTCTGACTTTTTAAAGTTACATTCCCATGGTATCACATTGGTCTGTCTCCTTGTATTCCTATAAACTGGATCTAGAGGTGAGCTCAGACTCAATTTTTGGAAAATACTGCATAGATAGTACTGGATATTTCTATCAAGCAGCATATGTGTGGTTGACTCTCTTTTTCAGCTCTCAGAGGCCATTGATATAATCATTTTTCATTCAAGATTACACATGAGGTAATCTAATTCTGTCATTCCTTCTTCATTTCCAAGCACAAATATATCTATAAAGAGAAACTTGTACTTACCAATTTTTTGTTCATATAGGAAAAACTGGATTAATGCTTCTTTCCCTTTATGTGTTTTCAAAACAATGAATGTTTCCTAATATACTCTAAAGGTGACCAATGACCACCACTCCTTTTAAAAAACGTCATTATGAACTGGTGGATTTAACCATATGTGATGTGTTTTAATGCGACGCAGTCGCTGTTGCATTGGTGTTCAAATTGCCAGTCTTTACTCAGGGGGAGCTTTTAAAGTTGGCTTCTGAGTTTTGATACGTCCCCAGTTGTCTCTTCAATAGTTTCACTGCCTTTCTAGTGTGACAAATAGTATTATACAAGCTCTTCTTTTATATTTCCTGCCCTAGAAATTAGTCATTAATTGGATGATTCCTGGTTCCTTTCAAGAGAAATTGTATTAGAGACCATAATTTGGGTGCTAGGAATAATTAATCATTTTCATTTTGTGATGTTTCAGTGACTGGAGCTTAGAAATCAGTATTTTTTTTTTTTAAATCATGAGTTTGTATTTCCAATTCAAATTTAGGATTAGCAGTTTTACTGAATTTATTTGATTTTATTCAATTAATTCTTACTTACTTTGCAGAGTTGGATGGAACTTAAGAGGCAAGCTAGACCCATTCTAAAATATTAGAAAAGTGACAAATCAGAAGCCCACAGAGAATTTACCCATGGTAACCTAGTTAGGAAGTGGCAAATTTATAAATAATTATAGTTGACAAAACACTCTGGTATATGAATGTTAGCAACCAATGTCTCTTTTTCTGTTACTTTCCAAAATAGAATAAAATAGCATTTATGGAAATAAATTATTTTCAGGCCCTGGAGTACTTGTCTAGGAGCTCCTGACCCAATAGAGGTTAGTCTCTGAACATCAGTTTTCCTATTATAAAAAGACATGACATTTGCCCACCTCACAGGATGTGGAAAGAATCAGATGTCATATTAAAGAGGTCCAGATGTAAGTATTATTTATCCACATATCTCTAATTCTTTGAACTGCCTTTTCCTTATTCCTACTAATTCTCAAATCAACTAGAAAAAAAAATCACCCTTTTGGCAGCTACTACGTCTTGAATGCTGCTATGATAGAAATAAAATATTTTTCTTTCATAGAAAATTAAGACTTTCTACTTTTAAGCCTAAGTGGGCATCATATGAAATTTCACTATCGTTTCCAATCTTGCTACTCCCTCTCTCTCTCTCTCACACACACACACACAGACACACATGCGCACGCGCACACACCCCCCCCAACACCTGTTCTGACTCTTCTGGCCCTTGATATAAATCAGTAGGTCCCCTGAAAAATTATTCATTCCTAACATTGTTAAATCTTAACCTGATTTACATATAACAAAATATATTCATTAGGTAGAGTCATTCCCAAGTAGATAAAAACATCATCTGTCTTGAATATTTATTTATTTATTTGACTTTAGGTTCATACTATATCTGGTATTTCTCCCCATGTTATCCCTCCTCACCCTCCCCAACCTCCAACTGTCTCTCCCCTACCCCCACAACTGCCCCCAGTGTGTGATGCTCTTCTCCCTGAGTCCACGTGTTCTCATTGTTCAACACCCACCTATGAGTGAGACCATGCGGTGTTTGGCTTTCTGTTCTTGTGTCAGTTTGCTGAGAATGATAGTTTCCAGATTCATCCAAGTCCCTACAAAGGACATGAACTCATCGTTTTTTATGGCTGCATAGTATTCCATGGTGTGTATGTACCACATTTTCTTTTTTCTTTTTATTTTATTTTATTATTTTATTTATTTATTTATTTTTATGTACTACATTTTCTTAGTCCAGTCTATCATTGATGGGTGTTTGAGTTGGTTCCAGGTCTTTGCTATTGTACACAGGGCTACAGTGAACATACACATACATGTATCTTTACTGTAGAATGATTTATAGTTCTTTGAGTATATGCCCAGTAATGGGATTGCTGGGTCAAATGGAATTTCTATTTCTAGATCCTTGAGAAATCGCCACACTGTCTTCCACAGTGGTTGAGCTAATTTATATTCCCACCAACTTTGTAAGTGTTCCTATTTCTCCACATCCTCTCTAGCATCTGTTGTCTCCAGATTTTTTAATGATCGCCATTCTAACTGGTGTGAGATGGTATCTCAATGTGGTTTTGATTTGCATTTCTCTAATGACCAGTGATGATGAGCATTTTTTCATGTTTGTTGGCTTCATATATGTCTCCTTTTGAAAAGTGTCTGTTCATTTCCTTTGCCCACTTTTGAATGGGTTTGTTTGTTTTTTTCTTGTATATTTGTTTTAGTTTTTTGTAGATTCTGGTTATTAGCCCTTTGTCATATGGGTAGATTGCAAAAATTTTTTCCCATTCTGTTGGTTGCTGATTTGCTCTGATGATGGTTTCTTTTGCTGTACCGAAGCTCTGAATTTTAATTAGATCCCATTTGTCTATCTTGACTTTTATTGCCATTGCCTATGCGTATGTCCTGAATGGTTTTGCCTAAGTTTTCTTCTAGTGTTTTTATGGTATATTTATGTTTTAATCTTTAATCCATCTGGAGTTAATTTTAGTGTATGGTGACAGGTAGGGGTCCAGTTTCTGCTTTCTACACACTGCTAGCCAGTTTTCCCAATACCATTTATTAAACAGGGAATCCTTTCCCCATTGCTTGTATTTGTCAGGTTTGTCAAAGATCAGATGGTTGTAGATGGGTGGCATTGCCTCCGAGGCCTCTGTTCTGTTCCATTGGTCTATGTCTCTGTTTTGGTACCAGTACCATGCTGTTTTCATTACTGTAGCGTTGTAGTATAGTTTGAAGTCCAGCAGTGTGATGCCTCCAGCTTTGTTCTTTTTGCTTAGGACTGTCTTGGCTATGCGGGCTCTCTTGTGATTCCATATGAAGTTTAAAGTGGTTTTTTCCAGTTCTGTGAAGAAGGTCATTGGTAGCTTGATGGGGATAGCATTGAATCTATAGATTACTTTGGGCAGTATGGCCATTTTCATGATATTGATTCTTCCTAACCATGAGCATGGAATGTTTTTCCATCTGTTTGTGTCCTCTCTTATTTCATTGAGCAGTGGTTTGTAGTTCTCCTTGAAGAGGTCCTTTACATCCTTTGTTAGTTGTATTCCTAGGTATTTTATTCTCTTTGTAGCAATTGTGAATGGCAGTTAGCTCATGTTTTGGCTCTCTTTAAGTCTGTTATTAGTGTGTAGGCATGCTTGTGATTTCTGCACATTGATTGTGTATCTTGAGACTTTGCTGAAGTTGCTTATCAGTTTGAGAAGATTTTGGGCTGAGACAATGAGGTCTTCTAGAAATACAATCATGTCATCTGCAAATAGAGATAATTTGACTTCCTCCTTTACTAATTGAATACACTTTATTTCTTTTTCTAGCCTGATTTCTCTGGCTAGAACTTCCAATACCATATTGAATAGGAGTGGTGAGAGAGGGCATCCTTGTCTAGTGCCTGATTTCAAAGGGAATTCTTCCAGCTTTTGCCCATTCAGTATGATATTGGCTGTAGGTTTATCATATATAGCTTTTACCATTTTATGATATATCAATACCTAGTTTATTGAGAGTTTTTGGCATGAAGGGCTGTTGAATATTGTAGAAGGCCTTCTCTGCATCTATTGAGATAATCATGTGGTTTTTGTCTTTGGTTCCATTTATGTGATGGATTACATTTATGGATTTGCTTTTGTTGAACCAGACTTGCATCCCCGGGATGAAACCTACTTGATCGTGATGGATAAGCTTCTTGATGTGCTGTTTGCTGCTATTTTATTGAAGATTTTTGCGTCGATGTTCATCATGGATATTGGCCTGAAGTTTTCTTTTTTAGTTGAGTCTCTGCCTGGTTTTGGTAACAGGATGATGTTGGTCTCATAAAATGAGTTAGGGAGGATTCCCTGTTTATGTATTGTTTGATACAGTTTCAGAAGGAATGGAACCAGCTCTTCTTTGTATGTCTGGTAGAATTTGCTTGTGAACCCGTCTGGACCTGGACTTTGTTTGGTTTGTAGGCTCTTGATTGCTGCCTCTACTTCAGCCCTTGTTATTGGTCTATTCAGGGTTTCAACTTTCTCCTGGTTTAGTCTTGGTAGAGTACAAGTGTCTAGGAATTTATCCATTTCTTCCTGGTTTACTGGTTTATGTGAATAGAGCTGTTTGTAGTAATCTCTCATGGTAGTTTGTATTTCTGTGGGATCAGTGGTGATATCCCCTTCATCGTTTTTTATTGCATCTATTTGATTCTTCTCTCTTTTCTTTTTTATTAATCTGGCTAGCAGTCTATTTTGTTGGTCTTTTCAAAAATCAGCTCCTGGATTTATTGATTTTTTGAAGGGTTTTTTGTGTCTCTATCTCCTTCAGCATTTCTCTGATCTTAGTTATTTCTTGTCTTCTGCTAGCTTTTGAGTTTTTTTTGATCTTCCTCCTCTAGCTGTTTCAATTTTGATGATAGAGTGTCAATTTTAGATCTTTCCTTGTTTCTCATGTGGGCATTTATTGCTATAAATTTCCCTCTAGACACTGCTTTAAATGAGTCCCAGAGATTCTGGTACGTTGTGTCTTCATTCTGATTGGTTTCGAAGAACATCTTTATTTCTGCCTTCATTTCATTGTTTATCCAGTTGACATTCAGAAGCAAGTTGTTTAGTTTCCAAGTGGTTGTGCAGGTTTAAGTGTGTTTCTTCATCCTGAGTTCTAGTCTGATTGTGCTGTGATCTGATAGACTGTTATGATTTTCATTCTTTTGCATTTGCTGAGGAGGGATTTGCTTTCAATGATGTCGTCCATTTTAGAGTAAGTGCAATGTGGTGCTGAGAAAAATGTATATTCTGTGGATTTGGGGTGGAGCATTAGATCCACTTGGTCCAGCTCTGCAGTCAAGTCCTGGATATCCTTGTTAATTTTCTATCTCGTTGATCTAATATTGACAGTGGAGTGTTGAAGTCTCCCACTATTATTGTGTGGGAGTCTAAATCTCATTTTAGGTCTTTAAGAACTTGCTTTATGTATCTGGGTGCTCCTGTGTTAGTTGCGTATATATTTAACTCTTCTTGTTGGAGTGATCCTTTTACCATTATGTAGTGTCCTTCTTTGTCTCTTGATATTTGTTGGTTTGAAGTCCATTTGACAAGGATTACAACCCCTGCTTTTTTTTTGTTCTCTATTTGCTTGGTAAATCTTCTTCCATCCCTTTCTTTTGAGTCTGTGTGTCTTTGTAAGTGACATGGGTTTCCTGAATACAGCACACTGATGGGTTTTGACTTTTTATCCAGTTTGCCAGTCTGTGTCTTTTGATTGGGGCGTTTAGGCCATTTACATTCTATGTTATTATTGTTATGTGTGAATTTGATCCTGCATTTTGTTACTGGCTGGTTTTCTTTCCCATTAGTTGACTCATTTTCTTCATTGCATTTTTGGTCTTTGCCCACTGGCTTGCTTTTGCAGTGACTGGTACTTGTTCCTTTCTGTGCTTCGTGTTTCTTTCAGGAGCTCTTGTAGGGCAGGTCTGGTGGTGACAAAATCTCTCAGTAATTGCTTGTCCATAAAGTATTTTATTTGTCCTTCACTTACGAAACTTAGTTTGGCTGGATATGAGATTCTGGGTTGAAAGTTCTTTCCTTTAAGGATGTTGAATATTGGCCCCCACTCTCTTCTGGCTTGTAGGGTTTCTACTGAGAGATCTGCTGTGAGTCTGATTGGCTTCCCTCTGTGGGTGACCTGACCTTTCTCTCTGGCTGTTCTTAGCATTTTCCCCTTCATTTCAACCCTGGTGAATCTGACAATTATGTGTCTTGGGGTTGCTCTTCTTGAGGAATGTATTTGTGGAGTTCTCTGTATTTCTTGAATTTGAAATTTGGCCTGCCTTGCTAGGCTTGGGAAATTCTCCTGGATAATATCCTGGAGTGTATTTTCCAGCTTGGATTCATTGTCCTCATCATATTCAGGTACACCGATCAAGCGTAGGTTAGGTCTTTTCACATAATCCCATATTTCTTGGAGGCTTTGTTCATTTCTTTTCACTCTTTATTCTCATCTTACCTTCTCTTTTTATTTCATTGAATTGATCTTCAATCTCTGATATCCTTTCTTCTGTTTGATCGATTTGGCTATTGAAACTTGTGTTTGCTTCATGTAGTTCTCATGCTGTGTTTTTCAGCTCCAGCAAGTCATTTATGTTCTTCTCTAAGTTGGTTATTCTAGTTAGCATTTCGTCTAACCTTTTTTCAAGGTTTTTGGTTTCTTTGCATTGAGTTAGAATGTGTTCCTTTAGCTCAGAAAAGTTTGTTATTATCCACCTTCTGAAGCCTGTTTCTGTCAATTCGACACACTCCTTCTCAGTCATGATGTGATCCTGTGTTGTTGAGGAGTTGTGATCCCTTGAAGGAGAAGAGGTCTTTGATGGTTTCATCTTTTTTTGTGCGTTTTTTTCCCATTTTTATGGGTTTACCTGGCTGTGGTGTCAGGGAGCTGCTTAATGAGGTCGCTTGTCCACCTGTGGAAGTGCTACTGGGTTTCTAGGGACTCCTTCAGGTTACTAGGGAAGCTTCCTGTGTCTTTTTTGTTTATACTGGGAGATTAGGCCCGCCTCTTCCGCTGACCTGCAGGTGCTGCTGGGTTGTCAAGAACGCAGTCCCGTTGCTATGTAGGCTTCTTTTTTGTTAAAACATGTAGCCCAGTCCCACCCCTCTAATGGTGGGTTGTGCCCTTCCTCCACTGGGCTGGATCATTCAGGGTTGAACTCAGACTGTGGCACTGGCTGCACAACCTGCTAGAGTCAGAGCTTCAGCTCTCTGGGGTTTGTAGGGGAGGGTAGGGACCTGCCCAGTAGCACCCTGTCATCTCCCACTTTCAGCTTCCTCTCTCTCCAGTCATAGGGTAGGGGCCTGCCCAGCTGCTCCCGCTTACAGCTCCCTCTCTCTCTGGGTGGTGGGAGGGGGCAATAGCTCAGTCCGCAGGTTCTCCCGGCCGCCCTTTGGGCTTATGTGTCTGTTTAGGTCTGTGTGCCAATCTGGGACACTGTCCTGGATTGTTACTCAACTCCGTGCTTGTAATTCCACACGCTTGACTGGCAAAGATTCCCTGTTCTGTGTATTGCTGAGGCTTTGGGGGAAGCGCTGTATCTGGACTGGAGTGCTAGAGGGGTAGCCTCCAACTCGCTAGTCAGATGCACTTTCTGGGTGAAGCAGCACCCCTCCCTGCCTTGGTCTGCCCTGAGTGGGCTTTGTTCACCGTCAGACCGGACCTATTTAAATGCACCTGGTACCTTGGTTGGAGCTAAGAGATCTCTGGATTTCTGCATCTCTCCCGCTGGGTGTTGTGCGCTGGAGTTGTATCTGTTCAGCCATTTTGGATCCCACAAGCCTGTCCTGAATTTTTCTAATTATCTGTTTGCACTGATGATCTTGTCAGTTATTCAGCCACTCATTTAACAGCATTTTATATGCTAATGTTGTGCCTAGAATTGTAAAGACTAAGCATTTCAGTACGTACACAAATAGAGAAAATCTCCTTTGAATTTTTACTTTAGGAAACAAAATACACACATTTCAAATACCTAGAATATTTGTTTTGAAAAAATATACACTTTAGAAAATCAAAATAAAGAAAATGCTACTCTGGAATACGTTAACCTAACAGGGATTCATGGAGGTTGAACTTCAGAAAAAAAAAATGTGGGATTTGGAATAAAAAGAGAATTTTCAACTTTTATCAGTCACCAACTAATCTCTTCCCTCTTGTTCAATTCTGCTTAAATGGCAAAGTTTTAGGAAATCAAAAACTACTGTAATTGTTATGAGTCCTTAGCCAATCTTAGAAGGTAAAGCCTAGTGCGAGCATTCCTTTACATTCTTTGGCAAAGAACAGACAAAACTCACATATTCATTGGGCTGAAGTGATCTGAATCTATGATTGTCTATTTTTAATCCCAGGAAAGGTCTTAAATTATCTTTTTCTGACACCGGATATTTGCTTTGCTTTCCATTACTTCTATGATCAAAAATGAAATACAAATATCACAATGAAATGTTTTATAATGTTATTCCTTTCTCGTCAGGAAATTATCTCTATTATCTCGATGTAAAGAAAATTTCTCTTTAAATTAGGAACTTAATAATGATTATTATAACTTTATTAAGTTGTTTTTTTTTTTGCATATTCCCTAACAGTTTAATTGTTTTTGTATATATTTCCAAATACTTCCAAACCTTTTACTTGTAGGCTTTGTTTGTTTTACAGCCAGGGTACAAATCTTTCTTTCAAACTTTGTGTTTTAAAGCAAAGCAACATAGTGGCTTTTTGATATTTTGTCACTTCTCAAAATCTCTTAAGTGGTAAATGTTACTTCTGTAAAAAAGTTAAATACACTTGCTCTTAAGTCATTAATAAATAAATGCTCACAGTAGAAGCAGGGGCAAGCATTTTTGGCATTCTCACTATTAGCACAATATTTTGTGTACATGGAAGTTCTGTGAATACTGCTTAACTGAATTAAATTTTGATGACCCAATTCCCTCTATAATATGTTTATCAGTGAAACATAAGACACTGTTGGGCTGAAGCATTTGAATGAAACTAAAATTTTATTAATAACTATGAACAAACACCCAGTGTTCAATTAATGCAAAAAAGGAGATATATTAGGAAAACTTCAAATAATTCACTTTATATTTCCTCTCAACAAAGTTTTGTGCAATTACAATTTAATAACTCAAAACCTATAGATTGTGATTACTCTAAAATGGTTGATGTGTTTGAATACCATGTTTTTATTAAAACAGAAACTGATCCAGTTAGCTCTGTTCAATAAGGAGGCTAAAATTTGAAATTTTACACTCATTTGAATTAGCTTTTCATAAAAAAAAAAAACCTGCTTTATGTGAATAAGCATCTGGCATAATTTTTCTGCTTTCCTGAAGTATCCAAGAAAAGCCTGAATGTCTCACAACAAAATTTGCCCATGCTTTCGGTAAAATGACTTAAAAGCATACACTCTACAAATGGCAAGCAATACAGAACTATATGAAAGAAGACAATGCATTTTTTCAAAGACAAAATGGTGACTAAGTAGTCCCCTCTTATCTGTGGGGAATGTGTTCCAAGGCCCCAAAGGATGCCTGAAACTGGATGATGCCAAACCCTATATATATGTTTCTTCCTGAACATACATATCTAGGATAATTTATAAATTAGGTATAGTAAGATATTAACATCAGTAATAAAATAGAACAATTATAACAATATACCATAATAATATAGTTACATGAATATGGTTTCTCTCTCTCAAAATACCTTATTGTGCTATATTCATTTATTATTTGACTGTGGGTAACTGAAACTGCAGATACAGAGAGACTACCGTGTTAGATATCACTTAGTTAACAAACAGGAAAAAGCAAGAAAAAACAAAACTAAACAATGAAAACAAAATTATTAGATTACTCATGTTAGATATTTGGCCAATTTTAATTGAATTTCATTATCACAAAACACATGAAAACAAAATATTCATCAGTTTATGCACAGTTCAACTTATTCTAACACATGATTTCTGAATGTTTATGAATCAAGTCAATGAATAGTTTTTTTAGAAGAGGAAATAATAGGAAATCAGAGTTCTAATGCATGTATGAGTAGCACAATTTAGTGATACAACTCTGGGGAAAAAAAAATCTCAAAATAGGAAACAAAACAGCTTGCCACCAATGAATACTCTGAAAGACTTTGTTCCGTCAAGAATGTCTAGCTATATTTTTAAATGTATATTAGTAAAGATGATATACTTCTCTTATTTTTCAATAATATAGTGCTAACAGCACTACTTTCATAATAAGTCCTTGAAGCAGAAAAACAATCACTCAAAATATGTTAGTCACATATTTGCTATTTTCAAACCAGAGTGTATACAAGGCAGAGCTTTCAACACATATCTTCTGTGTTTTAACATCTATAAAAAATAATATATGGTAATTATTGTTTTCCTGAGTGGCTTGTGTAAATATTTTAGAGTTCTATTTTCTCTGAGAATAATTTTTTTTCTGAAGCTGAATTGTCAATTGCCGTGTCTATCAGAAGATCTAGCCTCATGGGGTTCAGGCTGGCTCAGGACTACTATGTTACTGTGGGGCTGATAGAAACTCTAAGTAGCATTCTTTACAGGAAGATAGAACAAAGGCAATCTGACTTCCTGTGGAATGCCAGAAGGGCATCACTGAGACTGGTCTTCATCATAAAACAGTGACGACCAAGTCATACTATGGGGAATATTAGATCCTGATGGGGCATAGGGTGTAGGTGCATGAGAAGGTTATATGGTAAGTAATCTTTGGGACTTCTCAGAGCTTTTGATATAAGACTATCCAAGGAAAGGAATATTGTGTTTATTAAGTTTGTTCACAGAATCATTTTTTATAGAGAATTATTAAATAACATATGGAAACATGTTAAGAAATGCATTGGAAAAAGCTAATGCTTTCTGGATAAAATCCTCTAGAGTTATCTTAATTTGAACCAATATTAATTTAACCAAAAGCACCGCACTGAGCTGGAACTGGAATAACTTTAAGAATCTGTCTTATGGAGCCACTGCACTCCAGCCTGGGCGACAGAGTGAGACTCCGTCACCAGCATTTTAGTTATTTTCACTTCTCCTTGAACTCGTCATTCCAATCTTGCTAATTCACAAAGTATACTGCATTTCAAATAGAGGCAATGATAGAGCTTACTCCTCCTGCCCCAATAAAAGTCTTAGAATTTGTTGATGATATATCCCTTTTTAAGTATCACCACATACTAAAACAATGTTGAAGAAGTTCTTCGATCTTCAGCAACCTAAAATGTTCTTTGAAAAATGGAGGTGCAGCCTACCTCAAAGCAATGTTGTGCAAATGACTAGGTTAGTGGGCAAATTTCTGTTGAAATGAAGCTATTCAGGGATACTGGATATCAGATAACAGTGTGAAAATAATTTGTGAAATAACCTCCTTCTAATCTAAAAAAGTTTAGTTACCAAAGTTTTCTGAATTATATTATTTCATCCAAGCTTATAAGAGAACACTGGACTTTGTGCTACAAAGCAGCTATAGGAGTAAATGGCTTATATAAATTGATGTTGATGCTTCCTTTGATTTTACACTGGTTTCTTCCTTCCTACTAAAAATGCATTAACATGTTGACATTATTTTTCCACTGTAAATTTTGTAAAACATTAGTCAGACACGGTTGCTTAAAAAAAAAAAAAAAACTTTCTTAAACAAAATAACATTTAATCAAAGCAGAAGGTAGAGAATTTAATAGTTTATACAGGGTCAGTATTTCTTTTTAAATAAAGGCCTGACTATTTCAGGATTTGTGGGCCATGTGGTCTCTGACACAACTACTCAGCTCTGCCATTGTGGCCTGAAAGCAGCCATGGACAATGTGTACACAATGGGCATGATTGTTTTCCAAATAAAGCTTCATTTATGGACACTGAAGTTTGAATTTCATATAATTTTTACATGCTGTGAACTATCTTTCTTCTGCATTTTTCAACTTTTTTAAAAAAGGTAAAAGCCATTCACTGTTCATGAGCTCCGTAAAAATAGGAAGTAGGCTGGATTTGGCCTATAGGCCATGGTTTTCCAAACCATAATTTATACTGTTAGGGTAGCTCAGTACTAGGTCTAAGGTTTAAGAAACACCAGGATTTGAATCATAGTCGCCTACCTATTAACTATATGATTTTGGGCAAGTTACATAACATTTTAAACCTCCATTTTCTACTTTAAAATGGAGATTACGATTCCTATTTCGAGAAGTTTTTAAAGGCTTAAATATCTTGTATTTGAAACACCTTGCATGTGCTTGGTATGTAATCAGTGCAAATAAATGCTCATTATGATTGTCCAAACACTAATGCTACCACTGTGGAAGTCATAAGTCATTTAACTTACCTGATTCTCAGTCTTTTCATCAGAAAAACAGAAAATTTGCTGTACCTAACCCCTAGGACTGTTATGAGACACAGGTATTAACTGTATCTCACAGTGTGCCAATCTATTATTATCCACCCACTCGCTGCTGAACTGATTTTCTAAAACTACAAATCTGATCTTAACATACTCCTGTTCTCACTTCTTTAAAATATTTTTTTTAAAATTCTTCTTTTATTTAATAGAGATGGGGTCTTTCTATGTTTGCCCAAGCCAGTCTTGAATTCGTGGGCTCAAGTGATCCTCCTGCCTTGGCTTCCCAAAGTGCTGGAATTACATATAGGTGAGAGCCACCATGCCTGGTCCTGTTCTAAATTCTTGATGGCCTTCTACTGACCACAAGGTGTTTGAAACTCCTTGGCACGGGCTACTCAGCTTCTCATACTTGGTCTTGGCCTTCCTTTCTGACCGCATCCCCCACCATTCTTCCATATGAACTATACACTCCAGATGTACTATACTTGAAGTTCCCAGAATATCCTAAGCACTTTTCTCCCTGCATATATTTACATATGCTCTTCCGTCTGGAATCCCTGTTATCCTATCTTTTTTGAATTTGTCTTTAAACTCTTATTATTAAAGTTCAAGTAACAGTTCAAGAGAAGCTGCCACTTCTCTCTCAGTGAGGTCATCTGACTTTTCTTCATTTGTTCACACATGGTAGAGTTGAAGCCGCCCTCATCTGCCAAAGCACTTTATATAAACCTCTCTAACTGCACTAATAATTCTGAACTGTAGTAGTTCTTTTTCTTATTTGCTCCCCCAGTTGGCAGAAGACTCTGCAGGAGAAATCAGTTTATCTTTGTTACCGCAGGGTTCAGCATAATATCTGGTACATAAAAACTCAACAATAACTTAATAATGAAAGTACTAATAAACTAAAAAGTACCATATGAAATAAGATAAAACATTATACCATTATGAAACAGTTTAAAATATTGATAATAGGATAAATTTGACTTAACCATGTTTGAAGCACTGTGTTAGGTACTTTACACATCACAGACATACTTCATCTTCAACATGATCCTACAGAAACATTATTATCTCCATTTTCAAATGAGGAAACTGGCTCAGTGAAATTAGGTACCTTGCCTAAATCACCTAATTTATGAGCTTGGGAGCTTGGATTAGAATTTAGGTCTGCTGCACTAGAAAATTTGTGTTCCGCAACACTTGACAGTAAATCTCATGTTCTTTCCTTTTTAGCTGATATGGGAGGGACATTCTGAAAGTCGTATGATCAAGGGAAAGGAGGCGGCTCACTGTAAAAGCAGGGGAAGAAAATGAGGTGGGGAAGCACCAACAGATTCTTCTATTATGTGTCATGAACATTTGCGAAAACCTAGGGGAAAATCTTACAGAAAAAGAGTAAAAAGTTCATATTAGCTTTTAGTTACTCATCTATGGGATAAATGCTCAATTCATTTTACCTCCCTTTACAGGAGATATTTTTCAAATTATTTTTGGCTTTTTATTCCAATCTTGACTTTTTAAAAGTATGACAAATAAAACTAGATAGAAATAAGGCATGAAGTAAAATATTGCCAAGTTATTAATTCCTAGTCTTGTAAAGTCACGTCGCTTTTCATACAACCCAGAAAAAGACTGGCTTTGTCCACAGCAGCGCTGCATTCCTGATTTGCATTCAGTTTGTGGTCAATTACGTAGGTATTGCTCCAGGTCATTTTCTCCTGTATTTATTTTTAGTTGCTCTTCAAGCTCTTTTATTGCTTGGGTTTCTCCTCAAGTGAACCTGTTTATACTTGCCCTACTTTTTATCCTCCTCCTCATGATCATTATATGGATTTTATTTTCCAGAGAATTAGTAGATTATATAATTTAAATTCATTGGAATTTGTCTCTGTCAATCTAAACAACTTTGTATGTTATATTCACAACCCCTGACAAATTCTACCTTTTTTAATTTAACTTTGAATTTGGTTTACACACCTAAGATAAAAATGTGTCATGAATAATTTACCAAATTTTTGTAGAAAATTCTTATAGGAATTAATAGGATGATTGAAGTAAAACAAAAATTCTTTCAATCTCTTTTCTCTCCTTTATCTCAGTCACTTTAATTTTGGAGAAAATGAAGCTCATATGGCGGAAAAATAGGGAGTTCTGACAGAAATGCTATCTTGGCAATGTTGCTAACTACTGCTATCACTTCTTAAGTTTTTTCCTTAAATACTTAGGTGCATTTGATTTTTATTTTATAAGGAGAATGACAATAACTGAAAAATTCAATACATTATTTCCCAATGAGAAAGCTATAGTAAGCAATACATGAAATCATTTTGTTGCTCATTAGATATAGAATCAGAACTTTAAAGTTTATTCACATGTAGTTATACGTGGATTCTTAAACTTTTATTGAGAAAAAGGTACGTGCTTCATTTACAACTACATCCTATTTTAAAGACACATATACCCCAAGTTCTACTGTTGAAAGTCCTTTCAATAAATACAAGTTTTGAAAGGAAAAAAAGTTAACTAAGACTCTGTTAAGATTGTTTTCTTCATCCACCTATCAGCTGCATAATAACATTGTCTAATATAAAGCCATACATCTATTAACACTGTAATTCTGTCACTTTCTGTGTAGCTAACTATGAGAAGTCATTTAACCTGTGTGAGCACGTTTCCTCATTTAAAAGTGGGAATAATAATATCTGCCTCGTATGGCTGCTCTGAGGAGTATTTGAAGTAAAGCATATAAAGCACCTGCACTACTGAAAATAAGAGGAATGCAACACATGGTAGTTCTTATTATCATTAAAGGCTTTTTTAATTACTAGGCTATAAATGCTCTAGAAATTAATACTATGTTTTAATAAAATCAAGGTTTTCAAATGTCTTGTACATCTTAAACATGATAAAGGATAAAATATTTTCACTGCAAATTTGTTCAAATGCAGATGAGATTAGAAAGCAAACAAAAAATACACAGGCCAAGAATGCCTTCTCGAAAAGATAAAATCTAAGAGTGAACTGATAAAACCTGTGCTTGTTGAAAATGTATTACCTGTGGAATCCAGCCCATAAAACAAGGGAGAACTGATGACACGCTAGGAGAATCATGCTGATTTTCAGAAAGTCGATTTCCATCAAAACTACATCCTTCTAGTAACAAGCCACTGATCTGCCATGGAAACAAGTCATGAAAATATGCATTAAAGTCTCAAATGTCAGAGGTTACTCTATTCTATCTTAAGATCAACACTTTCCATTGTGTTTACTGTTTGCAAATATACGAAAACAAAGATTATGGTATTTTATTTGAGAATAAAGTCAGTAAGGCCTAGGCCAGTGTTCATTATCAACTCCTTTTAGACTGAATTCTCATTTGTAGCAAATATATTTTTAAAGCTACTTATATATGTCATCAGTTATACCACTGCAGGTGTCTTGACATTAGTGTAATAGAATTACAGTGACAAAAGCCTAAAAGTTATTCTTCCTCCACGAGGGAAGGAAGAAAAGCATAATTAGAGAGCAAACATTGTATTCCCAACTTTAAAGGTGGAATCTGACACCTTTAAAGGAATAGAACAAAGTTCAGAAAGTGTAATGAAAAAAACTGACATTCGTTACAGATATGAAAGAAGAATTAAAAAGGAGAAATAATTCATGTCTTTAAGGTAACAGTGTAAATGTGAGAAATTCTGAAAAATGAAAATGCAGTTCTTTTGGTATTATTAGCTTCATATTTCTTCTTTGAAACTTTATTCTTTTAGTTTCTGAAGTTAATCTAGCCTGACTATCTAAAGGCAGCAAATGCAGAGTCAGTATTTGGCATTTATAGCTTTTCTAGCACTTTGCCTTCAGAGCCACATCTATATTACCATAATTTAAACTTGTACAAAATATAAACAATCCTAGTGCCTTCAAATTTTAACATACAAAATGAAAGAACTATAGAATTTAGAATGAAAGGAATGCTTTAAGTTGGAAGAGTTAAGATAATTTTCAGTGACATTATAGTTAGGGAATGGTTTAGATGCTAGGAGAGTATCCTTTAATGAACGGTTTTGAATAATGATTTCGTTACTTGAATTTTATAGTAAGGCTGCTGTTGCATGGAAAAGATAAGTAAGTTTGTTGTTAGTGAAAGAGCTGGGATGATGATAATGTATTTATTTAGTACTTAAATACTCTTTCTACTATACCACTAATGTGATATACAGGTCCCTTTAAGAATTGCAAAAATATTCTGGCCTGAATTTAGTTTTATATGTATCTATAAACAATAAATAGTATTGCTTTTCATGTTTCCAATCTCCATGTAAAGGGTAACATGCAACCTACTCTTTTCCCTCATTGTTGGTTTTAAGGTATATCCATTTTGATCTTTCATTTCCAACAGCTGCACAATATTTCATTTTATTAATATACAACAATGTATCCATTTTCTACTGGTGAATATTTATTTCCAACTGTTTACCATTATTTAAAAAACTGCAATAACCATGCTACATACTTCCTTATACACATTTGCATGAATTTCTCTAGAAAGATTAAATTACTAGGTTGAAGAGTGTGGTCATTCTTATCTAATATTGGCAAATTATTCCCCAAAGTAACTCTATCAATCTATCCTCTTACTTGTCATATATAAGAATTTACGTTATGCCACAATCTTGCTAATACTTGGTCTGTTGAGACTTAAAATTTTTGCCAATCTGATGAGCATGAAATGGAATAAATTTTGGTCTTAATTTCATTTCCTTAGTTACAAGTAAGAACAAGTACTTTCCTTATGTTTAATTAGCCATTCAGGTTTCATCTTCATGTAAGTTGGCTATTAAAATCCTTTGTCCACCTCGGCCTTTTCCTTACTATGGAAATTTTCTTTAAAAGATTCATCTGTAAACATCCTTGTTCTGTTTTAAGTACTAATCCTTATCAGTTATACAAGAAACTACTATCTTTTCCCGGTCTGTGGCCTGTGTTTTTATGGTTTCTTTTTAATGTCAAGGTAGCAAACTTAACAGCTTTCTCCTTTAAGACTTTCACCTCTTTTGTGTCTAAAGAAATCCTGAGTAGATATTTTCCTCTATTTTGTTTCTAAAAGTCTTCTCTTTCAAACAGTTTTATTTCTGTAACGTTTTAAACCTTCATTTTTTTAAATAATATAAAATATGGATCAAATGTTATCATTTTCTAACTGAGTGAGCAATTGTTTCAGGATTATTTATCCAATAGTCCTTCCAAGCCCCTAATTTGTAACTAACCCCACATTTGTCATGTGTCCATACTGCTATAAGTCTGCTTCTGGACTTTGTGTTACATTAATCTGTCTTTCCCTAAACCAATACCGTACTGTCTCAACTGCCATCGCTTGATAATGATAATAATAATATTGTGACAGTGCAAGATATGGCCAAAAATTCCTCCCCTCCTAATATGCACCCCTTTGCCAAGTAAGCTTTGCTGCTTCTTCCATCAGGAGGTGGAGTTTCTTTACTACCCCTTGAATTTGAGTTAGCCTTTTAAATTGCTTTGACCAATAGAATGTGGTAGAAGGACTTTAAGCAACTTCTGAAGCTAGTCTTTAAAAGGCTCTGCCTTCTTGAAATGCTGCACCAAAACCACCATCTAAGGAAGCTCTTCCAGTCTACTGGAGTATGAGAGGGCATGTAAAGGACTGAGGTACCCCAATCCACAGCTGGCACCAGCTGCCAAATATATGAATGAGGCCAATATGGACCTTCCCCTCTAACTGACCTAGCTGAATAGAGATGCAGAATGGGTCTGAGTAAATCAGCAAAGACCTACTAGGCAAACCACAGGATTGTGAGAAAATAATAAATTGGTATTTTAAGTCACTAAGTTTTGAGTTAGTTTGAGAAAATGCTAACTCATAAGTTTATGTATACAAATTAAAAAAAACACTTTGGGATATTGGTTGAAATTGCATTAAATTTTAAATTTAATATATATTGGAAAGTCTGACATTTTAAAATTATTTATTCTTGGGATACGTGAATGTGGCATTTTCACCATTAAGTTCTTCTTTCGTGTATTTTTCCACTTCTTTATTCTCAAATTATCTGTGTGATCATGACTTAAATGTATATCTTTTAAATATCATATAACCGGATTTTATTTTTTCCTGAGTCTGATCATCTCTGTCTCTTAATTGGTAGGATTATATGTTTACAATACTCATATATTTGTGTTATTTCTATTATTTTGTATTTTTTTCTCTTTACCTTTTTTTTTTTTTTTGCTTTTTCTCCTTTTCTGCTATGGATTGTGTATCTATTGTAGTGTTTTACCATCTCCTTTTAAATGCATAATTAAGTGTAAAATTTTCTAATAAATTCCTATTCAGTACTGAATATAGTATAAATTTTAACAAATTATCCCTAATTGAATTATTGCTGTTTAGATTTTCAGCTTAAACATAAAACTTTAAGTTACTTAAATTTAAGTTAAATTACACACAAAAATTACTTTGTTAATTTGGGGTTCACTATTGTTTTAAGTATTTATTACTTTCTCTCTTTCTGCAGAAGCACATGTTCAATATTTCTTTTATTGAGGCTGTGAGTGGTGAATTCTTGTGGTCTTTGGGTTCCTGAAGTATCTTTTTTTGCTTTCATTATTGAATAGTATTTAAGATGCCAATACAGTTTGAGTTTAACAATTAATTACTTTTTCTCATCAATTTGAATATATTATTTTACTGTCTTCTGACATCTAGTGTTGTGAATGAGAAGTCTGCTATCAACATAGTAATTATTTTGGTAGAAAATCTGATTTTCTGCCTGGTAACTTTAAAGAGAAAAGATTTTTCTCTTTAATCTGGATATTGACTAGATTTACTATAGTGTGATTAGGTATGAACCTGAATTTACTTTTGCTTTTTGGTACTTAGCAGATGCTTTTCATCCAATTCTGGAAAATTCCTGAATTAGTTTTTCAAATTTCACTTCTCTGTCATTCTCTCTGTTTTATACTTCCAGAAATCCTTTTAAAAATAGGATTGAGAACCTAAAACTACTGTCTGTGTCTCCTAACATAACCAATTTAGCATGCCTTTTTCAATCATATCTAATGTAGAGTATATTTTGTCTATCAATATTGTTATTTAAAGACTACATTTTATTCAACTATTACTGTAATCTCTCTCCCTGTTTCTCTTCCAGAAATTGTTATTTTGCAGTTAGTTATTCCTTTATGTATCTGTTCAAGGAGGCTAAAATAGTTAACATTTTTGTCAGATATTTCTATAAAATTAACAACAAACTAAATTACTAGCCATTTCATCTGATGATTTTGTTGGTTTCCTTTTTTTGGATTAGATGTTTTCCTATTTATTTTGGATTTTGGATTCTAGGTTCATCTTCAGAAGCATTTTCCCTCCATAGACTTCTGTACTGTCCCTGCCATATCTACATACATACAATATTTATAATACCAATCAATCAATCAGGAGGGTTCTGGCAGTGGTGGTATACTGCAGATCTTGTGGATAGGTAGTGAGATTCAACATCTAAGGAGTCAGGCTATTTCTTTGTCTTTCAGCTCTCTTAAGCCTACAGATAAACTCAGTCAGTCATTCTGCCACAGCTTTATTTTGTTTATTTGAGGCTGGGTCTCACTCCCCTTGCCAAGGCTGGGATACAGTGGCATGATCATGGCTCACTGCAGCCGTGGTCTCCTGGGCTCAGGTGATTCTCCCACCTCGACCTCTTGGGCAGCTGAAATGACAGGCATGTACCACCAGCCTGGCTAATTTTTTGTATTTTTAGTAGAAACAGGGTTCTGACATGTTGCCAGGGCTGGTATTAAACTCCTGGGATCAAGCGATCCGCTAGCCTTGGCCTCCCAAAGAGCTGGGCTTACAGGCATGAGCCACTGTGTCAGGCCTGCAAGAGCTTTATTCAGTCTCCTTTTTTTTTTTTTTTTTTTGAGACGGAGTTTCGCTCTTGTTACCCAGGCTGGAGTGCAATGGCACGATCTCGGCTCACCACAACCTCCGCCTCCTGGGTTCAGGCAATTCTCCTGCTTCAGCCTCCTGAGTAGCTGTATTCAGTCTCCTTTTAATGGGGAGATGGTCTTTGGCAGCTCCTCAGTCCTTGATTCAACAAGCAATGAGCCTGACTATAGTCCCATGTAACATATAGCACCACTAATTCCTTTTACTCTAAAGAAGCCACTTCATTACTTCCTAATTCTGGATCTAGAGCTCAATATATCTGTATTTTTGGCCCTACTTATAATTTTATTTTCAGTCCTGTTTCTGACACAATGTATTTCAGGCCAGCTAAGGTTTGTGGTTTCCTGTTTTTATATTTTACCTGATGAATCATAATCACCGAGGGGCATCTTCAGCAGTTCTCAGTTATTTACAACATATTGAAAAAGAAAAAAAAGGTTTGTACTAAATATGGTAGATCCATTTAATTATAAACAATTTTTGAGAAAAAAATCATTAAGATAGTTTCATAGGTTTATTAACTTACTGAAAATTCATAAAACTGTACTCTGAAGATTTGTGTATTTATGTATATGTTAAACTTCCCTATTAAGGTTTACCCTCTCCTCAAGAAAGAAAAAGAATATACAGGTCAACATTAAGAAGCGTCACAGAGGGGGGAATCCCAAGATGGCCGAATAAGAGGCAGCTCCCAGCAAGAGAGATGCAGAAGCCAAGTGGTCTCCACAATTCTAAACAAGGTACCAGGTGTAAGGCTGGTTGCGTCGGCAAGACCTTGGACACACCCCCTCCCCTCGCCGGGAGCTCGCACACACGTCCCCCCCGGGAGCCCAGGAAAAAAAGCCCCACCGGGACCTACCTGATACCATTTTGTCCTATCTGGGCCCCACTCCCTGCCATTTTGTCTCACCTTGGGCACAACCAATCAAATGCCTCCACTCCCTATAAAACTCCACATCTGAGAGGAGTCCGCGCGACTTCTCCGGCCCCTCCTGTTGGACCGCAGAACCTCCTCCGGGAGCCTGAATAAATTCCCTTGCATTGGATTATTTTCATGCTGGCCTCAGTTTCTTCATTTTATCCTCGGCGAGAACAGACCTTACAGATGGTGCCGAAACCCGGGAGGAGTTGTAAGACCCGTCCTGGGGGAAACTGACTCCTCCACACAGTGCCGGACCAGGAAGCTGCCGTTTCACCACAAGGTAAGACTTCTGTTACCCACTACCCCACCTGCTGCTTTCAGGGTGTCCCTGTCTGAAAACCGCTGCGCAGTGTCAGGGATTTCCACCGCCGCGGGGTCCGTGACCCCCGGCTTCCTTCCCCACGGGTCCGTGACCCTGGCAGGCCTTCTGCTGTGAGTCCGTGACTCCGGCTTCCCTCCCTTCCTTCCCCACGGGTCTGTGACCCTGGGAGGCCTCCCGCCACGAGTCCGTAACTCCGGCTTCCTTCCCCACAAGTCCATGACTCCAGTTTAGGACCTGAGTGTAAGAGGAGACGTCCCTACACTCTTGTTCTCTCCCCGTGAGGGGTTTTTTAGGGTCAGGAATTTGAGGGAGACGTCCCCGCTTTCCTGAACCCTCACCAGCAACCGTGGTGTGGGTACTCAGAAGCCATGTTTAAGCAGCCCTGCCTCACGGCAGAGCCAAACCCCCGGCTTATACCAAATTCTTTAATTCAAACTGGCCTGTTTGGCATAAAGGCTCCCGTTAGAAAGAAACCGAAAATACAGTTTCCTTCTCATCTGTTTTTCTTTTTTGGTTTCTCTTTCTGTTTTTCTCTCTTTCTCTCTCTTGTCTCTCTCCCTCTCTTCTAAAATGGCGGCCGTACCACAGCCTTAAGATGGTGGCTGGAATGCACCCTTAAGATGGCAGCCACTTTCTACCTTTAACTCTATCCTTCTCTCCTTTCCTAACTCTGATACGAGTGCGTGAGTGAGTTTATGTGTAGTCCCATGGCCTAACAGCTATGGGGCTTGTGTGGGCCTCAACCCGCGGTTCCACTGGGACGTGGCTGGGAAGGCATCAGACTGGTCTCCCATCTGGGGGGCACCCACCCTTTGTTCATCAGTCTTGTATGTGGTACTGTCTTTATTGTAGCCATGTGGCAGATAGCCCTGGCCATGTCTTTTTTTGTTTTCTTCCTAATTATGATCATTATAAACATGCAGGCTTTCTGGTATCTTCGTTCCTGACCCACCCTCTGTTCCTCTTGCACCACCGTCCAGGTGCTTCTAATCAAAGAAACCTCCTCTTCACCCTTAGCCCCTCCACCTTCCTTCTCTTCCTTTTCTGACCCTGATGCATCTGAGGAACTCTCCTTTCCGCTGGCCCGACCCAATAATCCTCCACCTTATGATAAACCTCAACCCCCTTCAGCTCCTCCACCTCCTAATTACAACCTGGCCACTCTTGTTAGTGCTCACACCCGCTCACATGGTGCTCCCAATGACGAGGCCTCCCTCCTTTGCCCCCTCCACAAGGTGGCCGGAGCAGAGGGCATTGTCCGAGTGCACGTTCCCTTCTCCCTCTCTGACCTATCGGCCATTGAGAAACGCCTAGGTTCTTTTTCCACCAACTCTACTGCTTACACCAAGGAATTCCATTACCTTACTCAGGCATATGATTTAACCTGGCATGACACATTTGTAATCCTATCCTCCACCCTCACCCCAGACGAGCGTGACCAGATTTTTTCAGCAGCCCGGGAACACGCTAATCAGGTACATCTGACTGATAACCAGATGCCAGTAGGTGCGGCAGTGGTCCCAGAGGCTGACCCTAATTGGGACTATCAGGACAGTTGAGATGGCCACCATGACCAGATGCTACAGTGCCTCCTGATGGGCATGCAAAATGCAGCCCAAAAGGTAGTCAATTACGATAAGTTAAGGGAAATAACTCAGGGACCTGATGAAAACCCAGCCGCCTTCCTTGACTGCTTAACTAATGCTATGATCCTCCATAAGCGGCTGTATCCGGCCTCCTCAGTAGGAGCTATGGTCCTAGCCACCCACTTTATCTCCCAGTCAGCGGCTGATATAAGGAGAAAACTTAAAAAAGCTGAGGAGGGCCCCTAGACTCTCATGCGAGACCTGGTAAACATGGCATTTAAAGTTTTTAATGGCCGAAAGGATAAGGCTGAAGCCACCTGACAGGCCCACTTAAGGCAGAAGGTAGGCCTCCAAACCCGAGCTCTTGTAGCAGCCCTGAGGCTGGCAGCCCACCGAACATCTGGTGAGGGAGGTCCATCCAAACCCTTCCGAAATGTTTTAAGGGCCCTGCCCACGTCCTGTTATAGATGTGGTCAAGAAGGACACTGGGCCCGGGAGTGCCCCTGTCCTCGACCACCCCCTGGACATTGCCCAAATTGCAAACAAACTGGACACTGGAAGGTTGATTGCCCATCCCGGACCAAAGGCCCACTACCTGCATCTCTATGTGGGGAGCAGGCCGGTCTGCAGGAGGCAGTCCCTTCACCTGAATTTCTTGGCCTTCTGGATGACTGATGAAGCCTGGACTCGAGGACCCCCATCACCCTTACCGAGCCCAGGGTAATGCTGCAGGTAGCAGGTAAGTCCATTTCCTTCTTAGTGGACACGGAGGCTACCTACTCTGTATTACCTTCCTACTCAGGGTCTAGCATACCTTCCCAGGTCTCAGTCATGGGAGTTAATGGAAGGCTTTCCTATCCCAACCAAACCCCTCCCCTAACCTGTCTCCTCGAGGGACACTCCTTCTCTCACTCCTTTTTAATCATACCATCATGCCCAGTTCCCTTGCTAGGAAGAGATATTCTCCAGACTGTGGGGGCCACTCTCCAACTCACTAACCTCACATACTCAAATTCAAACCCCTCACATACACACCTCCTACTGTCTCTTCTAATGGAGGCTACACCCTGTCCTAACCCTACAACCCAACTCCCCATCCCTCCAGATGTAGTTGATCCCATGGTGTGGGATACATCTAAGCCTGTAGTGGCGAGACATCACACACCAGTTAAAATACTTCTCAAAAATTCTACTCGTTTTCCCTCACATCCTCAGTTTCCTATTTCAAAGACCCACCGTCAGGGCCTGAAGCCTATCATCGCTTGACTCCTAGCCCAGGGACTCCTTATACCCACCAGTTCCCCTTGTAACACTCCTATATTGCCAGTCCAAAAGCCGTCCAGCAACTATCGCTTGGTTCAGGACCTACGCCTTATCAACGAGGCGGTAGTACCCCTGCACCCGGTGGTCCCCAACCCATATAACTTGTTATCTAACATTCCCTCCAATACCTCCCACTTCACAGTTCTGGACCTCAAGGATGCCTTCTTTACCATCCCTCTATACCCTGAGTCTCTTTGCCTTCACCTGGACTAATCCGGACACCAATTTGGCACAACAGCTTACCTGGACAGTTTTGCCTCAGGGATTTAGAGACAGTCCTCATATTTTTGGGCAGGCCTTAGCAGCTGATCTAAGCTTCTGCCCTCTCCAACCCAGTCTCCTCCTCCAATATGTGGACAACCTTTTATTCTGTAGTCCCTCCCTCTCTCTGTCTCAACAGCATACTGCCACTCTTCTTAACTTTTTGGGATCCAAAGGATACCGAGTATCCCCATCCAAGGCACAGTTGTCAGTCACCTCAATAGTTTACTTAGGCATTCGCCTCACCCTTACAACCAAGAGCCTAACGACAGACCGTAAAAAGGCACTCCTTTCACTACAGCCTCCAGAGACAGCAGACCAAATTCTCTCCTTTTTAGGGTTTGTAGGACTTTTCCACCATTGGATACCTAATTTTGCCTCCCTGTCTAAACCTTTGTATGTGGCGGCTAAAGCCACACCCACGGGACCCCTCTCCCACCCTGGGGTAGTAAAACGGGCTTTTAAAACCCTACAAACTGCCTTGTCCACAGCACCTCCACTCCAATTACCCGAGCTCAACCACCCCTTCCATTTGTTCACTGATGAAAAACAGGAAATTGCGGTTGGAGTCTTAACCCAGCCCCTAGGCCCTGTGTATCGTCCGGTAGCCTACTTATCAAAGCAACTTGACCCCATGGTCAGGGGATGGCAGCCTTGCCTGCGGGCCTTGGGGGCAGCAACAGAACTCACTAAGGAATCCCTAAAACTTACCTTAGGCCAGCCCATCTTGGTATTTTCTCCCCATCGGCTCACTGACCTTCTCTCTCATAAGTCTCTCGCACACCTAGGACCTTCCCGGTTACAAGAGTTTCATCTACTCTTCATTGAAAATCCTTCAGTCAGTCTTCATCCCTCTTCTCCACTCAACCTGGCTACTTTGCTTCCCCTTCCATCCCACTCCCCTTCCCCAATTCATTCCTCTCCTGAACTAATAGAGGCACGAGAGGGTCTGTCTAGCCTTCCACTCTCCAGCCCAGACCTTACCTTGTATGTAGATGGGAGTTCAGTAATAATGGCCGAGGGATGGCGAAAAGTGGCCTATGCTGTAGTCACAGATTCAGCCACCCTCGAGGCACACCAACTCCCTGATGGGACAACATCCCAAAAGGCAGAGCTCATCACCTTAACCTGAGCTCTTGCATTAGCAAAGGAAAAACGGGCAAATATCTTTACAGACTTCAAGTATGCTTTCCTTATTACCCACTGTCACTCTGCCCTTTGGAAAGAGCGAGGATTCCTTACCATAAAGGGGACCCCCATAGTCAATGCCACCCATATCTCAAACCTCTTGCAGGCTCTGTTACTCCCCAAAGAGGTCGCTGTTATCCACTGTCGGGGGCTCCGGGCCCAGCAGGATGCCATTTCTTGGGGCAATGCAAGGGCAGATGTGGTAGCAAAGGCTCTAACCAGTACTAGGCTGGCTCCCGCTCCAGTCCTGTTCCTTACCACAGCCACGTCGCCAGTGTACACACCATCAGAAAGACAGGACCTTATGTTAAGGGGTGGAACCCAGTCTGACCAGGGCTGGATCTTCCTAAATAATAAGATCGCCCTTCCATGGGAACAGGCTCCTAAAATTATTGCTGAAATCCACCAATCCTTACATATAGGGCCCAAAGTGTTACACCGCTTTGTGCAATCCCTCTTTTATTCACCCGGTTTGCAACAGACAATTGAGCAGGTACACAAAATATGCGTTACTTGCTTTAAGGTCTCATCTCAGGGAAGCTTGAGGCTACAGTTTCCCACCCACCAAATGCGTGGCAACCTGCCGGCTCAGGATTGGCAAATTGATTTCACCCATATGCCCACTCACAAAAAACTTTGCTACCTCCTAACCTTTGTAGATACCTTTTCAGCTTGGATTGAAGCCTTCCCCACTTCTTGGAAAACAGCAGACATGGTAGCCTCCATTCTTATTCAAGAGATCATCCCCCACTTCGGTCTACCTGCCACCATCCAGTCAGACAACGGTCCCGCATTCATAGCCCAGGTAGTCCAGCTGGTCATCAAGTCTCTCAACATCTCCTGGAAACTACACATCCCCTACCACCCTCAGTCATCAGGTAAGGTCAAACGGGCCCATGGCATTATCAAAGACCATTTGGCCGAACTGACCACTGAGGTAAAACTTTCTTGGCCTACTCTCCTACCTCTTGCTCTAGCCCGGATCCGAGCCACCCCATGGGAACCAACGGGCCTTAGTCCCTTTGAGTTGCTGTACGGCTGACCCTTCCTGGTCTCTCATAATTTCCTGGTGCAACCACCTCCCCTAGCCACCTACCTTCCCTATCTATCTATCCTCCGCCACTTACTCAGGGAGCACGCAGATTGTGCTCTCCCCATTGTTCCAGGGCCTGGAGACTCGCACCTGGCAGCACCCCTTCAGTCAGGTGACAGTGTTCTCCTCCGGGCGCTCCAGCCAGGAGCTCTGCAGCCCAGGTGGTCAGGACCCCACATCGTTATCCTGACCATCCCCACAGCTGCCAAGCTCCTGGGTCACACCCCGTGATATCATGTGTCCCGCCTTAAACCAGCACCGCAAAATGACCAGTGGAAATCCAAATCCCTGGGCGCCACTCACCTTCGCCTCACCCGCTGCCCTTGCCCGTCAACTCCTGATCTTTCGAATTCTCCTCCTATCTCCCTCTAAAGCCAGCCCCTACTATGCCTGGCAATTCTACTTGCAGGAATCCTGGAAACAAGTCCCCACGACTAGAACCCAATACAGTGCTACAAGCTCATATGCGAGAAGTTGGATGTATCCGACTCTCAGTCGAGGTGCCAGCCGACTGACCTGTCCCCCTTACTTCACCCCTATTCAGCAGGAAGTAGGAAGAGCGGCACTCTCTATCTATCATCAAAAGGTTGGAATGTAAGGCTGGTTGCATCGCTGAGACCTCGGACACACCCCCTCCCCTCGCGGGGAGCTCGGACACACCCCCTCCCCTCGCCGGGAGCTTGGACACACCCCCCTCACGGGGAACTCGGACACACCCCCCTCCCTCACGGGGAGCTCGGACACACCTCCTTCCCTTGCCGGGAGCTCGCACACACCACCCCCCCAGGAGCCCGGGAAAAAAAGCCCCGCCAGGACCTACCTGATACCATTTTGTCCTATCCAGGCCCCACTCCGTGCCTGCCATTTTGTCTTCCTGCTTACCATTTTGTCCTATCTGGGCCCCACTCCCTGCCATTTTGTCTCACTCACCTTGGGCACAACCAATCAAATGCCTCCACTCCCTATAAAACCCCACGTCTGAGAGGAGTCCGCGTGACTTCTCCGGCCCCTCCTGTCGGACCGCAGAACCTTGTCCGGGAGCCTGAATAAATTCCCTTGCATTGGATTATTTTCGTGCTGGCCTCAGTTTCTTTGTTTTATCCTCGGCAAGAACAGACCTTACACCAGGTTCATTTTGTGGGTCTCATCAGATGGGGGTATAAACCATAGGGCAAGTTGCAGCAAGGTGGGGCACTGCCCCACCCAGGTGGTGCATGCAACTGAGCAGAGGACCAGGGGACCTCCCCATCTGGGACTTCGGTTCAGATACAGTGTTCCACCAAAGCCCTCTACAACCCACAGAACAGGAGCTCTTCACCGGGCTGAAAAGCCTCAGCAAGCTGCCTGAATGGGGCAAAACAGCAACTTGAGCTAGGGCTGGGGCTGCAGCACAGATCTAGCGGAAGCATTGGCTGATGCCAAGAAAACCAAAAAGCCAGTGGGACGGAGCTACCCGCTCCCCAGTAAGAAAAGTAACGGAACGCAGGGAAACGGCCCAAATGGCGGGATGGTTCCCCACCCCACACAAAGCCCAGCAGGCCAAAAAACTCTCACTCCAGAGTTAGGCACCCAGAAAGTCAGTTAGAGAGCAACAAGGAACTATCTAGATCGACAGGCGTAAGGGAAGTCACCATTGCAGAATCCGGCATAATTTTCCTGAGTAAATAAAAGATGCAGCAGCTCCACTGAATCTGTGGCAGCCCAGCAATGCCTCTGCAGGCAAAGGAAAGGCTGCCTCCCCAAGCAGCTACCTGAGATCAAAACTGTATAAATCCAAGAGATGGGGAGAAACAGCAAAAGCAGAATGAAACCATCAAAACACAGAACGTCTCTCCCCCACCACCAGATCACAACTCCTCACCAGCAAGGGAACAAAGCAGGATGGAGAACGAATTTGACAAATGGACAGAAGCAGGCTTCAGAAGGTGGGAAATAACAAACATCTCTGAGTTAAAGGAACATGTTATAACCCAATGCAAAGAAACTAAAAACCTTGAAAAAAGGTTAGATAAAATGCTAACTAGAATAACCAGCTTAGAGAAGAAAATAAACAACTTGATGGAGCTGAAAACCATAGCACAAGGACTTCATGAAGCATATACAAGTTTCGATAGCCAAATAGATCAAGTAGAAGAAAGGATATCAGAGATTAAAGATCAAATCAATGAAATAAAATGAGAAGGCAAGAAAAGAGAACAAAGAGTGAAAAGAAATGAACAAAGCCTTCAAGAAATATGGTATTATGTGAAAAGACCTAATCTACGCCTGATCAGTGTACTGGAAGATGACAGGGAGAATGAATCCAAGCTAGGAAATGCTTTTCAGGATATTATCCAGGAGAACTTCCAACCTAGCAAGGCAGGCCAACATTCAAATACAGGAAATACAGAGAACACCACAATGATACCCCTCTAGAAGAGCAACCCCAAGGCACATAATCGTCAGGTTCACCACGATTGAAATGAAGGAAAAAATAAGGGCAGCCAGAGAGAAAGGTCAGTTCACCCACAAAGGGAAGCCCATCAGACTCACAGCGGATCTCTTGGCAGAAACGCTACAAGCCAGAAGAGAGTGGGGGCCCATATTCAACATCCTTAAAGAAAAGAACTTTCAACCCAGAATTTCACATCCAGCCAAACTAAGCTTCGTAAGTGAAGGAGAAATAAAATACTTTATGGACAAGCAATTACTGAGAGATTTTTTCACCACCAGACCTGCCCTGCAAGAGCTCCTGAAGGAAGCACTAAATACAGAAAGGAAAAACCAGTACCAGCCATTGCAAAAAACAACCAAATGGTAAAGACCAACGATGCAATGAAGAAATTACGCCAACCAAAGGGCAAAATAACCAAACAGTAATAACCAGTAATAATAAATGGCAGGATCAAATTCACACATAGCAATATTAACAATAAATGTAAATAGACTAAATACCCCAATCAAAAGACACAGACTGGCAAATTGGATAAAAGCCAAAACCACCGGTGTGCTGTATGAAGGAGACCCATCTCATGTTCAAAGATACACATAGACTCAAAAGAAAGAGATGGAAGAAGAATTAGTAAGCAAATGGAGAGCAAAAAAAGCAGAGGTGGCAAGCCTAGTCTCTGATAAAATGGACTTTAAACCAACAAAGATTGAAAGAAACTACAATGGTAAAAGGATTAATACAACAAGAAGAGGTAACAATCCTAAATATATACACACCCAATACAGGAGCACCTAGATATATAATGCAAGTCCTGAATGACCTACAAAGAGCCCTAGACTCCCACACAATAATAGTGGGAGACTTCAACACTCCACTGTCAATATTAGATCAACAAGACAGAAAATCAACAAGGAAATCCAGGACTTGAATGCAGATCTGGACCAAGCAAACTTAATAGACATTTACGGAACTCTTAACCCCAAATCCACAGACTATACATTCTTCTCAGCATCACAGTGCACTTACTCTGAAATTGACCACATAATTGAAGTAAATCACTCCTCAGCAAATGCAAAAGAACAGAAATCAAAACAGTCTCTCAGACCACAGTGCAAACAAATTAGAACTCAGGATTAAGAAACAAACTCAAAACTGCACAACATCATGGAAAATGAACAACTGGCTCCTGAATGTAGACTGGATAAATAAGGAAATGAATGCAGAAATACAGATGTTCTTCAAAACCAAAGAGAACGAAGATACAACATACCAGAATCTCTGGGACATAATTAAAGCAGTGTCTAGAGGGAAACTCATAGAAATAAATGCCCACATGAGGAGCAAGGAAAGGTCTAAAATTGACACCATACCATCAAAATTGAAAGAGCTAGAGGTGCAGGATCAAAAAAACTCAAAAACTAGCAGGACACAAGAAATAACTAAGATCAGAGCAGAACTGAAAGAGATAAAGACACAAAAAAACCCTCCAAAAAATCAACAAATCCAGGAGCTGGTTTTTTGAAAAGATTAACAAAATGACGACTAGCCAGACTAATAAAAAAGAAAAGGGAGAAGAATCAAATAGATGCAATAAAAAACAATAAAGAGGACATCACCACCTATTCCACAGAAATACAAACTACCATCAGAGATTACTACAAACAACTCTATGCACACAAACTAGTAAACCTGGAAGAATGGATAAATTCCTGGACACTTGCATCCTCCCAAGACTAAACTAGGAAGAAGTTGAATCCCTGAATAGATCAATAATAAAGGCTGAAGTTGAGGGAGCAATTAATAGTCTACCAGCTAAAAAAAAGCCCAGATCCAGATGGGTTCACAGCCGAATTCTACCAGACATACAAAGAGGAGCTGGTACCATTCATTCTGAAACTATTCCAAACAACACAAAAAGAGGGAATCCTCCCCAACTCATTTTATGAGACCAGTATCATCCTAATACCAAAACCGGGCAGACACACAACTAAAAAAGAAAACTTCAGGCCAATATCCATAATGAACATCGACGTAAAAATCTTCAGTAAAATACTGGCAAACAGAATGCAACAGCAAATCAAAAACCTTATTCATCATGATCAAGTAGGCTTCATCCCGGGGATGCAAGCCTGGTTCAACATATGCCAGTCAATAAATGTAATCCATCACATAAACAGAACCAAAGACAAAAACCACATGACTACCTCAATAGATGCAGAAAGGCCTTTGACCACATGATTATCTCAATAGATGCAGAAAGGCCTTTGACAAAATTCAATAGCCCTTTATGCTAAAAACGCTCAATAAACTAGGTATCAATGGTATGTATCACAAAATAATAAAAGCTATTTACGACAAACCCACAGCCAATATCATACTGAATGGGCAAAAACTGGAAGCATTCCCTTTGACATCTGGCATAACACAAGAATGCCCTCCCTCACCACTCCTATTCAGTATAGTATTGGAAGTTCTAGCCAGAGAAATCAGGCAAGAAAAAGAAATAAAGGATATTCAATTAGGAAAAGAGGAAGCCAAATTGTCTCTATTTGCAGATGACATGATTGTATATTTAGAAGACCCCATCATCTCAGCACAAAATCTCCTTAAACTGATAAGCAATTTCAGCAAAGTCTCAGGATACAAAATCAATGTGCAGAAATCACAAGCATTTCTATACACCAATAACAGACAAACAGAGAGCCAAATCAAGAACTAACTCCCATTCACAATTGCTACAAAGAGAATAAAATACCTAGGAATACAACTAACAAAGGATGTAAAGGACCTCTTCAAGAAGAACTACAAACCACTGCTAAATGAAATAAGAGAGGACAAAAACAGATGAAAAAACATCCCATGCTCAACGTTGGGAAGACTCAACATCGTGAAAATGGCCATACTGCCCAAAGTAATTTATAGATTCAATGCTATCTCCATCAAGCTACCAATGACCTTCTTCGCAGAACTGGAAAAAACCACTTCAAACTTCATATGGAACCAAAAGAGAGCTCATGTAGCCAAAACAATCCGAAGCAGAAAGAACAAAGCTGGAGATATCACGCTGCCTGACTTCAAACTATACTACAAGCCTACAGTAATCAAAACAGCATGGTACTGGTACCAAAACAGACAGAGACCAATGGAACAGAACAGAAGCCTCAGAAGCAACAGCACACATCTACAATCAACTGATCTTTGACAAACCTGACAAAAACAAGCAATGGGGAAAGGATTCCCTGTTTAATAAATGGTGTTGGGAAAAGTGGCTAGCCATGTGCAGAAAGCAGAAACTGGACCCCTTCCTGACACCTTGTATTAAAATTAACTCCAGATGGATTAAAGATCTAAACATAAGACCTAATACCATAAAAATCCTAGAAGAAAACCTAGGCAATACCATTCAGGACATAGGCATAGGCAAGGACTAAAACACCAAAAGTAATGGCAACAAAAGTCAAAATAGACAAATGGGATCTAATTAAACTCCAGAGCTTCTGTACAGCAAAGGAAACAATCATTAGAGTGAACCGGCAACCACCAGAATGGGAAAAAACTTTGCAATCTACCCATCTGACAAAGGGTTAATATCCAGAATCTACAAAGAACTAAAACAGATTTACAAGAAAAAAACAAACCCATTCAAAAGGGGGTGAAGGATATGAACAGACACTTTACAAAAGAAGACATCTATGAGGACAACAAACATATGAAAAAATGCTCATCATCACTGGTCATTAGAAAAATGCAAATCAAAACCACATTGAGATATCATCTCACACCAGTTAGAATGGCGATCATTAAAAAATCTGGAGACAACAGATGCTGGAGAGGATGTGGAGAAATACAAACACTTTTACACTGTTGGTGGGAGTGCAAATTAGTGCAACCATTGTGGAAGATAGTGTGGCAATTCCTCAAGGACCTAGAAATAGAAATTCCATTTGACCCAGCAATCCCATTACTGGGTATATATCCAAAGGATTGTACATCATTCTATTATAAAGACACATGTTCACATATATTCATAGCAGCACTGTTTACAATAGCAAAGACCTGAAACCAACCCAAATGTCCATCAGCAATAGACTGGATAAAGAAAATGTGGCACATAGACACCATGGAATACTACACAGCCATAAAAAACGATGAGATCGTGTCCTTCATAGGGACATGGATGAATCTGGAAACCATCATTCTCAGCAAACTGACACAAGAACAGAAAACCAAACACCATATGTTATCATTCATAGGTGGGACCTTTCTTATAAATGAGAGACAGAGGAACAAAGTTAAATACTACCACAAAGAAGCAAAGAGCAGTGGTGGGGAGGGAGGGGTGGGATAATGAGGGCAGAAATACCAGGTATAGGTGATAGGGGGATGAAGGCAGCAAGCACCTTGCCATGTATGTACCTATGCAACAATCCTGCGTGATCTGCACATGCAGCCCAGAACCTAAAGTACAATAAAAAAAAAAGGCATCACATATAACCAAAGACCAGAGACAACCGCACATGAAAAAGAATAATAAATGCAATTTACTGAAACATTAGACATACAGGAAGCTCACAACAATACTTTAAGAGAAAATGTCATTGGACATTGCTGGAAACTTATGTATCAAGAGCATCTTTTGAATATTCCCAGTTTAAATGAAAAAAAATTAAGCATTCTATATTTTCAACACAAAATGTATTTTATGGTATCCAAGTAACTACATAGACCTAATCGAAGCTTCTTTACAGAAGAATCTTAGCTCATAAATGTGGAAAGAATAACAATCAGAAAAATCAGTATGCAACCCCTAATTATCTAAGCAATGAGGGTTAGATAAAAGACTGATGAGAAACTTTATATGAGGAATGAGGCTGTCACTGCCTGTATACATGAATCAATGTTAGCATCACTAAAACAGGAAAACAACACGTTGTGTGCCTCATCACACAATGTAAAATGAAGAACCCAGTGCCACCGATGAAGTGTTTCAGCTGCCCCCCACCCCACAAAAAAATGAATGTAATTAGATACTTGGAATTAATTTATAAGAAATGAGAGACAGAGGAACAAAAGTTAAATACTACTACAAAGAAGCAAACAGATGAGTACAGAATGTGTATCATTCTATAGGAGAAATAACCTCACTCCTGTAACAAACAGTAGTATGAAATGAAAAATGCAACCTGATTGAGATATAACAAGACTTAAAGCACATAACCAGTGTGAGCATCTCATTTCATTATTTTGACACTGATTCAAACAAACCGTTGGAAAGAGTTCTTTTAGAGACCGGTCAGTATACTGTTTTGGGCTGAATATTAAATGTTTCCAAGGAATTTTAATTTTGTTATTTGTGATAATGTATTTAAGAAAATATATATTTTTAAAGAAACACATTCAGAACTGTGGGGGAACAAAATAAAATGATGTCTGAAATGTGTTTTACCAATAAAAGAGAGAAAAGGGGAATGTTTCTGAATCTTAAAACCTTGGAATATGCCAACTCATTTTACTACTCTCTTTTCTCCTGTATTTGTTTAAAATGTTTAATAATAGAAAATATTAAACATTACTGAAAAAATAACCTTGAAGAACAAAGGATGTTTAAATTTCCTAGGGAATTGACTGTTCCATGTAGAACTACAATATAGTACCCATATGTGCTCAGTAGCCATATGTGGTTACTGTATATACTATACCACATATGGCTACTTGAAGTGTGGCTAGGGCAATCCTCTCTCAGCCTTGGAGGAAGATGTAACATGCAGGCTGAACATGAGTTTGACTTATGTATTTTGCAATATCAAGTTTCACAAGTACTATTTAACAAATAATAAATCTATAATGGCACTTAGGAATTTTAGAGGGGCATGTTCAGAATCTGAAAATCAATATATAAACACGTTTCTCAAGTAGGTCTGGAGGGTTTAAGATATTGATTGGTTTGGAGAACTACAGCCTCACTGTTTAATTCAGTCTATGGTGATAGAAATTAAAAAAAAAAACTAATAAAATTATAGTGCTAGTAAAATTCAAGTAAAATTCAAATCCAAAGTTCTCCTATTGTTGAAAACATAATTAAAAGGAGCCTAAATGGATGATTGAACTTACTAATTATGCCAAGTGCTAACAGTGAGAGCCTTAAAAAGACTTCCCTGATAAATATTTCTGGAAACTGCACGTGAGAAAGTTAGAAAATGTACTTTTATAGCTCACATGCATGGACCAAAGAGAGGAAAAGTTATGTCGAATTATCTTAAATCTCATGTGTAGACATGACTTTTAAAATTAAAGTTGTAAATACATGTGGAAATATTAACAAAAATGACAATTATTTTATAGTCATTATATCAAACTTGCTTATGTTACTAAATATTCACAAGTGCGAATTTTAATTTTTACCAATAAAATATGTTTTAATGAATCCTAAGTGCCAAATAATTTTGCTCACTGGAGACAGAAACTTTAGATGAAAATATACTTTCTTTTCCAATTAAACAAATATTTCCTACCTACATAGATCTTAATCATATATGATTCATTAAAATATAAATTCATATAAAATATATATTCATTAAACTTCATTGATATGTTTATTATGAGGATCTCTGAATATATATGCATAATCTGAATATAGTATATATATTCATTACATTTTATTTATATTATATATAAAATGAATATATTCAATAACTTTTATTGACATATGAGGATCTCTGTATATGTATAATCTGAATATATATAAAATATGAATGTATATTATATAAAATGAAAATATAATATATAAAATATAAATATATTGATTATATTGAATATAAAATATATTCATTATATTTTATATAATATATATACATTATATTTTATATAATATATATATTTTATATATAATATATACTCATTTTATATTCAGATTATACATATATATTCAGAGATCCTCATAATAAACATGTCAATGAAAGTTAGTATTGAAATCTACTCATAACTATGACAGCCAAGGCTCAGACTGCCCCATTAACTGCTTAAAAGTGTCACATAGATTTTTTTAGAAACTAATATTAGAATCTTATTTCACTGACTGTCAGTGCAGCCCATGCCCCACTGCTCCAAAGTAGAACACAATTATATAAGCTTGGGATTTTCTGGTTGTGCATAACTTTATTCCCATTTTGAAAGAACAAGGACAATATACTTTGGGAAATATGAACATATTTTGACACAGAATAAAACTGGCTTCCCTTGCTTATTATACTCCTAAATTAAATAATGATGCTAAACTTACATGCATGGTTCACAGCTGCCAGATATAAATACACATGTCTTGTGTTCCCTCCTTCTGACAATGGGGCAGCAGTGTATGACCACCAGTAATAGCTAAGATAGTTCTCATGAGCTAGGGGCTAAGGTTAAAATAAAATGTGAAGAAGCTGGGTGTGGTGATATGTGCCTATAATCCCAGCTACTCAAGAAGCTGAGGCAGGAGGATTGCTTGAGCAGAGGCATTCAAACTCAACCTGGGTCACATAGCAAAACCCCATCTCAACAAATCAAAACAAAATGACAAAATTAAATGCAAAGAAATGAAAGAAAACTTTTTTAACTTCTTCAGCTTTAAGTGAGAATTTAATGGCAGTCTATAAAGCCAGAAGAGCCAAAAGGGAAAGATCTAGCTTTTGGTAATGATCAAATTTCTGGCATCCTATACCATTAGAGCTGATGCTAAGAACACCTACTACAGTGCCTCTCCTATTGTACGCCCTCAACTCAACCATTCAGAAAGGGTTTGATTGAGTGCTTATTATGTAATGGCTATTGTTACTACTCTCAGGGGACTTACATTCTACTGGAATAAGACAGACAACAAATATAAATAAATGATAAAGTATGTCAGAAAACCAATAATATGAAAACAAATCTTTTGAGCAGGAAACTAGAACTATATGAATGGAGTTTCTGAAAAGCTAGTTGCAGAAAGTTAACTGCATTAAAGAATTATAGCCAGGTCAAATGCAATGGCTCATACCTGTAATCCTGTCACTTTGGGAGGCTGAGGCAGGAGGATCACTTGAGACCAGAATTCTGAGACCAGACTGGATAACATAGTGAGACCTCGTCTCAACACAAAAATTTAAAATAAAAAAGAACTATAATCTAACACTGAATTTGTTTTAAAAATGGAATTATGGAGAGACTTTCACCAAGATGGCTGAATAGGAACAGCTCTGGAGTGCAGTTCCTAGCAAAAGCAATGCAGAAGGTGAGTGATCTCTGCATTTCCAACTGAGGCACCAGGTTCATCTCAAGAGGACTGGTTGGACAATGGG
Organism: Aotus nancymaae; assembly: GCF_030222135.1. Taxonomy (NCBI): domain Eukaryota; kingdom Metazoa; phylum Chordata; class Mammalia; order Primates; family Aotidae; genus Aotus; species Aotus nancymaae. The sequence goes on along the minus strand of NW_026988423.1, from coordinate 8,478,402 downwards.
TGTAGCCCAAGGAAGGCAAACCAAGGCAGGGTGGGGTGTTGCCTCACCCGAGGAGTGCAACGGGCTGGAGAACTCCCCATCCCATCCCAAAGGAGGCCATCAGGGACTTTTCTGGACACTCTGGCTCAGATACTGCACTTTTCCCATGGTCTTTAGAGCCCACAGACCTGGAGATTTCCACCAGTGCCAACAACACCTGGGCTGTAGGTTTCCAGCACAAAACTGGGCCTCTGTTTTAGCTGGCCCCTGGAATGCCTAAGAGACAGAACTGCCCATTCCCCTGAAAAAAAGGGGGGCTGAAGGCAGGGAGCCAAGTGATCTGGCTCGGCGGGTCCCACCCCCACAAAGACCAGCAAGCTGAGACCCACTGGCTTGAAATTTTCACAGCCAGCACCGCAGTTTGAGCTCGACCTGGGACTGTCCAGTTCAGTGTGGGGAAGGGTGTCCACCATTACCAAGGCAGTTCTAACCTTGCCTGTGTAAACAAAATCACAAGGAAGTTTACACAGCAGATGAGCGGAACCTGTGGCAGCTCAGCAAGGCCTCTGCAGGCAGACTGTGACTGGACTCCCTCCTTGCTGGGCAGGGCATCTCTGAAAAAGGGCAGCAGCCCATCAGGGACTTATAAATAAAGCCCCACTTTCCCAGGTCAGAGCACCTGGGAAAAGGGGCGGCTGTGAGTCCCACTTCAGCAGACATAAGCGTCCCTGCCCAGCAACTCTGAAGGGAGTAATGGAGCTCCCAGCACATCACTTGAGCTCTGATAAGAGACAGACTGCCTCCTCAAGTGGTTCCCTGATCCCCATATATGCAAAGAGACATCTCATACAGGAGAGCTCTGGCTGACATCTGGCAGGTACCCTTTTGTGATGAAGCTACCAGAGGAAGGAACAAGCAGCAATACTTGCTGTTATGCAACCCCACTGTGGGTGATTCCTAGGAAAGTAGGATCTGGAGTGGACCACTAGTAGTCCTGCAGCAGAAGGGCCTGACTGTTAGAAGGAAAACTAAAAAACAGAAAGAAATAGCTTCAACATCAACAAAATGGACATCCACTCAGAGACCCCATCTGAAAGTCACCAACGTCAAAGACCAAAGATAGATAAATCCACGAAGATGGGAAGAAACCAGTGCAAAAAGACTGAGATCACCAAAACCCAGAATGCCTCTTCTCCTCCAAGGAATCACAACTCCTCACCAGCAAGGAAACAAAATAGGATGGAGAATGAGTTTGACAAATTGACAGAAGTAGGCTTCAGAAGGTGGGTAATAACAAACTTCTCTGAGCTCTAACCCAATGCAAAGAAACTAAGAACATTGAAAAAAGTTTAGATGAAATGCTAACTGAATAACCAGCTTAGAGAAGAACATAAATGACTTGATGGAGCTGAAAAACACAGCACGAGAACTTTGAGAAGCATACACAAGTTTCAATAGCCAAATCAATCAAGCAAAAGACAGAATATCAGAGACTGAAGATAAACTCAATGAAATAAAACGAGAAGGCAAGATTAGAGAAAAAAAGAGTGAAAGAAATGAACAAAGCCTTCAAGAAATATGGGATTATGTGAAAAAACCAAATCTACGATTGATCAGTGTACCCGAATGTGACAAGAGAATAAAACCAAGTTGGAAAACACTCTTCAGGATATTATCCAGGAGAACTTTCCCAACATAGCAAGGCAGGCCAAAATTCAAATTCAGGAAATACAGAAAACACCATAAAGATTCCTTAAGAAGAGCAACCCCAAGGCACATACTCGTCAGATTCACCAGGGTTGAAATGAAGGAAAAATGCTGAGTGTAGCTGGAGAGAAAGGTCTGGTTTATTCACAAAGGGCAGCTCATCAGACTCACAGCATATCTCTCAGCAGAAACCCTACAAGCCAGAAGAGAATGGAGGACTTTCAACATCCTTAAAGAAAAGAACTTTCAACCCAGAATCTCATATCCAGCCTAACTAAGCTTCATAGGTGAAGGAGAAATAAAATCCTTTATGGACAAGCAATTGCTGAGATATTTTGTCACCACTAGACCTGCCTTGCAAGAGCTCCTGAAGGAAGCACTAAACATGGAAAGGAATAACCAGTACCAGCCACTGCAAAAACATACCAAATGGTAAAGATCATTGATATAATGAAGAAACTGCATCAACTAACAGGTAAATCAACCAGCTAGCATCAAAATGGTAGGATCGAATTTACACATAACAATATTAACCTTAAATGTAAATGGGCTAAATGCCCCAATCAAAAGACACAGACTGGCTAATTGGATAAAAAGTCAAGACCCATCAGTGTGCTGTATTCAGGAGACACATCTCAGGTGCAAAGACACACATAGGCTCAAAATAAAGGGATGGAGGAAGATCTATCAAGCAAATGGAGAGCAAAAAAAAAGCAGGGGTTGCAATCCTAGTCTCTGAAAAAAATAGACTTTAAACCAACAAAGATCAAAAGAGACAAAAAAGGACCTTACATAATGGTAAAGGGATCAATGCAACAAGAAGAGCTAACTGTCCTAAATATATATGCACCCAATACAGGAGCACCCAGATACATAAAGCAAGTTATTAATGACCTACAGAGACTTGGACTCCCACACAATAATAGTGGGAGACTTAAACACTGCACCATCAATATTAGATCATCAAGACAAAAAATTAACAAGAATATCCAGGACTTGAACTCAGATCTGGACCAAGTGGACATAATAGACATCTACATAACTCTCCACCCCAAATCCATAGAATATACATTCTTCTTAGCACCACATCACACCTACTCTAAAATTGACCACATAATTGGAAATACATCACTCTTCAGCAAATGCAAAAGAATGGAAATCATATCAGTCTCTCAGATCACAGTGCAATCAAATTAGAAATCAGGATTAAGAAACTCACTCAAAACCACACAACTACATGGAAACTGAACAACATGCTCCTGAATGACTACTGGATAAATAATGAAATTAAGGCAGAAATAAAGATGTTCTTCGAAACCAATGAGAACGAAGACACAACGTACCAGAATCTCTGGGACACATTTAAAGCAGGGTCTAGAGGGAAATTTATAGCACTAAATGCCTACATGAGAAGTGAGGAAAGATCTAAAATCCACACCCTAATGTCACAATTAAAAGACCTAGAGGAGTAAGATCAAACAAATCAAAAGCTAGCAGAAGGCAAGAAATAACTAAGATTAGAGCGGAACTGAAAGAGACAGAGAAACAAAAAACCCTTCAAAAAAAATCAATGAATCCAGGAGCCAGCTTTTTGAAAAGATCAACAAAATAGACCGCTAGCCAGACTAATAAAAAAGAAAAGAGAGAAGAATTGGATCGATGTAATAAAAAATGATAAAGGTGATATCACCAATTCCACAGAAATACAAACTACCATCAGAGATTACTACAAACACCTCTATGCACATAATCCAGTAAATCTAGAAGAAATGGATAAATTCCTGGACACTTACACCCTCCCAAGACTAAACCAGGAAGAAGTTGAAACCCTGAATAGACCAATAACAAGGTTTGAAGTTGAGGCAGCAATTAATAGCCTACCAACCAAAAGTAAGTCCAGGACCAGACAGGTTCACAGCCAAATTCTACCAGACGTACAAAGAGGAGCTGGTACCATTCCTTCTGAAACTATTCCAAACAATCCAAAAAGAGGGAATCCTCCCCAACTCATTTTATGAGACCAACATCATCCTGATACCAAAACCTGGCAGAGACACAACTAAGAAAATTTCAGGCCAATAACCATGATGAACATTGATGTGAAAATCTTCAATAAAATACTGGAAAACTGAATCCAACAGCACATCAAAAAGCTTATCCATCAGGATCAAGTCAGCTTCATCCCTGGGATGCAAGAGTGGTTCAACATACACAAATCTATAAATGTAATCCACCACATAAACAGAACCAAAGACAAAACCTCATGATTATCTCAATAGATGCAGAAAAGGCCTTTGACAAAATTCAACAGCCCTTTATGCTAAAAACTCTCAATTAACTAGGTATCGACGGAACGTATCTCAAAATAATAAGAGCTATTTATGACAAACCAACAGCCAATATACTGAATGGGCAAAAACTGGGCACAAGACAAGGGTGCCCTCTCTCACTACTCCTATTCAACATAGTATTGGATGTTCTGACCAGAGCAATCAGGCAAGAAAAAGAAATAAAGGGTATTCAATTAGAAAAAGAGGAAGTCAAATTGTCTCTATTTGCAGATGACATGATTATACATATTTACAAGACCCCATTATCTCAGCCCAAAATCTCATTAAGCTGATAAGCAACTTCAGCAGTCTCAGGATACACAATCAATGTGCAGAAATCACAAGCATGCCTACACACTAATAACAGATTTAAAGAGAGCCAAATCATGAGCAAACTCCTATTGACAATTGCTACAAAGAGAATAAAATACCTAGGAATACAACTAACAAAGGATGTGAAGGACCTCTTCAAGGAGAACTACAAACCACTGCTCAAGGAAATAAGAGAGGACACAAACAGATGGAAAAATATTCCATGCTCATGCTTAGGAAGAATCAATATTGTGAAAATGGCCATACTGCCCAAAGTAATTTATAGATTCAACACTATCCCCATCAAGCTACCATTGACCTTCTTCACCAAACTGGAAAGAAACACCTTAAACTTCATATGGAACCAAGAAAGAGCCTACAAAAGACATCATCAGGCAATATGAATTTTTCAGCTCCATTATAATCTTATGAAACCACTGTAGTATGTGCAGTCTGTCAATGACAGAACCATCGTTATGCAGTGCATGGCTATTTGCATATACATAAGTGAGCTATCTTGGGGATGGGACCCAAGTCTAAACACCAAATTCATTTATGTTTCATATACATTTTATAATATAGCCTGAAGGTAATTTTATATAATATTTTAAATAATTTTGTGCATGAAGCAAAGTTTGTGTACACTGAACCATTATAAAGCAAAGGTTTCACTATCTTGGCCACCCATGTGGACCAAAATATGACAATATGTAGTATCATATTGGCACTCAGAAAGGTTCAGATCTCGGGTATTTTGAATTTTTGGATTAGGGATGTTTGGATGCTCAACCTGTGTGTAGTTTATTGTACAGTAAACAGGATGAATTTTTGAACAGGTAAGCTAAAAGAACTGCATGATTTGTAATAAATTTATACTAAAAGTTACATTTTCAAATATTGTATCCCTAAGATTCTTATGTTTGCATAAGAAGATTCTGTATTTTTTATTACAAGTTGTTTCATGCCAAATCTTAACTTATTTTGATTTTTCATGTAGGTAATACAATCTAACTCTAATGATCTTACACTATAAAGATAAGTCACACACAAAAAAAGATAGGTCACTTCAAGATCAAAAGAATCTCTTATATCAGTTGGTGATAAGTTTTAGATTCCAAGATCTAAAATTAGTCTAGTACCTTAATTTGTAGCTTTGCTTCTTGCAGTCGACCTTTCCATGAGGCTACAAATTTAAGGCTATCCACAGAACGACCCACTGCCCTGTAAAGTTAAAGCACCAAATGTCACAAATCAATAATCCTTAGGAATTAAAATATGAAGAGTGACTGAAGATATAGTCATATTTATTTAAAATTAAAATATTTACCATGTTTAAATAACAATACTTTTTTAAATTAAGAAACATCAAACTATGCTTAATATGTTAGAGTTTACACCAAGTTTTCAAAGTTAACTGTAACATGTCAGTCTCCTCTTTGATGTTATAAGTTCCTTAAGGATAAGGCCTTTTTTTTTTTTTCATTTTTAAATCCTGTTTTGACCATTACCCTCAAATGCAGGCACATGATGGGTGTTCAATAAACGTTTATTAGCCAAACTGAAATTTTTTATATGTTTATAATATGATCCTGAAACAATATAAATTGAAAAACCCCTGAGAGTTACTAAACAACTAAATTTTGTTCAGGATATTTTTAATAATGTCTCTTTTATTACATTCCAACTTGTTAAAAATTATATATGATATGATAATCCAAGTGTGGTGTAAAAAGGAGCTTGATCTTAATCATCAAGTCCTCTTCTCCACCAAGGATGCTAGTCAGCACTGTCCAGTAGAATTTTCTGCAAAGATAAAAATACTTTTATGCAGACCAAAATGGCAGTCACAAGCCATGTGAATATTGAGCACTTTAAATGTGGTTAGAGTTACTGAAAAACTGAATTTTAAATCTGATTTTATTTTAAATCATTTACATAAGTCCATGTGACTTCTGGCTACCATAGTGGGCAGCACAGGTTTAGATAAATGATCGAAATTATAAAAGTTAAATTTTATCTTTTTAAATTCAAATAAAATACATCATCATTAAAAGCAATGCTTTTTTAAGCTAAAGGTTAACTCTGATTTAAAGTACAGTATAAGGAAATAACAGAACTGTGTTTCAATAATAAATTTATTTCTTGACAATCAAGAGCAGTGTAATAGGAAGACAATAAAGCAAAATTAATTACCCTCAGGGACAAATAAGTATTTCATTTTAATTACCTTGCAGTTTCCTGGCGAAGAGCATTAAGAAATGTGTCTGGATGGAAAAGTTCTGATAGGTCAAGTGTTTCAGATAGAAGAGCCTGTTTTTCAGCTTTATCTACCCAATTCTAGAAGGGAGAAAATATAAATATATAAATAAACACGCACTTAAAAGATAAGTTAATTAAAGACTTATTATTCCTAAGTCATTTTCATGAGAAAGTTCAGGTTCCAAATGCTCTGAAATGGTATCTAGAAAAAATATATATAATATTTCCATTTTACATTGTAAAGTCTGGCATTGTAATTTGGCATAATATCTATCTTAAATAAGATTCCTTGCACAACTGTTTTCTGGTAAAAATCTACTCAACATAAAAAGTTCAAAAGGTGAAAATTAACCTAATGTATAGCATCCGATTTTGGGCCATCACTTCTAGTATGCTGAGGAAATGCTGAGCATCCAGGCCTAACTAAAAAGTTCTCTTGGCAATGCAAACTGAATTAGGGTTCCAACTCCAGATCTGATGGTGAATTTGCATCTTACTGATCAAGTATTACAGTGGAGGGTAATGTCCAAGAAGAAATAATTTTGTGTTAAAAGGTGTTTTTAAATAATCAACTCATACTCCATTTGGAGAGATACATATCAATATAAAGTATATTTCATAAGTAATTTTTTTAAATTGCCATTTGGAACAAATGGAAAAAACAACAATGTCTGTTTAACACTATATGCTTTCCATGTATTAACCAAGTTTACACTTACCATGACCTGCAAGTTATTATTAGTATCCCCATTTTACAAATGAGGAAGTGGAGGTACAGTGGGGTTAAGGGTCTTGCCCAAGGTCAAATAATAGGTGCTGGAACCAGGAAGTAAACTCAGGCAGTCTTAGGTGATTTGTTTCTCTGTAATATTTCCTGCAGGTGATACTATCCTTTAAGAGATAGCTTACTGATAATTTCTGAATCAGTCTATTAGTTCAGCAGGTGCACAGAGATGTACTATAGTAATGTCAGCTATTAAAAACTCACAGAATCCTCATTTACTCAGTAATTCATTTTGCATGATTTATAAAGTCTAGAAAAAAATTGTGTTTTTTATTACTGTCATAGAAAGGACGTGTTTCATGTACTATAACACCCTATTATTTACCCAAGCATTTACATCTCTTAGCCAGATCAAGAGAAGAAATTAAAACCTCTAAAGCTACTGTGTTTGCATTAACATCTTAATGCATTTGACTAGTACTCACAAATGTTCCTATGTTCCTGTACCAATGAATAGTATGTTTTGTATAAGCAGAAAATACTTTTAAAAGATCTTCTTAACAAGCCATAATTATTTATCTTGGATATCATCCTTTACAATGATAATACTTCATAAAGTATCTATTTTCAATTACATAGTATTATATATAGCATATTTATTACCCATCAAGTAATTTTTATTAAATTATTGGCCTGATAATTTCTTTCCTTAGCTAAATATAATCAAATTATACTTAACTGTATCTTTATTATAAATAACATTTAATCCTGTTCAGTTATTTTAAAAGTCATTTAATAAATATTTTCAATTATACTACTATTTCATTAATGCTATAAAATTAATTTTGAATTCAAATGACTACTGCAGAATTGTTGCCAGTAATGAATGCACATATATATGTTCAAACTAATTAAAAATTAGAGTATGGCTGATAATCAGATTTTCACTTGTTTAAATAATATAATTATCAAGAAAGGAAAGCTCTTGAGTAAAAATGTTATTAATCCAAGGAAAAAATAACTTTTTAATCTATTAAGCTTAAAAGTAGACTAATGCAAAGGTGTTATTTAATGAGATAAAGTTTAAATAACAAAGATTATTTTAGCATGTATAATATCTTTGAACAGCAAACTTCACAGTGCAGAAACAATAAGCACATTTTTTCTCTTAACCACATTTATACTCATTTATAAGCATGAAAATACAAGTAAGAAGTATTATCTTTACTAAGCAGAAATATGCACACACAAATTGGGCTCTGAACAAAGTCATAGGCATGCTAGTTGGCAAATATTTTTCATAAATGTTTCTTCTTTACTTCACTCTAAGTTATGGGCCATGCCACTTTTAAAGGATTAGGTTTGAGATTAAACATAAAACTCTAGTCCCTTCTGTGATTATGAGACTATATACCCATAATTCTTCAAATATCATATAACAGATGTAATATGGAAATAAGCAAATAAATAGCTAATAGAATTGAGCAGCTAAATGGGATAGGCAATTTCTCAAATATTACATACACACAAACACTTAGAATCACAGGCAGTAAAACTTCTAAATTAGAATGAATGATAAAGATTATCTAGTTTACCTCCGTTATTATAACATAAATAAAATGATTTTCTGAGGTGATACGATATTGCAATATTTTATTTTTAAAATGTTGATTATGTAGTAGAATTTATGAATTCAAATTACATTCATTTACTCAGAAGCATTTACTGAATGCAAACAGCTTACTTAGTTAGAGAAGATGAGACCTACAAAAACAGCTGTGAAAAATGACAGTAAGTGGAAAACTGTGTAAGAAATAACTAGTGTATCATGGGAGTTCCACTCCTTTATGGACCAAAATATACAGAATTTTGAAGGTAAAAGGATATTTTTTCTAGAATATTATTAGGTAACTTATCAGTCAATTATAATACAAGCAGGTATCATTTTTACATAGGCTAGAGTTCAGAAAACGCTTTTGTATCTCTTTCTAAAAAAAAACAAAACAAAATGTTTTCTATCTCTTTTACATATTAATTAACACTAATATTTTTAGGGATGTAGAAGCTATCATATTGGAATGGGTCAAAAGCTAACCCTATTAGCTATAAGCAATGAAATCAGTTAAATATAGAATTAAATCTATATAACTATTGTGGCAAAATTAAACGCACATGAAAAACAACTTTATGAAAGTCCCAAAGGGCCAAAAGCATAAAATTAAAAAAAAAATTAAATGATTCAAATGTATCAGTTATACTCCATGGGGGAAAAATTCCTTTGAAGTGTTTGCATACATTTATGAAATGTGTATCCACAAACCAGGAAGAAGCTCAGTCTCTGATCATAATCAATTAAAACCATTAGAATTTAATATATTATAAGGTCACTGAGGAATAAAAACATTCGGTCAATGATGCTGGGGGAAAATTGTTAACTGCTTGCAAAAAAATTCAACCTTCGATTCACATTCTAACCAAAAATTGTGCTACTTATCATTCAGAGTAAAATTTTATTCCATAAATTAATGAAGGAAAAAAAAGAACCAATTTAAGATGAGGAAAAAAAGGGGGTGATATTATACATCTGATTACAGAATGGTTGACTTTCATTAAAAACATAAAAAGAGAAGAAATATAGGTTATATTATGTAAGATTTCACATAAACTAAATTTAAAAAACACATTTACCACAAATATGAAAATGAGTTAATAACATTAACAAAATGGTTAATTATTTACATAGTTACAGAAACAAGATATCATCTTCAATAGTTATGTAAAACTGAGATAGGTTTTTAGCCCAAGGGTATAGCAGGAGAAATGATAATGATTAAATGCTGCTAAGTGTTGCAACATGGACAAAATTTTGGTAGGAGTATACAGTGGTACACCATGATAAAACAATGTGATAAAATGTGTCAAAGCTTTAAAAATATAAAGCCCTTTTACTCAGTAATTCTTTTCTTGGAATGTAAATTAAGGAATAATCAAGAGATTAATATACATGGCTGCTCATTTAAAATTATAATGAATTTGAAGCATAATAAACAGAATAGAAATTAGCTGATTAAATTATGGCATATCCCTACCAAAAAAAAAATACACAGCCAATAAAAACTGATATTTGAAAAATATTTTATATCATTGGAAACTGTTTAGGACCTAATATATTTATCAGAATGCAAAAATGTATACACAATATAAACCTAATTATATAAAAACATTATTTAAATACATAGAAAATATATGGGAATAAATATCAAAATATTCCAGTGGGCTTGTTTAGCCTATAATCCATTAATGATTATCTTCATTCACATATAATCGCAATTCTATAATTTAAAATGCAATGCATTTATAAACTGATGCCATTTTACTTTGTTTTAATGCACTGTGTTCCTTGGAAAAAGTGTTTAATGCAATAATTTAACCAATCATTCTTCTCAATGTGCCATGTCCACATTTTAATGTATTGTGTTTTAAATTTTATTCAATTAAATTCATTTCCAGCTTTATTTTTGATATCTTCGTTGACCTAAAGGTTATTTACAAGTGTGTATTTTATTTCTAAATATTTTAGGATTTTCCATAAATCTTTGTTGTTGACAATCTAGTCTTTATAAAGTTGCCCAGAGTTATCCCATCTGACAGAAGTCAGCGTCCTTTTGATAGCAGACAAGGCCTACAAGGCCTGCGTTGTCTGCTCCTGCCCAAATTCTAAATCCTTTGCTCCTTACTACCTAACTCTGACTTACTTCTCTGGATGCCTTTTTCTGCCTTGTTTCCTTCAGGCACATTTGCCTTTCTTTCTCAAAAAACTCTTTTTGCCTGGTGCTTGCTGTTAACTCTGCCTGAAACTCTCTTCTCTCATTTACCTTCATGGGCTATTCCCTTAGCTCCTTTAGGTCTCTGTTCAAATGCCATCATATTAGAAATGTCTTTCCTATTCTACCAGTTTTAACACAATAAATTTTTATATATTTCACCTTTATATCTACAGCTCTATATGCGACTAGTGGGAATTAAGAAACAAAGGAAAAAAAATATTTGATCAAGTTAAATCAATAGCTACATTTTTGTGCCTGGAATTTGGCTAACATTTTCCTAAAGTAATTAATTGTGTTGCTTTTCTGAGAGTTTTTCAAAGTAAAACTTCTAAGAAACTTAAATTTTCATGTTCCCATGTTAATGTTTTTAAGTAAGTAATCTCAACCAAACAACTTTGTAAGAAACAAGTTAAGTATTGGCTTTGAGAAGGGGTTTAACATGATAAACTTATAAAGAAATGTTGATGTTTCTTGCATTTCTCATCTCTAGATTTGAAGATACGGCTGAAAGCTGACCATAAGAAATCTCTCTCTGCCCAACCCTCTCCTCCTGTGGATTGACTTCCCTTGTAGGCTGGATAACACTTCTTAACCATTTACATTTCCCCTCCAAAGGCGCAGAAATAGTTTGACTTGGGACTTTGTTTTGATGGTATTTCAACCTTTACTTATTCTAAATTTCCCTGAAGATTCTATTTTGTAGAATATAAATGTCAGAATTAGCAGAACTGGAGCCATAGAGAAATGGAATAATATTTTCCTGTGGAAGAGATATCTTTTAAGAGACAGTTTTAAGTTAAATAGGAAATCTCTCCACACACTAATTTATAAACAGAACATGATATTGTTAAATAGTATCGTGGAAGAACATACACACATATGATCACCTACATTCATTCCAGTAAAAAGCACGCTAGATAATGTAGTAAGCTCCTCCCCAACCTCCCCAGGTATGCTTATTATTATCCTTAAACTTAATATACTAATTTTTCTATAGAAAGTTATTTTCTTTCCCCTTTAATTCTTGGCATAGTAAGCATAGAACCTGCATCCAATAAGGTGGAAAGAATTTCTGAAGAGTTTTCAAATTCTAATTCAATATTTATTAGAGAGTTGAAAATAATATAAAAAAATTCCTAGTATTTTGGGTCCCACCTTGTTGGTTATTATTTGGATGTCAACAATATCTGGAAAAAATATTGGACAAAACGAAAAAAAAAACAACCCAAAAGTCAAATCTTGAATTAACAAAACAGAGAAGGAACAAACCAAAAAACTTCACCCGAATTAATGAGATACCCACAAGAAACAAAACAGCAGTAAAGCCAAGCGCTTATAAATTTAAAACATGTTACACATTTCCACTTCATTAAAAAAATTAATTGTAATAAATCTTTCAAAAAGAACAAAGTTTCCATGCTGTCTAGTGATGGATGCAGATTGTGGGACAAAGTAACTTCTGTGAATTCGATGAAATGTGGTAATGGCATGATGGATACTTGGAAGGCTTGCTTCTTCCAAGTCTATAAATTGAAGTCAATGACTCGAACTTTAAAAATCTTAACCACTTTTTAACTGGGTTATGTTAGTGGTACTCCACATGGTATAGCTTACTGAAAAGTCTCAAGCTGTACAAAGGATTTGAGGAAGATTTTAGGCTCCATCGCTCTATTGCCACTGAATTGATTTTGCTACCTTGTTTAACTTTATTAATAGATACAGTCTTGTCTAGAAAAAGAATATACCCTACCTTACTGTTAAAAAAGGAAATCTTACTCTTCCCCTGTCCTTAATACAGCCATCTCTTAGAGGACTAGAGGTTCTATCCACATATTTGGTATTTTTTCAATTAAAAAACTTATAAATCTGGGTTTCTAGGCTCAATATTTGATATAAAGAAGTATTATTTTTCAGTAGAACTTTGTGATATACTTTTATCACCTAGTGGAGAAAATTTTGGGAAATAAAATTTTATTCTTTATGTTTGTTGTTTACCATTTCTCCATCTTTTCTAAATACAGGAACGAGTTGAGTTACGTGGGCTAAAAACCCTGACAGTGTTCATGAAGAACCTGAACCACTATGAGAAACAAGATTATTAATAATTACTTTTTGGCATAGTATTTAATTTTTAGTGTGGCAAAGCAGGAGTTTATACTGTCTACCTACCTATAGGTCTCCTCTTAATTGTTAATAATAATTTATAAATATAACTTACTTTGTGACTAGTTCAAGTTCCTATTTAAGGCCAATCTTGCCACATGTGCATTGGGACCTATTTTCTCTTGCCTTTTAAAGAACTTTACTCCTACAATTATTTCCTTTTTCTTGTACCATCAATTTTTAAATTTATAGTGAACACAGATATGGTTTTAAAAAATCCCCTATATTAAAAAATAAAACCAAAAAAATTCCTTTGGCTCTTCTCCCTATCAGTATCACTCTATTCATCTGTGTTACTTCATAACACAACTCCCTGAAAAACCTGTCTATACTTGCTGTCTCAACTTCACTCCTTTTTTTTTTAGACTCATATGACCAGGCTTTCATTCTTTAGAACTTCATAAAACAACTCCTCAAGATCACCAATGTCCTCCATGTTGTCAAACATGATTCTTCTCTAACCTCACAGCATTTAACATAGTTAATCATTCTGACCTTTTAAAAACACTTTCTTTTCGTGGCTTCTTGATTACTACAGTCTTCCAGGCTTTCTTCTATATACCTAACTACTACTTCTTGGTTTCATGGTTGACAACTTTCCCTTTTCTAAACATCTCAATATTGAAGTGCACCAGTGCCAAATAATTGGCCATTCCTATGGTTTTAAACACTATCTTGATATGGTGATGACTGCTAATTTTCTATTTCCTATTCCAACACCTCTCTCATCAATTATTTCTCTGACATTTCCATCAAGATGTCTACATGGCATCTAAATTTATCATGTTCACATTAGAACTTTTAATTTGCAAGATCATTCCCCTCCTCTTTAAACAACAATATGAGTCAAAACTTTGAAATCACATTTGATAACTCTCTTCCATGTCCCACAGCCAAATCCACAAGTTAAATATCAAAATATTACCACTACTTTAAGAAGCCTCCACCTCCACAGCTACCATCCTAGTCCATCATAACCTCACTTGGATTACTGCAATAACCTCTTTTTGCTTCCCAAGCAAGTCAGATGTTTATTATTCACATTAATATTCAAATCTCTACATAAGTAAAAAGAGATTAAAAATAATATGTAAAGATAATCCCAGAATATAACTTATACTTTAAGATGGGCATAGAAAGGAGCCCCAAATGTCAATAGATATATAGCAAACATAGGTCTATAAAAAGATAGTTTCATATACTAAATGCTGAAACATCTGCAGAATGAAAAATATAAAGTCTTTCAATATTTATGTGACTGTCCATAATCTTAAAGACAATTTCCTCAACTAGTTCATTTTTATGAAATCATCAAATTCCACTAAGATATTTGAAGGCAGAAAGTGAATTTTACTGGCATATTTATTTGAATGTACAAAATGTATTTATTCATTTGGTATTTTAGAGGAGATGCAGCTACTCGTGTGCTTTTTGAAAGCAATATCTCTTTACTGGTCAGCCTGCTCCTATTCTTCCTCCCTATAGCTTATTCACATACCAGCAGAAAAACCCTTTAGTCTTCCCGCTCTCAACCTTCTACTGACCTCCTATGTACTCAGACTAAATTTAAATTTCCTACCAAGCCTACATGGACTCATACCTTATGGCCCTTGGCCACTCATTCAACCTCATTTCCAGTAAAACTTTGCTTATTTGATGACCTAGCCACTCATTTGTTCCTCGAACAAGTAAAGCACATTCCTGTCTCAGAGATTCTATACTTACTGATCCCTCTGACTGGATTTGCTTTTCCCTCAGATACATTTCAAGGTTTGCTCTCTTACTTCATTCAAGTCTCTGTTTAAATATCACCTCCAAAGAAAGGCTTTCCCTGACCATTAATACTAAAATGTTACCTTCCCCAAACCACTTATCTCTAGACCCCTTAATCTACATCATTTTGCTTTACAGCATCCTTATATTTATTAGAAATAAGGTTTAGTTCAGTTTCAATATTTGGCAAGATCTGTTATTTGCCTTTTACCTTCTGGTGGGCTCAACAAACAGATGCTTACTTTAACACTGTTCTGACATCCCACAAAAAATAATACTAATATTTGTATAAGGATAGATGTTACCACCCTATCTAATAAGTGTAACAATGTTAGTAATGTCAACAAGGTATGACATTTAGATTTATTTAAAAATATTATTCACTCTATGTTACCTGAAGTGAAAACCCCTTATGTGCTCTATAGGTTGAAATTATCTTAGTCTGAACCATTAATATGTATTTAGTATAGCAAGAAAAGAATTTAGAAAATAATTTTTATAAAAATTCTTAATGTTATGTTGATTTCAGAACTTATGATTCAAGAAATCAATTGATAATACAAATATTGAGACAATAATAGCAAGATAAATAGGAAAAAGTTGGAAATAATTTAGTCAAGAAATATTAATAAAAATTTAATATAAAAAAGATATGTATCAGACAATACTGAAATCCAGATCTTTGTGGAATTATTAAATATACTGACATTTTCAAAATTACATAACATGTATCAAAACTTAATTTTAAGTTACTTAGTTCTACTTAACCATGAGTCTTCTAAGAGGAAGAGTTACTTGGAAATATTTCCCATTTGTGAGGACCAAATAATAATGGAATATCAACTTTGCTATCTCAAAATTTCTCAAGGAGAAAAAACAGTCAAATATCATTTAAAAAATTACCCAATATAAATCATCTTGAATCCAGACATAAGGAAAAAAACTAGGTATACATAATATTTACTTTCTCACTTATCAAATTTCAGAACTGTAGACATTAAAAATAATACATATTTAGAAACAATTTCTTGTTGAGGTTATGAATCTATAGAGGTTAAAAAACACTTGTCAAAAATCACTGACAATAACTTTCAGGAGATTAAGTAAAAGGAGTTCTGAGGCTTGCTAAGCTATGAATCTTATATTCAAGATTCTTTCTAGAACGTACATTACTAAAAAATTTTCTTAAATTATTTTTATTGTATACAAAAGTTGGTATTATTGGTAGTATTAAGCCAAATAATAGTCTACTTCAATATTGTGTACAACAGACAAATAAATAATATACAGCCCAAAGTCCTTTTAAAGTGTGATAACATATATATTAACAATAAAACCAATCACTACTTTCTTTGCTCGTGAAGAGATTTCCAGTTGCAAATAGCTAACAACAAGTAAATCTGATAGATAATATATTATAGAATGGAAAATCAGCAAGTGAAGTGTTAGGCAATTATTGACAATGAAACAAATGTGGTGAAGGCTATGATTGATTTAGGAATCACAAGCACACAATGTTTTGTTCACAACCTTCCATTGTATCTTCAGAAATAATAAAACATTTTGATAGGCAAGATTTATTGACACCAGCAGAAAAACTGTCAGCCCTTTCTATTATTCTTCTTTACCAAAAATAAAAGTATATGGTATACAAGACATTTTGCAACTCTCTTTTATATATTAATAATGTATGTTCAAACAAGATTAAGAGAAGCCTTTAAATGGCAAAAAAAAAAAAAAGGCTCATAAATCAAGGGGACCCTTGAAACAAAATTTTGCAAATAACAGTACCAGCGTAGGAGATTTTACTAACAATAATTGGTTACTTGCAGGGAAAATTGTTTGCTACAACTTGCTGATTCTTCAAGAAACCAAATTTGTCCTAAGAGTTTAAGTATTCTCTGCATGTTTTCTGCTGTAAAGATCCTTTTATTATGCTACTCCAGGAAGCTGCTAAAATTGGTATGCATGTGATGAAAGCTGCAATGCAGGTAGAAATTCAGGAAAGATTCTGTTATCTTGAAAGCCAATTATGTTGCTATGTTGTCAAATTTCTAGAACCAAGATTTATCTTCTGCAAGCAGTACAAATAGCATATTTTGTAAGATTGCTTCTATAAAACTGCATATGATTACAGACCATAGAGTACTGTTTAGTATTCCAAATGTGCAACATAGTTGGCCATACGAACGATTTATCAGCTGTTACTGCTGAGAAATTACTATCCCTGTACAAAATTTGACTCTTGAAATTTTGTAATATTACTGTTAAAGCAAATGCTTTGTTTTTCTAAATACAAGTTCAGATATATACCCTAAGTTCATTCTATGATGGTGATAACTCAACTTAAAGCTTGGCTGTATATTAATCTTAAATCTCAAAATTTTGGCCAAAGGATTTTGATACAATTCTAATACTAACATATTTATTTGTTTGCTATCTATCTCCTTCACTAAAATGTAGTAATACCTGTTGACAGGAATTTTATGTTTTCTCACTACAGTGTATTTCTAGCACTTAAGAACAGTGGCTGGCATATAATAGAAACTCAATAAATATTCACTGAATGAATAAACTAATAAATATATATTTGTTCATCTATATGAATAAAAAACATCCATACGTTTCTCTCCTGGGTATAATATACAAAAATGAGGATGCTGGAGATTTTAAAGCCACATATAAACTTTTTCAACTTTGTTTATAAGTCTTCTATGAATAATTTTACTGAGTATTTTGTGTAAAGCACTGTTTAAAGAGTAGGAGAGTTACTAAGATGAGTTAAGAAAATAATATACTCTTCCAGGAATGAAGAGTATGGTAGCAGAACCTTCCAAAATACAGTAAGATACCTCAAAAAATGAGTAAAACAATAACAATGTAATTATAATAAATTGCTTTTTACATTTGAAATCTTAAAAGAAAATAAAGCACTTCAAATGTTATATTGTGGAAGTAAAGTATAAAGTTAAACCGTAACATTTATGGGTAGATTTAGATAGAAGCCAAAATTTCAAAATATGTAAAGAAATACTACAGAATATAGCTCAGGAAGCTAAATGATCATGATTGGAAAAAAGAGATTTATGTGAATTTGCTTGAGAATAAATAACCTTATAATTAGAGTTATTTATTTATTCAACAAATATTTACTGAAAAGCCTATTTATATAAGTTACTGTCTACATGCTTGGATAGGGCAGTAAAGAGACAAAAATCTCTGCTTTTATGAAGCCTCCTTTTTAGTGGAAGAATACATAGAAAACTCTTAAAAATAAATAGTTATAATATACAGAGTATTAGATGAAGATATAAGCCATAGAGAAAAATAAAGAGGGAAAAAAGAGTAAGAAGTCTTGGGGGTGGGGCAGGGGTTACAATTTGAAACAGGAACCTGACATTTGAGCAAAGACCTGAAGGAGATAAGGAAGCTTCCTTATGCATATCCAGGGGAGAGCACTCCAAGGAGAGGAAGCAGCAAGAGTAAAGGCCATCAGAGGGAGCGTGCCAGGCCTGCTCATTTAGAAGCAAGACCAGTATGGCTAGAACAGAGGAAATGAGGTAGAAAACTAGGATAGGAAATCAGAGAGGTAATGGGGCTTGACCTTAAAGAAACTTGTAGACTGTTGCAAGGATTTTGATACTCTAGATGAGATGGCTAGTCATGGGGATATTTCCAAGAGAAGAGTGATGTAACTTGAGCTGCACTTTAACATCAGACCATTTGAGATTGCTTGGCTTAGAACCAATAACAGTGGGGACAAGGGCAGAAGCAGGACTAGTTAGATAGTAGCTGCATTCATGATGACTTCAATCAAGGTACTAGCAGTACACATGGTAAAAAGTATCTCTGAATGTATTTTAAATGCAGAGAAAATTTGAGTTTCTGGTTTACTGGATAAGTGTGAGAGTAGAGGAGTCAACAATGATTCCAAAAATTTTGGACTTAACTAACCCCTGGGGACCAGGGGATAGCACTAAGTGGTTCTAGATTGTAGCACTTCTGGTATTTGCCAAATACTTCCTTTAGTGATTTGTTGTTTTTGCTTATTTAGTTGTCTATTCTCCTGATAAGATTTAAGAATAGTCTATATGTCATGCTAAATGGTATTAACTAATAACAGCAATCATTAATGCTATTTATTGCTTAGATCTCCCCAAACTTCAAGGTGCCTAATAGTTGATATAAACAACAAGATTCTGTCATAAGAAGGAAGAATGGCAGGATTCGGTAGTAGAGCAATGTGCCAGCCACTAGCTTGAGTTTGGGAAAAAAAATTGAATGAAGTTCAAGAAGGAGTCACTGTGGATCTTAAGATTAAAGACATGAAACTAAAGCAGAAGTTTAAAATGAACTTTAAGTATTAATGGCAAACAATGCTAATTTAACCCACGGCACTCCAAGTTTGCTTAGCAATGGAAGCATAATGGGGGGAGATACTCAGGGGTCCATTAAACACATCTAGAATATTGGGTCTATTTAGCATACCCCAGTCTAACTAGGTCATGGTGATCACAATCTCTCTATATATCTTGGCTTGAATATAGAAATCAACACATGAGTCGGGTTGGAATAAAAATTGCTGGTGTACAGTCAAGGGATCCAACTATGAGTCGTCGAGAAAAGTAGGACAAAGGAACCAAAACAAAGGCTGACAATGTAAGATTTACAAACAGGGTAGAGAACATGCCAGAATTCAGAATGATCATCACAGAAGAATCAGAATATCCTGCTCTAAGGGCTAGGCTACAAGCCAAGGAGAAAACAAAGAGTGGAAATCAGGAACCCAAGAAACTCTTCAAAGATGTTATTTCTGAAGAAAAGGCGGAAAAATTTGAAACCAGGGAAATAATTCTAAGTTCACTAAAGAGAATAATCTGTCTAGTCCATTCATTTGTTAATTCCTTTGTTCATTCATTCATTCAGTACACAGTATATAGGTATTGGAAATATACTGGATTTTTTTTTTTTTTTTTAAGATCTTTGATCTGAAGGATGTTGGAGAAACCAGAGAGTGAATGCCAGGCTGCCTGCAAGACTCTCTTTGGCTGAGGTTCCTTGGATCCCTAGGGGATCTCTAGCTCTTTCTCAATTAAGAGTATTCAGAAGAGAGTCTTAAATCTTTTGCCACAAAGTAGACTAAGACTGTTTCCATACTGCAGCTAAAACAATCCTTTTAACACATAATTTGACATTCCTCTTAAAATCCTGCAATGGTTACCTTTTGTCCTTAGGATAAAGTATAATTCCTTAATACATTATCATGATTTGGCCCCTCCAGCCTGAACACAGGCTCCTTGCAATCTATGCTCTGCTTTTAGTTACTTGAAACCACAATGCTTACTTTTTATTAAATTTTTTTTTTTAATTTCAGTAACTTTGGTATGAACACTTACTCTTGATATTAGACTCTGGTCTGCCTTCTGTCTGATGCATTCTTTCCTCCCATTCTCATTTGGTTTATTCCTACCAAGTTCTCAGCTTAGGCATCACTTCTCTGACCCCTTCTAGGGAAGTACTGCTATTTGCTTCCACAGTACCGTACTTCCTTTATCACTCTTCTCTTACTGTTGTTTATTCAGTTCTGTCTTTCTGATAAGTTGTAAGGATAGTTCCTGGAGAATAAGGTGTGTCTATTTTGTTTACCACTCCATATTCAGCAACTTCACACAGTGTTTGGTGCCAGGAAAGTATTAATCACATTTCCTGAATTATTTTTTTGAGAGGAGAGGTCTCATTGTTGCTGAGGCTGGACTTAAACTCTTGGGCTCCAGTGATCCTCCTGCCTCAGCCTCCTGAGTAGCTAGAACCACAGGCACATGCCACTGTGCCCAGCTTACATTTATATAATTTTTATTGCTAAAATGATAGAGGAGAACAGACAGAATGAATATAAGATCTGTGAGGCAGTTATTGTATCTATTTACTAACGATTCTATCTCCGGTACTTCACACAGGGCTTAGAATAAGGTAGCTGCTTACTATATTTTTGATTGAATGAATAAATAAGTGAATGCTACCCAAGTCAGTCTTAACCTTCTTTGCACAAAACCCCTATAATAAACTGGTACTATACATGACACCCTCAATAGTTTGTTCTCTTTTTCCATAAACTATGCCTCAAAATGCAAGACCCTAAAATCTTAAACTATAACTGGATATGGACTTAACCTGCTGTATACCTGTTTGGATTGAATCTGATCATTACACTTTCTTAAGAAACTGAAAGGTGCCATTTTCACAGATCCTTACAAACAGTGCTTCTAATTTTCCCTGCCCACCCAGTTTCCCATCCCTTTGTTTTCCAACTAGGTAGTTACATTGTTCTCTAAGTATCACAAGCTGCTCTGGATATGTACCTGTGAAATAGAGAAGGCACAGAGGAAAACTAGAGATCTATCAAGCCCTGGAATAGACGAAAAGCAAATCCCAAATATTAAAGGCTACCTCAGGGAGATCGATATCTATATAGTTATAACTGAAAATAAATACTAAGCTAGGAAAATAGAACAATATAAAAAGTATCTCCAAGTGGTTGTGGAAGTAAGAAATTGTGCATATTCCCTGGTTGGAAGGATGAAAAGTAAGCTATGGTCAGTCCTGAAAGTTATCTTGAGGGTTAGAGAGAGTATTTTATCACACAATTAAGGCTAAATGCCTTATAAAGCTTTTAAGAAAATTACACAGTGGAAAAGTGTTCAGTTTTGATGACCAGTTATTCATCAATATATGAATAATCATGCAAGAAAATTGTAATAATTCATGCAAAATTGTTTTAAAGAATATTAATTTTAGTATCACCAATACATTTATCATTATAAACACATAGCATAATTATGAAGTGAACTTACATAGTGTAATATAGGTTACCATTCATGGCAAATTTAAAAAGTCCCTGTCCTTTTAAAAATAATAAAAAGAAAACAGTACCAAAAAGTACATGAAGTGGTAAATTATCACAACCATGCAATTATACAACAAACTTCAGAGCATTCCTATACTTTTCTAACATCACTGATAGACTTTCTCCCTTTCTTCCTTTCTTGTAGCATTTACTAATAGATTATGTCCAGGTATATATACACAGCAGATAGAAAGATGAGTAAATCAGAGTCCCTGCCAGATCCTTCTCTACCTGCTAATTTTAACCTCATTTCCAGATCTAGTACTTCTTTTTTCCTTCCAATAATCCTACAACCCAGAGAACAGGTTATAATAGAAGCCAAACAATTGCTCAAACGGATCCTGGTGTCTTCAAAGGAGTCCCATTTGTAGGCTGGCAAATAGAGTAAGAAGAGATGAAAAGATGAAAAGATGGAACCAGGGGAAGACCCCCTGGAGGAGATCTCTAAAGAGAGGAGAACAGAGTCAGTACGGAGGTCTAGGGATGAGCTTTCAATTGCATGAGGTCAACTTTTATATTAGAACAAAGAGGATGATGATGGCTTCAGACAAATCTGTAGATGAGAGAAAAGGGCAGGAATTTTCAAGTGGTCATATCTCACAGCTTGAATTTTCTTTATGAAGTAAAACATAAGGTGTTCTGCTAAGGAAAAGGGGAGTCGGTGACAGAATGGAGTCTTCAATAAAGAGTGACAGTTTGAAACATTACTGTGGAATACAGGAGCAGTGCTCAGGGCCCATCCAATACTGGACACTGTATCTGAAGTGTCAGTAGCAGAGCTCACCAGCCTGCATACAGACAGATACTAATCCAAGTTAAATGGTTTTGGAAAGGATGAAGCATAAACAAAAGTGAGTTAGGATACTGAAGATGCTAGAAAGAGAATATAGTTATATGCCATGAATTGCAGGCTGAATTGGCCAGATTCAGGAAAGAAAGTGACAGACTGGGAGAACACTGAGCAGGAAGAGACTGGAAAGTCCAGAGAATACGCAATTGAGAATGAAATGTGGCTGCTGTCAATAACATGTATGCTTAGGGGTTCAAAGGTGGAGCAGAGATGAGTGATGACAAGGTTAAAGATGTGAACAGCTTTGTGAATTTTTTTTTTTTTTAAAGCATGGATGAAGAGTGCTGTATTGAGAAGGACACAGATCAAGTTATTCATGTGACAGTAGCAGTTAGTGTGGATTTAAAAAAAGGCTCTTTGTGAGGCTGGTACAACAAGCCAAGGAAGACAGTGGAAAACCCACAAAGCTACCTTGTCTATATCAGCTAACCTGTATCATTTACTGTTCCTTTAAAAATACACTCTTTCTCTGTCTATATTATTCTTTATTCTGTTTTCCTGCTGTACCCAACTGGTTTTTTCTGAAAAATCTTGATCAATTTGAAAAAAGCTTTTTTAAAGGAGCTCTCAGAAGCAAACTAGTCACAGTGATGATTCAGTTTCAGTTACCATCTATGTGATCCATCTCTACTAAAATTGTAATTTTTTCTCTAAATTCTCAAAAATGATGAAAAGCCACAGTTAAGCAGAAGCACATACTTTTTTTTGTAAAAAAAAAAAATTGTGCTATATAAAAACAATGAATGGCAGAATAATGAATATATGGCATTTTGTGTGAAAAATCATAATATAATTCTCACTAGTCATTAGCACAATGGCTATCTATATAATACAATAGTTACACAGTCATACAACCCACTCAGTAAATAATTTAGTCTTACCTGTATTGCAACGGCACGGGCAACAAGACCTCTAAGGTATTGTAAGGGATCTTCTGGGCCTTCCCACTTGCTCTGCCATGCAAGAGGACACTGCAATTTGAAAAGGGTCAACATTAAGTGCACATATATGATACCACATATAAAAGACTACTAACACTAGTGTGATGGAGAAAAGTTTTGGCATAATTCACATATACATATGAAATTCATTCCATTAAGTTATGTCTGTTTTTCTTCGATCTCATTAAATTGAATAGCAGACACAGCATGAATTAATGTTTTTCTAAAAGGAAGTTTTTTTACAGTACAAATTCCTGAAAGAATAAAATGATGGAACTTAAACTGACATATAAAAAATAGTCAACCATGTTTTCCTGTAACAAGCAATATTTACTGCATAATGAAACTCAAATTTGACAAAACCATTTTAAAGGTGGTAAAAATTAAAAAACAACCAGCTTTGGTCCCTACAGAGTTTTTTAAAACTATAAATAGAGCAGTATAATCAAAACTTTATTCCCCAAACCACGTTGAGACATTTGAAACAAACAGAAAAAAAGGAGTACATTAAATTAAAAATAAATAAAACCCCTCTAAGAATAGCTGCCTACAAAAGTTATCTTTCTAATATCTGACCTTCCAATAAAGGCATTCTCCATTAATGTAGACTCTTTACTGTACAATTATTCTTTAAGTTCACATTCATTATAATACACCTTTTTGGTGAAGGTTTTCTGGATTTTCTAAATATTTTACAAATATCATGCAAACTTCTTAACATATTATTTTTCTGAAGTGTGGTAATAAGGAGAGAAAATCAATTTTATACCCCCAAACAGTGTCTGATTACATAGTTAAGAAACTACCATGGGCTAGAATATATCAACAACATATGAAAAATAGGAATTGTGGAAAATGGGAACTGTAAGATGACCAAATTTAGAGCAGGAAAGGACCTTAGAAAACATAGAATCCCTTTACTTTAGAGGAATAAAGTAAGCCTTCTTAGGAATGTGATAGATAAGTGCCAGAACTGTGCTTTGATCTAAAACAGGTGTAGTGATCTCGAAACATGACTGCAAATCCTTTGACACTTCTCTTGAGACTTGAGGTCTGTGCTCCTCTCTTCTAATACAGTGAAGTGATACTATGCCAGTTTCCAAATCTAGGCTATAAAAAATTGGTTGCTTATATTTCCTGCCTTTTGAGACTTTTAATCTTAGAAGCCAGTCACCATGCTGTGAAGCCCAAATTGTCTTTGGAGAAGCCCATGTAGAGATGAACAGAGACCCCCAGCTCCCAGCCAGCACCAACTTGCCAACCATGTAAGTGAGCAGTGTGAAGGAGACAAGCTTTCTCCATCAAGCCGTAGTAAATTTCAGACTTTTAAGCTAAAACTGAGTGCTTTTTTTAAAAATAGGATTTTAAGCTAGCAAGTTTTAGTGACATTTGTTCTGCAGCAAGACAACTGATAACTATTTTGATACACCAAAGGTGGGCTGCTGCCTTAACAAAATCCTGAATCATACGGCATTGGACTTGAGACTAGGTGGTGGGCTGAAGCTGGAGGGATCTTTAGGAGAATGTAAGTGAAAACTGAAGGACTTCTAGGAGAATACTACTGAAAGCCTAAGGAGCTTTGAGGTCTCCAAAAAAAGGAAGGAAAAATCTCAGACAACCCTCTTTGTTAAACAATAGGGCTTCAATAAATCTTAAGGGTGTTGTCCCACAGTGGACACAAAATAAGCCTAAGATAGAAAGACTTACCTTGAAAAGATTTGAGGTTGTGGTTTTTGTCTAATGGAGTGCTCAGTGAGATTCATAGCGAAATCCCAGTTTTAGAAAAACTGTTCTGGTGTAAACTATCAGTTTAGGATTAAAGGGTAGGAGAGGGTGCAATTAAAAGAGAACTTGGCTCCAGGGCTTCTATGGGCAGGAAGCAGACTGAGAAAACTACTCAGCTGCAAACATGAGCTACATTTTATTGAAATGTATGGATAATTCAGAGGTTAGAATCAAGAGCTCAGAGGGTAAAGCCAAGAGCAATTAATAACCATTCCTGGGAAACAATACAAAATTCTAATAAAGGAACTGGAAACACGAACTTGCTTGGATTTCAGAATTGCTAAGGACATGTTAGCCTCCTATTCTTCCTCCACCCTTTTTGAATAGGAATGTTTTTGCAGTTACCCTATGCCTGTCATGCCATTTTATATTGGTTTTAAAGGGAACAGGTAACTTGTCTCTGCAGTTCACTGGTCTTTGGATGGGAACCATAGTTAAGCAGCTATTTTTGAGATCAGACTCAAATAGCCTCATCCATACCTTCACCTGATTTAAATGGCAATCTTATCCCTTTAGCCTCAGCCTGATCCAGTAATGAAATGAAACATGTAGCGGAGTTTGGGAGGAGACAGCTTTATTTTGCATGTGGGGAAATTAAAGTAATTTGTGCCTAGAGGGCAGACTATGGCAGTTTTTAAACATGACTCCTAAATTATTTGACACTCCTGTCACTCACAGTTGACCAACAGCCAGCCCATGAGAAACCCAGGAAGATGAGTCTTGTGAGAAACCCTGAGCCAGAATACTCAGCTAGACCACGCCTGGATTCCTGACCCACAAAAGCTGAGATATAATCAGTTTCTATTGTTTTATGCTACTAAGTCTTAAGGGAATGTATTATTCATCTATAGATAGTTGAGAGTTACCAATATCATTGCCAAGTGTGATACATTAATTCAATAAATGTTTAAGTTATTATTCATCCATTCAGCAATTATTTACTGTCTACAATGTGCAGGTGTTATTAACATAAAGTCCTTGCTATTGTGGCACTTATGTTTTATAGGGGGATAGATAATATTTACTATATTAAAAAATTTCATAGTGAAATATGCAGAGAATTAAAACATAATAGGTGATATAATAAAAATGATATGATAGTGATGCATGAGAAGAATAAAATAAATAAAATATAGTCTTTAAAGAAAATTAAAAACCAATACAGGAGATATGAAGCTGAAGTTCCTTGTGGTGCTTTATGAATAAATTATGTATGATGTTATTAAAATTCAAAGAAAAAAACAATTCAATCAAGGAAGTCTTTAAAAAAGAGGTAGCTTTTAAGCTATGCCTTGAAAGTTGTGTTAGATTTGCACAACGGTAAAATGAATTGCAGGAATTTTTTTCAGCTAACATTTATTGGGTGCTTATTACATGTTAGGAACTATGGAGAGTGCTTGATATACACCACCTCATACATTCCTCAAAATAATCCTCAGAAGTGTACTATTAGATAAGTGCAAAAGTAACTGCAATTTTTATAATGTTAGAATTTGCTGTTTGATATTGAAATATATTCCTAAATATGGTTGTTATACATCATTTTAGTGAGCTTTTCTCACTTTATGTTTTTTTGCTAATGACTTATTGCTTGCTGTTTATGTTTATTTTAGACCATGGAAATGATGTTTGGCAAAAAGCAAATTCAAGCGATTTTCCAGTTTGAATTCAAAATGGGTTATAAATCAGTGGAGACAACCGGCAACATCAACAACATACTTGGCCCAGGAACAAGGAACATACAGTGCAGTGGTGGTTCAAGCAGTTTTACAAAGGAGATCCTTGAAGATGAGGACATAGTGGCTATTGGAAGCTGGCAACAACCAACTGAGAGCAATCATCCAAGTTGATCCTCTTACAACTACAGAAGTAGCAGCAGAACTCAAAGTCAACCATTCTATAGTCGTTCAGCATTTGAATCAAATTGGAGAGGTGAAAAAGCTTGATAAGAGGATGCCTTATGAGCTAACCAAAAGATCGTTGTTTTGAAGTGTGTCTTCTCTTACTCTACGTAACAACAAACCGTTTCTCAATCAGATTGTGATGTATGATGAAAAGTGCATTTTATATGAGCTAAGAGATGATCAGCTCAGTGGCTGGACCAAGAAGCTCCAAAGTACCTCCCAAAGCCAAACTTCCACCCAAAAAAGGTTGTGCTCACTGTTGGTGGTGCTCTGCTGCTGATCAGATCCACTATAGCATTCTGAATCCTGGCCTAACTATTACACCTGAGAAGTATGCTCAGTAAATCACCGAGATGCACTGAAAACTGCAATGCCTGCAGCCAGCATTGGTCAACAGAAAGGGCCCAATTCTCCTCCACGACAGTGCCCAACTGCAAGTTGCACAACCAATACTTCAAAAGTTGAATGAATAGGGCTACGAAGTTTTGCCTCATTTGCTGTATTCACCTGACCTCTCGCCAGCTGACTATCATTTCTTCAAGCATCTCAAAAACATTTTGCAGGGAAAACACTTCCACAACCAGCAGGATGCAGAAAATGCTTTCCAAGAGTTTGTTGAATCCCGAAGGACAGATTTTTATGTTACAGGAATAAACAAATGTATTTCTTATTGGCAAAACATATAGATTGTAATGTAATGGTTCCTATTTTGATTAATAAAGATGTGTTTGGGACTAGTTATTAATATAACTTAAAATCTGTGCTCCAAAACTGCAATTACTTTTGCACCAACTTAATATAATTTTCATTTTACAGAGGAGAAAAATGTAGACAGAAAGAGAATAGCATGCTCAAAAATCACAGAGCTGGTAAATGGCAGATCCAGGATGTAAACCCCCAAGTAACTTGGCTCTAGAGTACATATCAACACCAATATTGTCTTCAATATATTTAATAATTCTATAATGATTTATACATATTAAACCATTTGATATTCAATATAAGATAATTATGTATTGAGAATTTTATAATGATGGGTAAACTAAGGCTTAGAGTAAGTTCAATCTTAAAGTTTTGTGTTTTTTTTTTTTTAAATAACTAAATGATAGAGAAGTTGAATCCAGGTCTAACCCTAAATGTAACCTCTTTTCACCAACCCATGCATTTCATGAAAAATGTCACAAAAGCAGAATCGGATGTAACTAGGGTGTTCATTTGTTAATTCATTCTCTCTCAAATATCTATTAATTAAGTGATTCTGCAGCAAGCTTGAGTAAATAGCTATTTGCCAATCATCCGTTAACTGCTAGGGATACTAAATCAAAACATAATCCTTGTCTACAAAAGCTTGTGACAGGGAAATAGACAATAAAGGAGACAGCTATGGACGATAAATTGAGTTCCCTAAGAGCAACAAGCATTGTGATTGTGAACATGAAGATCGAGTATATCAAGTTCAAACTGCATAGAATGCCAAGAGTCAAGAAAACCTTTCTGGTGGAGATCACGTGAGTCTCAAAGGGCAAATGAATAGTCTTTACCTGAATATCTATAATGGTCAGATAAAGAAAGACAGCAGGGAAAGGAAGAAGCATTAATAAAGAAGACCTGAGAGAACTGGGTTGATGAATTAAGGATGAGACCATAAAATGTGTGGTCATTTACACTAAGGAATTCAAATTTTATCTGGAAAGCAATGCGAAAACTAAATTAACCTTTAAGGGAGAAAGTAACACAACAAATTTGGATTTTATAAAGATTACCCTAGCAGAAATGGGAAGAACAACATTAGTAAGATGAAACTGCAATCAGGAAGGTGAGTTAAGAATGTATAGTAATATTCTAAACATGAGACAATGAAGACTCATGTGAAAATGAGAATAAGAAAGATAATGACAGCAAACACTTTTAGAGCACTTACAGGCACTGTTACACGTATTGTATCTACATTAACACTTTTATGGCAACCCTCTGAAGTGGGTACAATTATTATTACCATTTCAAACATCTGGACACTGATGTAGAAAAAGTTTAGGTGACTTGCACAAAAAGACATTCTAGTACAATCTTGGATGTTTTAATTTCCACTCTACAATCTTAATATGTTTATTGTATGAACCTTAAAAAATGGCCACTTGTAGGAATTTTCCTCCCTTCTCTATTTAATGATGGAATGACTTATACTATTGACAAATACCACTATCCCACTGGTAAAAATAATAGATTGTTTCTCAAATAGGAGTGCAATACCAGTAATCCATTATCTGCAGACTGTTGAAGTTAAACCAACATTGGATTTTAGGTTTTGAAAATGTCAGAAGAACTTTCATTTGATTGTAGCATATCACAGTGCCTGAAACTGGGAGACAGCACTATAATTGTAATTTGTTTCAAACACTAGCAGTTGCACAAGGTTTTCATGATGTGTGAAAAAGGACTCAGTTTACAATTTTAAAAAAGAGAAAGAAAAAGAGAAGAAAGAAATTCAGCGAGGTCACTATAATTTCAATTTCATATGAAATGATTAACAATAGATACAGCTTAAGATTATCACTAACTCCTACACTTGCCATAATTTACAACTCTATACAATTAATTGAAATAACTAAACCTATTTCACAAACATACGTAATTAGAAATTTATATTTCAGCAGGATAAAGACAAGCTCCAGAGTGAAACAATTCAATAGTAAGAGAGCCCTTACCATCTATACTTAAGAGGAAGTACAACACAGACAATGAGTAATTTGTGATGAAAGAGCAGGTTCCAGTTTAATCTTAACAAGACCTTTGTTCAGCTCCATAGGTATATCATAGTATTTCTGTAGCGTTCAGTTTTTTTCAGTCAATACAAAAAAATTATAAAATGGCACGTGAGCAAACTAAGAACTTTCAGATCTAAAAGGTTTATTTAATTGAATGACTCTCTTTTTAAATACGAATCATTCTTTGAATTTATGTTTTTCCTTCTCAAAGAGGATCTTCTATTACTTGCTTTCTATGAAAAACCTCGGTTTTTTTCCTTTTTTTTTGAGACAAGGTCTCACTCTGTCGGCTGGAGTACAGTGGCATGATCACAGCTCACTGCAGCTTAGACTTCCTGGGCTCAGGTGATCCTCCCACATCAGCCTCCTGAATAGCTGGAACTACAGGCATACACCACCATACCTGACTAATTTTTGCATTTTTTGTAGAGGCAGGTTTCGTCATACTGCCCAGGCCAGTCTTGAACTCCTAGGTTCAAGCGATCCACCTGCCTTGGTCTCCAAAAGTGCTAGGATTACAGGCATGAGCCACTGAGCTAAGTCAGGTTTTTTCAATTAAAAAAATAAAATGCTTGTTATCTTAAGAGGTTACACTGTTATAAAAAGAAAGGTGGAAGCCACTCACATCTATCGATGGATAAACGGATAAACAAAATGTGGCATATACAAATAATAGAATATTATTCAGCCTTAAAAAATTTTTGACATATGCTATAGCATGGATATTCCTTGAGGACATTATACATAGTGAGATAAGACAGGCACACTAAAACAAATACTATTATTATTCTACTTAAATGAGGTACCTAAAGAACCGGGATTCATAGTGACAGAAAGTAGATGGTGGTTGCCAGGGGTTGGGGAAGGGGTGGATGGGAGCTGTTGTTTAATGGGACAGAGTTTCAGTTTTTCAAAATGAAGAGTTGTGGCAATTAGCTGTACAGCAATGTCAATGCGCTTTACACTACTGAACTGCATATTTAAAAATGGTTAACATAGACATTTTATGTAATGTATATTTTGCCACAATAAAATAAAAACTTCATTGGGAAAAGGTGAAGAAAGACTACTAATTTCCTTCTGTGAATTTTTGCTAGCTATCACTGTGTGCTGGACAGTTTTTGTTATTTATATTGATCTCACTGAATATGGACTGTGTACTATTCATTTCTCCTATCTGCAGAGTGTGGCATGCTATAAAGAACCCATGGTAAATGGGCAATAAATATTTGCTAAATGTTACTTATGTCATCCAATTGCAAGCTTTTTCTTATCTAAACTCTCCCTTCCTCCCCTCTTTCAGATATTCTGAAAAAATAAATAGCTAATATCATAGAGAGACCATATATCCATTTGACTAATGATGCTTGTTGTTCCAGAGTTCCATTCAGGTAACAAGCCGTTTTACTCTAACAGGGTCCTCAGATTAAAGGTTGTTTTTGGGTGTGTCTGTGAGGATGTTTACAGAAGAGATTAGTACTTAAGACTGAATTATATATATATACTTACATATATGTTTATGTATGCTTTTTATTTATATATATTTATATTATAATCTAGTGGTTCTGTTTCTCGGAAGAACCCTAGTACAGTGGAAAATAAATTCAATTCAAAATGTGTTCACTTTAAAAAAAGTTATTTAGTTAATATCTGCTATGGACTGAACGTGTGTCCTCACAAAATGCATATGTTGAAATCTTAAGTGTGATGATATTAGGAGGCAAGGCCTTCGAAAAGTAATAAGGTCATGAGAATGAAGCAGCCCCTCATGGTGGGATTAGTGCCCTTGTAAAAAGATATGAGAGGGCTTCTTTCCCCTTCTACCCTCCACAGTGTGAAGATAAAAGAAGAAGATGGCTATCTGTAAACTTTCATCAGACACCAGATCTGCCAGCCCCTTGATCTTGGACTTCCCAGCTTTCAGAACTATAAGAAATGTCTGTTATTTAGGCCACCTATAGTATTTTGTTGTGACAGGATTTGTCTAAGACAGCATTCGTCTTTTAAAATATAAATAGATTGTACTATCTGCAGCATGGTATACATTAAGAATACTTATAGTGAAGCTTAGCTCTGGGAAAGACAAAGGTAAGTTTATCATTAAATGTGGTCAGCAAGTAAAATGATAATCTGTAAAATTTCTTTCATCTAGTAAAATCCAATGAAACTACATTGAATGTATAATTTCCATGAAATGTATTGAAATAATATTTAATAAGATGTCTTCATGCTTTTACATTCCTTGAGAGTTTTAAAAATTGTGGATTATTTCTACATTGTTTTCTGTGATACATTCATTGTTATCTGTGATACATTCATTTCTACATTGTTTTCTGTGATACATTCATGTTGGCATAGTTAAAAGTATGTCTGTATGTAGGCATGTTGGGGTTAAAATAATTTCTATCAATATTTTCTCAAAAATTTTTACCAAACATACATCAAGAGCAGA
This sequence comes from Aotus nancymaae, assembly GCF_030222135.1. Taxonomy (NCBI): domain Eukaryota; kingdom Metazoa; phylum Chordata; class Mammalia; order Primates; family Aotidae; genus Aotus; species Aotus nancymaae. The sequence continues at coordinate 8,445,727 of NW_026988423.1, read as the reverse complement.
GTTAAATGAGCTCTGTGGATTTACATTAAAATTTGATCTATAAACACTATAAAGCTAATTGTATTGAGTTTTGATTTCCACAATTTAGCACACTAACCATGTTAAATGAGCCATAATAAGAAACAAAGTCATCACATTTACGAATTTTTTTTTTTTTTTTTTTTTTTTTGAGACGGAGTTTCGCTCTTGTTACCCAGGTTGGAGTGCAATGGCGCAATCTCGGCTCACCGCAACCTCCACCTCCTGGGTTCAGGCAATTCTCCTGCCTCAGCCTCCTGAATAGCTGGGATTACAGGCACGCACCACCATGCCCAGCTAATTTTTTGTATTTTTAGTAGAGATGGGGTTTCACCATGTTGACCGGGATGGTCTCGATCTCTTGACATCGTGATCCACCCGCCTCGGCCTCCCAAAGTGCTGGGATTACAGGTGTGAGCCACTGCGCCTGGCCATTTACGAATTTTTATATAGAATTTATTTAAAATGACTACTAATGCAAAATGGCACAAAATATTTCAATAGTAACTATTCATTTCATTTGGTATGAGTGGCTATTAATATAAATTAGAACATAAAACAATTACTGAGCCAGTTGCACTAATTTCTGGGCATTAATGCAACCAATCAATCAAATGCTTAAGGTGAAACAAACTTGGGTTCAAGCTCATTAGTTTATCTTTGATACTAAATTAGCCAGCTATTAATTGAAGTACAAACTATATAACAATCATCAGTTTAGCCACAGATTTTGTGTGTTTATATGCGTGGATGTTGAAAAATCTTGCAAATAGTCTTCCAAGCTAACATAAAAGTTCCATAAATAATTTCTAAATTAAATGGAATTTTAGGATCTAAATAGTATTTTGAACTTGTATGGGGTAAAATCAAAATATAACTAAAAACTATTGACAATATTTTCACTCTCAAAAGTTTGTTTCCATTTATAATCATTCAGTCCTACCCCCACCAACTAATTTCCAGACAACTGCTGGTCTGTTAATGCATATAAGTTTGAATTTTCTAGAATTATGTATATAAGTGAATTTATATATAGTATCATAAATATTAGACTTTCAACCTTTTTTTTTTGCTCTATATAATTATTTTGAGATTTATCCAGGAATATGATTGAACCAGCTCACAAAAGCTAGTGAGAGCCAAGTTTTAACATTTTACAAATTATGTGTTTGTTGTTGAATAGCCATTATTTTAAAAGCTATCTAAATTTACAATTAAATTTTATTTTAAAAAGTTAACAAATATTCAAACCTCATCTCTTCATAATTATTTTACAATTTTTATCATATTGTGTCCCCTCAGAGGTCTTGTTGAAAGCTAATTACTAATGGTATTTGGAGGTGGGACCTTTGGAAGAAATTAGGTTATGAGGGTGAAGGTTATGAGGCTTCACCCTCATAAATGGGATTAATGCTCTTATAAGAAGAGGTTAGAGAGCTAGGCTCACTCTTTCTACCATATGAGGATACAAGGAAAAGCTGGCTGCCTGCAATGTGGAAGAAGGCCATCATCAGAACCCAACCATGCTGGCACCCAATCTTAGATTTCTCAGCCTCCAGAACTATAAGAAATAAATGTTATTTAAGCCACCCAGTTTACCATAATTTGTTATAGCAACCTGAATAAAGAATGGTATTTACTGAAGTTGGGCCAGGTGGCATACACCTGTAATCCCAGCACTTTGAGAGGCTGAGGCAAGAGGATTGCTTGACCCCAGGAGTTTGAAAACACTCCAGTCAATATAGTGAGGACCTATCTCTGCAGGAAATTTAAAAAATTAGCCTGGTGTGAGGATCTATTGAGCCCAGGAGTTGGAGGCTGCAGTGAGCTGGGATTGTACCACTGCACTCCAGCCTAGATGACAGAGTGAGACTGTCTCTACAAAAAGAAAATTGGTACATGGATGGAAGAAATATTATAAAAAATAGTTTTCTACCAAGGATCTCTTCCCAACTTCACATTCATTGACCTTATATTGGTAACTTGAAATCAGCCATGGCAGGAACATTTGTACCATGGAAATGAGCAAATGCTATAGATAAAGACTCCCTCCTGTTACTTTTTTTTTTTTTTGAGAGCCAGTTGTTAAGCATTTGCCAGCAACTGGCAAATGCTGGCAAATTTCCACATGAACACTGGGTTTATCCATGTCATTGCAGTATCAAATAAATCAAATCATAAGTCACTGTTTGTATTTCTGAGTAGCATTCCAATTTAATGGATATAACAAAAATTTGTTTATCATTTCATCTATTGAATGTTGGGTTGTTTCTAGTTTTTGACTCTTAAAAATTAAGTTGCTTTGAACATTCACAAATAAGTATTTGTACGGCACATGCTTTCATTTCTCTTGGGTAAATATTCATGAGTGATATAGTGGGCTAATAATATACGTTTAACTTTATAAGAAAAAGCTAAACTATCAGCAATATCTGAAAGTTCAAGTTGTTCCTCATCCATATCAACACCTGATAGCATTTGGCTTTTTAAGCTATAACCCAATCAAGCTAGTGTACAAGGTTGTCTCGTGATTTTTTTAAAAAGTTGTTTTTACTAATATATAATATACCAGCAAATTCTCCCCTCTATAATGGATAATTTAGTGGGTTTTAATATATTTACAAGGTTATACAAGCATAACCAGTAATTCCAGAATATTTTCATCAATCCCCAAAAATACTCTGGATTCATGCAGTCACTCTCCATTTCCACATGAACAAAGGACGGTTTTCTATTTACTTAGTAGTCTTTAATTTCTTTCAATGATGTTGTATAACTCTCAGTGCACAAGTCTTGCTCTGCTTTTGTTAAATTTATTCCCACTGATTTAATTCTTTTCAATGCTATTATAAGTAGAATTAAGTTCCTAATTTCATTGTGAATAGTGTGAGTGCCATATACTAGGATTCATTGCTATTATATAGAAATACAACTGGTTTTTATGTATTGATATTCTCATTGCAGTTCTGATATCCCTAATGACACCTACATTTTTATGTGTTTCTTTCCCATCCACATGTCTTAATAAAATATCTATACAAATCTTCTTTTTTAGATTTTTATAATTGACATGTTTGCCTTTTCATTACTGAGTTTAAAACAATGATTCTAGATACAGGCTCCTTTGTTAGGTATATGTCTTGAAATTACTTTCTCCTGTTCTGTGGCTTACTTTTCACTTTTATAAGTGAAAGTAAGTCTTTTAAAGAGAAGGTTAAAATTTTGATGAAGTCCAATGTATCTAATAGTTCACTTTTGATATCCTATTTAAGAAATCACTGCCAAACACAAAGTCACTAAAATTTTTCCTATATATTTTTTGTTGTTTTATTAATGTTTATGATTACTTTGGGAATAATTTTTGTATGTTTAAAGATACAGTTGCAGTTTTTATTTTTTGCTTTTGATCATTCATTTACTCTAGAACCATTATTAAAGAGATTTTCTTTTACTTATTTAGTTGCCTTACCCTATTGGTGAAAATCAACTGATTATATATTTCTGGGTCTACTGGATTCTTATTCCATTGCACTAATCTCCACTGATTCCTCCCATTCCATTGATCCATTCCAATCCATTGACTAATGGATTCCATTCCACTGATCTTCATTCCATTAATCTCCCTTCCATCCCATTGATCTCTATATCTGTCTTTATGCCAGTAACATAGTATTTTGATGACAATATCTTCATAATGTTTGAAATTACAAAGTGTAAGACCTTCTATTTTTTTCTCCTGTTTTCAAAAAAGGGTCTACAGTAGACCCTTTGCATTTTTGCAAAAAAAAAAAAAATTCGGACTTTTAGTTTTTTCTTCACCTTTTAAGTTCAGGGTACATGTGCAAGATGTGCACATTTGTTACATAGGTAAACGTGTGCCATAGTGGTTTGCTGCACAGATCATCTCATCATCTAGGTATTAAGCCCAGAATCCATTACCTATTCTTTCTGATGCTCTCCCTCCCGCTAACCACAATCCCCTGACAGGCCCCAGTGTGTGGTGTTCCCCCTCATGTGAACATGTGTTCTCATCATTCAGTTCCCACTTACAAAAGAAGATGTGGTATTTGGTTTTCTGTTTCTGTATTAGTTTGCAGAGGACAATGGCTTCTAACTCCATTCATGTCCCTGCAAAGGACATAATCTTGTTCCATTTTGTGGCAGCATAGTATTTTCATGATATGTATGTACCACATTTTCTTTATCCAGTCTATCACTGACAGGCACTTAGGTTGATTCCATGTCTTAGCTATTGTGAATAGTGCTGTAATAAACATACATGTACATGTATCTTTATAATAGAATGAATTACATTCCTTTGTGTATATACCTAGTAATGAGATTACTGGGTCAAATGGTATTTCTGCCTCTAAGTCTTTGAGGAATCAAAACATTGTTTTCCACAATGGTTGAACTAATTTACACTCCCATCAACAGTGTAAAAGCATTTCTTTATCTCCACAACCTCGCCAGCATCTGTTGCTGTTCTTTTGACTTTTTAGTAATAGCCATTCTGACTAATGTGAGATGGTATCTCATCGTGGTTTTGATTTGTATTTCTCTAACGATCAGTGACGTTGAGCTTTTTTTTCATATGTTTATTGGCCACATTTATGTATTCTTTTGAGAAGTGTCTGTTCATGTCCTTTACCCACTTTCTAAATGGGGTCTTTTTTTTTTTTGTCAATTTGTTTAAATTCCCTGTAGACTCTGGATATTAGACCTTTGTCAGATGAATACATTGCAAAAATCTTCTCCCATTCTGTAGGTTGCCTGTTCACTCTATGATAGTTTCTTTAGCTGTGCAGAGCTCTTTAATTTAATTAGATCCCAATTGTCAGTTATTGCTTTTGTTGCAACTGCCTGTGGCACTTTCATCAAGAAATCTTTGCTGATGCTTATGTCCTGAATGGCATTGCCTAGATATTCTTCTAGGGTTTTTATAGTTTTGGGTTTTACATTTAAGTCTTTAAGCCATCTTAAGTTAATTTTTGTATAAGCTGTAAGGAGGGGGTTCAGTTTCAATTTTCTGCACATGGTAACCAGTTAGCTCAGTATCATTTATTGAACAAGGAATCCTCTCCCCATTGCTTGTTTTGGCAAGTTTGTTGAAGATCAGATGGTTGTAGATGTGTGTCTTATTTCTGAGCTCTCTATTCTGTTCCACTGGTCTGTGTATCTGTTCTTGTACCAGTACCATGCTATTTTGGTTACTGTAGCCTTGTAGTATAGTTTGATGTCAGGTAGTATGATTCCTTCAGCCTTGTTCTTTTTGCTTAGGATTGTTTTGGCTATTCAGGTTCTTTTTTGGTTCCATATAAATTTTAAAATAGTTTTTTCTAATTCTGTGAAGAATGTCAATGGTAGTTTAATGGGAATAGCATTGAATCTATAAATTACTTTGAGCAGTATGTCCATTTTTACAATACTGACTCTTCCTATCCATGAGTATGGAATATTTTTCCATTTGTTTGTGTTATCTCTGATTTTCTTGAGCAGCAGTTTGTAGTTCTCCTTGAAGAGATTCTTCATGTCCCCTTTCAGCTGCATTCCTAGCTATTTTAGTCTTTTTGTAATAATTGTGAATGGGAATTATTTCATGATTTGGCTCTCTGCTTGCCTATGGTTGGTTTATAGGAATGCTAGCAATTTTTTGCACATTGATTTTGTATACTGAGCTTTGCTGAAGTTACTTATTAGATTAAATAGCTTTTTGGTAAAGATTATGGAGTTTTCTAGATATAGGATCATGCCATCTGCAAACAAAAACAATTTGACTTCCTCTCTCCCTATTTGAGTATCATTTATCTCTTTCTCTTTCCTGATTGCCCTGGCCAGAACTTTCAATACTAAGTTGAATAGGAGTGGTGAGACAGAGCATCCTTGTCTTGTGCCTGTTTTCAAGGGGATTGCTTCCAGCTTTTGTCCATTCATTATTATATCAGCTATGGGTTTGTCATATATGGCTCTGTATTTTGAGGTATGTTCCTTCATTATCTAGTTTATTGAGAGTTTTTAACATGAAAGGATGTAATGTAAGTGTCTAGGAATTTATCAATTTCTTCTAGATATTCTGGTTTATGTGTATAGAGGTGTTTATAATATTCTCTGATAGTTGTGTTTTTCTGTGACATCAGTGATGATATCTCCCTTATCATTTCTGATTGTTTGTATTAGATTCTTCTCTCTTTTCTTCTTTATTAGTCTAGCTAGTGGTATACTTTATTAAATTTTTCAAGAAAATGGCTCCTGGATTCTTTGATTTTTTTAAAAAGGCTTTTCATGTCTCCATCTCCTTACGTTCAGCTATGATCTTGGTTATTTCTTGTCATCTGCAAGCTTTGGGGTTTGTTTGCTCTTGGTTCTCTAGTTTTTTTAGTTGCAATGTTAGGTTGTTAACTTGAGATCTTTCTAGCTTTTTGATGTAGGCATTTAGTACTATAAATTTCCTGCTTAACACTGCTTTAGCTGCATCCCAGAAATTCTGGTACATTGTCTCTTTATTCTATTAGTTTCAAAGAACTTCTTGATTTCTGCCTTATTTTTATTATTTACCCAGGAGTCATTCAGGAGCAGGATGTTCAAATTCCATATTGTTGTGGTGTTTTGAGTTAATTCCTTAATCCTGAGTTCTAATTTGACTGCATTGTGATCTGAGAGACTATTTGTTATGATTTCAGTTCTTTTACATTTGCTGAGGAGTGTTTTACTTTCAATTATGTAATCAATTTTATATTATATACCATGTGACAATGAGAAGAATGTATATTCTGTTGTTTTGTGGTGGAGAGTCTTATAGATTATCTATCACATCCACTGGATCCAGTGCTGAGTTCAGGTCCTGAATATCTTTGTTAATTTTCTACCTCAATGGTCTAATATTGTCAGTGGGATGTTAAAGTCTTCCACTACTATTGTGTGGGAGTCTAAGTCTCTTTGTAGGTCTCTAAGAACTTGCTTTATGAATCTAAGTGTTCCTGTATTGGATGCATGTCTATTTGAGATAGATAGCTCTTCATGTTAAATTGAGAGCCCTTTACCATTATGTAATATCCTTCTTTGTCTTTTTTGATCTTTGTTGGCTTGAAGTCTATTTTGTCAGAAACGAGGATTGCAACTCTGTTTTTTTTTCTGTTTTCCATTTGCTTGGTAAATTATCCTCCATGCTATTATTTTGAGCCTATGTCTCTGCATGTGAGATATGTCTCTTGAAGACAGCATACCAATGGGCCTTAGCTCTTCATACAGCTTGCCACTCTGTGTCTTTTAATTGGAGCATGTAGCCCACTTACATTTAAGATTAGTACTGTTATGTGTGACTTTGATCCTGTTATCATGATGTTAGCTGTTATTTTGCAGACTTAAGTGGTTGCTCCGTAGTGTCATTGGTCTGTGTACTTCAGTGTGCTTTTGTAGCGGCTGGTAACAGGTTTTCATTTCCATATTTAGTGCTTCCTTCAGGAGCTCTTGCAAAGGCAGGCCTGGTGGTGACCAATTCCCTCAGCCTTTACTTGTCTGAAAAGGATCTTATTTCTTCTTCGCTTATGAAGCTTAGTTGGCCAGATATGAAATTCTGGGTTGAATATTCTTCTCTTTAAGAATGTTGAATATTGACCCCCATCTCTTCTGGCTTGTAGGGTTTCTGCTGAGAGGTCCACTGTTAGTCTGATGGGTTTCCCTTTGTAGGTGACCTGTCATTTCTCTCTGGCTGACCTTAACATTTTTTCTTTCATTTCAACCTTGGTGAATCTGAGGGTTAGGTGTCTTGGGGTTGATCTTCTTGTGGAGCACCTTATTAGGGTTCTCTGCATTTCCTGAATTTGAATGTTGGCCTGTCTTGCTATGTTTCTTGGGGTTGATCTTCTTGTACAGTATCTTACTAAGGTTTTCTACATAGAATTTGAATGTTGGCTTGTCTTGCTAGGTTGGGGAAATTCTCCTGGATGATATCCTGAAGTATGTTTTCCAAATTGTTTCCATTGTCCCAGAATGGATCTCTTTCAGATATCCCAATCAGTCATATGTTAGGTCTCTTTACATAATCTCATATTTCTTGGAGGTTTTCTTCATTCCTTTTCATTCATTTTTCTCTATTCTTGTCTGCCTGTCTTGTTTCAGAAAGACAGTCTTCAGGCTCTGAGATTCTTTCCTCTACTTGTTCTATTCTGCTATTCGTCTCTCTGATTTCACTGTAAAGTTCTCGTGTTGTGCTTTTCATCTCCATCAGGTTGGTTATGTTCCTCTCTAAACTGGTTATTCTGGCTATTGGCTCCTGTATTGTTTTATCATGATTCTTAGCTTCTTTGCATCGGGTTACAACATGTTTCCTTTAGCTCAGCAAAGTTATTACACACCTTCTGAAGCCTACTTCTGTCAATTCTGCCATCTCAGCCTCAGCCCAGTTCTATGCCCTTGCTGTAGAGATGTCATGGTCATTTGGAGGAGAAGAGGCACTCTGGCTTTTCAGTTTTCAGTGTTTTTGCATTGATTCTTTCTCATATTTGTGGGCTTATGCACCTTTGATCTTTGAGGTTGCTGACCTTTGGGGTTTTTTGCAGGGTCTTTTTAATTTAAATATTGAAATATTGTTGTTTGTTTTTTTTCTTTTTTTAAAAAGGCCACTCTTTCATAGGGCTGAGGTTTGGTGGGGGTCCACTCTAGACCTTAGTTGCCTTGGTTTTTCCTGTATCTGGAGGTATCACCAGTGAAGCCTATGAAACAGTCAAGATGGCAGCCTGCTCCTTCCTCTGGAAGCTCTGTCCCACCAGGATAATGACTGGTTGCCAGCCTAAATGCACCTGTAGGGAGGTCTCAACCAGTCAGGAGGAATGGGATCATCAACCCCATTTAATCAGTCTGGCTGATTTTTGTAGAGCAAGTGCGCTGCATTGTTGGGGGAACCCTTCCAAGTCTGGACTGTTTGTATTCTCCAAAGCCAGCAGGCTGGAACAGCTGAGTCTACCAAATTGCAGAGATAGCCACCACCCCTTCCCCAAGAAACCTGTTCCTGTCTCAGGCAGGCTCCAGCCTGTTGCTGTTGGCTGGCCGGAATTCCAGGCCAGTGGGTCTTAACTTGTGAAGTGCCATGGAACTAGGACTTGCAGAATGATGCTGCTTGGCTCCCTGAATTCAGCCCCCTTCTTATGGATATGTACAATGGACTCTTGCCTTACTGGGTAGCCAAGGACTGAGCATTACTTAGCCAAAACTCCTGGACCTCTGTATGTGCCTAAGCAGCTACTCTGCTGAGACTCCACATAGCTCTGTGCATCAGACCCAAGATCCTGGTGGTGTGGGCTCACAAGGGGATATCCTCATCTACAGGTTGCAAATATCTGTGGGAGAAGTGTGGTTTCCTAGCTGGGGTTGCACAATCACTCATTGCTCCCCTTGGCTGGGGATGGGGTTTCCTTTGGCTCTGTGCCACTCCCAGGTGGGCCATCACCCCACCCTGCTTTTCTTTATTCTCCATGGGTCGAGTTGTTGGCCTAATCAGTCCCAGTGTGAGAACATGGATATTTCAGTTGAAGGTGCTGAATTCACTGGCCCCTTTCATTCCTCTCCGTAGTGCCACAGACCACAGTTGTTTCTAATTGGTCATCTTAGAACCAAAATCTTAACACTAGGTCTCTTGATCCCCCCATAAGCAGAGTACATCTTTCAATATGTCTTTCCATTTAGGTCTCCTTTAATTTCACTAGTCAACATTTTATAGTTTTCAGCATGTAGAAAGGTAATGCACATGCTATTTTTAAATTTCAATTTTCAATAGTTTTCATATATAGAACCACAATTAATTTTTTATGTATTTGCCTTGTATCCCACAATCTTGCTAAAAAAAACTCTTACTAGCTCTAATTTTTTTTTTTGTAGACTCCTTAAGATTTTGTAAATAGATGACAGTATCCTCTACAAATAAAGACAGGCTTCTTTTTTTCCCACTTTGCATGACTTTTATCGGTTTTTCTTAATATTTTTACTACTCATTAAAAGTAAAATTGAATAGAAGAATCTTTGGTGCAACATTGAATAGAAGTAGAGTTTAATGCCTGATTCCTGATCATAGAAGGAAATCATATAGTCTTTTACTGTCATATTAGCAGTAGCTTTTTCATAGATGCCCTTTTATCTGATTGTAGAGGTTCACTTCTAATCTTAGATTGCTAAAGGATTTTTATCATGACTAGATGTTAAAATTCTCTAATATTTTTTGATGTGTATTGAGATGTTACAATTTTCCTTTATGAGTCTATTAATATGGTAAATAACATTGATAAATTTTTAAAATGTTAACCTTAATTTGTATTTTGAGGATGATGCATTATCCATTTTACATTTTCTTGGAATCAATTTGCTAATATCTCATAAGAAGTTTAGTGTTTGGGATTATGCTCAAGAAGCAAATTGGAGAAGGGTTTTCACCTATAATAATGTCTTTATTAGGTTTTTAAAAATCACTTTACTAAGGTATGATTGACATACAAAAAACTGTACATATTTAATGTTTACAGTCTGATGAGTTTGGAGACAAGTATGCACCTGGAAGACCATCACCACAGTCAAGGCTAAACAGTTATCCATCATCTCCAAAAGTTTCCTTCCTCTTTTACTTAATTTTAAATATACATTTATTTTTAAGTTCTGGGAAACGTGTAGAATGTGCAGATTTGTTACACAGGTATACATGTGCCATGGTATTTTCTGCACATATTAAACCATTATCTAGGTTTTAAGTCTTGCATGCATTAAGCATTTGTCCTAATGTTCTCCCTCCTCTGTCCCCTTACCCACCCATCAGGCCCTAGCATGTGATGTTCCTCTCCCTCTGTCCATGTGTTCTCATTATTCAACTCCCACTTATGAGTGAGAACATACAGTGTTTAGTTTTCTGTTCTTCTGTTAGTTTGCTAAGAATGATAGCTTTCAGCTTCATCCATGTCCCTGCAAAGGACATAAACTCATTCTTTTTTATGGTTGTATAGTATTCCATGGTGTATATGTGCCACATTTTGTTATCCAGTCTTTGTTGATGGGCATTCCGGTTGGTTCTAAGACTTTGCTATTGTAAACAGTGCTGCAATAAACATATGTGTGCATGTGTCTTTATGATAGAATGATTTATTATCCTTTGGGTATACATCCACTAACAGGATTGCTGGGTCAAATGGTATTTCTGGTTCTAGATCCCTGAGGAATCACCACACTGTCTTTCACAATGGTTGAACTAATTTACACTCCCATCAACAGTGTAAAAGCGTTCCTATTTCTCTACATCCTCTACAGTATCTGTTGTTTCCTGACTTTTTAATAATTACCATTCTAACTGGCGTGAGATGGTATCTCATTATGGTTTTGATTTGCATTTCTCTAATGGCCAGTGATGATGAGCTTTTTTTCTTATGTTTCTTGGCCACAAAATGTCTTCTTTTGAGAAGTGTCTGTTCATATCCTTTGCCCACTTTTGATGGGGTTGTTTTTTTCTTGTAAATTTGTTTAAGTTCCTTGTAGATTCTGGATATTAGACTTTTGTCAGCTTGGCAAATTGCAAAAATTTTCTCCCATTTTATGTTCACTCTGATGACAGTTTCTTTTGCTGTGCAGCAGCTCTTTAATTAGATCCCATTTGTCAATTTTGGCTTTTGTTGCAATTGCTTTTGGTGTTTTAGTCTGAAGTCTTTGCCCATGCCTACGTCCTGAATGGTACTGCCTAGGCTTTCTTCTAGGGTTTTTATGGTTTTGGTTTTTACATTGAAGTCTTTAATACAAAAGAGAGAGCAGGAAATAAAAAGAAATTAAAAGTATCAGGAATTAGAGAGGAGACATCACTACAGTTCTCACAGACATTAAAAGGATATTAAGGGAATGTTATTAGTAATTTTATGCCTGTAAATTCAATAACTTAGATGAAATGTACAAATTCCTTGAAAGAAATTCACCACCAAAGCTTATTCAAGAAATGCTGAAACTAAACAATCTATTTCAATTAAAGAAGTTGAATTTTTAAAAGTCTTCTCACAATGAGAGCTTCTAGAAGTCTCTGGTGAAATCTAACAAATTTTTTTTTAATGCAAAAATCCTCAATAAAATTCTGGCAAACCAAATCCAGCAGTACATCAAAAAACTTATCCACCATGATCAAGTCGGCTTCATCCCTGGGATGCAAGGCTGTTTCAACATGTGCAAAACAATAAGCGTAATCCATCACATAAACAGAATCAATGACAAAAACCACATAGATGCAGAAAAGGCCTTCGATAAAATTCAACACCCTTTCATGCTAAAAACTCTCAATTAACTAGATATTGATGGAATGTATCTAAAAATAATAAGAGCTATTTATAGCAAACCCATAACCAGTATCATACTGAATGGGTAAAAGCTGGAAGCATTCCCTTTGACAACTGGCACACGACAAGGATGCCCTCTCTCACCACTCAACATAGTATTGGAAGTTCTGGCCAGGGCAAAGAGGCAAAAGAAAAAGTAATGAGTATTCAAACAGGAAGAGAGGAAGTCAAATTGTCTCTGTTTGCAAATGACATGATTGTATATTTAGAAAACCCCATCGTCTCAGCCCAAAAACTCCTTAATAAGCAACTTCAGCAAAGCCTAAGGATACAAAATTATTGTGCAAAAATCACAAGCATTCCTATACACCAATAATAGACAAGCAGAGAGCCAAATCATGAGTGAACTCCCATTCACAATTGCTACAAAGAAACTAAAATACCTAAGAATACAACTTACAAGAGATGAGAAGGACCTCTGCAAGGAGAACTACAAACCACTGCTCAAGGAAATAAGAAAGGACAGGAACAAATGAAAAAAAAATCCAGGCTCATGGATAGGAAGAATCAGTATCATGAAAATGGCCATATTGCCCAAAGTAATTTATAGATCCAATGCTATTCTCATCAAGCTACTATTGACTTTCTTTGCAGAATTAGAAAAAAGGATTTTACATTTCATATGGAACCAAAAAACAGCCCGTATAAGATGGAAACATAATTAAACCTATTAATCTCAACTAAAATGGTACATTCGCTTAGTGTTTATTCAGCAAGATAAAGCAATTTGGCATTTGTACCTTTCCAATTTTTGCCATATATTTTAAATTATGTTTTAAAGCCTATGTTCTAACACGTAGAAGATAACTATTTTACAATACTGTTTTCTTAATCAAACTATAATATTGTATCCTTTTACAAAAAAATAAGTTTTAGCAGAGCATCAGAAGTTATCAAAGAAATAAAAGAATCATTATTATCTCTGGGAAATTTCCTATTCCAATCATGTTACATGCAGTAAAGAAAATGTCAAGTACTGAACTCTTTCCTAAAGCACATTAAATCATATGTCATCACACATAACTAGCCACATTCAAATGTAATTTAAAAAATTAACTTTTTATTTTGAAATAAATGGGGTAGTACTGAATTCTCAATTTTTGTTAAAACTCATTAGAAAGTAAATATCAGAAAGTGTTTTACTGATCTGGTTTTAGTGATAAGTCAGACTAGTCTCATTTGAATTTCATCAAATATCTGAAACTACTTCTAAGAATACCTTCTGTGACAGAATTTAAACATGCTTTTTAAAACATATTTTTCATCATTTGAAAGAATTCCAACAAATTCATTTTCATGCAAATAATGCAAATATTTCAAAAGTAGTGACATTCTCTGAGGTAAGTATAATATAGAATACTTAATAAATTACATACTGAAATTATCTACATCCTACATAAATACACTTTAATTAAGAAATAAGCCATCCAGTTTTGTTGCTGTGTGAAATAATGAAATACTTAACAGATCTTGGTTCAGAGAAAATTTTAAAAAATGAAAATTAAGAATTTATGACCCCTTTCTAAAATATTTTGGTCTTTAATAAAAAAAATTGTTTCATATAATTAAGCCCCTTTGTTCTTTTTAATCTTTCAACATAATCTAATATAAGCCACATTATATTACAATCATAGAAAATAATTTAAAGTTAAAATATCCTTTTTTTTTTCAAGTGTTTATGCCACGGGTCACTGAGATAATTAACCACAGAAACAAAATAAGAAACCAAATTTGCCAATTACCTTCTTATGTTTTTTATTAATATAGAACCATTTTGAAATATCTTATTCCAAATCTAACTTATCTATCTCTTCCTAAGATGAGAATTACAGTAACCTACATGACATTCCTATTTCTATAAACTCATTTTGCAAAATGATACCAGACAAATGCTTGAAGAGCTGCTCTTTTCATAATTAAATTCTCCTAAAATAACAAAAACAACATTTGTAGGGCACTTACTATGTGCCAAACACTTTACTCATGTTTTAATCTCATAACAGTCCCATAAGGTATGTACCATTATTGCCCCCGTTTTACAAATGAGAAAAGTGAAGTTTAGAGATGCTTAATTAACCTACCTTGGATTACACAGTTGCTATGTGGTAGAATAGAACTCAAACAGGCAGACATATTCCAGAGGCCTCATTCTTAGCCATTTTGCTATATTGTTTCTACATGTAAGTATCATTATTGCCTAAAGCATTTAATCCAAGTTCCTTTCTTTGGCTTTAAAGACCTCAAAATCTGATCCAGTCCTAATTTTACTACACTTCATTATGTACCAGTCCTACTAGACTTACTGTCCTCTTATACATGTCATCTTATATTATTATTACTCTTCTAATTCAACAGCAATTCATCTTAATGATACATTTTGCTCTGTACAGCATATAGTTGGATAAAGAAATATGCTCTCAAGAGCATTTATCTTTTGATCTATAAATTTGAAGCATTTACATTTATTGTGACAACCAGACACACCTATATTCAAATCCTGATTCTGTAACTTTTTGCCATGTGACTCTGATTATGTAACACCCCTCTGCTTCAAATTCATCACAGTAAAATGGAGATAATAGCATGTTACTCATAATGCTGTTGTGGTGATTAACTGAGTTAATTAAGTAAAGTTCTTAGAAAGTTTAGAATCCTTTCCAACTGGTTCCTTCACTGTGCTAAGAATCTTTCATGACTGATAATTTATCTACTCCAAATTAAAAACAAATGAGTTACAATCTGTAGTGCAAATCAAAACTCCAGTATTTTGATAACCATGGTTAATTATCAGAGACAGCAATCTATGTGCAAAGAAAAAACAATACAAAATAGATTCTTTTTCAAGGTAAAAGAAAAGACAAGGATGCTAGAGTAGATCTTTCTGTGTATGTGGAAAAGCACTATTTTAATGTTAGTATATATGAACATAAGTTCTAGGAAGGCTATCATTTTATATTCAAATAGCGAGGACTTTTAGGTTGACTATCAGAGGTTTTCTTATATTGAGTATAAACAGCAGAAGGGGAAAAAAACTCTTTAATTTCTATAGCATTCCAGTGAAATGTTTTCCAGACACTAAGTTAAGCAAAGTTTATATTCTCCAAATAGCTAAAATAAATCTATGCAGAACATTCCATATTTTTGTTTCTATCAAATAGATCTAAAATACATGAATTTTGCTATCATTTAAAATGGTCCAATTTTTCAGCACAAGAAGTGTTGATTTCCCCTTTTTCTAAAAGTATCTAGGGTAACTACCCTTTCCTAACTGTCAGTATATAGGTTACAGGCAAAGACGAATCCATCCCCAGCTCCAGGAAGAGGCATTTGGCCGAAGCTCTGGTCAATGAGAGCTTTGCACACACTGCTCACTGAACTAGTATGGGAATAGGCATAACACATGAGCCAACTGGTTTTAATCAAAGCAAATACTAAGATTTTTGTGTGCATTACTAGGAAACAGGTATTCTTTCTGTTGGACTTGCAGCTGGTGTACAGGGGACCTGCCCCAAAGTAAAATAGACATAGATTTCCTTACATATGCAACACTAGAGAGCTAACATACACTGAGATCCTAATGACAATTTAAGCTCCTACATCAAGCTGGCATAATGCTAGCTACCACTGGAGTCTTCAGTTACATCAGCCAATTAATTTTTATATGGCTTAAGCCAGTATGACTTGGGTCTTCCGCTACTATTAACTATACGATTCTTGACAAATACATGTGTGATGAAGAAGTCACTTATAACAATGAAATTAAAATACAGTTTGTACTCACCTTTTGGTTTAATAAAGCACTTGCCAATTTTTGTACTTCTGAACTCAATAAAGTAGTTCCTCTGATGACTTTGCTGAGAGCAGCAAGAGACTGGTGAACACTTTGTACTAAATGAATAGCATTAAATTGTTCAAGAATGATGAATGACAATATTGGAGATCCTTGTCGATCATTAGGAGGACGCACTTTCTGATGTATCAGGTTTGAATTCTAAAAGAAAAATGTCATAATATTTACTGAATAGTAACACAGATCACTGATATATAAAACTCATTGAAACTTATTTAAACCTTTTCTTCTATTCTGTTTTAAAAACTGTTTTGAAATGCATTTATGAACAGTCAAATGTATTAAGTCAGCAAATACACAGGAAGGGAATTCTGGGGTTCACCAACATTTAAAGTGGTATTTAGGGCAGGCATGGTGGCTTACATTTGTAATCCCAGCACTTTGAGAGGCCAATGCAGGCAGAGCATTTGAGGTAAGGAGTTCGAGGACCAGCCTAGTCAACATGGTGAAACCCTACTTCTACTACAAATACAAAAAAAGAAAAAAAAAATTAGCCGGGTGTGGTGGTGTGCACCTGTAATCACAGCTACTCAAGAGGCTGAGGTAGGAGAATTGCTTGAACCCTGGAGAAGAAGGTTGCAGTGAGCTGAGATTGTGCCACTGCACTCTAGCCTGGGTGACAGAGTAAGACTCCCTCTCCAAAAAAAAAAAAAAAAAATTGTGTGAGAAATGGAAATTGCTGGAACCCCAGAGATGGAAGTTGCAGTGAGCTGAGATCGTGCCACTGCACTCCAGTCTGGGCAACAAAGTGAGACTCCATCTCAAAAAAAAAGAAAAAGATGTGAGAAATGGGAATTAAAAAATAGTGAAAGGGAAATCACATTAAGTAATAGTCAGTATGGTAAGAAAAGAATGGCATCCTATAAGTCAATGCAAAGAGATAAGAATAGCTGCAAAACTATTCAACCACTACAAAGAGAGCAGAAGAGATCATGGTTTTAAAACAGAATGTGAATGGGAATTTATTTCAATTTGAAAATTATAATACAAAACCACAATAAAACCACACACGAAATCTTGTGCTCAAGATCAGTGAACATTGTATCTCTACTTTAACAGGGGCTGTGATATATGACAGTTCTGGAGTTTCTTAAGAAAAACTGAAGGGATCCCATTTGTTTCAAAACAGCTTATGTCATTAAGAAAAAAAAAAAATCACTTTCAGTAATATTCTAAAAGTGTCAAAGAACTGCCAAGAGATAATTCTGGAAAGTGCTGTTCTCTTACCTACTACTCATTATCTTAATTTTTCTCTATGTATTCTGCTTGTAGTCCTCATTAAGGATCCCTTCTCATTTTACTAGTTGCCACATAGACAAGTCTATGGTGGTATTGTTGCTTTTCATCTATTTAGCATAATAAGTAATTTAATAATATGATGATCTACCATGCTTATTGCCATTAAATAAATCAACATTAAGTAAATTGTATTAGCATAAAGTTATTCCTAAAAACAGATTCAGGCTATGAGCTTAAATGTTGAAATTTTTATTCCTATCACTGCTATATTTACAATATTAATACTATGAAATCATTTTGGAGATACGTACATACTGAATCCAGGAGGAGGAAAAGTCTAATATTATAAAAAGTTAATTAGAATCAACTATTTAAATCAGAGCATGCAATAAATAATGTTTAACATGTCTCCATCCTAAATCAACTAAGTAATAAAATTCAAATAAAATTGGAGTTACAGACTTTCTGTAATCCTTTAAATTAAAACAGGCTTCCTGGGAGGAAATAATGTGTGTTATTTAAATATTTATCAATCATATACTAAAAAGATTAACAAGCACTAATTTAGTTTGTTTCAAAGTATATTTTGTGGATTTTAATACATTTTATTAGATTGATAGCACTGTTTGCACTGTCACTTTACAGAACAAAAACATCCAAACTTAGATCACTGAAGCAAGATTTCATTTATCTATAATCCAAGAAAATAGGTAGCTAAATGGGCTAAATGTTTTGTTTTTTATTAACTTTTTTTGAGAGGGTCTTACTCTGTCACCTAGGCTGGAGTGCAGTGACACAATCATGGCTCACTGTAGCCTGGACCCTACCAAGTGATCCTCCTGAGTAGCTAGGACTATAGGCACCTACTATCACACTAAGTTAATTTTTGTACTTTTGTAGAGACAAGGTTTTTGCCATGTTGCCCAGGATGGTCTCAAACTCCAGGACTCAACTGATCTACCTGCCTTGGCCTCCTAAAATGCTAGGATTACAGAAAAGAGCCACTGCATCCAACCTAAACTTTATAAAATAGAGGTTGATTCAGCAACCCCTATATTATCCAAGCTTAAGATAACATATATATTCAGGTGTGCCTAACCACTAAGTCCATGACTCTTTCTAATAAACCACGGGGGATCAAAGTCAACAGAATTTGGAGAGGTGCCATCATAGGCTGCAGCAGCTAAAACCACCTTATGCTGCAGTGCCACCCTCTGAGAACAACATAGCAGGGCACAGTATTATCAAAGCCTAAATTATTGGGAGAATTGTCCATAAAGTAAGCAAGACAATAGAAAAATGTTTCAAAGACAATAAAGAGATTAATGTATTTTTTAAAAGGTTGCATTAGGAGAGTAACTACTAATAATACTTAAAATTCAACTAGAGTTCAAGTAAGCACTATGGTCTAGAGATGTGCAGTAAGTGTAAAATACACACCGAATTTCAAAGACAAAACAAAAAGATGTAAGATATGACATTAATAATTTTTATATTGATTACATGTTAAAACATGAATGTTGTGACTATACTGGTTAAATAAAATATATATATTAAAATTAATTTCACCTTTTTTGTACATAGTTAAGTGTGGCCGCTAGAAAATTCAAAATCCCATATATAACTCTCTTTTGTGCTTCCCATTATACTTCTATTGGACATTAAATAAAATCCTCTAAGTTCAGCAATAACAACAGAAGAAAAAATAGCATATAGTAGGGTTTCAAACCATGAAGAAAGAAATGAAGGAGAATGGTAAGGTAAACTGCAGTATATAAACTATAATAAATTCATGAGTGGGAAAAATAAAGCAGAAAACAGCAAGATATATTGTAATATATAACACAAATCATTTCCACAAGGCTTCACAAAATTTTAATAACTCAATTCTAAAAATAAATACAGCTGCTTTATACATTCTCAAAAGATAGAGCATATTTATGCAGTAGCAACATGTTAAATTGTATGTTATATAGTCTTGAAGATAAACTTATTATTTATAATTCAAATATAGCTAATAATCACAAAATGAGTATGTTACACAAACTATGCAGCATGCTTTTTGATTAAACTATCGAGTGACAGCCATATGTTTTGTCAATTGATTACTCGTTTTTTTAATGAGTCAATACAATTGATTGAATTATATATTTTTGAAGAATTGCTTTTGACATTTTAATATTCATCTTTTCCTTTAAAAGCTCAGAGTATACGGACAAAATCATTATCTGATTATAGAGCTGTTGGGAGGGAATAGTTTTCTTTTCTTAATTCCTTTCTGTCTGCCTTTCTTTTTTTCATTCTGTCTGTTTCTCTATTTTTATAGATTTAGGGGATACAAGTTCAGGTTTCTTACATATATACAATGCACAGTGGTGAAGTCCACACTTTAAAAGTACTCATCACCTGAATAGTGAACATTGTACTTCATAGGTGTTTTTTCAACCCTTATCCACCTCACCTTTTACAGTGCCCCATGTCTACCATTCCACTTCATATGTCCATGTGTACCCACTGTTTAGCTCCAATTTATAAGTGAGAACATGTGGTATTTGACTTTGTTTCTGAGTTATTTCACTGAGGATCATAGCCTTCAGCTTCATCCATATTGCTACAGAAGACATAATTTCATTCTTTTTTTATGGCTGAGTGGTACTCCATGGGGTGTGTGTGTGTGTGTGTGTGTGTGTGTGTGTGTATACAAGTTACCAATATTTTAAAATTTAACTATTAAGCAAGGAAAATCCTTTGGGCAAGAAAAATTTTGTCTAATTTGGTACAATTTAGGTGTGAAGTCAGGTTGTTTGTGTTTTAACTGAAATAAGTTCCTAGGTGGGATGCTATTTTAGACCTAAGTAAAGGGATGACACATGAAAGTAGTATTCTTTTTGTTTGTTGATAATTGAGGTTTTAGGAATTGATTCTCTCTCAGAATTTTTGTCACCAGTGGATACTCAAGCAAGACCAGAATTTAGCATGTTTTTCTGTAAATGTCCAGATAGTAAATATGTCAGGCTTTGTGGGCCATAAGGTCTCTGTTGCAACTACTCAATTATGCTGTCGTAGGATGGAAATAGTCACAGACAATATAAACAAATAGGCATGACTGGGTTTTAATAGAACTGTATTTACAAACACTAGCAGCAGGCTGGATTTGGCCTATTCCTGAGCTGTAGTTTGCCAACTTTTCAACTAGATTATCATTTGCGTAAGGTGTTATAGGGATTGATACAGAGTCTAGATAACATCAGAGTCCTTCTCACGATATGTGACTCAATAAGATGTAAAATGTAGTCTCTGTTGTGTATATTTATCCATAGCTTATAAAATAGTAATCAACAAAGGGACAAAGGTTTTTTTTTCCAGACCATATGATCACATCTTGGTTCAGTATATATTTTCTATGATAAAGAAGATAAAGATAACAAAAGACTCTATGAACAGTCACTTTAAAAAGCAAAAAAGGAAATTAGAAGTAAAAACAAAATTGGAATGGCTCTGAAAGGGTTGTAGAAAAGGGAGAAATACCTTCACTTTCATGTGATGGAAATTCTACCTTTGCCCTCAAGTAACCCTTCATTCCTCTTTAGATAATTATTTCCTAACATTTTCTGGGCAGAAGTCTTTCCCAAGTCTTAGTCCATATGGTTCTGGAAGAGTTGATTCAACTCAGTTCAACAAACTAATTTGTAACTTGAATGGGGGCTTAACTAATTAGAGTGTTCCACTCTCCTGACTACACTGACTGGTTCAGGGATAGTAGCATGACCAAACTGAGACAATGAAATGTATGAATTCTGCTGGGTATTCTGAAAAATAGGTAACTGTTTGTTTCTATTAGACTTGAACCTGAGGGACCATAAGTTAGGAAATAGCTGCAATAATTCTGTGATAATAAAGACAGGCTGTATGAAAAATGGTGCCAATACAGAGGAGAACAAAGTCTGTGTGTGTGTGTGTGTGTGTGTACACATATATGAATGCATATATATGATATATATGTATATCAGTGGTACTATGATATGTAATATACATTATCATTGATATGTATCTATTTCAACACATCAATTCTTTCAGAATATATATTATATATGAGGACATATATATGATAATAAATATATATGTATATAGAAATCACTGGGTCCTCATGACATCCTTTCACATTCCTTGAAACAAGCTATGAAAAAAAAGTTTAACACCTTTTCAGTCATGTAAATCATAAATTTCCACACAATAAATTTCCACTATTCTTTTTCATTTGAGATGGAGTCTTGCTCTGTCATCATGATAGAGTGCAATGGTGCAATTTCGGCTCACTGCAACCTCTACTTTCCGGTTTGAGTGATTCTTCCACCTCAGTTTTCCAAGTAGCTGGGACTACAACTGTGAACCACCACACCTGGCTAATTTTTGTATATTTTTAGTAGAGACGGGGTTTCACCATGTTGGCCAGGACGGTTTCAATCTTTTGACCTCATGATCCACCTGCCTTGGCCTCTCAAAGTGCTGGGATTAGGTAAATCAGTTTGAGCTGAGTATTCCAATTACTTAAAATCTAAAATGTCTTAACTGATTAATGCAAGTTCAACAGACAACTTTCCCAAGCATCTACAATCTACAATTTCATATCTGCATTATATTATGTCTATCCACAAGTGGATTTCTGGCAAAACTATGTAAAGAGGAGGGTAGGGAAAGGAATAAAAAAGGAAAGAAAATAACATTATAAGTTTGGTGAGTTCAAAGACTTGAAAGATGACAGACCTTCTGAGCACCCATTTCACAGGATAGTTGGCTGCCTTACTGTACCTAAAGCCAGTTATTAGTGAACAAACAGAGCTTAGATTTCTAAACATTTTATATCTAGTAACAACTATAGTCATACCTCAGGGGATTGGATCCCCCCTCCTCCCATAGCACAGGGTATCCACAGGAGAGTAGAGCCCTTCCCCCACCAATACCAAAATCCACAGATGCTCAAATCCCTTATATAAAATGGTGTAGTATTGCACATAAACTGCACACATAATCCTGTATACTTTAAATAATCTCTAGGTTACTTATAACACCTAATAAGCATTATGCAAGTAGTTGTTACACTGTATTGTGTTTTTTCAGAATATTTTCAATCTGCAGATGTGGAACCCACAGATTCAAAGACCTATATTCCTTCTCATACCAAATTATCAAGTGGATCAAATAAAACCCAAACAGTCATGTTTTAGTTGCAATTAAATATATGTTACTTAATTGAGCAAGAATTCAACCAGGGTAAATGTATAATGAATACCCAATAAATTGTTTAAATCAGAAATGTTGAAGAGCTGAAATAAAGGGAAAAATGTAGGAAACTAGTATATTAAGTAAAGCCAAGGCTGAAAGAGAAGGGGAGTTGATATTGTTTGGGTGTGTCCCCACCCAAATCTCATCTTGAATTCCCACATGTTGTGGGAGGAACCCAGTGGGAAGTAATTGAATCATGGGGGCAGGTCCTTCACGTGCTGTACTCATGATAGTGAATAAGTCTCATGAAATCTGATGGTCTTATAAAGAGGAGTTCCCCTGCACAAGCTCTCTCTCTTTGCCTGACCGCATCCATGTAAGAAGTGACTAGCTCCTCCTTGCCTTCCAACATGATTATGAGGCCTCCAAGCCATGTGGAACTGTAAGTCTATTAAATCTCTTTCTTTTGTAAATTGCCTAGTCCCGCTGTGTCATTAACAGTAGAGTGAAAATGGACGAATACAGGAGTATTCTGAAAGATCTGAGGCACAGAAGCAAATGTTAAAAGCTATTATATATTTCTAAAAGAAAAATGAGGAGAAACCTACAGAGCATTAATACAAAGGAGCTTTTGTTTGAAATAAGGTTGGTGCAAAATTGTGATTTTGCCATTTTAATAAAAACGATGAAATTCTCAAGGCATCTGAAATTAGCAAATAATTTTAAAGTAAATTATTTTTAAAAGTAGGCTACTATTAAAAAGATGGCACATTAATATAAATTTTTATTTCTAGGAAAGTATTTTTAATATGATACCTGCTCCATAATTTGACCTGAGGAATGATTCTACTCTGTGAAGCTATCAAGAGGTAATCTAGTACAATAATAGAGTAACAATACAATCTCACATTAAGAGGCCTAAAACACAAACCATGATATTTAAGAGGAAGAATGGCCAATTTTCATGGAGTACTGATGATACATCAGACATATGCCTTTCAGTAGAAAGTTATTTTGTTACATTTTAAGAGTTTCAGCCTGGCAAGGTGCGTGGCTAATGCCTTTAATCCCAGGACTTTGGGAGGCCGAGGTGGGAGGATCACCTGAGCTCAGGAGTTTGAGAGCAGCCTGGCCAACATGGTGAAACTCCATCTGTACTAAAAATATAAAAACTAGCTGCAAATGGTGGCACGGGAGGCTAAGGCAGGAGAACTGCTTGAACCTGGGAATGGGAGGTTGCAGTGAGCCAAGATCCTACCACTGCACTCCAGCCTGGGCGACAAGAGCAAAACTCTGTTTCAAAAAAAAAAAGAGTTTCAGGAATATAAGAGTGTGAGAGAAGGGTGGGTTATAAAGAATAACATGGAATATAAACATTTGAGCTTTTTGGAAGACTTAACACTGAAAAGTTTATATTTTCTTCAGTGCCCATCTAATAATTAAATGATGTGTATTTTTTCATGAAATGCCTTTTGGTGAATGCCTTTTGGTGTGCTTTATGTGCATGACTGATTCTCAGAAAGCCAGTAAGATAGCACAAAATACTTTGTGTGTGTATGTGGTATGTTTTAAAGTATGAGAAGAGCACAACTGCTCTCAAAAAATAAGCCATTTGGTTCATAAATTTCTGGCTAAAAGGAAGAGTTAGCATTTCAACAGCTACTGTACAGACTCAACAAGAAAACAAAAAATCATTCTAACACCACATAACATCAACACTGGAAAAAAAAAAGTCTAAACAAAGCATAATCAGTTAACACACATATATAACTTATTTCACAGTTGCTCAAAATAAAAAGTAGATTATTTCAGCTTCTATTTCAAGTAGGGCTAGCTACTGCTGAAAACAACTAAAAATATTGAATAACATATTAAAGCATATTCTTAAATGCACCCAAATGTAACTATGAGCTCAGAAGTAAGGCATGATTATTGAAAAAGCTAAGTGTTGAGTTTTTAATCTTCATCTTTACTTACTTCATCTTGAATGTGAATAGAGGTATTGTAGATCACAGATTTCTTATTAATTCTGTCACAGTGACTAAGTGTGTTACCCCTACCGTCTTGCCCCAGGCCTTATTTCTGGGGCAGCCACATGAAAAATAGATCAATTATCCTATTCAAGTAGACAGATCTTCCATTGGTTAAGTACAAGGGGTGAAAGAAGATGGTTTTTCTCTGCTTATAAAGACGATGAAGGCAACTGTCCTCTTTCCTTTGAAAGGGAAACATAATGTGACTGAATTCTAAAGAATGTGGTATATAAATAAAATCTCTCCAGCAGCCAGATGACCTAGAGATTATTCCAAGTTTTAGAGCTTTATTCCTTTTGATATGTAAATATTTAAGGAGATAATGCTATAGTCCCTCTAGGACTCTGAATAAAAGTTTTATTATCCTTTCTGAGTAGAGCAATAAACTAGACAAATAGCCACAAATTTAATTATATGGTAGATGAAGAGTCATAAGACTGTTATTTTTTACAGAAACACTGAGAATGTAACACTTTGAAGATCAGATTCAGCTGAAAAAAATGAGTGAACTGGAAGACAGTTCTGTAGAATTTATTCAGAATGCATCATGTAGGAAAAAAGATGGAAAATATGAGAAATAAGACACATGATGAACAGAGAGAAAAAGATCTAATATATATCTATCTAATCAGAGTTCCAGAAAAGATAGTGAAGCAGTCAAAATTTAAAGAATAACTCAGATGTTGATGTTACTGAACACCACCAATGACAATTCAAAAAGCCCATTAAATCTTACCCAATTTTTTTAAAAGAATGAATTAAAGAGAACAAAAATCCATACTCAATCTCAACGAAGTATAACTGCAGATAATCAAGGTAAAATCTTAAAAGCAGCAAGAAAAGATACATCAAAGAAGCAAAAATTGACTGCTCAACAACAGAAACCAGAAAAGATAGAATTCTTTCTCAACTCTGTGTTCAGTGTAGTGAGATATTAGATGTTAATACAAAAGAGCATACCCTTTAAGACAGCGGGTAAATTAAAGGCATTTTCAGATAAATAAGAACTCAAGCATTTACAACCAAAAGATATTTTCTATACTACAAGCAGATGCAAAGTGAAATCAAACAGAATGTCTGAGATGCAGGAAGAAATAAAGAACACAAGTGATAAACATAGGGCAAATCCAAAGAAGCACTGATGTACATGACTACAGCAAGAAGAAGACTGAAATATAAAATAATAACTACATATAAAGTTGGAATTGAGTACAATATCCTAAGCTTCTTGAACTCTCTGGGAGTTAGGTAAATATACTGAGTTTGATTTTGATAAGCTATGTATGCACAAAAAACATATAGGATACCAACTAAAAAGTAGAAAACACATGTAAGTTGTAAACTAGGAAAAAGAAACATTAGAAAATAATTAGTCCAAAGGAAGATGAGTAAGAAAAAGTAGAAAATCACAAATGTATAATAATATAATTAATCCAAATTAATGTAAATAGACTAAATATTCCAGTTATAGATCAGGCATAATCCAGCTATAGGCTTTTTATAAGAGGCACCCATAAAAAATTGAGAAAGTTAATGTTAAAAGTATGAATTAGGATCTATCTAGCAAGAAATAACCAAAAGAAAGCTGATACATATTTATTACCATGAGAAAAATAGGAAAAACATAAGAGCTAAAGATAATCACTTTACGATGATAAATGTTCAGTATGTCAAGAACAGATAACATTCTGAACCTGTATAAATAAAAAAATTGATGAACAAAATACCGTTTTGTGTATGTGTAGTGGTATGATGTGCTATAGCTGGCCTGGAGCCAGAACCTGAGCAATGCCATTTTATAAGACAAAGCTGTGTCTCCAAAAATGAGTTGTAATAACTGCCCCATTCTCCTTGCAATAACTGCTGACTTGGGTTCTGTAAATAAGACTGCTAGTCTGCTCTGGATAATGTCCACTAGGTATCAGTAACTGACAGAATTGCTGGCCTTTGCTTATCAGGATACGCGGCCCAAGCTAATTTCATCTTGGCCCCTGTGAACTAAGATCTGTAAATTCCACCTACCCAAACAATGTGTAAACTAACGTTTATCTTGACTTTTGTAAATCATTTATGTAACAATTAGAGTGACAATAAGCCCCTGAGCCCTCGGAATGTCCCGAGGCCCCCACCCCCATCCCTGCCCAGGAGGTGATTTACAGAATCCACCAGCCCTCAGAATGTCTGAAGCCCGTTGATCCCCCTCCCCGTTCGTCACCCCCACTCCCAAGGTGGTTTTTTGGGTATAAAAAGTCTTGGCACCCTCCCTTCAGGGCTGCGGGTTTGAGAGACGTGAGTCCTCTGTGGTCGCCGGCAATAAAGACCCTGCAATTTGTCATACTTTTGTCTTGGTGAATTATTTTAATCTCGCATCCCAATACTGCAATAAGTTTTGAATAAATCATTTTTAACTAAAGGACAAAATGTGAGGAGAGCAGTCAACAACAGCAGAATATGCATTCTTTTCAAACATAACAAAATGTTATTACATAGTGGGCTGTAAAGCAAATCCCAAGAAATTTCAAAAGTTTACTGTCATAAGACCATATTCTTTAGTCATAATGTAGTTATACATAATAGAAATCTACACCTAAAAGGTAATCAAAACAGTAAAGAATGAGTAAAAAAATGGAGCATAGAAGATGAAGTTATAATGAAGTTTAGAAAAATTTAAAACTGAACAATAAAGAAAACATACCATCAAGCTTGTGGATTATAGTTAAAATAGTGCTCAATAATATAGCCTTCAGTGCTTTAAGATTTTTAAAAGGAGGAAGAATTACCACATTAACCACCCAAATCAAGAAACAAAACATTAGAGGAGAAAACCAGTAAAATTAAAGTATGTGCAAATGAAAAGGCATATTCTATTATGTAGGAGGTATTATCTCTCAGCATACAGGTTTGTGAAGCTGGAGCTAACTCTGCAAACTGAAGTTCTCCTTTACAGATGATGTCCTATTAGGTTCTACCAAATGAGATTTCTAAGAAGAATGGGAAGAGGAATAGGGGAAAAGGAACTTACTCTTCCTGTTCACTTGAGATTCTTTTCAGTATCATCCCAACAACAGCAGTTGGCTCCAACGTTTAGCTTATTTTGGCACCCTCAGAATCAGCCAAGGAATCCCCCCTCAGTCATATCAGTACTTCTGAAGAGCAGCACTCCTTCCTCAGAGGTCTAAGTCCAATTCCAAGAAGTCTTTCTCCAACTCTACATTCAGATTACCTTAGACTCCTTGATTCCCTTTGTTCCTCTAACTCTAGGGGAGGTAGCTGCTTCCTGCAAATACCTCAGTTATTGCACTGTTTCCTTTTTGCTTTTTGAGCTCTCCAACACTTGTGTTACCAATTCTCTATATTAAATTATCGATTAAAATATCTAATATTTGTTTGACTTTGCTGATTGAAACTCTAAGTAAATGACATAATTTTTATTACCAAAAGGAATGAAACATATCAGTTTAGGAGGAGGGGCATAGATAAAGTTTTTTACTAACAACTAAATTCGAAGGGAAATCTTTCACGTGGGACGTATAAAACAGTGAATTCGTTTGTGGAGTTTCAGAAGTGTTAGCACAAAAACAGCTCTAAGCACAACTGAGAAATGCGTTCATCCAACAAATGTGTGTGTTACAGATAAGTATCCTGCCACTAAGTTTTGAAAAATAGTATATAGCAATCATTTTATGATTCACCTTGATTAATAGGAAAGAAAATTAGACAAGACTCTGAGAAGTAGTAGTTATCAATTTTAAAGATATTTTTAGTTCAACAACCTAAGAAAGTACTATTTCTGTTACTTTCTTAATTTTATTTAACTTCAGCATATTCTTTAGAAATTAAGCTACTCCAAGTCTACAAGTTTAATTGGCAGATACATAATCTAGGGAACATTCTGGACAAAGAAATATAGTTACTAGGTCAATTCTTGTTCAGAAAAAAAGTATCACTTATTTTTCTCTCAACAAATTTTACCAGCCTAAAAGAGATTGTTTTATATGCATCTCTTATCATATGGGTAATTTAAATGAGAATTAATGGGAGTTCTGAAGCTATATAAAGTAGATGTAAATTGGTTAGAATGTCAGTAATTCTCAATAGTTATCACCATCAACCAGGTATTAAAAATTGCTGGGTGGTAGCTGCTATGTAATAAAAATTTTAAAGCAAGAACTGACCTTTCAAAGGCATACATGTAGAATACTAAACAAGATTAGATTCTCAGGGTGTTATACTTTTCAGTATTTTTCAAATTATTGTTTTTCAAACTTACTGAATTTTTCAGAATGCCAGAAAAAAATTACACAAACATAAGATGTTAAATTGTGCATTTGAACAGTTTACAAAATAATAATGAGTTAACCATTAACAAAAAGTAATGTCACAAGTTATATACTTAAATACATATTTTACCAAAAAATATATTCACTAACATCGTCACTAAAAATTTGAAGACAGAGTCTTAATCTTCAAGTATGAAAGTCTAAATAAATAAAAGATCAGCTGGGCGAGGTGGCTCACGCCTGTAATCCCAGTACTTTGCAAGGCCAAAGTGCGTGGATCAAGAGGTCAGGAGTTTAAGACCAGCCTGGCCAACACAGTGAAACCCTGTCTCTACTAAAAAAGAAAAATTAGCTGGGTATGGTGGCAGGCACCTGTAATCCCAGCTACTTGGGAGACTGAGGCAGAGAACTGCTTGAACCTGGGAGGTGGAGGTTGCAGTGAGCCGAGATCGTGCCACTGCATTCCAGCCTGGGCGACAGAGCAAGACTCCGTCTCAAAAAAAAAAAAATAAAAATGAAAAAAAGAGATCTTGAATATGGTAATGTCATAAGCACGACTATTGCTTATTATGCCAAGCTTTTATAAAAGCACAAATCCTTAAATAAGAATGATAATGTTTAATCTATGAAGATTGCACGTTTCAAAAACTATGATTACATCTATTTGTTATTATATCCATGCAGGATCTCTGTGAAGGCTAATTCTACTTTTGAAATATCTTTGGACTCTTCTTAGTTTATATTTATACTGCCACATTACTAAATAAAATCTGCACCCACCTTTCTCTTAGAACATAGCTTCTTATTTGGCTTTTCAGGTCTCAGTCATTGTTTTTTTTTTGAGACGGAGTTTCACTCTTGTTACCCAGGCTGGAGTGCAATGGCATGATCTCGGCTCACCACAACCTCCGCCTCCTGGGTTCAGGCAATTCTCCTGCCTCAGCCTCCTGAGTAGCTGGGATTACAGGCATGCGCCACCATGCCCAGCTAATTTTTTGTATTTTGAGTAGAGACGGGTTTTCACCATGTTGACCAGGATGGTCTCGATCTCTTGACCTCGTGATCCACCCGCCTCGGCCTCCCAAAGTGCTGGAATTACAGGCGTGAGCCACCGTGCCCGGCCCAGTCTCAGTCATCTTAATCTAATCCACTATTTACATCCTCATCAATTTTGCCTTTATAAAACACAAACCTTTTTATATCACCACAATGCCCCCTTCTTATTAGTTCTGTTATATCCCCGCCTTTTTGAAATATATATATTTTATTGCATTTTAGGTTGTGGGGTATATGTGAGGAACATGCAGGATTGTAAGCACTCCAGCATGACATTAACCCCTTTCCAACCTAGTTCTATTGACTACAGTCAGGTTAGAATAACAAACATGGCAGGTATTTCCTTTTCCCTGGAATACCAAATCCTTTTTTTGTCTAACGAATTCCATGGGCGTGGTGGCTCACGTCTGGAATCCCAGCACTTTGGGAGGCTGAAGCAGCTTGTGCTCAGGAGTTTGAGACCAGACTGGGCAACATGGCGAAACCCCTTCTCTACCAAAAATACAAAACATTAGCCAGGTTGGTGC
The DNA here is from genome assembly GCF_030222135.1 of Aotus nancymaae. Lineage (NCBI taxonomy): Eukaryota > Metazoa > Chordata > Mammalia > Primates > Aotidae > Aotus > Aotus nancymaae. Next base: position 8,415,154 of record NW_026988423.1, on the reverse strand, counting down.
TGTGCACCTGTGGTTCCAGCTACTAGAGAGGCTGAGGTTGGAAGGACTGCTTGAGCCTGAGAGGCAGAGGTTGCAGCCAGCTGAGATCATGCCACTGTACTCCAGCCTGGATGACAGAGGGAGACCCCATTTAAAAAAAAAAAAAAAATTCTTTACTTATCACGTAACCTCCAAAAAAAAAAAAAAAGTCTTCCCTGACTTTCCTATCAGCAGACTTAATCATTCCCTGATCTGGGTTTCCAAAGAAGACAGTAATATCTGTATTTTTTTTTTTTTTTTGCATGTATTGGGATAAACTTTAGCATAATTTCTAGGGTAAATCACTAGCATCTAGTATAGTACCTACTGCATAGTAGTCCCTCAATAGATATTTAATAAATAAATGAACAAATGAGAAAACAAATGACTAGAGAGAGAAGAGGTCATTACTCCTTTTTTACCCATGAGAAGCCTAAGGAAAACTTCAGAAGTGATTCAGACCAGTCCAAAGGTAGTGAGTTATCTTGACTGTTCACAGTCAGTTACAGAAGTGATTCAGCTAAATTCCTGTAAGTACTTAATGGGAAAAGATCAGAACCTGGATGACTTGCTGCTCTTTACTTTTCATCAAAAATTGACTTATTTTTGTTAAAGTGTAATTATTCTATTAAGTTTAGCTAGTAATTAACTATAACCTGATAAAAATAATGATAAACTCCAAAACCGAAATGCTGCACTAAGTTCTTTCATTTGAATCATTTATATGTATAAACTTTTAAAATTCTCCCCAAATAAGAGAATTCCTATTTATTCAAGTGACATGTCTTAACTTGCCTAGTTTAAAACATAACTTTTATGGAAATTATTATTTAAATTATATATTGGTACTAGAAACACAGAAAGGGAAATGAGTAACAACTAAGAGGGCTTCTGGAACATACTGGAACATTGTCTGGCTTTTATTGGTTAAGCATAGCTAGGAGATTCCAAGAGAAGGACAGAGCATTGAGGAAGTTCTCACAGAATCTGTCATGGTTTGTTCATGCAACAGTAAGATCTGCTTCACTATACAAGAGGCTTAGAAGTAAGGTTGGCTACAGAACCAAGTTATGGAGGGGAAGAAAAGGTTTTCCTTAGGAAAATAAATGTTATATTAATAAAGGATGGTTTGAAAATAAGTAAGAGTCAAAATTGGAGTTTTCTGCCTTAGTCCATGAGGAATAGAAGCCTCATCATGGTAATGGCTTTGGGAAGAAAGTGGGAGGGGGGAAAATTATAGCAGAATGAAAAGCAGAATATTTGATAAATTTGGCTATTATAAATGTAATATAAAAATTTTGGAAAAGATGTTTATTTTCCAAACAAGAATTAAAATGGAGTTTTAAAAGTTACACTGTTTTATGTACAAAATGAAAAACTATCTCCCACTTCCAAATCTTGTGTTCGACAAAATAAAAGGATATCAAACACAGAAGATGGCACAACAGGAATGGGAAACACCTGGGAGAAAGAAGGTGTTAGGGCATGTATTAAGTGGGAGAGAGGATATGGTAACTGCCATGGCTGGGGCAAACCAGACTAGGGAGAGATTTTGATTGCAACCTTTTCTTTTCACATTGTCTTGATTGTATCATAATCCACTACGTCAGTATTTCAGAGCTAAAACATAGCAATACTAAGAACCAGACATAGGTAGCAGGGTACCTAATATACCATAGCAGGCAATCCAGCTAGTTTGAGTTACCTGGAATAGGTGTAAAGATTGGCCTTAGAGTATCAAACAGAATAGATACAACAAAAACATACAACTAAACATATTATGGTAGAAATTAGTATCAGAGACAGAATACTGTGGAGGAAAAAAATAGTCACTTTTAAAGAATAAGAATCTGATTAATTTTTTCAATAAAAGACCAATAAGTAATATTTTCTAAGAGTTGTAGGAAAAGAATTAGAAAGCTAAAAATTGATCTGCAGCTATACTATCAGTCTATTAGAGAAATGTGAAGATGAAATAAAGATAGCCTCAGATGTAAAAAAAATTTCAGAAATGTTGTTATTGCACAAAGAGAAACATTTTTAAATAATATTTTGGAATTGCCTTGAACTTAGAGATTATTCCCTCTGAGCCAGACACCACTGATTATTTTCATTTCAATGAGATGCAAATATAAGCATTATAAGCAATGCCTAAACTATATTTATTTCATTTTAACCCTCCTGAAATTAAAAACCTAAAGTATCTAAGCAGTCCTAGCCATTACAGTGACTGAAAATCTACTTTCTATTTGGAGTCTCCCAAGGGCTTACCCTAATTAGCTCATTTTGAGTGAGTGAATTGATTTCTCTTTAAACAAATGGTAAAAGTTATTTTCCTTTCCTTAATCAGAGCAAAGTAAGGCGGCCAGTCCTACAATGCTAGAACTTAAAGCGGAGAACCTAAAATATATATGATAAATTATCAAAAGAAAGAAAAGAGCAAAGTGAATTCTAGCATGACACTAATAGATAAGGCTCATAAATACACTCTCTTGCTTGTGTGAAGTGAAGGGATTTGGGAGAGAGCAGGGTAAAATAGGGATAGAGATGTGCAATTCTTAAAATTACTGACAATTATAAACATTTGTATCATAAATTTTTTAAAAGTTTATGTTCAGTATTAATGAAGTTAAAATCACTTTTTGAACTGCATTTGCACATCTTTGCAAGAAAATGTGAAAAGTAACCTTCAGCTGGCCACAGTGGCTCATGCCTGTTATCCCAGCACTTTGGGACACCAAGGCTGGGGGGAATCACATGAGACCAGGAGTTTGAATCCAGCTGGGCCAACATGGTGAAACCCTGTCTCTACTAAAAATATAAAACTTAGCCATGTGTGGTGGAACATGCCTGTAATCCCAGATAATTGGGAGGCTGAGGCATGAGAATCGCTTGAAACTGCGAGGTGGAGGTTGTAATGAGCAGAGATTGTGCCACTGAACTCCAGCCTGGGCAACACAGTGAGACTCTGTCTCAAAAAAAGCAATCTTCACCCTATGTAAATGTAAAAAGCAACTCCAACTTCTATCAAAGTAACTCTTCCACCAAGATATGGAGAAGAAAAAATTACTTGTATTTTGCATATTCATTCTAGAATTAAATATTATGTATAAGAATGTAAAAGATTAGTTACATTTTTAGTTTAGACATTTAAAAACAGAATTATTTAACTAAATGGTTAGTGTTTCACCAATATCTATAAGTATAATGAAAAGATTAAAAAGTACTTTAATAAGAATATTAAATTTTAGTAAATATTATGTACAATAGTTAATCTCTTATTCAATGTTACTTTATTGAAAATAAATTAAAAAATACAATTGAGTGCTTTAGAATCAAACTAGAACAAGCAGAAAAAAAGAGTCTCTGAACTTGAAGATAGGTCTTTTGAAATAACCCAGTGTAAGGGGGAAAAATAAGAGAAAAAAATAATGAAGAAAGCCTATGGGTCTTATGGTACACCATTAAGTGAAAAAATATTTTCACTACCTGAGTGTAAGAGGGAGAAGAGACAGAGAAAGTCACAGAAAATCTATTTCAAAAAATATAGCTGAAAACTTCCCAAATCTTGGGAGAGATATGAACATCCGGAACCAGGAGGCTCAAAGCCCTCAATTATATCAACCCTGAAAGTTCCACATTTCAATCAAACTGTCAAAAGTCAAGGACAAATAGAATTCTAAAAGCTGCAAGAGAAAAATGTGAAGTCACATATTAGGGAATCCCCACTAGACATTCAGATTTTTCAGCAGAAATCTTCCAGGTCAGGAGAGAATAGGATGAGAAAGTGCTCAGGAAAAAAAAAAAAAATCAGGCAACAATATAATATCCAGCAAACCTATCCTCCAGAAGTCAAGGAGAAATAAAGACCTTTCCAGATAATTAAAATCTGAGGTAATTCATCACCACTAGAGTAGCCTTACAAAAAATGATCAAAAAACATGAAAGTATAAATCCCACCAGTAGATGCAAATTTCTAACAAACTAAGAATACTGAATTGCTCTAATGATGCTATGTAAATCTTTCAATCCTTTAGTCTGAAGATTTAAAGTCAAAATAGGTTAAAAAAGGTTAAAAAAAATGGCAGCTACAAATAGTGGCTAAAGAACCCATCATACACAAACATGTAAATTAAGATAACAAAAATATAAATGGGAGAAAGGCATGTAGCATTCTTATGCAATCAAAGTTATGTTATCAGCTTAAAATACTCTATTACAACTACAGGATTCTTTATGTCAGCCCTATAGTGAAAATAAAGAAAGTACAACAGATACACAAATAAAAAAAAATAATAATAGTAAACAAAGCTTAGCAACACTGAAACAACCAAACCAGATTTAAGCAAAAGAAGAAAGGAACAAAGATCTAAAAAACAACCAGAAAACATTTAACAAAATGGCTGGAGAAAGTCCTTACATATTAATAACCTTAAACATACATGGGTTAAATTCTCCATATTAGTTCGTTCTCACATTGCTATAAGGAAATACCCAAGACTGGGTAATTTACAAAGAAAAGAGTTTTAATTGACTCCCAGTTTTGCATGCCTGCGGAGTCCTCAGGAAACTTATAATCATGGCCAAAAGCATTTCACAGTATAGCAGGAGAGAGAATGAGTGCCAACCGGGGAAATGCCGGATGCTTATAAAACATGACTGTGAATTGTGAGAACTCACTATCACGAGAACAGCAAGAGGGAAACTGCCCCCATTATTCAATTGCCTCCCACTGGGTCCCTCACATGACATGTGGGGATTATGGGGATTACAATTCAAGATGACATTTGTGTAAAGACACAGCCAAATCATATAATTCTATCCCTGGCCCCTCCCAAATGTCATGTCCTCACATTTCAAAACACAATCATGCCTTCTTAAAAGTCCCTCAAAGTCTTAAGTCATTCCAGCATTACCCAAAAGTCTAAGTCCAATGAGACAAGGCAAGTCCCTTCTGCCTATGAGCCTGTAAAACCAAAAGCAAGTCAGTTACTTCCTAGATACAATGGGGGTACAGACATTTGGGTAAATAAACAGGAGAAATTGGTCAAAACAAAGAGGCTATAGGCCCCATGCAAGTCCAAAATCCAATAAGGCAGTCATTAAACTTTAAAGTTCCAAAACGATCTCCTTTGACTCCATATCTCAAATCTAGTACACACTGATGAAAGAGATGGGCTCCCATGGCCCTGGGCAGCTCTGCCCCTGTGGCTTTGCAAGATACAGCACCCCTCTCCTGGCTGCTTTCACAGCTGGTGTTGAGTGTCTGTGGCTTTTCCAGGAACATGGTGCAAGCTATTGGTGGATCTAGCATTCTTGGGTCCGGAGGATGACGGCCCTCTTCTCACAGCTCCGCTAGGCAATGCCCCAGTAGGAACTCTGTATGGGGGCTACGATCCCATATTTCCCTTCTGCACTGCCCTAGCAGAGGTTCTCCGTGAGGGCTCTGACCCTGCAGCAGATTTCTTCCTGGACATCCATCCATTATCATACACCTGATGAAATATAGGCAAAGGTTCCAAAACCTCAATTCTTGTTTTCTGTGCACCCAGAGGCCAAACACCATGTGGAAGCTGCCAAGGCTTGGGGTTTGCACCCTCTAAGGCAACGGCCTGAGCTGTATCTTGACCTCTTTTAGCCACAGCTGGAGCAGATGGAATGCAGGGCACTAAGTCCCAATGCTGCACACAGCAGGGGGGCCCTAGACCTGGCACAGGAAACCATTTTTCTCTCCTAGGCTTTCAGGCCTGTGATGGGAAGCCTGCCATAAAGGTCTCTCTGACATGCCCTGGAGATATTTTCCCCATTGTCTTGGTGATTAGTGTTTGGCTTTTCATTATACAAATTTCCACAGCTGGCTTGAATTTCTCCGCAGAAAATGGGTTTTTTGTTTTCTACTGCATCGTGTTCCAAAATTTAATGCTCTGCTTCCTCTTGAATGTTTTGCTGCTTAGAAATTTCTGTTGGCAGATACCTTAAATCATCTCTCTCAAGTTCAAAGTTCCACAGTTCTCTATGGCAGGGGCAAAAAGTCACCAGTCTCTTTGCTAAAGTATAGTCAGAGTGACCTTTACTCCAGTTCCCAACAAGTTTCTCATCTCCATCTAAGACAACCTCAGCCTGGACTTCATTGTCGATATCACTAGCAGCATTTTGGTCAAAGCCATTCAACAAGTCTCTAGGAAGTTCCAAATTTTCTCACACCTTCCTATCTTCTGAGTCCTCAAAACTGTTCCAACCTCTGCTCATTACCCAGTTCCAAAGTTGCTTCTACATTCTTGGGTATCTTACAGCAATGTCCCACTCCCAGTACCAATTTACAGTATTAGTCTGTGCTCACATTGCTATGAGAAAACACCTTAGACTGGGTAATTTATAAAGAAAAGAGGTTTCATTGACTCATAGTTCCACATGGCTGGGATGGCCTCAGGAAACTTACAATCATGGCCAAAGGCACTTCTTCACAGGGCAGCAGGAGAGAGAATGAGTGCCAGCAGGGGAAATGCTAGATGCTTATAAAACCTTCAGATCTCATGAGAACTAACTCACTATCATGAGAACAGCGTGAGAAAACCACCCCCATCATTCAACTACCTCCCACTGGGTCCCTCCCATGACATATGGGGATTATGGGGATTACAAGTCAAGATGAGATTTGTGTGGGGACATAGCCAAACCATATCATTCTCCAATTAAGAGATACAGTGTGGCTGAATTGATAAATAAACAAGACCCTACTACATGTTGCCTATGTTGCCTACAAGAGACTTAAAGACAAATGGACTAAGTTACTTGATTAAAATAATGATAAAATTGTAAAAAAAAAAAAAAAAAAAAAAAAAAAAAAGACAAATGGACTTAAAAGTAAGAGATGGAAAAATATATTCCTTATGATAAAAAACAAAAGGAAACAGGAATAGCCATATTATATGAAATAGACTTTAAGTCAAAAGTAGTTTTAAAATACTATGGAAATCATTATATAATGCTAAAGGAGTAAATTCAAAAAGAGGATATAATAATTGTAAATACAGATGTACCCAAGAGAAAAACACCAAAATATAAAAAGCATATTATCAGATCTACAAGGAGACAGACACTGCAATATAATAATAGTAGGGGATTCCAAGACCCCACTTTCAACAGTGGACAGATCATCTGACAAAAAATCCACAAAAAGCCATTGGGCTTAAATTGTACCATAGACCAAAGGGACCAAACAGACATTTACAGAAAATTCTATCCAACGGCTACAGAATACAGATCCTTCTCAACTGCGTATGCAACATTCTCTAGGATATGTTAGGCCACAAAATAAGTCTTAAGAGATTTAGGAAGATAGAGATCATATCAAGTAACTATAAACATATAAAATTAGAAACCAACAAGAAAAATTTAGGAAATTGTAAAAATACAAGGAAACTAAACAGCATGCTCCTAATAACCAATGGGTCAATGAAAATCAACAAGCATTTTTAGTTAGACTAAGAAAAAAGAGAAGATTCAAATAAAATCAGAGTAAAAAAAAGAGGACATTACAACGGATAACAGAAATACAAAGTATCATAACAGCCTATTATGAACAACTATATGCCAACAAATTTGATAACAGAAAAAAATGGATAAATTCCTAGACACATACAATCTACCAAGATAAAATTATTAAAATATGGAGTTGGGCATGGTCACTCATGCCTGTAATCCCAGCACTTTGGGAGGCCAAAATGGGTGGACTGCCTGAGCTCAGGAGTTGGAGACCAGCCTGGGGAACATCGAAAAACCCCATCTCTACAAAAATTAGCCAGGTATGGTGGTGCACCACTGCAGTCTCAGCTACTTGGGGGACTGAGGCATGGGGATAGCTTGAGCTATAAGTCAAGGCTGCAGTGAGTCAAGATCACACCACTGCACTCCAGCCTGAGTGACAGAGTGAGACCCATCTCTAAACACACACACAAATACACAAAATTGAACAAACCAATAACAAGTGTGAAAACTGAATCTGTAATAGAAGTCTTCACAGAAAAGCTCAGGACCTGATGATTTCATTACTACATTCTACCAAACATTTAAAGAACTAATACCAACACTATTCAGACTATTCTAAAAAAATAAAGAGGAAGAAACAATTCTAAACTCATTTTACAAAGCCAGCATTATTGTGATTCCAAAGCCAGAGAAGGACACCACAAAGAAAAAGCAAACTACAGGCCAACATCCCCAAAAAATATTGATGTGAAAACTCTCAAAAAGATACTAGCAAACCCAATTCAAAAATACATTAAAAAGATCATTCAGTATAATAAGTGGGATTCACCCCAGGGATGCAAAGATGGTTCAACATACACAAATGAATAAAAGTGACACACGTTAAAAGGAAGACAAAAGCAACATCAGCATTTCAACAGACACAAAAAAGACATTTGACAAAATTCAGCATCCCTTCCTGACAAACTATCAACAAATTGAAACAGAAGGTATCTACCTCAACACAAATAAGGCCACACTTGACAAATGCACAGATAACATCATGCTGAATATTAAGATTAAAAACAAGAAAGGCTGGGTGTGGAGGCTCACATCTACAATTCCAGCACTTTGGAAGGCCTAGGCAGGCAGATCACTTGAGCTCAGGAGTAAGCCCAGGTAACGTGGTGAAACTAAAAATAAAAAAATTAGCTGGGCACGGTGGTGCATGCTTGTAATCCCAGCTACCTGGAGGCTGAAGCATGAGAATCGCTTGAGCCCGGGAGTTGGAGGTGCAGTGAGTGAGATCATGCCACTGCACTCCAGCCTGGGCAACAGAGACCCTGTCTCAAAAAATTAAATAAAAAAAAAAAAGAACAAGACAAAGTTGTCCACTTTCACTACTTTTATTCAAAATAGGAATGAAAGTTCTAGCCAGAGCAATTAGGCAAGACAAAAAAAAAATCCAAACAGGAAAGGAAGAAATCAAATTGTTCCTATTTGCTGACAACATGATCTTAAATATAGAAAATTCTGAAGAGTCCACCTAAAACTGTTAAAACTAATAAACAAGTTCAGTATAGTTTCAGGATACAAAATTAACATGCAAAAACCAGTAGTGTTACTATCCACTAATAGTGAGCTATCTGCAAATAAAATCAAGAAAATTTCTACTTCATGTTTGAAGGATATTTTCACTGGATATACTAACTAGGGTAAAATATTTTTTTCCTTCAGTACTTTAAATGTGATGCTACTCTCTCCCCGGGCCTGTAAGACTTCCACAGAAAAATCTGTTGCTAGATGTACTGGAGCTCCATTGTATGTTACTTGTTTCTTTTCTCTTACTGCTTTTAGGATCCTTTCTTTTTCTTTGATCTTCGGGAGTCTGATTAATAAGTACCATGAGGTACTCTTCTTTGGATTAAACCTGCTTGGTTTTCTACAACCTTCTTATATGTGCATATTGATATCTTTCTCTAGATTTGAGAAACTCTCATTATTATCTCTTTGAATAAACTTTCTACCTCTATCTCTTTATTTATCTCCTCTTTAAGGCCAATAACTCTTAGGTTTGCCCTTTTCAGTTTACTTTCTAGATCCCATAGGTGTGCTTCATTGCTTTTAATTCTTTTTTGTCTTCTCTGACTGTATATTTTTAAATAAATAATCACTAATTCTTTCTTCTGCTTGATCCATTCTGCTATCAAAAGGCTCGAATGCATTCTTCAGTATACCAGTTGCATTTTTCAGCCCCAGAATTTCTGCCTGATTCTTTTTAGTTATTTCAATCTCTTTGTTAAAATTTATGAGATAGGATTCTGAGTTCCTTCTCTGTGTTATCTTGAATTTCTCTGAGTTTCCCCAAAACAGCTATTTTGCATTCTCTCTCTGAAAGGTCACATATTTCTGTGTTTCCAGGATTGGTCCCTGGTGCCTTATTTAGTTAATTTTGTGAGGTCAGGTTTTCCTGGATGGTGTTGATGCTTGCAGATTTTCTTTGGTGTCTTAGCATTGAAGAGTTAAGTATTTATTGTAGTTTTTCTCAGTCTGAGATTGTTTGCACCTCTTGGGAAGGCTTTCCAGATATTTTAAAGGACTTGGGTGTTGTGATCTATGCTCTACCTGCTTTAGGGTGTACTCCAAGCCCAGTAATACTGTGATTCTTGCATCTTCATAGAGGTACCACCTTGGTGGTCTTGGACTAGATTTGGAAGAATTCTCTGGATTATCAGGCAGGGTCTCTTGTTCTCTTTCCTTACATTCAACCCAATTAATGGAGCATCTCTCCGTTCTGAGTCACCTGGAGCTGGGAGTGGGGTGACACAAGCACTCCTGTGGCTACCACTAGGACTGTACTGTGTCAGACCTGAAGCCAGCACAGCACTGGGTCTTGCCCAAGGCCTGTAGTAACCACTCCCTGGCTATGGCCTATGTTCAGTCAAGGCCCTGGGGTTTCACAATCAGCAGGTAGCAAAGTCAGACAGGCCTGTGTCCTTCCCTTCAGGTTGTTGAGTTTCCTCAAGCCATGGGTGTGTCCAGAGGTACTGTCTGGCAGCTAGGAACTAGAGTTAGAAACCTTAGAACTCTACCTGGCATTTCATTGTATTGGGGCCGAGTACTGTGGCACTCAAACCACAAGATTCAGTCCTTCTCCACTGTTCCCACTTCTTTCCAAAGACAGAGGAGCCTCACTCGTGGCCACTGCCACAACAGGCTCATGAGGAGTACTGTAAGACTACCACCAATATTCTCTTGAGGCCCAAAGTTTCTTCAGTCCACTTGTAGTTGATGTTGCTTGACCTGGGACTCACCCTTCAGAGCAGTGGGCTCTGGACCTAGGGCAAGTCCAGAAATGCCATCTAAGAGCCAAGTCCTGAAACTGGGGCTAAAGAGCCTGTTTGGTGCTCTGCCTCTCTGTAGCTAAGCTGCTGCCTAATGTGCCAGACAATGTCGGCTTTGCATCTCTCTCTGCTTTTCTCAAGTGGAAGAAGTCTTGCCCCACAGCCACCACAGCTGGGAATGTTCTGAGTCTCACCTAAAGCCAGTAAGTCTAAGAATCTAAGTAAGTCCAAGGCCCTCAATGTAGTACCTGGGTGTTGCCAGTGGTTATGCAGGACACAAGGGATCTTCAGTTAGCAGGTGATGAATCTTGCCAGGATTGGGTCCTTCCCTTCAAGCCAACAGGTTGCTTTCTGATGCAATGAGTGTCTACAAATGTTTTCCAGGAGCTAGGGCCTAGAAAAAGGGCTCACAACTCTGACTGGTGCTCTATCCTGTTGTGGCTGAGTTCATATCCAAGATACAAGACAAAGTCCTCCTCACTTTTTCCCCTTCTCTTCTCAAGCAGAGGGAAGGAGTCTGTTTTGTAGCTGTGAGCTGTGTATCCCGGAGTTAGGGGAAGGGTGATGCCAGCATTCCCTAAGCTGCCCCAGCAGATGCCTCAGTAGGTCACGTGCCCCTTCCAGTCCACTGTCTCTGGGCCTAGTTCAGCAGCACTACTCACATAGGAGTTGAAATCCTTGTGGCCTGGACTGCTTTTCAAGATTATTCAGAGCCCCAGAATACTTTAGCCTGCTATGTTGAGGCTTGCAAGAACTCAGGTTCCTGCTGCTGAAACCTTTAATTCCTCTCTAGCTAGGGTGGTTTAAATTCTCCTTCTGTGGGTGGGTGTCAGCTGTTTCTGTCCCATTTTGTTTTCTGTTGTAATAGGGCAGCACTGGGTTCAGTGCCTCACAAATGCTGTGATCTCCCTCTCCCCATTGCACCAAAATGCTTTCCATGCCATGCCACTGCTGCCTGGGGACAGGGTAGGGGTGGTGTCTGCAATTCAGAACTCTTTTTCCTACCTCTTCAATGTTCCTTTCAGCGATATTAAGTTAAAACCAGGTATTATGAGTGCTCGTCTGATTTTTATTCTTATAAAGGTGTTTTTTTGTGTGTGTCCAGATAGTTGTTAAATTGATGTCCTTGCAGGGTGAGGGATGTGTGACTAGTGGAGGCTTCTATTCTGCCATCTTATTCCACCCCAAAGTCAGCCAACTGATTTTGTGACAAAGGTCCCAAGGACACACATTGGAGAAAGACAGGGTTGTCAATAAATGGTGCTAGAAAAACTAGATATTCACATTCAGAAGAATGAGACTAGACCCCCCCCACCTCTCATTATACACAAAAATAAAATCAAAATAAATTGAAGACTTCAACGTAAAGCCCAAAGTATGAAAATACTAGAAGAAAATATGCAGGAAGATCTTCAGTACATTGGGCTAGGCAAGGATTTTCTAAATAAGACTTCAAATGCACAAGCAGCAAAAGCAGAAAGAGACAAACGTGATTATATCAAATTAAAAAGCTTTTGCACAGCAAAGGAAACAATAGCGTGAAGAGTTAACCTACAGAATGGGAGAAAATATTTACAAATGATACATCTGATTAGGGGTTAATATCCAGAATATAAAAGGAAATTACCTCAATAGTTTAAAAAAAAAAAGTAATTTAAAAATTGGCAAAAGATTTTAGCCAACATTTCTGAAGACATACCAATGGCCAACAGGTGTATGAAAAAATATACAACATCATTAATCAGGGAAATGGAAATCAAAACCCAATGAGATGTCATCTCATTCCAGTTAGAAAAGCCATTATCAAGAAGACAAAATAAAACAAATGTTAGTAAAGATATTGAGAAAAGGGAACACTTACATAGTACTGGTAGAACTGTAAATTAGTATAGCTATTATTTTAAAAGTATAGAGGTTTCTCAAAAAACTAAAAATAGATCTACTCACAATCTCACCACTGGGTATATATCCAAAGGAAATGAAATCAGTATAAAGGGCATTTGAACTCCCACATTTATTGTAGCACTATTTACCAGAGACAAGATACAGAATTAACCTAAGTGTACAACAATGAATGGATAAATAAAACATGGATATATGCACCATAGAATATTATTCATAAATCCTGTCAGTTGTGACAATATTGAGGAAGTTGGAAGACGTTACATTAAGTGAAATAAGCCAAACACAGAAAGTCAAATACCACATAATCTTACTCATGTGGAATCTTAGGAAAAAAGTTGATAACATAGGAGCAGAGAGTAGAACAGTGGTTACTAGAAACTGTGAGGGGATACATAAAGGGAGGATAAAAAGAGGTTGTTCAACAGGTACAAAATTATAATTAGATATAAGGAATAAGTTCTGGTGTCCTATTGCCCAGCAGGGTGACTACAGCTAACAGTAGAGTATAGAAGAAAATAGTTAGAAGAGAGGCTTTTCTATATTCTCACCACAAAGAAACAATAAATGCATTAGTTGATGGATAAGCTAATACCCGAATTTGATCACTATACAACATATATGTATTTAAACATCAAACTGCACCCCAAAAATATGTACAATTACAATGTATGGAGTTTTTAAAAAGGTAACAACAAACTTTTAAAACTAAAGAAAAAACTGGCTTTCTACTTTATAAATAATACATAAGTGACCTGATAAAATGTAAGTAGGTGTCCCTAGATGATTTTAAAACTTCTCATAATTATGTATAAAGAATTATTTAAGATTTCCTTCAGAATATTTTGATTTAGTGGAAAAATGATGAACAAGCATTCTAGCAATAATTACTGAAATAATAAAATACATTTTTTTAAAAAAAGTCATCTGATAAAGCAGTATACACACACACACCACACTCAGACACATACAAATGTGTATATATGAAACACAATAAGTATTAACATTTAGCCAGAACTCATATAATCATTTATTAAAAATAATGATTATTCTTCCCAGAGAAGTAATTCATTTAGAACAATTTCATTAGTAGTTGATTGAAAACTTGCTTAATATGCAATTTAATTAGGATTCTAAAATGACCCATTATATTAAACTAGGCTACATGTTTCTACAGACCTATTTTTTGTTACCTTATTAGGATAAGTTTCTCTGTTAATTACATCTTTCAAATAAACGGTAGAAAAATTATGTCACTCTTCTAAATTGTTCAGTTATCAAAGGGATATCAAATTTCAAGAATACAGAGACATTAAAGAGTAATTTCATTCCTAATATCTTTAAAATCTGTATTAGTAAGTTTATATTTCTTAGGCACTTAACATTTGCCTAGGTACTGTTCTAAGTGCTTTACAAGTGTTAACTAATCTAGTCATTATGACAATCTATTATTATCCCCATTTCACAGAGCAGTCAACTAGGCAAAGTAAGTAAATAAAATGGGCAGAATTACATCTATAAGTGGCAGATCTGGAATTTTAAACCAACCAGTGAAGTTCCATACTCCATGATTTACATTAAAGTGCATTAAGACTGAATGGTAACAATATCTAATTTCTGTCCTATTTAAAAATTTTATATTACCTTACCAATAAAATTTTATAAAAAATGATAAACTATATTAAACTAAAAATTATATTAAAAGCTTTTTCTTATTAAAGGTTAATTTATAAACAAACTTTGAGTCCTTATCCCTCTTGCTTTATTTTCTAGTGTTTCACTTTAAAATGCATGAATATAATAGCTACACAGACTTTAACCTTGACTCTCCTGCTTTCTCTCTCACACACGTGATACACACATTCATATATGCACACACATGATTAAGAGTCTGGCATTTGCCATTGTAAATGCCTAGCATACTGCTTTACTGCTGAATTAGTAATGAAAAGTGATCATTATATTCAATCCAAAAAGACATTAAGGAAATGCCCCAACCAAAAGATGAAAATCAGCATTGTGTCATTTCTTCCAAATGCATCATTTTTGTTGTACCACCTAAGAAGACACTGGCTATTCAATTGTCCCTGGTTCAATGACTACATTTTACAAAAACGGAAGTTTAAACATGTTTAATGCCTATACAATTTTAAATATTTTTATCTCTTAAGATGTAAATTCTATTCCCAGTTCTATTGTCCTGCATTCAAAACTACTTTACAAATACAAAGCATTTGTTCTTATCTATGTCTATTAAAGATGATCTAACTAGTTTACAATTCAGAAAAGCTGCAGATTAATCCAAAATGCATGAGCTCCACTTTTTCTTCAGGTTCAACCAATCTGAACAAAGCTCAAACACATAAAACCAAATATAATATAGGTTTTAAAAATTACAAAATACAGTTTCTTTGCATGTTTAAAACTTTTGAAAAGGAAAGAGGATAAAAGTTCCCTGTATAATAAAGGATTATGGTACTATATTTAGCTTTGCCATCTCAGTTCTTTTTCCTTTGGCTATTAAACAAGGTTGAAGGTTAGAAACAGCCCAGATATACACAATGAGTTAAACTGATACCTTTTCCCAGTTTCAATCTGATCAAAAAATGTATTTTGGGCCCTTGCCTGAATAAAAGTACTTAGAGTATTCTTGTGAGTTCTTAACTTATTCAGCCCAATAGGAATTAGAGTTACAGTTTCTGGGCTTTACATAATTTATTTTTAGAAATCTCCAGCAACCTTCTATTACTAATTTAACTAAATTACAAAAGGCCAATACATATCTAACTTACCAATCTAAAATATTCTACAAATTAAAAAAGAAGAAATCAATAATTATTTTATTAAAAGTCATGAGCCATCCCTGGCCTTCAGTAGAAGAAGAGAGGCCAGGTGAAGTTGCTAGGCAGTACTCTGACTTCTGCCTGCTCCCTGAAGTAAGAGGCATTGCTCCTCCCCTGCAGTGCCTGTAGATGGAATTCTGGGCTCCACCCCACTACTGAAGTAACAAGAGGGCATGCCCTCCCTCTCACAGCTGGTTCTGTGAAGACTAGGGAGTGGGTAGTGATGGTAGTGGTGGTGGTGAAGTCCTGTCGTGTAAGACACAAGGGAGGCAGACCAGAATAGCACTGCAAAGATTTTATAAACTAAACTGATGTTGGAACCACAACCTATAAAAGTGAATCAAGACATGCATTCTGAACTTAAATTAGGTTGATTAACTGCTTAAAAAATAAAACACAAGATTTAAATAGGAACTAGAATCTTAAAATATTTAAAATGTTCCTGATATAGTACAAAGTTATTTATCATACCAAGAACCAGTAACACTTCAACTTAAATTTAAAAAGAAAGATTATCAACAGATGCAAAAACCAACATGACACAGAAGTTGGAATTATTGACCAAGGATTGTAAAGCAGCTATCATAAAAATGTTCCAGGGACCAATTACAAAATTATTCTAACAAATAAAACTCAGGAATCAAATACCAACCCTTTAAAAAAAAAGTCATCAAAAAGAAACTGCTTCTCACTAAAGCCTATCTTCTTTATTTTGTCAATAAAACCCTTCTCTTTTACTTAGCGCTTTTGCTCATAAATTCTTAAAATTCTTAGAGTCTACTGAAGTTGTTAATATTTTGAGCTTTTAAAAGTCAAATGTTTGTACTTAGATTCTTTACACATATTGTTAATAGCATTATCGTTATGGAAATGTTAATATTTTAGTAAAATTGAACCATATGTTTAGTTTTCTTTAGTCATTTCCTTTTCATCATTCTCTGTCAAGTATCTAGAATAGCCAAACATTTGCATGCTTTTTTATTAATGACATTTTCTTGCTAGCCTTATAGAGCTTCGAGGTCCTCATTTGGAAAAAAGACTCCTATTACACTGGGAAGTCATAATCCTATCTGTCATGAGTTTTTGTGAGTCCTTGGCTTCATGAAAATAAAACAATGTCTACTGTCAAAATAAGCTTAGCTGGTCTTTACCTTCTTTATAATAGTGTTTTTCTCCCTAAACATACAACAGCAGAGACTAAATCAGCTACAATAACATTTTTTTGGATACCTTAAATTATTAGTCACAAGCAATAATGTAGACTTAATTTATATTTTCCAATCCCTTTATTCACTAGAAACATTTCAGGAACTCCATATTCCAGTTTCGACATGATGGTAGTTTTTTCTAATGATCCCTGATAGGAAAATTCTAAAATTCTAGCTGTTAAAAGATACACAGATTAATTCCATATCTATCAATACTTCCCTTAAAGGAGTTCAAGTTTGGGAAAGAACAAACTTGGAAAATATTTTTTTTTGAGAATAAAAGTTTGCTTGTGGTAGGATTTTAAATTAAGTATTAATATAAACCCCTAATAGCGATTATGATGTTGCTAAATTCTAGAATCTTTAGGGCAGCTGGATAAACATTCTCTCTCACTTGAAATAACACACTAGTAGATCTCCTCTCCGGTTCATTTATTAACATATCCTAAATAAACTGATTTTCTCATAAACTAACAGTTCTACTTAAGAAAAACAGTGGAGAGAGGAGAGAAGCTGAGTTTTGGAGAAAACTACTACTTCAAAATAATTAAAATATTCTCGCACATTTACCTCTGATGTGTTCAGAAAAACAGGTTTGAAAAAGTTTCTGGGAACTATAGTATTACTAAGGCATCTCATGCAAAATAACAGGATAAAAATCAAGCTAAACCTAGACCACATGTCAGTACACTTAGATAAATGATATAATAGGCATTTCATTTACTTTTTATTTATTTATTTTGAGAAGGAGTCTTGCTCTGTAACCCAGGCTGGAGTGCAGCGGCATGATCTTGGCTCACTGCAACCTCCATCTCCTGGGTTCAAGTGATTTTCCTGCCTCAGCCACCGAAGTAGCTGGGACTACAGGTGTGCACCACCACGCCTGGCTAATTTTTGTATTTTTAGTAGAGATGGGGTTTCGCCATGTTGGCCAGGCTGATCTCAAACTCCTGAATTCAGGTAATCCACCCACCTTGGCCTCCCAAAATGCTGGGATTACAGATGTGAGCCACCGTGCCTAGCCACCTATTATATCATTTAAAGAGTAGATATACAAAGATTAAATTAGGAACAAGGATGTTTAGCAACTTTGTAGCACTCTATTTGGTCAACTAAGCCAAGTCAAAAAAAACAAAGGGATAGAAAGCTGAAACTTGATTGAATTATTTTGAAAAGTGACATTGAGAAGAGCTAAAAGAAATATCTGGAATTATATCAACAGTTGTAAAAATTGGGAAAAACACTTCACATAGCCTGACTGAGCTAATAATTAAAAACAAACGCATAAACCAAATAATCTTGTAAATGCTGAAACAATGAAATTCTACGTGGCCAGAAGCAAGGACAGAGAAGCAAGGCAAGATAAACTTCAGTGATTTCACATTGAGAGAAGTAGTTACATCAAGATTCTGTATCTAAAAAAAAAAAATTAATATATTTAAGAAGCAGGAGTGTATTTATTATTGATCCCTCATTTCGCAAAAATCATTGTTTCTGTTTTCCTAAATGGTTTAACTGCTTTAATTAATTTTTCAGCATCTTCAACTATTTCCTCTACTAGATCTTTCTCAATAGCCTACAACCAACCTAATACTTACTTTCCCTCTCTAAGAAAAAACACATTGGGCCCTGTATCTTGATCACCTTATTTCACTACTCTCCTTTATAGCACATTTAAAAAAAGAATTGTCTAGATACATTGACTCCACCTCTCCGTCTCATATTAGCCTTTAAATCTAACTTCCAGTCTCCTTTTTCCACCTAAACTTTTCTTGTCAAGGTTACCAGTGACAACTTTCATTCTGAAAATCCAATGGTCAACTCTGTCCTCATTTGGTTTAACCTCTCAGAAGCTATTTGGCCTAGTTAACAATTTCATTCCTAACTAAAGAATCCTCAGGGTTTCTACAATAACACAATCTTCCGTTCTTTATTTGGCTTGTTTCCTTCACTGATACTCCAGCGCCTTTTTCTGATAATAACTAAATTTTGGCATTACTCAAGGGCGTCCACTGCTCTTCGTCTGCTCTGCCACCACAATGTAAGGGGCCATCAGCTCTTACCTGGACTACTGCATGAGCTACCTGAATGTATCCTTACTTTCTCTCTCACCATCTTCTACACAACGGCTTTATTCAAAACCTTTTTGAAATTGTAAACTGGATCATACTCACTCTACCTGTAAGTTTCATGGTTTCCCACTGTACTTGGAATAAAATTCCTTTCCTTGTCTTAGTCTGTTCTGGTTGCTATAACAACAAACCATAAACTAGGTAGTTATAAACAACAGAAATGTATTTCTCACAGTTCTGGAGTCTGAGAAGTCTGAGATCAAGACACCAGCAGATTCTGTACGTATTTGGTGAGGACCTGCTTCCTGATTCACAGGTGGCCGTTTTTTTGGTGTGTCCTCACATAGAGGAAGGGGTAAGGGATTTCTCTGGAACCTCTTTAATAAGGGCACCAATCCCATTTGTGAGGACTCTACTCTTATGCCCTAATCACACCTCTCAAAGGCCCCATCTACAAATACCATCACTTTGAAAGTTAAGACTTCAACATATGAATTTCAAGAGGGAAACAAACATTCAGATCAGAGCATCCCCTTACTTCATACACTCTATCCTTTAGTCTCTATACTCCAATCACACTGACATCCTTTCAGTTTTATTGAATGCGCCAAGCATTTTCTCTTCTCAGGAAATCTGTGTATGCTGTCACCTTGGCTTAAAATAGTCTTCCCCTCAACTCTGTCTGGCTAGCTTCTCATTGCTAATATCTTGGATTCAATTTCACTTCTCAGACAAGACACTCCATAACTATCCAGGCCAAAGTAAGTCTTCTCCCTTATTATAACAGCACTTGTGCTTTCCATCCACAGCATCTGCAATGATGTGTAATAATATATTTTATTTATTTACTTGCTTCATCTTTTAATATCTCTCTTATGAATTAACTGTAAACTCTACAAGGTAGGTACCATAACTGTTCTATCCACAAGTATCTCTATATAGTCCCTAGCATAAAATCACTGAAACACATTAAGTACTCAATTAAAATATTCTGAATGAATGACTGACCAATAATATGATTATATAAATAATTTGCTTGAAAAAGGGTAAAATGAAGTAATGATCATATATTATAAATGACCATTTATAATAAAAGAACATTCAATAAATGTTAAATGAATAGTTAAAAGAGAGTGTTTACATATATCAGGCACTATTATAAAAGCTTCACATATATTAACACATTTAATCCTCACGAGTACTATCATTGCTGGTGACGACAGTAAGTACTATCATTATACCCATTTTACAGAAAAGTCTAATAACTTTCCTAAGTTCTACAATTAGGAAGTTATAGAGCTGAAATTTGAACCCAACCTGTCTAGCTCTGTAAGCCACATTTTTATCACTGTTATATAAATGATGAGAATTCAAAATACTTAACTGCATTATTAATTAGCATTCAAAATTATAATTTTATGGAAAACTATAATTTCTCCTAAAATAGCAATTTCCCTTCAACATATTCTACAATTCATCCTGGCCACATACCTCAATGCTCCTATGACACTGTACTCTGCCCAGATTCTACCCTGTTTCCTCTGTATGTAAGAATCAGGTAAAGCAGAGAATATATTGAGTTTCTAATCTTGAGTTGGGTCATAAGAGGCGAATAATTTACATGTAAGCCTTTGAAGTCATTTGTATAGTCTTCTTTATGTAACAATCAAAAAAAGTTTTCTTAGAATTACAAAGAAGGTATGTATGTATGTATGTGTGCTGGCAGTGAGGGAGAGAGACTAGCAATGAAACCAGATGAAGAGAAGCAGGTAGTGCAAGGAAGTCTAAAAGACACATCCAAGTAAACTTCGCACAGGTGGAGGAGTCAACTGTGGGAACTTTAAGACATGCCAAAACTTCAAGGAATATAGTTCAAAGAAAAGTGACTTACGCAAGAAGACCATATACTTAGCAATATGAGCTGTTCCTGGCAACTTCATTAATGATCACTAAAACTACAAAATCACATGAGTGGATTTCTTATTAAAAAAAAACAGAGATATAAGTTGTGCTTTAAAGTTAAATCTAATGTAGAGCAAAAACAACATGGACAGTGCAAATTCAGAAGGAGCCAGAGAAAACTGTAGGGGACTAAGGTGCCAAAACTATGGCGTAGACTTTAATCTGCCCCTAAATTCTGGAAATTGAGTCACACAAGTTAACCTGTATTTCACTGAGAAGGAAACTTTCCAACAAATACCTGGATTATGTCCCTAAAATGTAAGATGAGATCCTTGCAAAAATTAAAGTTACTTTTATCATTGGTTTTCTATTTAATGAGGTAAACTTAGTCAATTATGCAAATCATTCTATTTCCATATTATTCACTAAAACGGAAAACAATCATACATAATTCTCAGGATAAACGTATATTACATAATAATATATACATATGAATATGTATGTGGTTGTATATGTATATACATTTTAAGAACTGCATGAAATTAGGAAAATCATTATAAAATTCGAAACTGCCAAGGTGATTTTAAAAAAGTTGGAAACTGGGCTCAGAAACTGTTACAAGACGCATAGTCCTGAGAAGGAGAAAATTATCAAACATTGACACAAGAAATGAACTGCTAAAGGGGAGAACTAAAATCATGTGAATTTGATTACTGATATAAAGATAAGAGTAAAGAATACCAACTCTGATGTGAATTGGTATGAAGAAAGGAGATCATGGGCCGTGATTTCACAGTTAGGAGCCTGTGCAGTGTTATTACTTGTATGACTCAGGCAGAAACGGGGAGCCCATAGGTTAGGATGCTAGAAAAAAGGACAGGGAGAAAAAAGAAAAAGAACCAAACGAATATTCCACTACTAACCTGGTTTAGTTTCTTCCAGAGATTGAGGACAGGAGAAAGTTCATTAGACCAGATTTCTCTATCAAATTTGGAACCAGCTGTTACTGATCTGCCCAAAATCCTCAACTGTGAAATAACCTGAATGAAGAAAACAGTATCAACAAATAAGAAAAACTTCAAACAGGAAGAAAGCATAAGTACAAAAACAGACATTTTGTTTTATAAAAATAGAGACCAAAAATGTTGTCAATCGTTTTTAATCTTACTATATTTGTTCAATTTACTGTTTTATTTAAGCAGTTTAAAAAACAAAAGAACTTAAAGTTTGGGAAAACCATTTTAAAAGTTATATACTGTAATGGCTTGTAGTTGAAAGATGCTTCAGTTTTGTTTTTTGTATTTTTTTGAGACAGGGTCTCGCTGAGTCATCCATGCCAGAGTGCAATGGTGTAATCATAGCTCACTGCAACTTTGAATTCCTGGGCTTAAGTGGTCCTTCCATCTCAGCCTCCCTACTAGCTGGGATTACAGGTGTGTGCCACCATGCCCAGCTAATTTTATTTTTGGTAGACACGATGTCTCAGTATGTTTATTGTCCAGGCTAGTTTTGAATTCCTAGGATCAAGTGGTCCTCCCACTTCAGCCTCCCAAAATGCTGGGATTATAGACGAGAGCCACCAGTCGTGGCATAAAGCTGCCTCTTTACCCAGAAATCTCTAGTTACTTATAATTAATAACCTCTTGGTGTCTCTATTTTCTCATTTCTGAAATCTGGAACTGTTTTGATTTAAATTTTATAATTTCAAAATTATTTTTCCTTAAAAATATGAAATGACTGGAAAAAGAATAAATAGCATAATAAACTCTATAAAATGGTAAAGCAATGATAATTACTTGTTGATAAATTATTCATAATTTATAAATGTTTTAATACTCTACATTAACTTTAAGTTGTAATTTCAATGTTTCCTCTACATACAAGGTTCCAATGAAAAAAGCATGGGTCAATTAACTAAAACAAGGCAAGGTAAATATTCCCTATTTAGAACTTTCACTTTTATGTCCTTATTATCAATTTCTTTATCATCATTCTCAGCAAAACCAATTCACTCACATTTTTTTCTAAAACAATACTTAATCGTTCCCATTTTAAGAACATTAATGAACCCCTTCTTAATCATTTACTAAGAATGATCAGAATATTACCAACTATGTTAAATATTAGATTACAGATACTGTGATGTATGTTTTTATATATAAAATCAGTGACTATATATTGTTTTTCATATCATTATACCTAAATATTAAAATTGTGCTATCTCATTGTTTGTCTAAAATAAACAAAGTAAGTTCAAAAAAACAGATATGTCTTCCTAAGCCAGTACTTTAAACTTCAACATTTGCACCATGTTGACTAATTCTGTTTTTACTTTGGGAGAAATGTGATTTGTTTTTCCTTTTGTAACATACTGAGCTATATTTCATATTTTCTTAGGTTCTCACATTAGTAAGGTTTGTAACAAAATAAGACCCATAAATCTTTCAGAATGAATGTACTACTTAACTGTTAAACATTAATAAACATGCTGTTAAACTCAAGTTACTTCTAGAGTGATTCCCTAGTCTTAAAAAATTGTGATTCGGTGTTTGATTTTTTTGTTTTTCTGATAAATTATTTTCATTTGCTCTAGCTGAACCCTACAATAGCACCTAATTTATCAGCTTTGCTACACTACAAGACACAACTAGTTGGTAGTCAGAAGAAGTGCTATTTTAACTCTGGTAAGAGATATGCTATCACTTATTTGTGTTTTAAATTTGTCAAACATGACAGAAAACAAATAAGAATGCAAAGAAATGTCTAAAGAAAAAAGAGTGCAAATTTTTTTATGCATGCATGATGTTAAAACCTGTTTTAAGAATAAAATGTGAGAGAGATCCAAGATGGCTGATGATTAGCAGCTCGGGCACGTACCTCCCGGTGAAAGCGCAAAGAATGAGAGGACGCCACACTTTCAGACGAATATTAGTTGCTCACGGACCACGAGATTCCCAGTGGAGGAGCTCCATGGGTCGCCAGGGCGACTCTTGTGGCCGGCGTGGCGGTTTTGCTGGTGCCTTAGCACGCCAGTTCTTGGTGCAGAGTCCGGATATTCCCGGGCAGAAAAGCACCATCAATCTTAACACCGCTGTTTTGGCCGGCTCAGTGGATTGCTCAGATTTCGGCGCAGGGAATCAACAAGTTGGACGTCAGAGACCCAGTTAGAAAGTCGGTAATTATAAAGACGACAGACGGACAAATATATAATGAAGGGAAGAAACCAGCGTAAAAAGGTAGAGAATACTCAAAATCAGAATGCCTCTCCCTCTACAGGGGATTGCAATTCCTCATCAGTAACGGAACAAGGCTTAATAGATTACACGGGTGTTCCAATAACAGAAGCAGGTTTCCAAACGTGGGTGATAAGAAACTTCTGTGAATTAAAAGAACTTATTCTAACCCAATGCAAAGAAACTGAGAACCTTGAAAAAAGGTTTGACGAAATGTTAATGAGAATGGACAATTTAGAGAAGAATATAAGTGAATTGATGGAGCTGAAAAACACAACACGAGAACTTCGCGAAGCATGCACAAGTTTAAACAGTCGAATTGATCAAGCAGAAGGAAGGATATCAGAAGTCGAGGACCAGCTCAGTGAAATGAAACGAGAAGACAAGAATGCAGAAAAAAGGATGAAAAGGAATGAGCAAAGTCTCCAGGAAATATGGGACTATGTGAAAAGACCTAATTTACGTTTGATAGGTGTACCTGAATGTGATGAAGAGAATGAATCCAAGTTGGAAAATACTCTTCAGGATATCATTCAGGAAAATTTTCCCAACCTGGCAAGGCAGGGTAATATTCAACTCCAGGTAATACAGAGAACACCACAAAGATATTCTTCAAGAAGACCAACCCCAAGGCACATAATTGCCAGATTTATTAGGGTTGAAATGAAGGAGAAAATACTAAGGGCAGCTAGAGAGAAAGTTCAGGTTACCCATAAAGGGAAACCTATCAGACTTACAGCAGATCTCTCAGCAGAAACCCTACAAGCCAGAAAAGAGTGGGGACCAATATTTAACTTCCTTAAAGAAAAGAACTTTCAACCCAGAATTTCCTATCCAGCCAAACTAAGCTTTATGTGCGAAGGAAAAATTAAATCTTTTGCGAACAAACAAGTACTTAGAGAGTTCACCACCACCAGGCCTGCTTTACAAGAGCTTCTGAAAGAAGCACTATACATATAAAGGAACAACCAATATCAGCCTTTCCAAAAATATATCAAAAAGCAAAGAACTTTAACACAATAAAAAATTCACATCAACTAATGGGCAAAACAGCCAGCTAGCATCAAATGCTGGTATTAAACTTATATATATTTTAATTGGATAAAAAGCCAAAACCCATCGGTATGCTGCATCCGGGCCCATCTTACATGAAACAATACACAAAGACTCAGAGAGAAGGAGGAAGATTTACCAATTGAACAGAGAGTAAAAATAAACTAATAAACAAAAAGCAGGAGATGCAATTCTCACCTCTGATAAAGTAGACTTTAAAGCAACAAAGATCAAAAGAGGCGAGGAATGACATTACATAATGGCAAAAGGATCAATGCAACAAGAAGAGCTAACGATTCTATAGATCAACGAGATAGAAAATTAACAAGGATATTCAGAACTTGAACTCAGACCCGGAACAAGTAAACTTAATAAATATTTATAGTACTCTCCACTTCAAATACACAAAACATACATTACCACCTCACACCTATTCCAAAGGTGACTATATAATTGGAAGTAAATCACTCCTCAGTAATCGCATAGCATTTCATAGGTTTAAATTAAATATTGGTTGGCTGTTTGTTTGTTATCTTCTTCCCTTATTCCTTCCTGACTACATCATTAAGTATAATTATCAGTATAAAAGAGGTTTTCAATACCCATTACTAAATTGCATTCTAGCCTGGGCAAGAAAGCAATACTCCCATTCTCTCTCCCTCTTTCTTTTCCTTCTCCCTCCTCCCCATTCTCTCTCTCGCTTTCTCTTCCTTTTTTCTCCTTCCTATTCTCTCTCTCTCAAAAAAAAAAAAAAAAAAAAAAGAATAAAATGTATACCAACCAAAAAAGATGTTTCCTGTCCTAAAAAAAAACACGTAAAGTTGCTTTTTAAATAATACAATCATATTATAATTTTTAAAAAACAGACAGTAGTAAGAAAGGGAGTTCAAACATATAAAAAAGCATTTCTATTAATAAGGACAGGGCTATAACTTATATCAATGAACTGTCAGTTGTTTTTACAAAATCTAACACATACATTTATCTTTATAAAGCATAGATAAGAAAATGTTTATTCATATTTTAAACAAGTTAAATATAATTTTTTCATAATACTGCTTTAAAATGATATCAAAAGGGATAAAATTTTATTCATTAACAACATATTTACATCAATTCTTTCACTTTCTACCCATACTTAACAGCATGAATTATGCTACTGACATGCTTTGGGAGATCTAAAAGAATTGTA
Organism: Aotus nancymaae; assembly: GCF_030222135.1. Lineage (NCBI taxonomy): Eukaryota > Metazoa > Chordata > Mammalia > Primates > Aotidae > Aotus > Aotus nancymaae. The sequence goes on along the minus strand of NW_026988423.1, from coordinate 8,388,920 downwards.
AGAGAGCCAGGCACAGTGGTTCACACCCGCAATCCTAGCAACTCAGGAGGCTGAAGTGGGGGGATCACTTGAGGCTAAGAGTTTAAGACTAAACGGGGCAATATATTGAGATCTTTTCTCTTAAAATATTTAAAAATATATTAGCTAGGTATGGTGATGTGCACCTGTAACTACTAAGGATGCTAAGTTGGGAAGATTGCTTGAGCCCAGGAATTCCAAGCTGCAATGTGCTACCGTCATGCCACTGTACTCAAGTCTGCATGACAAAGAAAGACCCCCTCTCTAAAAAATAAAAAATTATTTAGAAAATAAAATTTAAAAATGAAGAAATTGTAGGAAAGCCACAGAAGATTTTGCCACTCCTACTTCACCTGTTCTCAACTGAAAGACCAGAGACATTTCAGGAACATCTACCTTTCCTGAGCAACTGGTATGTTTTATCGTAAGACACTAAATCTTATACATAATTGTATTTTCCTTTGGATATCATGAAGCACTCCAAATAATTTTTGATCGAACAATACCAACTTTATAGAAATAGAAAGTACAAGCTTTTTTGTTTGTTTTGACTTCTTTGGCATAAACTTTTTCCTTAGTTTCACTTTCTTTTCCCATCCTAATTTTCTCTTACACTAATTTCCTCAACTATTGATTTTATCCTAGTAGATTATTTAAATTTCGGTAGTCACTGCCAGTAAATCTATTTTGGAATAAGAAGGAATATAAACACTCATTCCTATTTTATAGATGACATAATAGATTGTCAAATAAATTAACAAATTTATATTTTTTTTATAGGAAATACGGCAGACTAGATTTCTGGAGAAAATTTTATGACAAAGAACATTTCAAAATTATGGATAAGCAAGAACATCATCAACAAAATGACTTAAAATTTATGACAAAATTGTCAAGATAATTAATGAAAACCTTAAAGGCTAAAGGCACAAAGGAAAAGATACAAAGATATAAAATAATAAATAAGATTTTTTAAATAAGGAGAAATGGAAAGGCTTAATATATGCCTACTCAGAGTTACTACTATATGAAGAGTTAATAAAAGAAATTTTCTGTGAATTTTCCAGAACTGGTTAAAGACAATGCTTCTCATTTTCAGAAAAATCAAATAATCCCAACAAGAATAAATGAAATCACCTGGTACTGCATAATGTAACTGCAGAACACCGAGGAAAAAAAAAAATCTTACAAGAAGCTAGAAATAACAGATGATTGCAAACAAACACTTCTCAACTGCAACAATGGAAGACAAAACATGTTGACAAAAAGACTGTCAACCTACAATTGTTATAAATTTAGCAAAATTATCTTCTGAGAAAAAATAAAATATGAATATTTTGAGACAAAACAGAGTGTAGTATAAAGAGTTTCACTATTTAAAGCATGGACATGAGCTAAAAGAAAATCATTAAAAAAGAAGGTCTAATAAGTAAAAAGGAATGGTAAGCAAAGAAAATGTTTAAGAAGTTTATAAATCTATGGAAGTATGATCCCAGTATACAACAGAAATAAAACACTGAAAAATAATCATATTTAAGTTAGGATAGAGTAAAGTGACCAAGTTAAAGCATTCTAAATCATTGTATTGCATGGAAGGATGGTACATTAAAATTCAGTATAACCACTAAGGGAAAAAATAAGTATAGAATAAATTTTCTAAAATAGAAAAAAAACTCAAGATTTTTAAAAAGGGGAAAATGAATCTAAAGGAATGCAAACACAGGTAGAGTAGAAGGCCCTTGCTCCCAAAAAAAAAAAAAAAAAAAGAAGCAGGCCAAAGAGGAGATTTTTTAAAAATGGTATTAATGAATCTAAATAAATCAATAATCACAGTAATTGATTATTTTAAAACAACTGCTTAAACACTGCTTAAAAACAATGGCTAAAAATATGTTTATATGTTAATGGTTAAACATATGTATATATATTTAAAAATGGGCATCTGAAATGTAAGAACATTCAAAGTTAAAAAGATAACTTTTTCAAAGAAAAAGACAACTCTTTCTTAGTAAATTTCAAAAAAATTTAAAGAAAAAGTATTATAGGAGAAAAAGAACCACTATTCTATCTATTGACATAATTCTAAGTACTATTTTATAGATAGAAACTTTGTCATTAAAATGGCAAAAACCATAATTACTTTTGCACCAACATAATACTTAAAAGTATAGATGCTGTACATAATAAAATTACCAGAAGATGCAGAGAAATAGAAATCTAGCATTATGTAGGACACTTAATGGGTTTCTCAGCAATTGGTAGATCGCATACAGAACACATATAGAAAATCTGAACACAAACAACAAGCATGACCTAAGGGACATTTAATATAACCAATATCTGCAGAACATTCTGAAAAAAAAAATTAAGTTTCAGGATACGTGTGCAGAATGTGCAGGTTTGTTACATACGAAAATGTGTGCCACAGTGGTTTGCTGCACCTATCAACCCATCACCTAGGTATTAAGCCCCACATGCATTAGCCATTTATCCTGATGCTCTTCCTCCCCTCAGCCCCAACAGGCCCCGGTGTATGTTGTTCCCCTCCCTGTGTGCATGTGTTCTCATTGTTCAACTCCCACTTATGAGTGAGAACAAATGGTGTTTGGTTCTCAGTTCCTGTGTTAGTTTGCTAAGCATGATGGCTTCCAGTTTTATTCATGTTCCTGCAAAGGACATGATCTCATTTCTTTTTATGGCTGCATAGTATTCCATGGTGTATATTTACTACATTTTCTTTATCCAGTCTATCACTGAAGGGCATTGGGTTGTTTCCACGTCTTTGCTATTGTGAATAGTGCTACAATAAATACATGCATGCATGTACCTTTATAATAGAATAATTTATTATCTTTTAGGTATATACCCAGTAATGGGATTGCTGGGTCGAATGGTATTTCTGGTTCTAGATCCTTAAGGAATTGCCACACTGTCTTCCACAATGGTTGAACTAATTTACATTTGCACCAACAGTGTAAAAGCGAGAACATTCTTTCAAGCACACAGAGAACATTTAAGGACATCAAACACACATTAGACCATAAAGCCAGTTTTAGCAAATTTAAGAGTTGATATCACACAGATCATATTTGACAACAATTGTTAGAAATTGGTAAAATGTTACAAAATTAACCCCCTACACTTGGAAATACGAAAACACATTTCTAAATAACTCAAGGTCAAGTAAGTAATTTTAACAAAATTTCAAAATACTGTGTTCATGAAAATCCCACATATCGAAATTTATAGAACAGTGAATGGGTAGTTAATGAGATTTTAGAGGAAAATTATAGCAGCAAATCTTATGTTACAAAAAAGCAATGCTAAAAATTGAATAAAACTTATAAATTACACAGTTGAGAATATAGATGAAAGTTATTATATAAGAACAAACAAAATTTAAAATTTAAATAGAAAACAGATACAAAAGAGATCAGAGTTTTTAAAAATCCAAAAACTGGTTCACTGAAAAGACTAATAAAATTAAGAGATTTCTTACCAGATTGAATATTAGATAGCTAGTTAATGGTAAAAAACTAAAAATGGCAAAAATTTATTTTAAAATTCTAATTTTAAATGAAATTAGATATAGAAAATGCTAAAGATACCATGAGATTATTTGAAACTTTATGCCATAAAAAGTTGCAAATTTGACTAATATAGAAATTCTTAGGAATATGTAAATTAATAAAACAGTCTCAAGAATGGTGGAGTTTTTCTAAGTGAGGCTATAGTTGGTCAAAAAATTAAATTAGAAGCTAAAAATACTATATCAAAGTAAATCTCAAGCACCAATAATCCACATGTAAGTTCTATTAACATTCTTTACAACAGATAATTTTTGCATTTACTTGTTCAGAGACTAGAAAAATGAGGTAACATTTTCCAAATAATGTTATAACGGCTAGTAAAAATTAAATACCAAAGAAAATACAAACTTGAAGACCAGTCTTACTTCTGAACACAGATTCAAGTAAACATCAAGCAACATTTTTTAAAAGATATACAAGATGACATTGAATATATGGTTCAATCATAGAAGCTATAATTCATCATATAAACAAATTAAGCAGAAAAATATATTATTTTCTCAATATTTACAGGAAATATGGACATAAAATTCATCAATATATTCTTGACAAATTTCCCCTAGCAAACTTAAGAAAGATTTGGAAGATTTTTATAATAGCCTTTGATGAATGATGCCTTCCTGCAATCACATTCTTTGCAATGTAACGTTCTTCTCCCATATCAAGAGATACCTGTTTTGCCACCATCTTGAATCTGGGCTGAACTTGCTTTGACTAACAGAATATGGCAAAAGCAATGTGCAATTAATAAACCCTACACTTCAAGAGGACATGAAGTTTCATTTCTGGACTTGGAACCCTGATATACCATGCTAGCATCTGGTAGACAAAAAGCCACATCAAGAATGAAGTCACCCTAGCTAATAGCCAGCACTGTCTACAAACATGAGTAAGAACATCTTGAACCTTCCAGCCCAGTCAACTCTTCAAATAAAGACAATCTTACACGTAAGCTCAAGTGAAACTAAAAAGGAATAATCCAGCAAACCCACAGCATCATTAAAAAAATCAAAAAACATCATTACTTCAATTCGCTAAGCTTTGAGATAGTTTGCAGTAAAGTGAAGACCAACAGAAGCACTGAGAATATTAGAAAACTTCTTTCATGCATGGACTAAATGTTTGTGTCCCCCCACCTAAAATCCATCTGTTGAGGCCCTAACTTCCATTATGGCTGTGTTTGGAGAAGTGGCCTCTAAGGAGATAATTAAGTTTAAATAAGGTCATAGAAGTCAGGACCTGATGTGATAGGATTAGAGTCCCTGTAAAAAGAGACACTAGACACCTAATTCACTCTTTCTCTGTGCACACACACAAAGGACAGGACATGTGAGGAGTTAGAAAAAAGGCAGCTGTCTACAAGCCTGGAAGAGCAGCCTCACAAGAAATTGAGTATGCTGATTTCAGACTTCTAGCCTCCAAAACTGTGAGAAAATAAATTTCTGTTGTTTAAGCCACCCAATTTGTGGCATTTTGTTACAACAGGCCAAGCCAACTAATACAACCTGATAAATGGTATCTATAAAATGAAGCAAATATCATAATCTATAATAAAATGTTAAAAATCATTCCCTTTAAATGCATAGCAAGGTAAGGATGACAACTATCACTACGTTTATTCAACACTGCACATAAGGACTCACCTATTTCAAGAAGACAAATACAGACAATTAAATGTATAAGAATTATAAAGGAAAAACACTAAATCAGTTTTCTCAGATAGTATAATTTGCAGAAAAAAACAAATAATTTATAATACTTTTTATATTATATTCACAACATATTTTTCTGTTTTTGAAATGAATAGTAATTGATTAAACAATATTATATTTTTAACTTCAGCCCAAATATTCTATTGTAATGATTATTTAAAGGCCTTAAAAATGTACTTAGGCAATATTCTCATCACCTCTTAATAGCTTCATGCTCCCTGTGCATGCTTGGCCAGGTACGATGAGGACGTTTAACTGTGTTACTAAACATATCAGGATGTATCAAACCATATAAAATTTCCCTGCATATATAAAAATGCATACTCCCCAAAACTATACACTAACATGTTAAAATGAGATAGGAGAATATGCAATGGTTTATCTTTCTAATGTTAACATATGTAGGATAAAGGGGGAGACAGAAAAGCTTTTCTCTATATTTCTCATGTCTCTAAATATATTTACACCAGTCACACATAAGACCAAATTGTAATTTATGTTGGTGATTTGTAGATGAGATTTCACTCAGGATCAAAAGTGGAATGTACAGGCACTCTACTAGTTAAGAACTCACATCATCATTTTTCAAGGTAATATGACATTAAAAGCCTGGAAATAAATCTCAGAAGATCTGCTAGTTAGTGCAATTTTAACATAGGCAAATTGAGAATGAACCTGTCACAGAAGACTATTTATTATAAATTCATAGTCACACTAGTGAATATATCAGTTTTCAAATACTGAGATATATTATTTGGAGTACTAGGCTGAACCCTTCATTATAAATCATATATATTAATATTTTATGTATAACTGGTTAATACTAAATAAGACCTGGTATTAATTACTAAATTATATGAAATGCTATATCTGCTTTCAGATGATACTTTGTTGCACTCTGAATAATTACTGGCTTTAATAATCCTACTTACTGAGAGCAAAAATATATTTTGTTATTTATCAAAATACAAATAAGATACACAGAATATATGAATGCACTATATCATGTATATAAACAACCAAATACATATAAGATCTCATCTCTCCTAATATATTCTTCTATTTTTTTTTAAATAATACCTATTATATATCACATTTGAAAACAGTTTGGCAGTTACTTAAAAGATTAAACATATGCCTGTTATATAATCCAGTCATTCCACTACTAGGTATTTAGTCAAGGGAAATAAAAGAATATGTTCATATAAAGATATAAAATCAATGTTTAAATGTTCATAGCAGCTTAATTAGGAGCCTGTATTAGTCCATTCTCATACTGCTGTGAAGAAATACCCAAGACCAGGTAATATATAAAGGAAAGAGATTTAACTGACTCACACACAGTTCTGCATGACAGAGGAAGCCTCAGGAAACTTACAATCATGGTGAAAGGGGAAGCAAACATGTCCTTCTTCATATGGAACAGGAGAGACAAGTGCAGAGTGATGTGGGGGAAAGTCCCTTATGAAACCATCAGACCTGAGAACTCACTCACTATCATGAGAACAGCATGGGGGAAACCACCTCCCATAATCTAGTCACCTCCCACTAGGTCCCTCCTTTGACACATGGGGATTATGGGCACTACAAGATGAGATTTGGGTGAGGACACAGCCAAACCGTATCAGAGCCCCAAAATGGAAACAAACTAATGTCATCAGTAACTGAATGAATAAGCAAATAGTGGTATATTCATACAATGGAATACTATATTTAGCAATAAAAAGGAAAAGCTCCTAATACACATAACGTAAATGAATAAGAAGCCACAAAGAAGAGGGTACACTTAACAGTATTATTCTTTTATGTAACACTCTAGACAATGTAAACTGATCTATTCTGATAAAAAAGAAATCAGTGGTTGCCTGGGAATAGGGGAGAAGAAACAGGAGGGAGTGCTAAGAGAAAACTTTTGGGGGTAATGGGAATGTTCACTATCTTGATGTGATGATAGTCTCAAAAGTATATACACATGTCAAAAATTATCAAAATATACACTCTAAATATGTGCTGTTTATTGAATGCTAATTAACCTCAATAAAGCTGTAAAAAGTAAAAACAGATAATTACTAAAACAATTTTAGGTAGTTTACAGAATTCTCAGAAAAGTTAAAAATTGGGCTAGGGCCAGTTAAACACATCATTCTGGTGGAAAAAGGGAAGGAAAACCTGACAGTGCCACTGAATACAGAAGCTATGGCTTTTCTATCACCATTGCCTTCAGCTCTGGATGTTACCAGGAATTAGAAGTTGCTAATCAGTATTAAACAATAAACATTTTCATCACCTTGAAAATTACGTCCTGGTATGGCCATTCCTCCCTCCGTTTATCTTTCCTCCCTCCTCTAATCTTTCCTTCCTCCTCTTATCTCTCCTCCCCTGTCTCTAGGCAATCATTGACTTCTTTTTTTTCAGTGTAGGTTAGTGTGCCACTGCCTTCCAAGAGAGCAAAGGAACTGCCTCTTTGATTCACTAGTTTCCTATTCAGAATCTGGGATTGGTGCCTGGCATGACTATTCTCTAACTGTGCGGGGGACATGAAGTGTTTGCCATTTTCAACACTGCAGTAATAGGGGATGCTGCCTCCCACCAAAGACTTTTTTGGAGAAAAAATGCTAATAGCTGTGTAAAAGAAAGTACTAAAAAAGGTGGGTGACAAGATCAAGAACATATATGTAAATCTCCATCACATTTCACATTTTCAAAACTTTTAAATATTAATTGTACTATGAACATTTTCAAAGATACACAAAAATTGATTTTTATTACAAACATTCTCAAAGAGACCCATCATGTATATTTAACAACAGTCAACATTTTTCTGCACTTGCTTCATTCATCTCCCTTTTGTTATTATTCCTTAAGTGTTTTAAAACAAATCCCAGACCACGTGTTAACTCCTACATACTCAGTATGCATCTCTAAAGAAAAAAAATTGATATAACTATTATAATGCCATACTTCTAAGAAACAAAAATTAATTGGCATCACATAATACCTAGCCCATATTTAAATTTCTCTGACAGTCTCAAAATTTGTTTTAATTGGATTATTTAAATCAGGATTCACAGATTTATTAAGTATTATAAGTCTTATTAATATAGAGCAGTCCTCCTCACTTGACTCTTTTGCCTACCATTAACCTATTGAGTAAACTGAGTTCCTTAACTTGCAAACTGTCCCACATTCTGGTTCCAGTGGTGTCATTTAACTCGTTCTTTTACCCCTATGTTTCTGGTTAATGGTAAATTAGTTCTAGATTAAGTTCTAGATTAATTAAATTAGAACTTGGTCAGATTCAGGTTTACTCTTCTTGAAAGAATGCTTTTGGAAAGTGTACTTCATATTTCATCACATTAGGAGGCACATAGTGTCTGAATGCCTCCTCTTTGTGATGCAAAGATTGATCAGAGAGTACAGGTGAAAACAGCTTATCCTTCTCTGGTAAACACCTCCATCAATTTTCCATCTAATGGGTTCAACCCTTGATAATAATTGTCTGACCAATTATTTTATTAGAGTTTGTGAAATAATGATTTTTCAAATTCCATCATTCCTGCCATATTATCTAGAATTATTCAATAAAGAAGAGTTTTATCAACTTTTCATTATCATGAAAAGAATTCAGAAAGGAAAGATAAATATATAATTCTTTCCCTTTAACTGCATTTTCAAAAAGACACTTTTATGTCTTACTAAATAACTTAACAAAAGTTTAAAAATCAAGTCTATGATATTAGTAAATATTCCTACATAAAAATTCAAAAGGAGAAATGTAAAATCATTATATATATTACAAAATAAAATAGACTAATATCCTCAGTCAACTTGCTTTTGTCTAATGGTCATAGAACCCAAAATATGAAAAGTATTCAAATTCAGATTTGCCTACAATTAGAAGTCAGAAGTTATTACACTGTGTATAAAAGTATAAGCACATTATCTCTTTTTGCTGATGGTGCTATTGGATAAGTCGTAGTTAAAAATACCCTCCTGAAACATGGGTTAATATATTCAAATAGAACATGTCTGAGAAAAAAAATGGGAACTTAAGCTTTCTGATTTCAAAAATGAATTTACCAGGAACTTATGACTTTTCTAATAACTGATGAAAAACCATTTGACTCAGGATAATCACAGCTGCTGAATATGAGTAACCACAGCTGTTGGGTTCATAAAAGCCATTCGATGCAATGTTGCTAAAATTATTACACTAGCAATTAATCTTCAAATCTTTGGCAACAGAAAAGTCATCATTACATTTTAAGAAAAAATATAACAGTTTTTTAAAATTTTGCCATGAAATTGCTATTGAAACTATGAAATAAAGTTCTGGAACTTCGATGTATGATTAGGAGAAAATAAGTGAATATGTAGCTGGCACTTAGAAATATGTAGTTTTTATACAAAAACATATATAACTTTTAGAGAACTAAAGCTATTCAGAAATTAGATTAACAATTGCCTCCCCAAACCTGCTACCATTTTTTGAGCAACAGCATTAGCTTACTGCAACTGTTTTCTAACGTCTCTCTTTGCTTTAAGTCTTACTCCCCAGTAGTCGATTCTCTAAAAAACATACTCTACCAGAGTAATCTAGTTATTTTCATGGCTCACAAGGCTTATGACCTAGTCCACCTCTACCCCAGCTATCTCCCATCCTCATTTCCCACCACTCCCCTTCTCCCTCACTGTGCTTCAGCCACATCGACCTCATTGCTGTTTTTCCAACAGAAAAAGCAGGAGTGGCTAAAGAACATTTGGAGAGATGCATACAGTCTCCATAGTAATATAAAATGTGAATCAAGAGCACAATGCAGTACCATTTTAACCTACCAGACTGGCAGCAATAAAGGCATCCCAAAATGCCAAGTACTAGTAGGATTAAAACAATGCATAGATTACATACCGTCGGCACAAGAGTGAATTAGTACAACCACTAAAAACAATTTGACATAACATTCTATTCCTAAGCATATACGCTAGAGAAACTCTTGAGCTTATGCACTAGGGAGACATAGCCACAAAGGTTCCTAGTAGCACTGTTTCAATAGCCATAAAAACTGGAGTAACCCAAATGTCTGTCAGTAGGGGAATGGATAAACAAATTGTGTTATAGTTACATGATGAAACATTGTACAATGACAATAAAGAATGAAACAACAGCCAAACCAACACTGTAATGAATCTCAGTCAAAGCTGAAGGAAAGTCCTAGAACATCCTTTGCAATACTGCTTTATAATCTTCAAAAAATAAGCAAAACATATGTTTTTAGACACAAATGCCATGTGTGTGAGATTGAAAGAATGCATAAACATAACAGAACTATTAAAAAATAGGTAAAATCACAAAAAGTTTTAAACAAAACAGAACAGTGGGTCCTACAGCAGAAAGGGAGAGGGACTGGATAGAAAAGAATCACATAAGTTGATGCAAGTTACTGGTAATATCTCAGTTCTTGGGTTAAGTTATTGGTTCATGGATTTCATTATATCCTCATGCTTTTAATGTTTTAATTACATATTAATATAACATATATTCTTTTATACATATTAATTGTATTTTGAGATGATAGTAAAAATTTGAAATCAGAATATATATATAAACATACTAATAAGTCTTATTTTTAAAATGCAGGTTAAGGAGAATAAGTGGAACTAAGTGTTGGGAGAGGTTGCTATATGACATAAACCCTCAAAAAAAAAAAAGCCTGTTTGGAGGGGCTAGGCGTGGTGGCTTATGCCTGCAATTCCAGCACTTTGGAAAGCCGAGATGGGTGGATCATCTGAGGTCAGGAGTTCGAGACCAGCCTGGTCAACATGGTGAAACCCTGTCTCTACTAAAAATAGAAAAAAATTAGCCAGGCGTGGTGGCAGGCACCTGTAATCCCAGCTACTTGGGAGGCTGAGGCAGGAGAATCACTTGAACCCAGGAGACAGAGGTTGCAGTGAGCCAAGATCACGCCATTGCACTCCAGTCTGAGGGACAAGAGTAAGACTTCATCTCAAAAAACAGTCTGTTTGGTAAGGTAATGTTCAGAGACTGAAAGGGAGTAATAGACTAAGCCATTCAGATATCTAGGGTATGAATTTTCCAGGCAAAAGGAACAGAGGTATGAAGGCTCTAAGGCAGAAGCTAAAGGGAATGTGGCCAGTGAGGATGCAACGAAGTGAGCAAGAGGAAGATCAGAGGACAAAGACAATGAGGGAGCAGAAGGCCTTAGCATGAAGGATCCCACGGGCCTCTGTAATGAATGCATTTATTCTGAGTTAGATGGGAAAATTTATTCTCACTGGAGGAAAAATGACTATTACCATTTATAGAATATGAAATGCCTATCCTACTATTAGATCTTTTTTGTGAATAGAGTTGCACTGGTCTAAGACTAGAAGGAAGTCAACCCAGAGACTCAGTCTTATTTGCCTATATCTAAAATCTCTACGGAAAGATTTCGTGTTTATGTAAATGTTGATTCAAATGACGTTTAAAACATTCTTCTGAGTCACATAGGGTACTGACAAGATGTACACAAGTCAAAAGGCTCTGCACCAAAGCACTTTTTGGGGAGATTTGTCTGTCTTAAATGGAAGCGCTAAACTGGCAGTTACCAAATTTCAGAAAGTTCTAAGTTCAAAACACTCATTTGAGGAAAAAAAGTTTTATTGTACTTACTTATTTATTTATTGACAAGGTCTTGCTCTGTTGCCCGGGCAGAAATGCAGTGGCGTGATCACAAATCACTTCAGCCTCAACCTACAGGCTCAAGTGATCCTCCCATCTCAGCCTCCCAAGCACCTGAGACTATAGGCATATGCCACCACAGACAGCTAATTTTTTAATTTTTTGTAGAGAAGTGGTCTCACTATGTCGCCCAGGTTGAAAAAAAAAAAAGTTTCAAAGAACTGAATTCCTGGAAATAGTCTCACAATGAGGAGAACTGAAATAATTCAAGAAACCTGGGTTATACTGAGGAGCTTATTGTTTACAAGTGTACAACATTAGGAACTCAGTATCTATGTTTGGAATCAATTATTTCTAAAGTTTGTTCCATGAGTACATTACTAAGTTTTTAAAATTATGAACCTATAGTCAAATGAGAAATATGACTATTTGGGCCAGATTTTAGAGAAGAATCAGATAATTCAGACTTGATGACATTTAGGACACTAAAATTAGCAACTGTCACATACTCTCAAAATTAAGAGTGCCTAAGAATTACCCCAAACATTTGTAAAAAATATAGATTCCAGAGTCCCACTTCCAGATAGTCTAATTTTACAGACCTGGGATAGAACTTAGGAATCTACCTTGTAAACTAACTTCCCAGATAATACTGATATAAGTGGACAACCACACCACACTGAGAGAAATCACCCAGGTTTTAATTTAGCTGAAGAGGCAATTATAACAGTTTAAGAATTACTTTAAATAATCTCAATCTGCAACTGTGGATTTAATAACTGTTAAATTTTAAAATGGGGAGGAGAAAAGGAAAAAGCTGTTAAGTGATCTGAGTCTTGCTTTTACAATCTTAGGAAAACAAATCTAGGAAAGAGAAATAGAAAACAAGAGAATTATTTGAATAGTTTAGTGCTTATGGGTCTCCTGCCAAGATTTTGAATGAATTGATTCCATAAAGAAGTACAGCATACTTCTTTGTGGATGTTACTGTTACATTTAACAGCATAGTTATGAAACACAGCAGCTTTCCAAATAATCAACGAGATAGCCTTGCAACTTGACTGGATCACTGTGGCTTTAAAAAAGGTCTCATCATTGTGAAAGCTTTGTGTTTCTCATTGATTTCATATACTTAATGACCAAATTCTGCTTGGACTTTTAAATCTTTAACCTTCGTAACTATTATGAGCTTTCTTCATCATTCACATGGTCATATTCACTTGCTTGACAACTATAATTTGTTTTTTATGCCATTACTTTGTTTGTTCTTGGCAGAGTGAATCAACTGTTCTAGCGATTATCTCACCTCCACCAGCATCAATGGCCAGTGTGGCTATTACATTTTGAAATTGCTGCCCAGACAGTAGTTATGAGAGTTGTACTAAAATATAGCCTCAGAATCCAAGAGTTTAAGATATTATCATGAGTTTCAGATATCCAGGTACCAAGGTATTAAGATGAGCAATGGACACAAATTCTACTTAGTCTTTTAATCAATATTTACCATAAAATGTGACAGGACTTTGAATAATACTGAAGAAGTGAACAACTTCATTAAGTACCAAATCACCTAATTATTTTCACCCAAAATTTTACTTGCACATGAATACTTTAGCAATAAAGAAAGTTTACTGCTGTGAACAATTACTGAGGATAGAAGCTAAAGATAAGGCTTCATAGGCAGATGATATAATTGTAAAATATTGATTTTAATGTCAAGATTTTCTTAATGTCAAAATGTCAAATTTTCTTAATTTTGCAAATACTGTATTAATATATTTATCTATTGTTCAGACTTCCCTATCTGTAGAATGCAAAAAAATATATATATATTTGTAATTAAGATTTGACTTTAGACAAGGGCAAAACAAGATGGCCAAGTAGAACCCTCCAGCAATCATCCCCCATGCAGGAACACCAGATTAAACAACTATCAACACTAGAAAGCATTATTATAAAAACCAAAAAATCAGGTGTGCAATCACAGTATCTAACTTTAATATAATAACAAAGGGAGAGTCATTTAAAAGGGTAGGAAGGATAACCTAGGCAAATCTTGCATTACCTACAACATCCCTTCCCCAAACCCAGGAGGTATAGCACTGAGAGAGAATCTGTATCTGGAAGAGGGAGAGCGAAGTGATTATGGGATACTGCATTGGAACTCACTGCTGCCCTACCACAGTGGAACACAACACTGGGCAGAATTCTGCCAGCTCCCAGAGGGGGCATATAGACCATCCCTGGCCCAGATGAGAAAGCCTCCATCTCCAGGAGGAGAAAGCCACATTTCAGCCGACTTCAACGTCTGTGGAATAAAGTGGACTGAGCCTCTAATAAATTGGAGTGGCAGTTAGGCCATAGCAACTATAGTACTTGGGAAAGCCCCAGTGTTGCACTGGCTTGAGAGACTGGGCTTGGAGTGCAATCCAGCACAATGCTGGCTGCAGTGATGACAGAAGTACATGCATCATCTCTCCCCCAACTTCACGTAGTGCAGTGCAGAAACTCCTTCCACTTGTGAAAGAGAGGAAAGAATACAGAAGACTCTGTCTTGCTACTGAATACAAGCTCAGCCACAGTAAAACACAAAAACCCAAATAAAAGTAGAATCCTAAAGGCTTCAATTGCAGGTCTTTACTCTTGATTGGTGTTTCTTCACCCACCCAGGGCCAGAAAGGAATCTGCAACCCTGGTCGGATAAATTGACTCCCAGCAGAACTCACCACTAGATAAGAGGCTTCTAGCCTTGAATAAACATCAACAGCCAAATGGTGGTGGCCATGGGGCTGGGTGACCCCTGGTGGATGCTGCACTGAGCAGGGAGGCCTCCAGCTTTCCTGGTGTTCTAATGCAGTCAACTGTGCTGACCACAGGAGTGCAGGTATCACTCCTCTTCCAACTCAAGGTAGCCAAGCATAAAGACCCCTTCTACTTGGGGAAAAGAGTTGGAAAAGCAAGAGACTCTGCCTGGGAACCCAGGAAGTTCTCCTTTATCTTGCCCAAGTCCACCAAGGCTATGAATCTAGAAGTCACAGCAAACCTGGGCTTAGGGCACCTGGTAGTAGTAGCTATAGGCTTTGGTAACAACATTCAGCTACATTTGAAATCTTAGAAAACCCACTCAAGAAGGAGAGGTACAAACAAGGCCATAACACAAAGACTGAAATAAATATCTAACACTGTATTTCCCAGACAATGATGAATGTCCATAAGCATCAAGAGCAACTAGGAAAACATGACCTCACCAAACAGACTAAATAGGGCTCCAGTGACCAATCTTGGAGTGATGAAGACATGTGACCACAGACAGGGAATTCAAAACAGCTGTTTTGGAAAAGCTCAATCAACTTCAAGATAACATGGAGAAGGAATTCTATCAGATAAATTTAAGAAAGAGATTCAAATAATTTTAAAAATAAACAGAATTCCTAGCTAAAAAATTCAATTGACAAACTGAAAAATACATCAGTGTCTCAACAGCAGAACTGATCAAGCAGAAAAAGAATTAGTGAAGTATAAGAAGAACTAGTGAGCTTGAAAACAGGCTATATGAAAATACACAGAGAAATTAAAGAATACACAAAAACATGGAAAGATAGCCTATGTTCATGGCTTGAAAGAATATTGTAAAAATAGCCATATTACTCAAAGTGAACTGCAAATGTAGTGAAATTCCTACAAAAATATCAATGACATTCTTCACAGAAAGAGAAAAACAAAATCCTAACATTTATATGGAACCACAAAAGATCCAGAATACCTAAAGCAATCATGAGCAAAAAGAACAAAACTAGAGGAATCATACTTCCGGCTCTAAATTATACTAGAAAGCCATAGTAACCAAAATAGCACGGTAGGGACATAAAAACAGACACATAGAGCAATGAAAGAGAACAAAGAACCCAGCTATAAATCCACATATTTGCAACCAACTCACCATCAACAAGTGCCAAGAGCATACACTGAGAAAACAACAGTCTCATCTACAAATGGTGCTGGGAAAACTGGATATCCTTATGCAGAAGAATTAAACTAGACAGCTGTCTCTCACTATATACAAAAATCAAATCAAAATGGATTAAAGACTTAAATACCTTAAACTGTGAAAGTACTAGAGGAAAACATAGGAGAAATGCTTCAGGACACTAATCTGGACAAAGATTTCTTGAATGAGACTTCAAAAGAGCAAGAAACCAAAGCAAAAATGGACAAATGGGATCATGTCAAGCTAAAAAGCTTCTGCATAGCAAAGAAAACAACCAACAAAGAGACAATCTGAAGAACAGCAGAAAATATAGGCACACTATTCACCTGACAAAAGATTAATAACGAGAAAATATAAGCAATTCAAACAATTCAATAGCAAAATAACAAATTACTGGATTAAAAAATGGGCCAAAGATCTTAATAGACATTTCTTAAAAGACATACAAATGACCAACAGGTATATAAAACGATCCTCAACATCACTACTCATCAGAGAAATACAAATCAAAACCACAGTGAGATATCATCTCAGCCCAGTTAAAACTGCTTTTATTAAAAAGACAAAAAATAATGGATGCTGGGGAGGATGTGGAGAAAGAAGAATACTCATACACAGTTTATGGGAAGGTAAAGTAGTATGCTACTATGGAAAACAGGATGGATGTTCCTCAAAAAACTGAAAATAGAAATGGTCCAGCAATCTCACTGCTGGGTACATATTCAAAAGAAAAAAAAATCAGTATATTGGAAAGGTATTTGCACTCCTGTGTTTATTACAGCACTATTCACAATAGTCACGATAGATATAGAATTGACCTAAGTGCCCATCAACAGATGAATAGAGAAAAAATATGGTACACATAAGCAATAGATTATTATTTCATCATAACAAAGAATAAAATCTTGTCACTTGAGACAACATGGATAGTAATGGAAGACATTGTATTAGGTGAAATAAGCCAAGTACAAAAAGATGAGTATTGCACATTCTCACTTACATGTGGGAGCTACAAAGGTTGATCTCATGGAGGTAGAGAGTAGAATCATAGTTACCAGAGGTTGGGAAGGGTGTGTATAGGGGTTGGGAGAGAGGATAGGATAAAAAGGGGTTGGTTAATGGGTACAAAAATACAGTTTGATAGTAGGAATAAGACCCAGTGTTTGATGGCACAACAGGGAAACTACAGTTAATAATAACTTACTGTATATTTCAAAATAACTAGAGAGGTGGATTTGGAATGTTCTCAATGCAAAAAAGTGACAAATATTTGAGGTGATGGATATTGCAATTCCCCTGACTTGATCGTTACACAGTGTCTGCTTTTATCAAATATCATATGTACCCCATAAATATGTACAACTACTATGTAACCATAAAAATACAAAAACAAGAAAAGAATATTTTGCCAATTAGTTTTGCCTAGCAAAATATCTTTTTTCTTGCCCCATATAAGGAGGTTATGTGGTAAGTTAAACCACTATGGAGAAAAGCTACTGAATCTCATAACACAAGTTATCTACCATTACTCTATGAGTGTGTCATACAGGCATGAACTAGTATTCAGTAACACATTTAAGTTCTAGTTTAGTAACTTTCTAAACATATGATCTCAGAAAAAATAAAAACCTCCCTGGGCCTCAATATCCTCAAGTATAGAATGAGTTTGACAGTAACCTCTCTTATTCTGAGAGTTAAGTGAGATAATTCATACAAAATGCTTATCACAAAACCTATTACAGGGAACACAAGAAGTATAAAAATCATTATCATCATCATAAACACAGGTTAAAAGGATAACACTATATATACAATAAAAACTAATGAACTGTATATGGGAGAAGACAAAATCAAAATTTTAAAAGAGATTTAAGTAGAGCTATCTGATGGCATAATTTGGTTTGTAATAAATGATGGCTGGGTCAGTAAAGGTATTTCACATAATACTAGCAATATCAAAAGTCACTGTTGTGAGACTTAAAGAGATTCCTTGTACAGGTTGCCATTTTAAAAAATAATTTTCAAAAGCATATTTTTCTCCTCTCTGCTAATCTCATGGCCAGAGCTATGGTTTACCCATACCAAACATCCTATTCTTCTCCTTCATTCGTAGATCATAAATTTTGTACAGCTTCTAACTTTTCCTTATTTCTACTTTTGAAACTAGTAGAAGTCTCTGATTGAAACATTCCATATAAACCAGAGCAGGCAGCTCTGTTACATAAAAACTTAAAGGACCAAGAATTGTATACTCATTAAAGATGTTAGAAATATATGTTTATCAGTCTAACATCTTTCTTTGCATGTTTCCTATTCCTTTCATTCCCTCATTTCTTCCTTTTTTCAAAAGGAAATGTCAACACTGACCTAAAAAAACAAATTTCAAAATACTGATAGATGCTCTTAAAATGCACTATTGGATGCTAAATCAAAGAAATGCCATGACAAAATAAGGGACATTGAAAAATCTCTCTTGAAGTCATTTTCCAAAGACGATATTTTAATCCATGAAAGCCCTGATACATATGGTAATTATGGGCAACATATTTTGCTAAACTGAAGAAACAATTCAAAATTCTTCAAGGTGAATAATTAAGGAATATTTGGTTTCTCTGGTGTTCGTTTCTTTGAAAAGGTTCATTTTACAGCTGAAAGTTTCAGAGAAGATTACTAGAAAATACCCTCCTCTCCTCGGCATGTGGAAAGACTGTTCCACAGCAATCTTTGTATTCTGAAAATCTATCATACTGTAGTAGTCTACTGTAAACTTTGTTCTACAAGCAGCCAATTCTACCATGAAACAAAAATCCTCTCTATCTTAAGAAATCTGCTTACCAGAACATTTTCAAAATACTGAAATACACATTTCTCAGGTACTTAATGTGTTCAATTGCTGAAGTGTATCAAAACCTTCAAATTTAAGACAAGTGCAGAGAGGATCCAAGATGGCCGAATAGGAACAGCTCTGGATTGCAGTTTCCAGCGAAAACACAGAGGACGCGTGATCACCACATTTCCAAACAAATTTTTACTGCCCACAGACCAGGAGATTCCTGGGCAGAAAAGCGCCACGAGTCTCCAGTGCAGCTGTTTCAGCTGGCGCAGTGAGTCTCCACACAAAAACACACACAAAGCTGGGCACCGTTTCAACTGGCGACTGGAAAGTCTGAGATGGAGCCACCCATTCACTTGAAAAAAAGGGGGCTGAAACAGGGAGCCAGGTGATCTGGCTTGGCTGGTCCCACCCCGACAAAGACCAGCAATCTGAAACGCTCTGGACTGAGAATTTCACGGCAAGCACAACTGGACCTGAGATGGTCCAGCACTGTCAGGGGGAAGGGCATCTGCTATTACCGAGGCAGTCCACCACTACCAAGGCAGTCCATCATTACTGAGGCAGTTCGCCATTACCAAGTCAGTCCACCATTACCGAGACAGTTCTAACTATATCCCTATAAACAAAACTGCAAGGAAGTTTACACAGCAGCTGGGCAGAGCTCACGGCAGCTCAGCAACGTTTCTGCTGGCAGACTGTGACTAGGCTACCTCCTCGCTGGGCAGGACATCTATGAAAAAAGGCAAAAGAATGACAGAAACTTATAAATAAAGCCCCACCTTCCTGGGACAGAGCACCTGGGAAAAAAAGGCAATTATGAGTTCCATTGCAGCAGACTTAAATGTACCTGCCCAGCAGCTCTGAACAGAACAACGGAGCTCACAGTTCAGCACTTGAGCTCCTATAAGGGACAGACTGTCTCCTCAAGTAGCTCCCCGACCCCTGTATAACCAAAGAGACAATTCATAAAGGAGAGCTCAGGCTGACATCTGGCAGGTATCCAACTGGGACAAAGATAACAGAAGAAGAAACTGACAGCAATATTTACTGTCTGCAGCTGCTGCAGGTGATCCCCAGGCAAGCAGGCTCTGGAGTGGACCTCCAGCAGTCCTACAGCAGGGGGGCCTGTTAGAAGGAAAACTAAGAAACAGAAAGAAAGAACGTCATCAGCAACAAAAAGGACGTCTACTCAGAGACCCCACCTGAAAGTCACCAACTACAAACACCACAGGTAGATAAATCCACAAAGATGGGAAGAAACCAGAGTAAAAATGATGAAAATACCCAAAACCACAACACCTCTCCTCCTACAAGGGATCACAACTCCTCACCAGCAAGGGAACAACGCTGGATGGAAAATGAGTCTGATGAATTGACAGAAACAGGCTTCAGAAGGTGGGTAAGAACAAACTTCTCTGAGCTGAAATATCATGTTCTAACCCAGTGCAAAGAAACTGAGAACCTTGAAAAAAGGTTTGATGAAATGCTAACAAGAATAAACAGCTTAGAGAGGAATATAAATGAATTGATGGAGCTGAAAAACACAACACAAGAACTTTGCGCAGCATACACAAGTTTCAATAGCTGAATCGATCAAGCAGAAGAAAGGATATCAGAGATTGAAGATCAACTCAATGAAATAAAATGAGAAGGCAAGACTAGAGAAAAAAGAGTAAAAAGAGATGAACAAAGCCTCCAAGAAATATGGGATTATGTGGAAAGACCTAATCTACGTTTGATAGGTGTACATGAATGTTTCAGAGAGAATGAATCCAAGCTGGAAAACACTCTTCAGGACATTATCCAGGAGAACTTTCCCAACCTGGCGAGGCAGGCCAACATTCAACTACAGGAAATACAGAGACCACCACAAAGATATGCCCCAAGAAGAGCAACCCCAAGGCACATAATTATCAGATTCACCATGGTTGAAATAAAGGCAAAAATGCTAAGGGCATGCAAAGAGAAAGATCACGTTACCCACAAAGGGAAGCCCATCAGAATCCCAGCAGATCTCTCAGCAGAAACCCTACAAGCCAGAAGACAGTGGGGGCCAATATTCAACATCCTTAAAGAAAATAACTTTCAACCCAGAATTTCACATCTAGCCAAACTAAGTTTCATAAGCAAAGGAGAAATAAAATCCTTTATGAACAAGCAATTGCTCAGAGATTTCATCATTACCAGGCCTGCTTTATAAGAGCTCCTGAAAGAAGCACTAAACATAGAAAGGAACAACCAGTACCAGCCTTCCAAAAACGTACCAAATGGTAAAGAGCATCAACACAATGAAGAAACTGCATCAACTAATGGGCAAAACAACCAGCTAGCATCAAGATGGCAGGATCAAATTCACACATAACAATATTAACCTTAAATGTAAATGCGCTAAATGCCCCAATCAAAAGACACAGACTGGCAAATTGGATAAAAAGCCAACACCCATTGGTGTGCTGTATCCAGGAAATCCATCTCACATGCAATGATACACATAGGCTCAAAATAAAGGGATGGAGGAAGATTTACCAAGCAAATGGAGAGCAAAAAAAAAAAAAAAAAAAAAAAGCAGGAGTTACAATCCTAGTCTCTGATAAAATGGACTTTAAACCAACAAAGATCAAAAGAGACGAAGAAGGGCATTACATAATGGTAAAAGGATCAATGCAACAAGAAGAACTAATGATCCTAAATACGTGCCCAATACAGCAGCACCCAGATACATAAAGCAATTTCTTAATGACCTACAAAGAGACTTAGACTCCCACACAATAATACTGAGAGACTTTAACACTCCACTGTCAATATTAGACAGATCAATGAGACAGAAAATTAACAAGGATATCCAGAACTTGAACTCGGACCTGGACCAAGCAAACCTAATATATATTTACACAACTCTCCACCCCAAATCCACAGAACATACATTCTTCTCAGTGCCACATCAAACCTACTCTAAAATTGACCATATAATTGGAAGTAAATCACTCCTAAGCAAATGCAAAAGAATGGAAATCTTAACAGTCTCTCAGACCATAGTGTAATCAAATTAGAACTCAGAATTCAGAAACTAACTCAGAACTGCACAACTTCATGGAAACTGAACAACTGGCTCTTGAATGTTGACTGGATAAACAACAAAATGAAGGCAGAAATAAAGATGTTCTTTGAAACCAATGAGAACGAAGACACAATGTAGCAGAATCTCTGGGACACAT
Organism: Aotus nancymaae; assembly: GCF_030222135.1. NCBI lineage: Eukaryota > Metazoa > Chordata > Mammalia > Primates > Aotidae > Aotus > Aotus nancymaae. The sequence goes on along the minus strand of NW_026988423.1, from coordinate 8,366,879 downwards.
GTAAAGCAGTGTCTAGAGGAAAATTTATAGCAATAAATGCCCACATGAGAAGCAAGGAAAGATCTAAAATTGACACCCTAGTCATCAAAATTGAAAGAGCTAGAGGAGCAAGGTCAAAAAAACTCAAAAGCTAGCAGAAGACAAGAAATAACTAAGATCAGAGCAGAACTGAAGGAGATAGAGACACAAAAAAACCTTCAAAAAAGCAATAAATCCAGGAGCTGGTTTTTTGAAAAGATCAACAAAATAGACCACTAGCCAGATTAATAAAAAAGAAAAGAGAGAATAACCAAATAGGTGCAATAAAAAATGATAAAGGGGATATCACCACAGATTCCACAGAAATACAAACCACCATCAGAGATTACTACAAACAACTCTATGCACACAAACCAGGAAACCTGGAAGAAATTGATAAATTCCTGCACACTTACATCCTCCCAAGCCTAAACAAGGAAGTCGTCGAAACCCTGATTAGACCAATAACAAAGGCTGAAGTTGAGGCAGGAATTAATAGCTTACAACCAAAAAAAGCCCAGGTCTAGATGGGATCACAGCCGAATTCTACCAGACATACAAAGAGGAGCTGGTACCACTCCTTCTGAAACTATTCCAAACAATACAAAAAGAGGGAATCCTAGCCAAATCTTTTTATGAGACCAACATCATCCTAATACCAAAACCTGGCAGAGACTCAACAAGAAAAGAAAACTTCAGGCCAATATCCATGATGAACATAAATGTAAAAATCTTCAATAAAATACTAGCAAACCGATTGCAACAGCATATCAAAAAGCTTATCCATCATGATCAAGTAGGATTCATCCCAGGGATGCAAGCCTGATTCAACATACGCAAGTCTATAAACGTAATTCACCACATAAACAAAACCAAAGACAAAAACCACATGATTATCTCAATAGATGTAGAGAAGGCCTTCAACAAAATTCAACAGCCCTTTATGCTGAAAACTCTCAATAAACTAGGTATCGAAGGAATGTATCTCAAAATAATAAAAGCTATTTACGACAAACCCACAGCCAATATCATACTGAATGGGCAAAAACTGGAAGCATTCTGTTCCACATCTGGCACTAGACAAGGATGCCCTCTCTCACCACTCCTATTCAATATAGTACTGGAAGTTCTAGCCAGAGCAATCAGGCAAGAAAAAGAAATAAAGGATATTCAGTTAGGAAAGGAGGAAGTCAAACTGTGTCTATTTGCAGATGACATGATTGTATATTTTGAAGACCCCATCGTCTCAGCGCAAAATCTCCTGAAACTGATAAGCAACTTCAGCAAAGTCTCAGGATACAAAATCAATGTGCAAAAATCACAAGCATTCCTATACACCAATAACAGACTTAAAGAGATCCAAATTAAGAATGAACTGCCATTCACAATTGCTACAAAGAGAATAAAATACCTAGGAATACAATTAACAAAGGATGTAAAGGATCTCTTCAAGGAGAACTACAAACCACTGCTCAAGGAAATAAGAGAGGACACAAACAGATGGAGAAACATTCCATGCTCATGGTTAGGAAGAATCAATATCATGAAAAATGGCTATAGTGCCCAAAGTAATTCATGGATTCAGTGCTATCCCCATCAAGCTACCAATGACCTTCTTCACAGAACTGGAAAAAACCAACTTAAACTTCACATGGAACCAAAAGAGAGCCCACATAGCCAAAACAATCCTAAGCAAAAAAGACAAAGCCGGAGGCATCACACTACCTGACTTCAAACTATACTACAAGGCTACAGTAATCAAAACAGCATGGTACTGGTATCAAAACAGAGATATAGACCAGTGAAACAGGACAGAGGTCTTGGAGGCAACGCCACACATCTACAACCATCTGATCTTTGACAAACCTGACAAAAACAAGAAATGGGGAAAGGATTCCCTGTTTAATAAACATTGGGGAAACTGACTAGCCATGTTCCAGAAAGCAGAAACTGGACCCCTTCCTGACACCTTACACTAAAATTAACTCCAGATGGATTAAAGACTTAAACTTAAGCCCTAACACCATAAAAACCTTAATAGAAAATGTAGGCAAAACCATTCAGGACATAGGCATAGGCAAGGACTTCGTGACAAAAACACCAAAAGTATTGGCAGCAAAAGCCAAAATAGACAAATGGGATCTAATTAAACTCCAGAGCTTCTGCACAGCAAAAGAAACAATCTTTAGAGTGAATTGGCAACCAACAGAATGGGAAAAAATTTTCGCAATCTACCAATCTGATAAAGGACTTATATCCAAAATCTACAAAGAACTAAAACAGATTTACAAGAAAAAAAAACAAACCCATCCAAAAGTGGGCAAAGGATATGAACAGACACTTTTCAAAAGAAGACATATTATGAAGCCAACAAACATATTGAAAAATGCTCATCATCACTGGTCATTAGAGAAATGCAATTCAAAACCACAATGAGATACCATCTCATGCCAGTTAGAATGGTCATCATTAAAAAATCTGGAGACAACAGATGCTGGAGAGGATGTGGAGAAATAGGAACACTTTTACACTGTTGGTGGGAGTGTAAATTAGTTCAACCATTGTAGAAGACAGTGTGGCGATTCCTCAAGGACCTAGAAATAGAAATTCCATTTGACCCAACAATCCCACTACTGGGTATATAGCCAAAGGATTATAAGTCATTCTATTATAAGGACACATGCACACATATGTTCATTGCAGCACTGTTTACAATAGCAAAGACTTGGAACCAACCCAAATTCCCATCGATGATAGACTGGACAGGGAAAATGTGGCACATATACACCCTGGAATACTATGCAGCCATAAAAAATGATGAGTTCGTGTCCTTTGTAGGGACACGGATGAACCTGGAAACCATCATTCTCAGCAATCTGACACAGGAACAGAGAATCAAGCACTGCATATTCTCACTCACAGGCGGGTGCTGAACAATTAGAACACATGGACACAGGGAGGGGAGCATCACACACTGAGGTCTGTCGGTGGGGGACTATGGGAGGGACAGTGGGGGGTAGGAAGTTTGGGAGGGATAACATGGGGAGAAATGCCAGATATAGGTGATGGGGAGGAAGACAGCAAACCACGTTGCCATGTATGTACCTATGCAACAATCCTGCATGTTCTTTACATGTACCCCAGAACCTAAAATGAAATAAATATATATATATAAAATAAATAAAATGAAAAATAAACAAATTAAAGACAAATATTTATAGGCAATTTATATTGATATTACATATTAGATATTGACACTGAACTTTGAATTTATTATAAAAAGTAACAAAAGGCCAACTAAAACTGGTTTTGGGAACTAAAAATGGTTTCTGTAATAAAAAACTTTATTACATGGAAATGTTAGACTGAAAACCAAAGTTTACACTTGATATTTACAATTTAATATCAAATTTAAAAATTTGATTTTAAAACGGATTTATCCAATTTACAAGTGATTTACAATTTACAACTGATTTACAATTGATACTCCTTGTAGCTAAATTCTCTTCTACCCTATCTGTGCCAGAAATATCTAAATCTACCCCACTGTCTTTGTTTTTTTTTTTTCTTTTTTTTTTAACTAGTAGAATCCTCAAAGTGTTACTAGGCACATAGCTACCTAGTGAAGAGACTAGAATAAATTACTTTCTTTGCCTCAGGAATTAACAGAGATGGAAAAATTTTAAATTAAGATTTTATTATATCTCAATTTCATTCAAACTATTAAATTAGTAAGGATATTTTCAAAGGTAAAGTAGGTTCACATTTTTCTGACTTTTGTTCAAAAATAACAAATTTTACACCATTTCTTTCCAGGCAACATGTTGCAAGTGTTCTTAGCCTAGAGAAGGTGCCATCACTGAATGATTATTAACAAATGCAAACATTAAAAGGAAAAATAAGAATTTAAAAGAAATACATAAAACAGCTAAATAAAACCATGATATTACTGATAAAAGAAACCTAGAGTTGAACTTATTGTAGATGTTTTCAGCATCTAATTTCTACTAAAAGAGAAAAAGAAATTTCTACTTAGATAAAAGTTAATTTTCCATGGTCCTTAAATTATGATGATGATGATGAAAATATCTATTAACTTTCTATTTATTGGATTTTTTGACAGATAAGATACATTAGAATTAAAATATATCCTTAGAAACAACTTATTGGTAAAAGCCACCAAATCCATATCCCATTAAAAAATAGTCATGTGCACCCTTACCCACAACCATAAATGCACTCCCTCCCGTGAATAATACAGGCTTTGCTGTTGGGAAAGCCAGTATGGTAGAAATGAGTTTCAATAACATCTAAGGTTTTCAGAATCCTCCTTTTTATAAACACATAAACCTTATAATAATTGCACCTTTTTTTACACACACAATTTTATAATAGCTATGTATTAAAATTATAAAGCAGAAAGTTATTCAGCTTGTAAACATTCAAATGTGTGTTAATAGGTCATTATATTTACATTCTTCCTGGAAACATAGCTATTCTGTTTGAAGAACTTCCTGTAACAATTTATAGAGTAAGTCTGCTGGCAATAAATTCTGTCTTATTTAAGACTTTTTTTTTTGACTTGGAGTCTCATTTTGTCACCCAGGCTGGAGTGCAGTGGTGCAATCTTGGCTCACTGCAACCTTGGCCTCTTGGGTTCAAGCAATTATCCTGCCTCAGTCTCCCAAGTAGCTGGGATTACAGGCATACGCCACCACCCCTGGCTAATTTTTCATATTTTTGATAGAGACAGGGTTTCACTATGTTGGCCAGGCTGGTGTTGAACTCCTGACCTCAAGTGATCGGCCCACCTTGGCCTCCCAAAATGCTGGGATTACAGGCATAAGCCACTGCCCCCAGCCAAGAGAGACTTTATTTACTACTTCATTTTGAAAGATATTTCACTGAGTTAGAATTTGTGGTTTCCAGTTTTTTATTCAGCACTTTAAAGTTACCACAATCTCATTTTCTCCTGACTTGAATGGCTTCTGAGGAAAAAGCTGCCCTAATATTTGTTTCTTTGTAGGTGCTGTGTGTTTCTTCCACAACACTTCCTCTATCCTGCTGCTGGCTTTGGTATTTCAGTTTTTTTCCACTTTTAATATTTTATGTCTATGTGTGTTTGTTTTTTAGGAAAGGGTGAGGTGGTGAAAATTTATCCAGCATAGTGTTCTTCAAGCTTTGTGGATTTGTGAATACTAATTATACAATTGTTAGATTGTTTGATTTTATCTTACAATTCCTGGATACTTTGTTGTTCTATTTTGCTTTCCACTTTTTTCTTCAACGCTATTGAAGAAAAACTGAATAGCAGAGAAGTTTGGGTAACTTCTATTGCTCTATCTTCAATTTCACTGATTCTTTCCCTGGCTATATCAAGGCTATAAACTTGTTGAAGATGGTCTTCATCTCTGTTATTGTGCTTTTCATTTCTAGCAGTTTCATTTTATTCATTCTTATAGTTTCCATATCTCTGCTAAAATTAAACATCTAATCTTGCATGTTATGCTTTTTCATCAGAAAAAGAACTTTTAACATACACATCAGAACTTTAAACATACAGATTGTAATTATTTTAAATTTCCTGTTAGGTAGTTCCAACAACTCTGTCATATCTTATTCTGGTTCTCTGGATTGTTCCTGGAGTGTTACCTTTTCTTGAATTTTCATATATTTTGTAATGTTTTTTGAAAGCTGAACATTTTGTCTAGAGCAGTAGAGACTAAGGAAGTTTTAAAAGTTAGAAATGCAATAAATTTCTTCCTGATAGGCATTTAGGGGTTTGTGGTAAGTGAGGAGTTGAGCTGGATTTGAGGGTAATTTTTTGCAGTACAGGTTTCAAATTCCTCTGAAGATACCTTTTATTTAAAGTGGGGGTCTATATTTCCTTTTATTTAGGGTAGGGGCAGAATCTTATAGACCTCTCCCCACAAAATTGCTATGTTTCTCTCCCTCAGGTTTCTGTCACACAAAAAGGCTCCTGAGTACTCTCATCAGGTAAGAGCCCATGGGAAAAAAGCCCATAAGTGGGTAAGAACACCCTATATCAGTTGCCCTCATATGCTAGCAGCCTATTCTAGCTAAATTCTTAACAGTGCCTCGGTGCACTAAAACATCTGAAATGACATACAAGGCAGAATGTGGCAAAAAAAAGTCTCAACGAAATTCAAGAGAAAGTTGAAATACAATCCAAGGAATCCAAGGTATCCAGTCAATCAATCCAAGAGCTGAAAAATGAAATAGCAATTTTAAGGAAGAACCAAACTACTTCTGGAATGGAAAAATTCACTACAAGAATTTCATAATACAATCAGAAGTATTAACAAAGTATACAGGTGAAAGATATCGATGAGGAGAACTACAGAAACAGACACATATACCAACAGAACAGAATAGAGAGCCCATAAATAAAGCTACACACCTACAACAATCTGACGATCTTTGACAAGTCAACAAAACAAGTAGTGAGGAAAGAACTTCCTTTTCAATGAATGGTGCTGGGTTAACGACCTAGCCACATGAGGAATATGGAAACTGGACCCCTCCCTTTCACCATATACAAAAATCAACTCAAGATGGATTAAAGACTTAAATGTAAAAGCTAAAAATAAAAACCCTGGAAGACAACCTAGGAAATACAATTCTGAACACTGGCCCTGGCAAAAATTTCATGACAAAGATGCCAACAGCAGTTGCAACCAAAACAAAAATTGTCAAATGAGACCTAATTAAAGAGCTTCTGCACATCAAAAGAGACTATCAACAGAGTAAAAAGACAACCTACAGAATAGGAGAAAAATGTTTGCAAACTATGTACTCAACAAAGGTCCAATGTACAGAATCTATAAGGAACTTAAATTAAGAAGAAAAAAACAAATCACCCCATTAAAAAGTGGACAAAAAAAACATGAGACACTTCTCAAAAGAAGACATACATGCAGCCAACAAATATAATAAAAAAAAGTTTGACATCATGATCATTAGAGAAATGCAAATTGAAACCGTAATGAGATAGCATCTCATACCTGTCAGACTGGCTATGTAAAAAGTCAAAAAATAACAGGTGCTGGCAAGGTTGTAGAGAAAAGGGGATGCTCATACACCACTGCTGGGAATGCAAATTAGTTCAACCACTGTGGAAAATAGTTTGGCAACTTCTCAAAGAACCTAAAACAGAACTACCACTCACCCCAGCAATCTCATTATTGGGTATATACTCAAAGGAATATAAATGGTTCTATCATAAAGATATACATATATATATGTTCACTGCATCACTACTTACAATAGTAAAGATATGGAGTCAACTTAAATGGCCATCAACTGTAGACTGGATTAAAAAAATGTGATACATATACACCGTGGAATACTGTGCAGCCATAAGAAAAGAATATGACCATGTCCTTTGCAGCAAGGAATGTGAAGGAGCTGGAACAAGACCATGTCCTTCATAGCAAGGATGAATGGAGGTGGAGATCATTTTCATAAGCAAACGAGTGCTGGAACAGATAACCAAATACCACATTTTCTCACTTATAAGTGATATCTAAACACTGAGTATACATGGACACAAAGAATGGAACAACAGACACCAGGACCTACTTGAGGGTGGAGGGTTGGAGGAGAGTGAGGATTGAAAAATTACCTATTGGCACTATGCTTATTACCTACGTGATAAAATAATCTGTATACCAAACCCCTGCGACACACAATTTACCCATATAACAAATCAGCACATTTGCCCTTGAATCTAAAATAAAAGTTTAAAAAGAAAAAGAAAAAAATCAGAAAATGAAATATTTTTAAAAGTATATTTAAAGTAAAACTGGAATGTGTTGTGCAAATAAAATAAAATGTTTTAATAAAGCTTGTGAGGTCTATGGTACCATATCAAATTTAGTTTTGTCTCCTTCAGGCTCAGTAGCAACTTTTTTGAAGGTAGACTTTCTTGTTAGGTTACCTGAGAACTGATCATGCGCTGAGATGAGTGAGCAATATTGGCAGGCAGACCAAAGAAACTAGGTTTGTCATCCTCTGGCAGTTTTTCAATGACAGCACGGTAGTCCTAAATATAAAGAAGTGAAAAACAGTTTTTTAAAAAAAAAAAAGATTAAACTTGCAATCATTGAAATAGAAAAGATAATTTAAAATGTTACATTACTATATTTTTTATTTTCTAGATAAATCTCACTTTGTATGATATTAACTCAGTTATCTTTGGGAAATATTCTGTCATTAATACTTCTTCATACTTCAATTACTTGATATTATGTTTTCATATTGTAACTTCTACAAAGGGACCCTGAATTGTTTAACATTCAAATATAGTCATATTTGAATGACTATGCCTACTATATGTAAGCTACTATGTTACATGTTTTTAGGAAAGCTTTATAATTTTTTTCCTGTAACTTACCAAAGATCAATCTGCAGAGTGCAGTTCTGCTCATGTTAAATTAAGACAAATATTCAAGCAATCTACTTCTGTTTCTGTTTAACTTAGAGAAATCTTGTAAACGTGTAGACACACACTAGTATGCAAGCACTGCTTTATAAATTACTTTATCATAGAGCAATTCCAGTTAGTCTACAGTTTGCTGGTGAGGTGTGATAAAAATGCATTGATAATTCTATTATTTCATCCTAAGAATTACCCTACACATTGAATAAGCTTGGCTTGTTGAGCATTCATCTCAACAGTTATTCACTCATAACTCTAAATGAAAAACTAAGTGCAGACAAAAAGATTTATTCAGTTTGGCCTAAACATGGAAACTGTTTTCTCATGAAGAGAAGTTATTTTAAGGCAAGAACTGCACGTGCATCTAAACTGTGTTTGCTGAAGTAGGCATGGGGAGACTTAGTCTCTGATTCTCCTCATCCTTTCTTATCTTTGGCAGCTGCCCCAGAAGTATTTCCAAGAAGACAGTTGGACTCTGGGAAGCGCAGGACCTGTGAATATGTCACATTTTGGAAAGTCATGCTTTCCTTTGAAATTCTTCCACTCCTTTAGCTTAGCATTTGTAAACCTTCTCAAAGTATTCAATCACAATATATACATATAAATGTACATGTACATAAGTATATGTTTGTATATATGTGTGCATGTATTATCATCATTCTGAGAAACATTCAGTGTCTTTCTTCTAACTCAATTAGAAAGCTAAACAGTGATTCTCATAAGTCATCCTATAAATTTAAAAATATTTACTCTTTGTAGAGTTATACACTTTGCTCGTTTCAAAACAGCTATGAAATCTTCTCATCCAGACTGGCTAAAGTATTCTGTCTATCTAGAACTATATAATGATATGCTGACTAATAATTGGCAGTTACATATTCAGACTGATTTATCCTTACTTGTAAACAAAAAATATACATACCATGTGATACAATTTATATAAACAGCATAAAAACAGGAAAACTAGCCTGTTAGAGTTAAGATAATGTACTCTTTGTGAAAGAGGTAGTAACTAGAAGGGAACATAAGGAGAACTTCTGGGAAGCTGATAATATTCTGTTTTCTGACCACAGTACTGGCTATACTCATGTGGTAAATGTATAAAAATTCATGGAATTGTGCATTTATAATGTATACATTTCTGTATGAATTGTAAGCTGTGAAATGTAAGCTTCTAACAATAATGTTGGAAGACTTGTTGGGGTACACTATCTGAAATAAATGTATAAATAATATATGATATTCTCTATTTACTCATTTACCCTAAGGTTCTGCTAGAAGGTAAACTCCATAGATGAATCACTATATCCACAATGCCTAGAACAGAGCTGTCATTGAGCATATGTTCAATGCATATTATTGAATGAATGAGTAAATGAAAGATACTAAAAACAAAACAGATGGGATACTTAAGGCAATAGGTAAGATATTCAGTAAGAATAATAAATTTAATAGTGATTTTTAAACTTTTGTTTTTTGACAATTATGTGACAAATGAAGGATTTTTCTTAAAAAATATCTGAATGAAAGAAAATAGTATAAAACTCAGAGAACTTCATAATTAAATAGATATATCTTTGTAATTCATGAAAAAATGTATAATAACAGTACTCTAATAAAGCATTATTTGCACAGTTATACACATATAAGTTTATAGCAAAATAAATTAGAATGAAATCTTTTGGCTATATTTATTACATTTTTGTGGAAAAGATGAGTGCATTCTAGGAGGCTTTTAAGTGATGGCTCAAGGCAAAAAGCTACAGCTGGCTGAAATAAATACATGTAAACAAAATGCTCCTGTGAAAAACAAGATAAATTCCTTTTATATATTTAGACAATCTTTAAGTGTACAAGCCAGAAACTGAAGACACATATTTATTATTTGTCCTCTCATATATTTTTCAATATATGAGAGTATAATCATATCTACTATGAAGTGCATATTCTCCCACTTCAACTTTTCACAGTAGTCCTACATTCTTTGAATTTTCTTTGGCCACTCCCTTGAAGATCTGCCTACACACCAGCCTATTATTATAATCAACCACCCAACTTTTGGTAAGTACACAGAAGTTTTTAGGATGCCTTACTAGAGTTGAGAGAATCAGGCCATATATTGTCATAACAATTAATAATCCAAACTGTAAATAACTACTTGGCACATTTGAAAAGAGGTAACCTATATTTAACAACGATTTACATATCTACCTGGAAATAGATTGAAAATCATTAATTTTACCTACCAAAATGCTGCAGGTATTAGGCAGAGAAATGGAATATGAACAAATGCTTTTCTTGTTCCTTTGGTTGAATACATCAATAACTGAAGAATTAAAAAACTGCTTCAGGTATGACTGAAGAACTCTAAGGTCAAAATAGTTATCTATACGTCCTCCATAAATAGCATTTTCAAGTAAACCACGTACAAATTCCCATTGTACGTCTTTGGTACCTATAATTTAAAAAAAACATTTTTATTAATTTTGTTTCTATAATATTAACTAAATCCCTGGCTTGAGTTATAACATATAGCAAAATATATTTAATACAATTAAATCATTTCTTCAAATGACCATTAATATTAATAGTAGTAAATATTTGAGATTTTTTAATCAAGTAAAATTTTCCAAATATTATACATGATTAAATGTATTTATTACATGTATTTTACATATAACTCAATTAATCCTCATAGCAAACATAAAAGTATTAACATTATACAATTATATAGATAGAGATACCTTCCTAAGGGATAGGCAGGCTGAGGCACCAAAATGAGAAAGTTATATAATCTCAAAGATCTGAAATAGAAATGAGGTACTCTGAATCCAGTCAGATTATCTGAATTATCTGCCACATAACCCTGGCTACTTAAATTGGAAATTCCTTAAGAGAGACTATCCAAAACATAATTTTACACATTTGATGAAACTGTCAGTTTACAAAATAATATGATCAATAGGGAAACTACAAAACACCTTCACACATTACGCTCTTCTAAATGTCATGATTTTACATAGTCAACTACCCACTTTCTATTTTAACAGAAGAGAAATGTAATATTAAAAAACCACAAAGGAACTTCTTATATAAGACATTATTTCATTTTGCAATGGAGATATGCTTGTCATCACAATTTAGTGGTAATGTTAAAATGTAAGAATTCAATCTCAGATCTGCAGCAAATACAGGAAACATATAACTACATTTAAATTAGCTAGTGAACTTCATTGTTAGCATTACTAGCACAGTTCCATTTCATTACTATAAAAGTTAGAGACAATGACAAAAATTGATTATATACATGCCTTGGAACATAAGTGATTTAGGTTACCTCCTGCAGGATAAGGGGACCTATATAGTGGAAGAATAAAGTTGTTCTCTGCCTACATCTTATTGTCAACAGTGACTAAACAAAGGACTTCACCAGGACTCAACTTCCTAGTTGTCCTGATACTCACTAAATGATACCTTTATCATTTAGTCAGTCACTGATAAGTAAGCCAGTCATTGATAAGTCACTAAGAAATACAGATATATTAGTGTATCTTTCAACTTATAAAATAGAAGCCACAGCCATTATGTGAAATATTTTATAGAGTTTTTATGAAAAAATCTTATTTTTCTTCTATTTTTCTCAAAACAAATTTTACGTGGTTCAGGATAAAATAAAATTAATAGAACAAATTATAAGAATAGCAATGATAACAGCCAACAGTTACTGATAGTTTAATTCTATATATTAAATGTACTAAATACTAAATGCTTCAGGTGGCTTTTGTCATTTAAACTTCTTGATATTTGAATAAACTGAAGTATCTACTATTATACCTAATTTAAAGATCAGGAAACTCAGACTTAACCATTAGGAAACTTGCTCTAGGTCACGTGACTATTAATCTCGATACCAATTGTTCCCAGTAGTTAAACATTTTTCTCTTTTTTAGCACTTAATTCTATACATGTGGAAGTCCCTTCCTATCAGAAAATTCTGTAATCATAAGATTAGCAGTTATATTTTTACTCAAAGTTTCAATATCATTTAAAAAAAAAACTTTTTGTTTGAAACACAATGATGTGAGATATCTATCTATATATATGTCTTAGAATGATGTTAATTCTATCACAAACTTGAAACACATGATAAATCATTCAAATTCTCTGTGTTTTGTTTTCCTCATTTGTGAAAGGACACTAACACTAATAGCCTCATAGTGGTATTATAAAAGTCAAATAAATATTCAAAAGCATTTTGGAAAATTACCAAGTTTTTAGGCAATGTAAAGTATTAGTCTATCTTCCCCCCAAAAATTGGTGTCAAATGTTAAAAACAATAGTTCATGGGGGTCAGGAAAGTAGTTACCCATGTATGAGGCAGGGAATATTGGGTCAGACGTAGAAAGGAGTAGGAGGAAGGCACTTCTAGAATATTGATAATACTGTTTTTATGTTTTTTTAATTTTGGGCAAATTACATAGGTTCAATTTATGGAAAATGTATTGCATTGTACATTTATGTGTACTTTTCTGATGTAGAATTTAAAAAACTCTTTTAAACAAACAGAAAATTCTCTTGAAATACTATTTCGCATTAACTAGTAATGGTGAACAAATGCATACCCTATTGGCCTAGCAATTCTACTCCTATATATATACTCAACAGAAATATATCTATATATTCACCTAAAGGTATAGCAACATTACCCATAATCATCCCAAACTCAAAACTACCAACATATACATCAACAGAAACATCATTACACAAAGGTATACTGTATAGCATTGAGAATAAACAGACTACAACTAAATGCAAATATATAGCTGAAGCCATCAAATATAATGTTAACTACAGGAACCCAAACACTAGAGCATATATGCAGTATGTTTCCAGTTTTACAAAAACAGGCAAAACTAATTTATAGTTAGGTGTCTGGTATCTACCTCAGGAACAGGGATAGGTAAAGTTGGGGGATGGTAGAGACTGAAAGGCAACATTACATGAGTAGATTCAGAGGTACTCATAACATTTTATTTCTTGATTAAGGTACTGGCTACATGAGGGTATTCAGTTTGTGGAAATTTCATTGAGTCATATTTTTTTCAGTACTTTTCGCCCACATACTTCATTAAATAGGTTTTTTTAAACTTCAAAAATATATAAATTAAAATGGGAGTTGGCCACATCCTAGCTGTCCATCCTTACCTTTTTGCCAAAGAGAAGATGTTAAAAAAAAAATTCTGATGCTATTAACTCAAGGAATAATTGAGTACCTATGATGGGCGAGGCACTGTTACAAACATTAAGGATATACACAGTAAACAAGACAAAGACCTTGCTTTAAAACAGATTATGCTCTAGTAGGAAGAGAGAAAATAATAAATGAATGAACAAGAAGATATTCAGGTAGTACTACTGTATTAAGACAATATGACAAGGCAAATGGATAGAGAATGATGAGATTACTTCAGATTCAGCAGTAAGAAACCAACCTCTAGAAGAAATGCTCTTCTCAAGAGGATACCTCTAAGCTGAGAAGTGAACAATAGGAAGAAGAAGGCCATATGAAAGTTTGAGAGGAAAGCATTTCAGACAGAAGGAAGAACACCTATTAAAACCTTCAGGTAAGAACAAGTCTGGTTTTTTGAGGGACATAAAGATGCCAAATATGGATACAGGTTTTAAACAGAGAAATTATATGCTTTGGTTTGCATTTCTAAAAAGTAAATTTGTTTATGGTATGAAGAATGTTTAAAAGGGTGCTAAGGTGGAAGAAGACCAGGTAAGAAATTTTTTCTTGGACTGCCAACATAGTGGAAAATAAGCAAATAGAATCATGATGTCATTTGGAAAGGACAGAAATTGTCAAAGAACTGGATGTCTGAGGACGAGAAAAATAAAAGAATCCCAGGTGACTCATAGGCTTTAACCTTGAACAATTATTAATACATGAATGGTGGGCCATCTACTGAAATGGAGGCAGAATCAGGAAAAAGTATTTGGCGGGGTTGCAGGGTTGGGGTTGGAGAGGAGACAGAAACTAAGAGATCTGTTTGTGCCATTTTTAAGTTTCAGATTACTATCAACATATTCTATTCTCTAATTCACCATTGGTCTAAACTCAAGTCCCCCTCCCTTGGCCCTGCACAGTAAACTTTAGAGATTAGACTGTTCCTGTTTTCAAGGAGGCTGATAGCTAGATGGCCTTAAGGGATCAGATTACATGGCTTTGTTTGCAGCTCTGTTTCAATCTATCATTTGTACCTTGCTTCCTGTTTCCTACTTGGTAATTCAATTATGACTCCACAAATCCTTGGTACTGATCTTAGTCTGCTATTCTCCTCAATATTAACAGTTCCCTTGAAAGACATCTGAAAAATTCAGTTAACACCTGAAACTTCTGAAGGCCAGAAAGTGAAAACCAGATCTTTCTAGCTTTCTGCTTGCAGAAAGAGTAATCCATGTAAGAAAAGATCCATATAAGAACTCTGAGATAACACAGGTGTGGCAGTCAAATAAAAAATAAAATAAAAAGCAAAAGCAGTGATAGGAAGTTAAGCTACTTCTGAAGAAACCTTATTGTTAATAAGACCTCAGATAAAATTTTTTATTAACATGAGATTAAAATTTTCATTAGAACTTACCGTCAAAAAGTCTGTCAATAACGTTGTACCCAGCCCGAAGATCTGATAAAGAAAATTCATAAAACTTGGTCCAACCCTGTCAAGAAACAATTTTTTTAAGTAAACAACTAAGTAGTAGTTGAAGATATATATATATATACACACACACACACACACGCACAGATATATATATACACAGATGTATACACACATATATATCACGTTCCTTAAACAAAATGATATAGACTTAAAAGTTACGTAACTCCTAAGAATTTTTAATAAAACCAACACAATACTAAAATAGCAGTAAACTTAAAAATAATTTACTAGCCATAGCATGAAAAGTACTTTATAATACCATACAAGTTTTAGTTATTCATGTGGCAACATAGTCATAGGGAGAGAACAAATTGGTATAGGAAATTTTTCATTCTCATTACTGTATATACATTGAGATATTTCCTATAATTTTATCCTTCAGAATTGTGGATTTCCTCTACAAACATAAAAAAAAGAAATATGGCCAAAAAAAAAGGCCCAAAAGCATATAGCAGCATATTTATTCATATTGAACCCACAAAGCATTCATATTGGAACTAAATAAAATTATATACTTGTAACTAATAGCTACAATGTTTGTATGAAATGAATATTCACAGAGCTCTATATTGTGTAGACAATAAATTGCAACATAATTTTAAAATTTCTATATGGCTTCTATTGACTGTAATTAGTTCTCTGTAATAAAATAAATTCAAACAAGAATATATTTAGACTTGGATATCATTTAGGAATACTGATACAAATTTCATTCAATCACTAAAAAAATATTTTAAAAATGTTTATTATATGTCAGGCTATGAGAATATAGGAATGAGTAACAACAACAAAAAAAACCCTGCCCTCATGTAGCTTTCAGTAAAAACGTGGGAAAGAGTGGGGTGGAAACAATCACTCAAATACATATACAACTGTAAATGATAATAACTTTGATGAAAATAAACATATTTAGTATGTGTCACACATATGAAAGAGATCTGACCTAATCTAGCGGGGAGAGGGGTGACATACAAAGATAAAAGTAGATAGATTTAGGAACTTGTTAGGAAAATAAAACTAACAGAATTTTTGTATTGGATTGTAATGGAGCGTGAAGACACCAAAAGGAGAGCTGTTAGGAATGACTTCTCAGTTTATTGCTCATTCATACTGATGATGGATGATGTCATTCATTAATAAGTGAAACACTGAAAGAATACAAGATTTGGGAAGGAGTAACATGAGATCACCAAATAAAAGTTTAACAAAGCGTTTAAACAAACACATAAGTAAAAAACGTAAGTTTTGGACTGCTCTATACCAGGCCATGTTTTAGTCAGTTAAAAGTTAGCAATGAACAAGAGACAAATATCTGTGCACTTGGGAAGCTTATATTCTAGTGCTTGATCCAGAATATGTGAATTTTCAGACATGTTTGAGACATCCAACTGGATATGTCAACTGTTAGATATACAAACATAGAGTCTAGAAAGTTTATCTGAGCTGTATGTGTAAATTTGGGGTCAATAGCATTTGGATACTATTTTTTAAATGAATATTATAGATATTCACTAAAAATATCAATTGTAAAAACAAGATTTAAGTTTTGCTCAGTAGATTTAAGAATTAAAGATCTGTAAAGGAGATACTTTTGTAATGAATATTAAGGATATTTATTAAAATACCAACTGTAAAAACAAAAGATTTAAATTTTGCTCAGTTAGTAGATTTAAGAATTAAAGATCTGTAAAGGATATGCACACATCAACAATTAACAAAATTCCTCTAATATTTATCTAAACTTTCTAACAACTCAAAAGTAACATTTATTATATTATTCTGTTAGAGCATATATGTGAAGAAGTTTTTTTTTAAAAATGTCTAATACTTTAAAGATCAATATTTTTAAAACCCCCTAATTAGAAAACTGTTGCTATCAACATTGCTTAGTATATATACCTATGACATGGTTTCTAGCAATGAAATAGTATTCTTTATTTTGTCTACATTTACCTCCTTTGTTATGATTTTTATGAGAACAGAAGTATGGTATGAAAAAAAGTGACATTCTCAAACTTTCTTTGTGTGGGAAAGTGAATTGCTGTATCCTCTATGGACAATAATTTGGTAATATTTATACATTTCTAAAAATATGTATATTCTTTGACCCAAATATTACACATTTAAAAAATAACAACTATGAATTGGTGTTAAATGAAGCATGCACAGCGATATCCATTGCAACATATTTTTGTAATCACCGAAGTTGAAAAGTATATATATACCCATCCAACAATACCAGAATTGCTGAACGATTATAGCAATATTATTTAATACAAATAGTATTTTTAAATTAGGCATTAAATAGACACTGATACTTAACAATGTGAAATATATGGTTTAAAAAAGCAGGGTACAGAGCTGTGTTTGTAATATGCTACCTACCATTTCAGTTATAAAGAACATAAATGGATATATAAATTCATAAAATATGTCTGGATATTCATACAATCTCTCTAAAGCACAAACAAGAAATGGTTAATAGTAGATCCTCTGAGGACAGAAAGTGAATTGGAAGAGAAGTAAGTAGGGCAGAAGCTGACTTTTCATTACAAAACATTTTATTTCTTTTTTATATATACCACATGCCAATATAACTTAATAAACAATACAATCTAATTTTTTAATGTAATTTTTCTCAATAAAGGCTCATTACTATCGGTATTGTTCATCTATCAGTCAGGATTAATTGATATTAATGGGGCTAAGGACATTAATTGATATTAAATAGGCTAAGGACAGATGTCAGAGATGTTAGGAAAAAAGGATTTACAGGAAGATATAGCTCCCCATTTTGGAACTCTGTATTTTTTAGGTGTGATTCTTTGAACAAGTTAGCTACGATCAATGAGTCCTCCCCATAAATGTGGTATTCCTATTATAAGAAACAACACAATGCTATTATTGTTTACTATTTCATCTGTTTGACAAATGTTTATTGACAGGCTACAAGCCAGTCACTGTGTTAAGCACTAAACATACACATTTCATTTGATGCCCACAATAAAGGTAAATATGATTGTTATTCTGATTCTACAGTTGACAAAACTGATGCTTATTGGGGTTAAAACAGTTTACCAAAAGGTATCACTGCAAGGAAACTCTCAAGTAAGGACTCAAATGCAAGACTGTCTCGATCCAGAATCTATGCTCTTATTTTGACATGCCACTGATATAGAGAGTTTAAAAGGGAGCAGGGTGAGGAGGGCAGTTTGAGGAGAGATTTTCCTCAACAGAAGTGGACAAAGTTGAAAAAAGAAGAGGGGAAATATTTAAAGATGGAAGAGTGATGCAATGTACAGCTGAGAGAAATGTTTGGCAAGAAGAATTGATCATTAGTCCCAGATGTGAGTGCTATGACAATGGAAAAATGCAGTTTATTGACTGTGATGACAGTAACAGATAGAGTGTCTTTGGTGAAAAAAGCTAGATAGATTCAAGACCTTAAAGAAGCCGGTGTAAAAGGCAAGTGACAAAAAGGGTCCGAGGAGGTTGAAGAGATAGGCGGGTCTTTTCTTCTGGAGTATGATAAGATATTGCATATCTTTTCCCGAAGTGCAATAAAAAGCCACTTGATAAATTTTAAGCAAATAACCAAACTCATTAATTAGAAAGATAAATCTGGTTGCTAAGTGCAAAAAGTAGGAAGAACAGCTGGAAGACTAATTCAGAAAGTAGTAGAGGTGAGAAGTAATGAGGCTTAAAAAATGGTGAAGTGCACATATTTGAATTATATTTTGGAAATAAAATCAACAAGACTTGATAATGGACTGGATAGGGAAGCAAAGAAAGACAGCATATCAAGAACAGCTCCTGAGTCTGTAGACTGAGGAAGTAAACAGATACCAATGCCCTTTACTGGGAAGACCTGATTGGTATGGGGTATTCAGGTTTTGAAGTTTGAGATGTCTATGCAATATAAACTATAAAAATGATACCTAACACTCATTGAGGGGTTATAATGGTCACAAATTGTTCCTAATACTTTAATTCAATGAAATGTGAAGTAGTTAATTAACTATATATAGTCTAGAAGATCAGCAGAAAAGATGAGATTAAGGATATAAATTTAAGTCATGAGCCAAATTATTATGTAAACCTAGCTACCTATACTACATTACAAAAATATTTTAACATACAAAAATATAAACTTAGAATGTATCAAAGACATGTTCTTGCTTACCTGAGGAATATAATTTCTTCTTTCTTGACATGCAGCATGAAACCATGCAAAACTGAAGAGAGCATGAGCTCGATGTATATTATGTTTTTTGTTAATTTGTTCAGGAGTCCAAGACTCGTAAGTACGCATTAAATTCTTCTTTAAACCTGGAGGTGACTAAAGAAAAAAAATAACAGACATCCTATTACTAAAATCTTACAAATAAAATATATTAGATTTTAACATATATGAGAACATAATTTAAAGAAAAATTTTCACTGCTTACCAGGCTTGAGTTAAATTATTACGTTACTTCAAAATGTACATAAAACTAGTTTTAAATTGCTTATATCTAACAGTTCATCTCAAATATACGTAATTTTTCAAATTCAAACATCTATATAACGATATTCAAAATAACCAAATAAGTTTTATTTCACCATTGAGAGGTTTTTTAACTGACACTAAATCACCACTTAAGAATTCTAATGTGATACTGATTGTTATGAGACAGGTGTTTGACTTAATATGCCAGTTTTCCCTCACTAGCTACTGTTTAAATTTCCATGAGGACTTCAACATACAATTTATACAAAATATCAACTAATCTTCCTTGTGCATTAGTCCAAATTTAAAGTAAGTATTACCTAACATTGCTAGGCTCATAGACTCAAATAGAAACCAGGAACTGAAATTGTATATTGGACTAGTATAAAAATTTTTTAAATGTTCATCCACATGCATCATATCTGTTTATATTTTTTAAATTATCAAAATAATAACTTTTCAAGTTCATAGAAAAAGAGCAAAATAACCCCCCAAAAAATTCAAATATTAAAAAAAATAATGTATGTTTTTCTGCCCAAGTTATTCTCATTAGCTTATTTTAGAAGTAAAATATTTCTTCAAAAATGGTTTTTAACATAAAAATAATAAATTCAAGCCAATACTTTAAGAATGCCTTCTACAAAAATTAGTCATCCTCTTTGAAATCCTTTTCATTGTTATTTCTTAAGTAAAACTACTTTCTTGTTTAAAATAAAAGAGGCTGAGCATGGTGGCTCATGCCTGTAATCCCAGCACTTTGGGAGGCCAAGGCAGTTGGATCACTTGAGGTCAGGAGTTCGAGATCAGCCTGGCCCACATGGTAAAACCCCATCTCTACTAAAAATGCACATGAACACACACACACACTTAATTAATCAGGTGTGGCGGCACATGCTTGTAATCCCAGCTGCTTGGTAGGCTGAAGCAGGATAATTGCCTGAGCCCAGGAGGCAGAAGTTGCAGTGAGCCGAGATTGAGCCACTGCTCTCCAGCCTGGCCAACAGAGTAAGACTCTGTCTCAAAAGAAAGAAAGAAAGAAAGAAAATATACTACTGAAGTATTAAGTACCTATCAAATTTATACTTTTTTAAATGAAAACTTTTTATGTTTATGAAACACAAAAACTCCCATAGATGAGGCAAAATTTCTGTGCACTATTCAATAAAACATGACATTTATAGGAAACCAATCACTTAGAGTTATTAAAAAGGCACTATACTAAAGATCATGCTAATTAAAAATCCTATACACTTACAGAGAAAACCATATATAGGTACAGACTGAAAAATAATGAAACAAAAACACTAATGCCAAAATTGTAAAATAAAGCAAAAGACCAGCTGCAAATTCAGACTTAGAATAATTTCAGTATAAATACAAGTAAATACAAAACAAGCATTCAACTTAAGAAATCAGGAAGTATAAAGGCAGATAAAAATCCAAATACAGAATTAGAAAGAAAAACAGAAAAAAAGTAGAAAATTCAGTGAAATGAAAAGAGTAAGAAAAGATAAATTCGTAAGTGTAACATCAGTTACTTGGAAAAAACAATTTTTAAACAGCTCTGACAACTAATGGAAAAAAGAAAAAATAAGGGATTTTAAAATTTTTTAAAATAATAATATTTGACCATATTATATATATGCACATATATAGTAATCATTTTGAACATCTCAATGAACTACACAAATAGTGTAAGTTATGATAAAATTTCCTATAGTAATTCAAGAAATAAAAAACAAATCAACTAATAATTGAAATCAAACCAAAGATTTCCATGAAAATGTAATCAAATTACCTCTTAAAAAGATACCAGAAAAGTTCACAAATTAAAACATTCAAGGAACAGTTCACCTAGTATAATAATATTTCCTTATTGAAATATTTACTGAATTCCTCTTACTTGGCCTTGAATTATATGTTAAATTCAAAAAAAGCAAGCAAGCAAAAAATAAAATAACCCCTGCCTTCATGGCTCATGCAATCCAGTTCTAAAATATAGATTAGTAGAAGTATATACCTGGATGGTAGCTGGAGAAGATTCTGGAAAAGTTAGTTCTTACTAGATCTTGTAATCATTCAATTAAAATATTTCCAGTATTAAATCATCCTTGCATTCCTGGATTAATGTTTATCCTTTTTCTTCCTTAAACAAAACTAACACCTTCAGATGAAAAAGAGCAGTACTGATCTAAAATAACAAGTAGGACCAGGCACAGTGGCTCATGCCAATATCCCAGCATTTTGGGAGGCCAAGACAAGAGAATTGCCTGAGCCTAGGAGTTCAGGACCAGCCTTAGCAACATAATGAGGCCTCATCTTTCAAAAAAAAAAAAATCAAAAAATTAGCGGGGCATGGTGGAGCACCTGTAGTCCCAGCTACTTGGGAGGCTGAGGTGGAAGGATTGCTTGAGCCCAGGAGGTAGAGGCTTCAGTGAGCCATAATAGTATCACTGCACTCCAGCCTGGGTGACAAAACAAGACCCTATCTCAAAAATAAAATAGCATGTAGTTACAAATCCTAATAAAAATTTTAATAGTCAACTATTTTATTTATGACTTTGATAAGTCATAAACTATCATTACAAACACAATTTCAAACACATAAGGTTTGGATTGTATCTACCTAGCATTACATGTTAGAGAGGTACCGAATGGATGGACATAAGGATAGAAGGAAGGCAGGGATGTTGGGAACAATCAACAGAGTGAAAAACAATCTGTAGAAAGGGAGAGAATATTTACAAACCATACATCTGGTAAGACACTAAGCAGTTAGTATCCAGAATATGTAATGAACTTTAATACAACTCAACCCCAAAAAAAAAAAAAAAAGAAAGAAATAATTTTAAAAATGGGCAAAGAATTTGAAAAGACATTTCTCTGAAGAAGATATATAAATGTCCAAACATATGCAAAGATGCTCTACATGACTAGTCACCAGGGAAATGCAAATCAAAACCACAATCAGATACCTCCTGACATCCACTAAGATGACCACTATTAAACACACACTCAGAGAAAAGTGTTGATGAAGATGTGGAGAAATTGTTCAGTGTTGGTGGGAATGTAAAATGATGTAGCCACTATGAAAAACAGTATGAAGTTCCACAAAAAACTTAAATATAGAGTCACCATATGATCCAGCAATCCCACTTCTGGCTACATATCCAAAATAATCGAAAGCAGAATCCTGAAGAGATATGTGCTCACCTGTGTTCACTGTATTATTCACAACAGGCAAGAAGTAGAAGACCTAAATGTTCAGTGATGAATTAATGAAGAAAATGTGGTATATATATATACAGTGAAATATTATTCTATCTTAAAAAAGGAAATCCTGTCATATGCTAAAACATGGATGAACCTTGAGGACGTTATGCTAAATGAAATAAAAAGATAACTTACGATTTTACTAAATGAGGTAGATAAAGTAGTCAAACTCTTAGAAAGTAAAATGGAGGTTGCCAGAGGATAGAGCAAAATGAAGAGCTGCTCTTCAGTGGACACAGAGTTTCAGTTTTGCAACATAAAAAAAGCTCTAGAGATCTGCTACACAACAAGGTGCATATTGCGCTATACACTTAAAAACAGTTATGATAGTAAATTTCATGTTATGTGTTTCCTACCAAAATATAAACAAAAAATGTAAATGTGACATAAAATTTGAAAAGATTCAAATGTATTTTATATCATCTTATGCTATTATTTATGTCTGTTATACCTCATCTAAATGTAAAAAGTTGTATGTTTGGTATAATAGTTGTTTACAATGGTTTAGAAGTCATGTATAGATTATTGCTTTCATATGACTAGTGATCCAAGTTTTAAATCTTCTTACCTCATACGTTATCTTCAAACTTGACTGTAGTAAAATAGGAGTAAAGTTGGGATGAACTTCTGCAGTGAGCCAAAGACGAAAGGTATCTTTAGGTTGAAGAGTATTCAATTCCTTGTTTACAAAACCAATGATAAAAATTTACATTAACACATACAAAAATTTTCCTTATACCAGTACATTATTAATAACTATTTTTTAATTAAAACTTTTGTGACATTCTGACCTATTTCTTAATATTCTGGTTATATTTCCTTTAATTTTTATCTTTTCTATTACTAGCTCACTGTAATGAATAAGAATCTGCATCTGAAGTCATGTTGACTGGAGTGAAATTTGAACTTTGCCACTAATCTGCTATGTGACCTTGGGCTCTTTGACTTATTTCATCTCTAAAAAAGGATAATAATAGTACCTATAGCACAGAATTGTATAAGACACTAAAACAATGCCTGATACATAGTAAGTTCAAAGTAAGTGTTAGCTATAATTGCTATGCCTAAACTACCAGCCTTCTTAAGGTCTTTAGATTCTCACTGCTTTAATTCATGCTTCTACAGAGTCATATAACGATATTAATTCCCTTATATACAATATTTAGAAGCACCATTGCCTATAATATAAATTCAAAACTTTACCATACAAATTCATCTGTCCATGCTCCTCAAACTGTGGGCTTTAGTTATTTATTCAGATTCTTATGACTGTCTTTACTCATCATATTTCCTCTGCCTATTATTCTCTTTGTAATCTGACAAATTATTACATATCTGTCAAAATATAATTTAAATATCATGTCTTTGGGGAATATCTCCTCTAACTCTTCACTACCACAATCCCAAGCAGATTTAATCACCCAGGTCGTTTTGTAAATTTTTCCCATAGTATTCCTCATCCCACAATATAGTTATACGTTAATGTGATCTGTCTCTCCTAAACTAAGTTCCCAGAGAAAAGGTACAAATTCTGGAGGTAACCAGCACCCGGCACAATTTCTGGCTTTTTCTTGTACTCAGCAAGTATCTGTAAATTTAATAAATGAATGAATAAATTACAGAAGAAATTTTTGTAGCTCTAAGAGAATGAAGTCTAAAAATTATTTTAATATAAGTGATATCTAACACTAACATTAATATCATGTGAAATGTAGTTAAGATGACCAAAAAAATGGCAAAAGAATGGCCATAAAAACATTGTGCTTGTTTAAAATTATAAAGGATAAAACATATTTATACCTCACAATTTTTAAATGTAAAGTGTATATAAAATTTTGCTTTGGGTTAGCACATCTAAAAAAATTTAAAAGGTAAAAGAAACAATACATTGTGATATAGTTGGATTTACAGCTGGATATGGTTGAATTTACAATAAGTTTATAAATTTATATCCTATCAATTCATCCAAACTAGTAGAAAAGCAAATAATCAGTTATTTTTAAAATTCCATATTATGTACTGTTTCAAAATGTTGTAATTAAGATGTGCTTTCAAGATAATAACTGTAATTATATTTTACATGGATTAATAGCTATCGATCAGCTGTTTAAAACAGAAAGCAGTATTCAAGTATTCATCAGTCTTCTTTATATATCTTAAAACATATATAGATGTATCAGGCCAGGTGTGGTGGCTCACTCCTGTAATTCCAGCATGTCAGGAAGCCGAGGCAGGCAGATCACTTGAGGCCAGGAGTTCAAGACCAGCCTGAAAAACATGGCAAAACCCTGTTTCTACTAAAAATACAAAAATTAGCCAGCCACAGTGGTGCATGCCTGTAATCGCAGCTACCTGGGAGGCTGAGGCATGAGAATTGTTTGAACTTGGGTGGTGGAGATTGCAGTGAGCCGAAATTGCACCACTGTACTCCAGCCTGAGCAACAGAGCAAGATTCTGTCTCAAAAAAACAAAACAAAACGTATATGATTTATCAGACGTAAATTTTATAGTTGTACACATTATTGATTTTTAAAGAAAGCCATAACACTAGAATTATATGAATACTCACAGTCCAAAATCTGCATCTTCTCTTGATTACAAGTAATGAATCATGAATCATCATGGTCTACCAGTTCATTCACTCACTCATTAACTTATTTATCAAAGATTTATTGATTCTCTATTTGTGGAAGTGTGTAGTTGCCAATTAATTAGGACTGCAGAAATTTTTAATACCTCACAACTAGGGTAGGACTTCCCCCAATTTATTCTGTTTGGTTCCATTCTATATACTACCGCCAGAATAATTAATTGCTAACTCTCTGTTAAGGACCTCCTTTGGCTCTCTAAGTCCCAGGACAAAAACTCCAAAATCTTCTGCATGGTTCTCAGGGTAAGCCATAACCTAGCTCCTTCCTAGTTGTCTAACTCAATTGCCCCACACTTCCCTGCCTGGCTCTGATGGAATTAAAATCATGGTATCCTTTCTTTGCATATACTCAGCAAAATGCCATTTGGCTTTCAAGAAATATCTCTTTGGAATCATCTCTAACTACCCAAAACCCTATTCAACTTTCTTAAATAAGCAACAGAATAAAATCTAGGTTTGCATGTAAAGTCTATCTAGCTATTTGTCCATCTTAAGATTATTTTTATCCTGAGTTCATTGAGGGAAATGAAATGTTTGCTTCAGTTTACTCTCTAGCTTTCTTAGCACCTAGAAAGTTAGGTAGTTCCCTCTCACCCCCCACTATGTCTCTTCTCCCAGTACAGATCAACAGAACAAGAGCATAAAAAGAAACTAATGGTATAAATATGTCATCTAAGCTTCCCTGTCAATCTTCATTAAAAATTTATTGGCTTCTTGTATATGCCTTTAAAAAAGCATTTTTAAATACTTCCTATTAATATCTTATTTCGCACAATCGCACATGATATGAACTAACCTGACTCCATCTTAGAAATAAGCCTGACAAGCTCCAGTTTATTTTCTCCCTCCCTGCCACAGCCCCCACAGGTGCATTACTGAGTCACGCTGTACTCAGAGCCTTGAACCATTGAGGTTTGGGTCACGCTGTTCTCAGTACCTGTAACTCTCAGTACCTGTAACCTATGTAACCGCATCCTGCTTGGCAAGTCTACCTGCTACTGTGAAATACCCCTCTTGGTGATTGATTGTATGGAAAGTCCCCCCAGCTACCCACCTTGATGATTGTATGGAAATACTCTTAGTAACCAGCAACTATGGGAACCTCCTGCCTCCTGGTTACCGCCTCCTCTACTAACTTGCTTGTTGTGCTTCTGTAAAATTCTGCTTCAGCTAGGCTTCCCCTCCCCTATCCCAAGCTAGGTATAAAAAGAAATCAAGCCCTTTCCTCGGGACCAGGAGATTTTGAGCCTCCTGCCTCTCGGTCACTGGCAATAAAGGACTCAAATTGGAACTCAGAGTGTGGAGCTTTCCTTCTAACTTGCTCGAGTGTAACACACATATTTAAGAAAATATTTAAATTTAAAATTTCTCAAATACTATTTTTTAAATAATCATAAATAATGTATGACATTTTAATATGGATATCCCTTGGAGATTAGTAAGTTGAGGATATTAGATATTATTTGTACCACATTGATCTGAATCTACCTTTTCCAGAACTGGCAGCCAAGATACCACAAGATGTAAGTTCTTCAAACAGAGCCAGTCTCCATTGCTGGCACATTCTTTTAGCATTTGAATTGCTAAATCAGCTTGACCCTGACCCATGGCAACCTGCAAAAGCAAAAAAATAAACAAAATTTAAAAAACAGATCTGCTAACATGTTGTAATGTAACAATAATAGAGTCAATAATAGTAATCCCTAAACCTTTCTAACTGGCTTTAATATTAAATTTGGAAGAAGAATCAAACTAATGCCAGAAATTAATCTTCTTTAAACAATTAAAAGCTTATGTAAATAGTTTAACCTTCTTGCCAAAAATCACTAGTAACAGGTACAATCTATAGAAAGGGCTTCTATTCCTAAGACACCTCACTGACAACTGAATACTGACTTAATGTATATTCTAATCTACTGTAACTATGATTGACTAGAACTCTCTAGACTTACTGTAAAACCTGCACAGCTGAGCCTAACAGCTCTACTACTTTGCTCTTTCATTTATATTGCTATTTGTAAAATTTTTACTTTTCAATTATTGGTTGCTATTAGTTGTTAAAAAAATCATTATTAATTATTTTCCCCATGAAAAAGATTTATTCACTTGTTAAAAAATGAGGGTAAATTAATATACTTCATTTTCAAATTTACATGCAAATTTAAAAAAAGAAAGTACTCTGAACAAACAAAAGTTCCTACCTCAAGGAAAAAAAATGGCATTACAACGAAAACATTTTACTCAAAATATTTACAAATTTCTTCCACTTCAGGTAAATAAAGTGTAAATAAACATTGCTGGGATTTACCATAAAAGTAGCCAAGTAAAAGTTTAAAAGTAATTCTCAAAATGAAAGCGAATGTATTAGTTCCCTATAGCTGCTTTAAGAAATTACCACAGATTTAGTACCTTAAATTAGCATTAAACTTTCAGAGGCCCGAAGTCTCACTGGTCTAAAAATCAAGGTGTCTGGGTTTGAAAATAAAGGGACGACTATCGGCTTTCTAAAGGCTCTAAAAAATAATTCTTCCCTTGTTTTTTCCAGTTTCTGGAAGCCACTTACATTTCTTTGCTTACGGCTCCTTCCGCCATCTTCAAAGCCAGCAGCACAGCATTTTCTCTCTTCTCTGACCTCTACTTGCAACCTCACATCTATCTTCACTCGACTCACCTGCCCCCTCCTATAAAAAACCTTTGTGATTTTTATATTGGGTTCACCTGGCTAATGCAGGCTATCTTCCCATCTGAAGATACTTAATTACATCTGCAAAGTTCCTTTTGCTATATAAAACAACATATCCACAGTTCTGAGGATTAGGACATAGACATCTTTAGGGGCATTATTTATCTTATCACAACAAAAAATGTCCGTCTGACCAATATCATTAAGTGTGGCCGGAACAGCAATAGCAAAAACAAAAACAGCAGGACAATATGTACTTACCTGGTGATAACACTCTCCGCTTCTTTCGGCATTAGCAAGTTCTTGAAGTTCCTGAGAAGGATCAGCACCCGGAGAAATAATTATCAAGATGGGTTCAATTTCCAGTGTCTCTTTGTATAAACGTTTGAGATTTAGAGGCAATGGGGACACCTCTTTCAGTCCTAAAAGACATATTTTAAAAATTAAAAATGAAAAGCAGTATGCATTATTAAAAAGTCTATTAAAACTAATTATATAACATAGAGAATACCCAGGTGAGTTATAATCTCAATATATTAAAGTTTTTCCACTCTAGAATCATGTCCTGGTAATAGCCAACATTTGTTTTATGCTTAAGGTGCCAGGCATTTTTCTAAATGTTTTCCATGTATGATATCATCTTACTATTACAATGCTCTGAGATAGGTACCCTGATTACTGTATTTAAAATCTGTATTGTAAATTAAGACAACAATACAGGCCTGTGGCTGTATTGTAAATTGAGACTGCAACATGGCTGTATTGTAAATTGAGACTGCAACATGAGAGAAGACTGAATCCAACCATCAATCTATATATCTCATTAGTACAATAAAATTCATTAACTGATATGATAGCTGAGTGCATACTGTGTCATGAATATGGGGAATCCAAGTCATCATGATCTGGGTAAATTATTTCACTGGCATGATATAGGCCAAAAAGTTATTTCTTATGCCCACGTGGTATGGGGAAAAAAGTTGTATGGAGAGTGAAAAGAATGCTTAATTTTAAGACAAAAATACACAGCTGACAGTTTATATTTGTTGGCTAAATGACCATATCCAAATTATTAAAATTAACTGTGCCTCAGTTTCCTCAATTGCAAAACAAGGATAAAGTAATCCACAGGTTCTCTGGAAGCAAAATAAGATAGAATAATTATAACAAATTCAATTTATTCATCACCTACTATACGCTAAGCATTATACTGGGTACTTTATTTAAATGGTATCTAAGCCATATAATGATCCTGAGAAACAAATATTCATTTTATGAGTAAGAAAACTAATACTCAAAGAAATTTATTATCTTGCCAAACTGCACACAGCTGCCACCATTAATATTTAAACAGTTCACCTGTGCTTTTTCTACTCTGTAGCCCTTCACAAACTATAAAGTCCTGTTCAGATAAGAGATTATAATTTTGCTATTATATTTAAATCCCTCCTGCTAAAACTTGAATGTTTCCATTACTAATGTATTTCATAAGAGCCAAGCTGAAAAGGCTCATGTCAATTAAAACTTAGACTGGTTTGAATTGAACTAAAACAAGTGTTCCACAGGAGTTTAAAAAGAAAGAAAAAATCAGGAGAATGTAACTGAATGAGTACACAGGCAAGAAGGGCTTCCAGAAATTCTCAAAAGTAGAAGTGAATAGACAAGACTACACCTCAGGTTTGAACATTCTTAAAAAATTAAGAATAGTAAACACTTTAAAATACAAACTCACTGTTAACATGATGGGTCAAAAAAGACATTTCTAGGCAACCAACCTGAAAAGGTACATTTCATGCCTAAAGCAGCACCCTTGTCTATTCCTCACAAAAGCAACCCATAATGATAAGAATTTCCAAAGGCAAAAATATTCCTAATAATAGGTGATATTAGGAACATTTCTAACAACAGCCACTTAAAACTGATGAATTGCTTTTAGAGGCATATTTTATGAATTTTATTTTTTGCTAAATTTAAATTGCTGATAATTGAATAGAATATAACTGAATGAATATTGGCTTACAACAACTGAATAGTTGTTAGCAATTTAAATTTAGCTTTTAAAGAATTCTTATGTACTTGCAATGCAGTAAGAAATATTTTCATTCATTCAAGCATTCATTTACTTATTCATAAACTCAATAAACATCTAAGCCAATTCAATATCTTGTCTGATTTAATAAAGTATATCAAGTCTTAAAAATGTACATGGCCTTGATCAGTAATTAAAATTATAATAATTTAAGAAACAATTCAGGATATGGACACAGAAGCATGTACAAGGGCTTTTCCTTGTAGCTGGTGATATTATCTAAAAACTGGTAGAAAGAAACTGAGTTTCTAACAGGAGTCTGAGTAATTTTTGATAGCCATACATTGAAACTGAAGTTACAAACATGTTGAGGTAAAAGATAATTTACAGAAAAGTAAGATTTTTCAAGAGAATTGGTAATAATTCCATATTATAATGTATACATTTCTATGGCATAAAAAGAAAACAAAGGCATACATAGAAATGTTAACAATGATTAGTGCTAATGATGGAATACTAGGTGTTTCTTATTTTCTTTTCCTGTCTATGCATCTCCTCATACTCCTCTAATTACTATGTAGTATACAATTAAAATGTCAAATATATATAATATTTTAATATAAAATAACTACTGATTTAAGTGTGTTTGATTTGGAAAATATATGCCAATACAAAAACGGTCTAAAAAAGTTAAAATACAGATTACCATACCACTTGTTTATTTACCCAATAAACACTGTAAACTTCATGAGGGCAGGAATCATGCTGAATCTTTTGCTAGTTTATATCCAGAGCCTAGCAAATTCAATTATAACTTTTAATTTTAAAATCCCACA
This sequence comes from Aotus nancymaae, assembly GCF_030222135.1. NCBI lineage: Eukaryota > Metazoa > Chordata > Mammalia > Primates > Aotidae > Aotus > Aotus nancymaae. The sequence goes on along the minus strand of NW_026988423.1, from coordinate 8,335,718 downwards.
GGATATAAATATATATCCATTAATTCATTTTATTCAATATCTCAAAGCAGTAAAACATTTGATTGGAGATAAAAAACATGAAAAATATCTTGCCATTTAATATAACACAAGTGACACTCATATTACTTGTAATTATATGTTAGCCCTCCTGCCCACAAAATTCCAGCAAAGTTTTTGTTGCACTTTAAGTGAACTGGATATACAGGTTTTATTAATCCAAATAATTCTGACTCATGATATCATGAGAATGGTCAATATGAATCATTCAAAACTATTTAATAAAGTTAGAGAACCAAAAATAATAATTGCACTGTGAATTATAATTGTGTAAAACTATTTGCAAATCATTGGAACCTTATACTCTAACCATAATTTTAAAAGTTAATTCAGCATTTATTTCAAAAATAAGAATAAGTCAAAGGAATAACTCAAACCTTTATTGTATTTTATTTTAAGCAAATAAAATACTGAGATAATAAAAAAATAACATGCAGTTTAAAAAGGAAAAAATTTACTCCTGTACTTTTCAGGTACCTGAGTAAAGAAAGTAGCAAATTATCAAACTATTATAGGTAGTAAGTATAATAGATTCATTCTTTCTCATGCCTCTCATCCTCCATAACAAAGGGCTGATAAGTATCAGACGTATAAAATTACCTTTCTTTTATGAGAAAAAAAACATTGTAAAAATGTACCACAAACATCAATAAGAGGAAAATCAACAGCCACTACCTAACCCAATATATGTGAACCAATTAAATGGGAAAACATGCTTTCAAAATGGAATAGTACTCAACCCTAGAAACAAATAAAAATGTCAAATATGTTGTGGTAGGCAGAATACTAAAGATTTAAGATATCTCTTTCAAGAATCCTAAGCCCTGGTTATTCAAACAAAAATTAAACTAGGTACTGCTGTGAAGGGACTTTGTAAATGTAACTAAGGTTGTGAACCTAAAAGTAAGAAGATTATCCTGTGTTATCCAAGTGGGCCAATCTAGTCAATTGACCCCTCAAAAGTAGAGCTGCTTCTCTAGTTAGAGGCAAAGAATTGTAGCAGAAAAGAGAAATAGGAGAGATGAGGCGGAACGGGAGGTCAGAGAGAGATGAGGCATGCAAAGGAATCAATCTGCTAATACTGTCTTTAAAGATGGAGGAAGGGAACTAGATACCAACTGGGCATCTAAAAGCTGAGAATTACACCAGAAGACAGAAAGAAAATGGGTACTTCAGCCTTACAACTGAATAGGGCTGAACCTGAATGAGTTTGGAAGTGGATTTTCCCCAGGGCTTTCCAAACTTGGAGCAAAGAAACCTGGTGAGCCCATCAGGATTCTGAGCTGCAGAAGATAGTAACTGGGCATTGTTTAAACCTGATAAATTTCTAGCAGCAATATAAGATGAATGCATATATGTTTATGTCTTTCTTTCATTTAGACATCAACTTGATAAGACAGATTGAGCTATGAAAGCAGGTACATGGGATGACATGATGCCATAAGAGAGGTACAGAATTATAAAACTAGGAAAGATCCATAGTTCAAAAAAATAATACTTTTTGATGAAGAAACTTTAAAAGTTTCTGGTTCCTGTAGTTATTGAAGCATTGTATGGGGAACATGTCTCTACATTTCCAATACCGCAATACACATAGCATAACATACTCCTCATAATAGTTTTTTTAAGTCAAAATTACATCAGAACTATAGAAGTAAGAATACTTGCATCTGTTCACTACCATTTTTAAAAAGTAACATAGTGGATTTTGCCAGTACATAAGTCTTGCTTCGTAGAGTCATATTAAACAGGCAACCCTAAAAGCTTTAAAGATTGCTATATTAATTTAAATCTTCAAATCAAAACTACTTTCATAAATACATCTTTATAATTTACTACAGGTTTATAGATTATAAAAACAGTTGCTAAAACATAATAAAGATCTTTCCATATGAATGATGCTTGAGAAATTACATTTAAAATCAAAGCTCTAAAATTTGATTTAAAAGAGGTTAAGTGCTTGTTCTCCAGTAATTTGAATTTTTAAAACTTATTCATAAAATAAAAACTCCATTGTTACATTAAAATGATTTAATAAAGCTACTTGACCAAATATGAAGTCATCCAGCCATACAATAGTAAACATAATTTTTGCTTAGAAATCGTATGATTTTAGAAGTGTATTAAACTTTCAAAGCATCTGAATATATAAATAACATGAGGCTTTTAATCAATGCCACTAAACCTTAAATGTCATTTCACTGGAGATGAAATGGTACCATAAGTATTTCAAAGAGTTGATAAATAGTCAAATTATAAAATTAGTAAGAAAGGTTATGTGCAATGTGGCACAAAAACCATATTATTAAAGACTAAATGAGTAGGAAAAAAACTCTTAACCTCTCTGAAAAGTGCCCTGTTTTATTTTAACATGCATTTGAGCAATAGGAACAGCAAGTACAAAGGTTCTATATTCCAGAAATACTTAGAGCAGTAAAAAACAAACAAACAAACAAGAAAAAGTCTATTATGTTGGTAAAGAACTGAGCAAGGGTCAAGAGTGGTTAGGAAATAAGATCTCAGGGTAAGACCTTGTAGGACATTAGAAGGATTCTGAAGATGAGATGTCATATTCCATCAGAACTGTTGGAGCAGAGGAGTGATCTGATCTAATTTGTATTTCAAAAGGCACTTAGCTGCTATGTTAAGGATAGACTTAAAGTGGGGAAGGATAGAAGCCTGAATGGTAACAATCTCACTCATATAAAAGTGGCTTTAAAAAACTGGTAGATGCTCCCAAAGGTCTGAGAAGTGACTGGATTCTGAATGTACTCTGAAGATAGAGACAACAAATAAAAGGTATGGCAGTAATTGAGAGCTGATGATAGCTTGTATTAGGTTGGTACTAATCAAGCAAATAAAATGAATTCAGAATAAGTTTTACGGTTGAAACCAAAAGAATTTGGTGATAGATTGGGTATAGGAAGAAAGGAAAGAGAGGAAAGAATTACATCAGCTGCATAATGACTTTTCAATCAACGATGGACCATGTATATCATGGTCATACCATAAGATTATTTTTACTGTCCCTTTCTATGTTTAGAGACACAAATACCTGCCACTGTGTTACAATTGCCTATAGCATTCAGTACAGTAATATGCTGCACAAGTTCGTAGCCTGAGAGCAATAGGGTATACTATATAACCTACGTGTATATGAAGGTGTACAATCCCAAGGTTTATGTAAGTACACTCTATGATGTTCACACAATGAAATTGCCTAATGACACATTGTCAGAATGCATTCCCACTGTTAAGCAACACGTGACTGTATTTTTGGGTTTTGGGATTAAACAACTGAGTAGATGCTAGTATAAACAAATCAAAAGTAATTTATTTGTCACATTAAATTTGAGATATTTGTTTTTGATGTTTTTAATACAAAAAACATCAAATAAGTATAAAATACATAAGCCTAGAATGCCAGGGCTGGAAATAACAGATATAAGAATGAGTAATTTAAGGATGATATTTAAAGCCAGGGATTGGGTGAGATCACCCACAGGGAGAAGGTATAATAACGAAAATAGGAAACCAGAGCAAGACTATAGTAAAAAGAAAAGTACTCCAACACTTAGAAGACATGCAGACAAGAAGCCAGTAAAAGAAAGTAAAAAGGAACAGCCTAAGAGGGTTGGGGAATGAAAAAAGAAACATAACAATCAAGAGAAGAAAATGTTCTATAAAGAAAGAAATGGACAACTTTACTGAGTTTAGAAAGAAGTAAAAAATCTGGAGACAACAGATGCTGGAGAGGATGTGGAGAAATAGGAACACTTTTACACTGTTGGTGGGAGTGTAAATTAGTTCAACCATTGTGGAAGACAGTGTGGTGATTCCTCAAGGACCTAGAAATAGAAATTCCATTTGACCCAGCAATCCCATTACTGGGCATATATCCAAAGGATTATAAATCGTTCTACTATAAGGACACATGCACACGAATGTTCATTGCAGCACAGTTTACAATAGCAAAGACCTGGAACCAGCCCAAATGCCCATCAATGATAGACTGGACAGGGAAAATGTGGCACATATACACCATGGAATATTATGCAGCCATCAAAAACAATGAGTTTGCGTCCTTTGTAGGGACATGGATGAACCTGGAAACCATCATTCTCAGCAAACTGACACAAGAACACAAAATCAAACACCACATGTTCTCATTCATAGGCGGGTGTTGAACAATGAGAACACATGGACACAGGGAGGGGAGCACTACACACTGGGGTCTGTTGGGGGGAAATAGGGGAGGGACAGTGGGGGTGGGGAGTTGGGGAGAGATAGCATGGGGAGAAATGCCAGATATAGGTGAAGGGGAGGAAGGCAGCAAATCACACTGCCACGTATGCACCTATGCAACAATCTTGCATGTTCTTCACATGTACCCCAGAACCTAAAATGCAATTAAAAAAAAAGGGAAAAAAAATTAAAAAATAATAAAATAAAATAAAAATAGGATAGTGGCTAGAGAAGGGTCTGAGACCAAGGGAGGTATTTTTAAGACAGATGATACTAAAATATATTTGTATGCTGAGAAAAGTGATTCAGCAAAGAAGGTGAAATTCATGATGTAGGAAAAGATTATAATGGCAGAAATGAAGAAGAAAACAGTAAATGAGTTGACTTTGATTAGAACAAAGACATTCATTCATAGTAAGAGAAAAAAAGCAGAATGAGTATGACTACTAACGCACATAGTTGGTATATGTGTTTATAAGAAATGATGAATTTCTGTCTTAGTGCTTCTATTTTCTCAAAAATGCTAGTAAAAGGCTACTTCAATCAACAAATTTTAGTGCTAAATATAGGGATAACTGTTTTCCATATTCTTAGATGTCTACTATACAGTTATTGCTCACCATATATATCCAAATTCGGGAACATGTTGATTGTTCCAGTAACAAAATAAAGTATATTGAAAATCATTTCCAAACATGGAAACGAGTATCTTTTTTTCCAACCACTTCAGTCTTTAGAATCAACAGTCAAGAAGGAGACAGAGCAAGATGGCCAAATAGAATCCTCCAGCAATTGTCCTCTGTAGGAACACCAATTTGAACAACTATCCACTCAAGAAAACACCTTCATCAGAACCAAACAATCTAGTGAGTAATCCCAGCAGCTGGTTTTAATAGAATCACAAAGAAAGAGGCATCGAAGAGAGTAAGAAGACCAGTCTTAGATTGCCTACACCACCCCTTCCCCAACCACAGGCAGCACAGCACAGAAAGAATCTGTGTGCATGGGGGAGGAAAGTGAAGTGAGTGTGACTTTGCATCGGAACTCAGTGTGGCCTGGTCACTGAGTGGAACACAACACCAAGCAGGATTCTACCAGTGCCTATGGAAGGAGCATATAAAGCAACCCTGAGCCAAAGGGAAGTCCTCCGCTCCAGCAGGAGGAAACCAAGTCCCAGTCATCTTCACCACCAGCTAACTAAAATGGCCTGAGGCCCCAAATAAATTTGAGTGGCAGTCAGGACACAGTGACTGCAGTCCTTGGGCAAGCCCTAGTGCTATTCTGGTGTCCCTAATAGTGGGTTTGCGGTGACCCAGTGTAACACCAATTGCAGCAGCCCACGAGAGAACCTGCATCACCCTCCTTCAACTCCAGGCAATGCAGCACACGGATAGATTCCTTCTCCTTGGGGGAAGGCAAGAGAAGAGTGCAGAAGACTATGTCTCGCAACTTGGACACAAGCCAAGTCATAGTAAAATAAAACACAAGGAAGATTCCTGAAGCCTATGATTCCAGGCCTTTGCTCCTTGGTTGATGTTTCAAGATCCATTCTCAGCCAGCAGGGAATCCACTGGCTGACAACCTGCTGACTAAAGAGACTTCGGGCCTTTAATGAACATCAGCAACAGCTAAGCAGTAGTGGTCACAGGCCTTGGGCAAGCCCCAGTACTGTGCTGATCTGGAAGGCTGGAGGTTTCACGTATGACTCAGCATGGTGCCAGCTGTGGTGGTCAAGGCAGTGCCCATATCACCTCTCCCCAAACTCTAGACGACTCAGCATGGAGACAGAATCCTTTTGCTTGAGGGAAAGAGAGGAAAGAGAGCAAAAGATTTTGTCTATGAACCCAGGGAATTCTCCCTTATCTTCCTCAAGTCCACCAAGGCTGTGTTTCTAGGAGTCTGCAAGAGTCATAGAGCTCTTGGGCTTAGGGTACCCACTAGTGCTGAAACAGTTGCAGTGAAAACAGGCTTAAGTAACAACACTCAGTCTCCTTTGAATTCCGAGAAAGCCCTCTCAAGAAGAATAAGTAAAAACAAGCCCAGACTCTGAAGACTGGAATAAATACCTAACTCTTCAATGTCCAGACAATGATGCAGGTCCACAAGCATCAGAAACCTCCAGGAAAACATGACCTTAGCAAATGAACTAAATAAGGTACGAGTGACCAATTTTGAAGTAACGAAGATATGTAACCTCTCAGACAAGAAATTCAAAATAGCTGTCTTGAGGAAACTCAACAAACTTCAAGATAACACAGAGAATTAATCAGAATTATACCACAGAAAAAAAATTTTTTTGAGACAGTCTCACTGGCCCATGCTGGAGTGCACTGGTATGATCTTGGCTCACGGCAACCTCCACCTCTCCCAGATTCAAGCAATTATCCTGCCTTAGCTTCCCTAGTAGCTTGGATTACAGGTGCCTGCCACCATGCTCAGCTAATTTTTGTATTTTTAGTAGAGACGGGTTTCACCATGTTGGCCAGCCTGTTGTTGAATTCCTGACCTCAAGTGATCCACCAACCTTGGCCTCCCAAAGTGCTGGGATTACAGGTGTGAGCCACCACATCCAGCCTATATCAGAGAAATTTAACAAAGAGATTCAAATAATTTTTTAAAACAATCAATTCCTAGAGCTGAAAAATACAATTGACAAACTGAAAAATGCATCAGAGTGTCTCAATAGCAGAATATATAAAGCAGAAGAATAAATTAGTGAGTTTGAAAACATGAAAATACACAGAGAAGAAAGAAACAAGAAGAAAAAGGATGAAGTATGCCTACAAAATCTAAAAAAACACTTCAAAAGGGCAAATCTACAAGTTATTGGCCTTGAAGAGATGTAAAGAGAAAGATCAGGATATAAATTTTATTCAAAGAAATAATAACAAAGAACTTTCCTAGCATAGAGAAAGATAAGAAGTTAAAATGTACTACCGGAGAATAACACTTATACACAAGAGAAGACAGGAAGAAAGGGGAAAAAAAAAAGAAGACATTAACAAAACAACCAGAAAACAAATAACCAAATAGCAGTAGTTAGTCTTTTCTTATTAATAAATAATAACTCTGAATATAAATGGACTAAAGTCTCCAAGTTAAAGAGACACAGTGGTTGAATAGATTAAAAGTAAGACACAACTATATGCTCCCTACAAGAAACTCAATTCACATATAAAGACTCACATAGACTGAAAATGAAGAGATGGAAAAAGACATTCCATGCAAACGGCAACCAAAAAAAAAAAAAAGAGCAGGAGTAGCTATTCTTATATCGGATAAAATAGATTTCAAGATAAAAATTATAAAAAGAGACAAAAAAGTCATTATATAATGATAAAGAGGTCAATTCATCAAGGGGATATAAGAATTGTAAGTATACACCCAACACTGGAGCATCCAGATACAAAGCAAATATTAGAGCTAAAAAGAGAGATAGAGTCTAATACGATAATAACAAGGGACTTCAACACTCCACTGTAAGCATTAAACAGATCATGCAGATAGAAAATCAACAAAGAAACATTAGACTTAATCTTCGCTATAGACTAAATAACCTAATAGACATTTACAGAACATTTCCACCAACATCTACAGAATCAGAAGTTATATACTTATAACTCTTAAAGGAGTTAGATTCCCAAAATGCACTTTAAAATTATTTCTATTTTTATTTTATATTTTGAGAAAGAGGCTTGCTCTGTAGCCCAGGATGGAGTGCAGTGATGTGATCTCAGCTCACTGCAACCCTTTGCCTCCTGGGTTCAAGGAATTCTCCCACCTCAGCCTTCTGAGTAGTTGGGATTACAGGTGCCTGCCACCACACCCACCACACCGAAAATACTTTTTGTATTTTTAGTAGAGATGGGGTTTCACCATGTTGGCTAGGCTGGTCTCAAACTCCTGACCTCAGGTGATCTGCCCACCTTGGCCTTCCAAACTGCTGGGATTACAGGCATGAGCCACCATGCCCAGATGTTCTTTACAAATTAATAGTTCAATTATCAAAATATCAACTAAATATAAAAATTTAAACAGGTTCTATGTAGCCTGATTATAATGCATACTATTGTTTTGTACCATCATCCCTTCCTTCACTTCTGGTAATAACCACTCCCCCATACATGGCTGCTTTTGGACAATTGTAATTCCATATATTTCTGATGTGATTAGTTGCAGAGATGGATATGTAACCCAAGTTGAGCAAATCAGAGTCCTTCTCAAGGATTTTTGATGGTGAAGTTGAGAAGGAAAAGTTATCCTTCTTCTTTGATAAAAGGCTTTAAAATATAACTCAGGAAGTCAGCGGACTTATTACCCAGAATATTATGAACCCTCGAGACTAAGGACAACACACAAGCAGACATTAAAATGAAAGTCTAAAAGCAATGAGAGAGGTGGAGAGAGATAAAAACACACAGAAAAAGGGAGAAACAGAGATGGGGGTGGAGGAGCCAGAGAACACAAAGACAAACCGCAAGGCTGAGACAAAGACAGAGTTTCCTGATACTGTCTGAGTCACGATGTTGTCTAACTCCAGTTAACCTGAAGACCAGCCCTACCTCTTCCTTCCTGAGTACTGAATACTTAAGCTAAGAAATTCCCTTTATTCATTTAAGTGAGTTTAATATGGGTATCTGTCACTTACAACCAAGAGAAAGGTGGATAATTACTCTGCCAGACATGAGTAAAAATTATCTGGTAGATAAACATTCTTCCAAAGTTGAATAAACAGTGACATTTCCTCCCCCTGCATAAGTAAACAAAAGCACAGAGCATAACCAGACTTATTTCCATATACTCATCATTAACCAACCAGGTGACCAGTCTAAAAAGTGACTCAAAATATTTGTGTGTACGGGTAAGGCAGAAGACAGGCATTACGTGAAAAGCTTGGTTGGTAGGTATTATGGGTTAAATTGTGTCCCCCACAAAAAAGACATGTTGAAGTTTAACCCCTGTCCCTCAAAATGTTCACCTTTTTGGAAATAGGGTCATTGCAAATAGAATTAGTTAACTTCAAAATGAGGTCATACGGACAACAGTGTGCCTGAATCCAGTATGACTGGTGTTGCTACAAGAACACATCCATATCTCTTCCTAGGTCCTTGTGGTTGCCTAGAAATCTTCGGTGTTCCTTGGCTTGCAGTTGCACAACTTGAATCTGTGCCTTCATAATCACATTATATTTTCCTTGTGTCTTTCTTCACATGGATGTCTTCTTGTAAGGACACCAGTCATATTGGATTGAGGAACACTCCAGTCCAAATACCTTAACTAAATATAGGATGTCAAATTTAATTCAACATCATATATGGTTAACTCCAACAAAGAGAATCATTTTTCTTTTTTTCTTTTTTTAAGACAAGGTCTTGCTCTGCTGCCCACACTGGGGTGCAGTTGCAGAATCACAGCTCACTGCAATTTTGAACTCCTGAGTTCAAGAAATCCTCCCACTTTAGTCTCCTGAGTAGCTGGAACTACAGGCACATGCCCCCATGCCTGGCTCATTTTTTAATATTTACCAAAAACAAGGTCTCACTATGCTGCCCAGAGTGGTGGGCTCAAGCAATTCTTCCCTCTCAGCCTCCCGGAGTGTTGGGATTACAGGTATTGAAATCACCTTTGCAAAAATTAAAACAGGACATTATGACAGTGAAAGAGCTCAGACCTAACTGATCCCATCTTGCTTCTAACCTTTGAGCTGCTCTTGTTCATTCCTGCATGTAAGCTGAACTAACCTTGGGAAGGAATTTGGTTTATGGTTTTGTAAGTGCCCAATGGGTTCACTATGCCCATTGCCTAGACAGAGCTGATTTACCTAGACAGAGCTGGTTGTACAGTAGACTGGAGTTTTATTATTACTCAAATCAGTCTCCCTGAGCATTCAGGTTCGGAGTTTTTAAAGAGGATTTGGCAGGTATGTGCTTAGGAATTGAGGAGTGCTGATTGGTCAGGTTGGAGATGGAATCATAATGGGGTTGAAGTGAGGTTTTCTTGCTGTTTTCTGTTCCTGGGTGGGATTGCAGAACTGACTGAGCCAGATTACCAGACTACGTTGTATCAGTTGATCCATCTAGCACAGGGTCTGCAAAATATCTCAGGCACTGCACTTAGGTTTTACAATAGTGATGTTATACCCAGGAGTCATTTGGACAGGTTCAGACTCTTGCAGCCAGAGGCTGCATAACCCCTAAACCATAATTTCTTTCTTTTTTTTTTAAAAAAAAAAAATGAGATTGAGGCTCACTTTGTCGCCAGGCTGGAGTGCAGTGGTGTGATTTGCTCACTGCAACCTCCCCCTCCAGGGTTCCAGTGATTCTTCTGAGCCTTCCAAGTAGCTGGGATTACAAGCACCCGCCACCATGCCCCGCTAGTTTTTCTTTTTTTGGGGGTGGGGGAAGAGACAGGGTTTCACCACGTAGGGCAAGTTGGTCTTGAATTCCTGACCTCAAGTGATTCACCCATCTTGTCCTCCCAAAGTGCTGGAATTAGAGGGGTGAGCCACTGCGCCCAGCTCTTAAACCATAATTTCTAATCTAATAGGGAATATATTAGTCCTACAAAGGCAGACTGATCCCCAGGAAAGAAGGGGGGTTCTTTTTGGAAAATGCTATTAATCAATCTTGTTTCTGAGTCAAACCGTAAACTAAATTCCTTCCCAAGGTTAGTTCTGCTTATGCTCAGGAATGAACAAGGACAGCTTAAAGGTCAGAAACAAGATGGAGTCAGTTTGGTCTGATCTCTTTCAGTGTCATAATTTCCTGTTTTAATTTTTGCAAAGGTGGTTTCGGTTTGACTCTAAAACAAAATTCATAATAGCCCTTTTAAAAAAGACCCCTTTCTTGGCTGGGACCAGTCTGCCTTTGCAGACTAACAAATCAGCTACAAAATCTGAAATTATGGTTTAAGGGTAATGCAGCCTCTGGCTGCAAAAGTCTGAACGTCTCCAAATGGCTCCTGAGGATAACATCACTATTGTAAAACCGAACCATTTTCTGTGATCCCACCTAGGAACAGAAGACAACAAGAAAACCTCACCTGAAACCCTCTATGATTCCATCTCCAACCTGACCAATCAGCACTCTCCACTTCCCAAGCCACCAAATCATCTTTAAAAACTCCAACCCCCAATGCTCAGGGAGACTGATTTGAGTAAAAATAAAACTCCATTCTTCCGCAAAGCCGGCTCTGTGTGAATTGCTCTTTCTCCATTGCAATTCTCCTGTCTTGCTAAATCAGCTCTGTCTAGGCAGCAGGCAAGGTGAACCTGTCGGTGATTACAGGATGAGCTACTGTGCCCAGGCGAGAATTATTTTTCTCAAACAAGTAGAGATTGCAAGAAAAATAAACAGAATGAATAAAAAAAGACATTGTAACATTTCTAAACTAAGATTAACATAAAATTAAATGTAAATTAAAAACAAATAATTCAGGTCAGTGGTCTAGTTCTTAAAAGCATCATACTTACCCAGAGTTTTACATGCAAAAAGAGCCATGGCACTTTGCAATCTGTCTGGTCTTAGCGCCTGTACTACAAGAATCTTAAAACAAAATGCAGAGAATATTTTAAAAGAAGAAAGTTCCTGCAAAACCTTTAACTAAACAATAATTAATGTTAACTAATTAAACAAATGTTTACTAAATATGGGAACACTTATCATTGTTCTGTATTACTGTGCTTTAAACTGTCACAATAGGTATATAGCAAGTATATATCAAAAATATTACTGAAATCCATTTACTTCCTCAAGCCTATCATCAAAAGTAAACATAGGGCTAGCAATGTCTTCCAACTCTAATAAAAGGGTAATTGGCAGGTGAAAATCATATTATGGGTGAGGCATTTCTGGTGACAGCAAACAGAGGACCAGAAATCCTCTCTAAAATTTTCAAAATTTTTATCTTAAAAAAAAATAGAAATAGCATCTTGCCCTGTCACCCACACTGGAGTGTAGTGGTGTAATCACATCTCACTGCTGCCTTGAATCCTGAGCTCATGTGATCCTTCCACCTCAGCCTCCCAAGTAGCTGGGACTACTGAATCATGTATATCTATGGTAGTCCTAGATGTTTAAGTTTTATTTTTTCTTAGTCATTTTCCTTTTGTTTAAACACTCTTGGGGAAATAGAATTCACTGTATATGGAGACACAAAGGTGTTAGATCCAGAGACGAGATTAATGGAAAGGTCATTTCCTGGAGCATCAACTTCTGAAGAGCTTACCCAGTCTCTACACCTTTTGACTAGCAAAAAACTTTGAGCAGAACCTGCCAGTAGGTTTCATCACTCTGTTTTAAAATAGAATGTGAAAAAACCCTGTTACTCACTATTAGGTCTTTCCCTTAAAAAGAACTCTGGGAAATGATTGTGAAACCTGTACAATTTGTACCTTAGTTTCTTTCTGAAATACATTTTGCCAATTACAAGATCCCCCTGGGGTCTGAGGCAGAGGGAGTAAGAAAAGCCACAGTGAAAGAAACTTTGGTGTGATTTAATCATCAATAAGGTGGCAAAAGCAGCAAGCCCTTCCCCAAATATGTCATTAAAGGTAAAGTAACACTAAAAGCAAAACTTTCCTTTAAATGGCTTCTGAATAATAAGAGAAACATTAAACACTTTTTTGCATTTAGATAACACTAAATTTTACCTGCTGAAATAAGGAAACTTTCTTTGCAAGAATAGATGGAAACTCTTGCTCACACATTGAATTATGATAATAAGTATGCCATAGAGCTGCATCTTCAAGGCAGAGGGTCTGATAAAGACTGGGGAGAGCAATCTAAAAAATAAAAATGGCCACATATAGTGAGCTATAAAGAAATATAAGCCCATATATTTATTTTTTTAAAAAACTAAAAGTGAGAACCAATTATTAGTTGGTGTTTATTACTCATTTTCTACATTGTGTTGGCTTGTCTAATTATTTCTAGGTCAACAACACTATAGTAGACTCATCTAATGTTAAAGCCAGAATTAAAATACATTTCCAAAGTAGTACTAAATCAGTATTCATAAGTTCAATCTTTTCTCTATATAAAAACATTTGTACCTAGCTATCGCCACCTTGTGGAGAAAACAAATGCTGTCATTAGGATCAAGTGTAAATTTTAAGGATTATCATGTTAGTATGTCAAATTTCATATTAATATTGACAAAGACTCTCTTTGTCAAAACTTTGGTCAGGCTCCTCTGAGCTCTCTTTGACTAGGCCTCAATCAGGGCTTCCTGTCCTGCCTTGTAGTATCCCATTTTAACAAGAATTTTGTCAAGTAACTTTAGCAAGAATCCCTACCTTTAATGTCTAATCAAATTCCTCCTCTCAACTGGGCATGGTGGCTCACGCCTTTAATCCCATCACTTAAGGAGGCCGAGACAGGTGGAACACCTGAGGTCAGGAGTCTGAGACCAGCCTGGCCAAGATAGTGAAACCCTGTTTCTACTAAAACAAAAAAATTAGCCGGGCATGGTGGCGGGAGCCCATAATCCCAGCTTCTCAGGAGGCTGAGGCAGGAGAATCACTTGAATCCAGGAGGCGGAGGTTGCAGTGAGCTGAGATGGTGCCACTGCACTACAGCCTGAGCGACAGAGCAAGACTCCATCTCAAAAAAAAAAAAAAAAATTCCTTCTCTCCCACCCTTGTTATCTGTTGGTATCTGATCACTGACCCTCACCACTAATCCTTACCCTACTTCTTGGGTACAAATTCCCACTTGCCCATTCTATATTCAGAATTGAGCCCAGTACTATACAGAAGTCTCTTTTCACCTATGGTAATAGTTCTTTTGAATAAAACTTATCTTCACAGCTTTAATTTCTGTAGAGCTCTGTTTTTCTAAAACGATATCAAATTTAGTAACAAAGAATGTTTTCCTAAACCATATTTGTTTATGCCTCTATTTGTAGACATGTTGCTTCTGTAGTCTCTAAATGTTCTAACCCCTCTTTGCTACCTCATAAATTTCTATTCCACGTTCAATATTCACTTTAAACAATATCATCTTTCAGAGGTTTTTGCAAACATATTAATTCCCTCTACCTCAAACTGTGTTCTCTTTTCCCAAATTTTCAAGAGTGGGCTGTAAGATCGGAAATGTAAATCTCTAAAGACAAAGAAATTTCACTGAAAACAAATGAGAAATTTAGAAGATCTATATCTTCAGTATAGAACTTCATATAATATAAACGTAAATCAAGTATATAAAAATGCTTTATCCAAACATCTATATTCACATAAAAATGATCCATTATACTGCCCAAATTTCACTATATAACTTAACTAAAATTAAACAGCAGAAAATTAATTACGTTTCAATTTAATTACTTTTTAATAAATGATCTGAGCCTATTAAAATAACTCTTGATGGTGGTCTGTTAACTTTAGTGACATTTAGTATACAAAGTCCCATCATTACTAATTTAGGTGTGCTATACATTATATAATCATCATGTATTTGGGTACCTTGTATACTGCCGACCATTATGACAAGGTAATTATTTGATATGCTCTCTACAGTGTAAGTTGGTTCATGGCAGAGTCTTTTAAATATTAAAAAATTGACATCTGTCATTTTACTTGTATAAACAAAAAACCAGAGCTTATCAGTAGTTAGAGCAATAAAAACAGATTTTTTTTTTTTTCAGGACTTTACAACAGAGGAAGCAACAGAGGAAAAGAGACTCCAGTATAGAGCAGGGCTCAATTTTGAATACAGTATGGGCAAGTGGAAATTTATAGCCAAGGAGCAAAGTGAGGTCAGTGGATGAAAAATTACTAAGAGGAAATATCAGGGGTACAGAGATTCCTGGCTAAACCAACCTAATAGGATTCTTGCTGAAGATAGGCCAAAGTCATCAGAATCACCTGGTGAATGGTGGCGAGTGAGGAATCTGATTAGATATCAAGAGTAATCAGATATGGAAGATGAAGAAATTCTCACTAAACCAACTTTGCAAGGTTCTTGTTAAAAGTAGATTTTACAAGGCAGTGCACAGATGGGCCTAGAAGAAGGTGCAAGAGCCTGACTAAAGTTGTCAAGTAAAGACTGTCACTAGCATTATGCCAAAGGGTCGTAAGCACCAAATAAATGATTAGTGAAAAAAAAATGTAGGCTGTGGCCGGGCGCGGTGGCTCACGCCTGTAATCCCAGCACTGTGGGAGGCCGAGGCGGGTGGATCACGAGGTCAAGAGATCGAGACCATCCTGGTCAACATGGTGAAACCCCGTCTCTACTAAAAATACAAAAAATTAGCTGGGCATGGTGGCGCGTGCCTGTAATCCCAGCTACTCAGGAGGCTGAGGCAGGAGAATTGCCTGAACCCAGGAGGCGGAGGTTGCGATGAGCCGAGATCGCGCCATTGCACTCCAGCCTGGGCAACAAGAGTGAAACTCCGTCTCAAAAAAAAAAAAAAAAAAAAGTAGGCTATAAAGCAGAATCCCTCCTTTTTTTTTTCATTTCGTTTACTCAACAAATATTTATGAAATGAAGGCAGTAAAGAGTAGTGGTGAAGAGCCCAGACTATGCAGCAAGAAACCCAGTTTTAAATCCTGGCTGTACTTCCTAAGTGACCATAAACAAGTTACTATGTCTCTCAGTGCCTTAATTTCCTCATCTGTGACATAGGACAATTACAATAGCTACCTCATAATGTTATTGAAAATATTTAGTGAGATAATCTATTTTAAAATTCTGTATTATGCCTTGAACACAGTAAGCCATTAGTAAATGCTAGCTATTCTTACTGTTTTTATCATGTGCTATTATAATGTTAAAACAGTTGTGAAGAAAAGCAGGGGAAGGAAAGGAAAGATGGAAACATATATGCATAGATTTGGAGAAAAGTGTATTTGTCATTCATTCCCACAAAAAGAACATTTTAGTCTAAGTAGTTGAAGAACATAGAACTGTTGAGAGTTAGGCTTCTAAAATGCTTTTTCTTCCCCCATGTCACCATCCTCATAGCCTAACTTACCTTGGTGGCAGGGGTGTGCAGAGAGAGAAACAAAATACTGTATTTGGAAGGCATGCTATCTCATAAATGAAAGATTTAATAATTACTGATTAAAGAACTAATCACAATAATTATTTGGTAACTTTTTACTGGGGGAATTTATATCCTATTAAAAGTATTAACACTGATTATGAATAAGGAGCAAAAAGTATCAACAGAAACAATGAAAATGTAGAAGAAAGTAAAATAGGTCTCATAGTAGAAAAGCAATACCTTTAATGTTGCCACGGCCCAGCTTCGTTCCTGATCTATCCAAGATGGAAGTTGATCACGTATTCTTTGTTGAGGGTCCTTTAATAAAAGCAATTATTTTCCTTAGGAAACTCGGTAAAATTCAGAGTTTAAAAAATAGCATTAATTACCTATTTTACTATTTTGAAAAAAAAGTTCATTCTATACATTATTTCTTTTATATATATATATTTTACAAGTCACCATGGTAAATTCTATGTAATATATGAGGGATCAAGAACCATTTAAGCAAATGTTGCAATCATTTTTTCATTGTGCTTAATCTTCCATGAAACTTCAGAAAAACTCAAATGTCATGAGAAACAGTCATAAAAGTTATATTATTTTTAACTATATCTTACATTTCAGACACAATCTAGGTTTCATGTTATATTTTGGGTGTACTGCTGGAAGAATATTATACATTATGTATTCAAATAGGAAATTATTAGAAAAAAGCTAAATTTGAATGAAGTTATTAAAGGTTCTAAAATGTAATTTTTAAACTTCCATTATATAAGAAACACTTTCAAGTTATAAGATTTGATTTTCTTAAAGATTATAAATTTATCCTTGGAATAAAATACATATACTGAGACCAAAAAAAATGCATTAATTTCTTAGTATTACATATTCTCAGAATGTATGTCTTTAAAATAAACAAATATACTTAAGTCTATATTGTAGGAAATACTTAAGAGACCAGAATATATTCTTCTAATCAAAGTATAATTTCAACAATAATTTAGAACACCTCTGAAGCAAATTATATTTCACGAACAAAAAGCCAGAAATATTTTTTTCTAAAAGCAAAATAGATTTTGTTATTTTAACTTACTGCTTTCTTTAACATGTCTCCAACCACCACACCTGTAAATGTATCCCATTCCTATTGAATAAAAATATAGGAACACAAAAATATAAAAATGATAACCAGTCAACAATTTCTAACTTTCCCTATATGATAGCTTAAACTGCAGTTTTCTAAACAGACAGGGAAAAAGAAAAACAGCTCATTCCCATCTTACCACTTCTAGTACATTAACATTACAAAGAATGAATTAATGTGACAACATAAAATATTAATATGAAATATATTAAAAATAATTTTATTAAAATAAAATAACTCCATTATATATATGAGTCTCAACATCTAAAAATTTAAATGTCGTGTTCAATTAACATTTGTCACTACCTGTTAATTGTTTTTCCACAGGCTATTTGTTGCTAATAACTAAGCAGTAAGGTGCACTCAAAAATTTAAAAATAGTATCTGGTAGGAAAAATTAAGAAAGGTTATTCTATTAACATATCTTTTCCCACTGATTGGAAGAAGATGCATTATTATTTTTTTTTTTTTTGCCATAGAATTAAGATTAATCAAGTGTTGTGGAATCTTGTGCTAAGAAACTCTATGCCTTCACCATGGCGTCCCCAGGTTAGACAATGGATACTTCCATACTATTTGTCTGTCCAGTAAATAAGCAAAATATATGAAAATTTGAGAGCAATGTGGAAAAACTACCAAAACAACATATTTTCCTCCTTCACTCACCCTAGCCTCACACTCTTCCTGTTAGAACTTTGCAGCACAAATAAGTAAAATATGAATGAGTACTACTACATCACGTGAGTCAGAAAAATGTTCTCCTTTCCCAATGATAATTTATTTATACTTTAGGAGAGAAAAATAGGGAATATATATATTTCATGGAATATACTGATCATGGTGAAAAACATTACATAGGAGGAGGAAAAGACATCAAAGTTAACAGCAGGAATAAAAGGGACCAAGTTAATAAATTCAGGAGAAACTATTCAAGTTAGCCAGTACATGTGGAGTCAGACAAAAACAGAGAGAGAACATGGGGAGAACTGTGAATGGTCTGCATTCCTTCAACTATTATATTCAAATGAAAAGAACCAGAAAATAGCTAAAACTTGGCCAAGTAGAGTAAAGTAGGCCAAAGTTGCACCTTCCATATACCATCCCTTGGCACCCTGGCTACTGGACTCTCAGTTTATGATAACGGCATAATATTGAGAAAAATTACTTGCAAATAATTTTTTTTAAAAATTGTAAGCAGACAAGAGATGTTTTTGTTAGCTTCAGCTCAAGGGAGGTCCTTTTAAAGTTTGAGAAGGGGTTACATGGCAGACTAGAAATTAGATCATAAACAAGGAAGATAAATTACACATAAAAAGATTAACACAAACCTGTAGGCTCAGGAAAACTTCTGAGAACTGCCCACCCACATGCTTCACCTGCTGACTCTTGACAGGTCAGTGGAAGCAATAAATAATGTAGCTGTGTACCAATATTGTCTCACTTTTTATATTTATGACCTCTACTGCCTAGGCCAGGAAAATAAGAAGGCTGACTCTTCTGTTGCCCTAAGTAAGTAAAAATGGGTTCAGAAAAATGTAGGCATCTTGGTAGATTTCTTTCACTGCCTTACCATCACTCTGGAATGTTAGGCTCATCCACAGGGAAGAACTAGAAATCGTCATTTATTCTACAAATAGGTTGATATATAATTTCTAGCCTAAAGTAACTTCTAATCTAAACATGAATCCAGCCATTAACAAATTTCTATGTTACTGTAAAATTTCTCTCCTTTAATTTGACTTACATTTTCTTGAAAAAGTTCAGGATGCATGCCTCGAACAAAATGCAAAGCGAACATCAACTGATCAGCCTGCAAAGAATAACAGATATTATACTGCTTTTTAAAATTTTGTGTCTTTAGAAAAGCATAGTCCTTAAATTTTGGCTCACAAAAATCTCTATTCTGTATTCATATGACCTACTTTTATCAATATAAGAAATGACTATTCAGATTGCTTTCTACATCTTAGAAACACTTCAAGTCAGGGGTGGAGTCAGAATAAGTGATCAAATTTTTAGAGAAAGCACTAAAAATCAAGCAGTGGGCCCATGTCATTAAAAAACAAACCCAACTAACTTAGCCAGCTGAAACATTAATACAATTGTGAAATTTAGATTAATCGTTTTTCACTAGATACACCTCATGCATTAGCAATCTTCAATTTGTCGCTGTGTAGGTTTAAACATATGGGTGACTACATGCAATTATGACAACTATTTTCTCCTTACTATATAGATTAATTTCCTAAATCAAACAGGAAACTGTAGTGAATTCCTCATTTTCCACACAAGAAGAAAAGTTATGCCAAATAAGCCCAAACAACAAATAATTCATTCAATGTGTTATCACTTACATAAAAGAAAGTTAAAACATGAGTAACTAATTGAGGTTAGATAACATAGAAAAAACTATCAGGTAACCCAACACCTTACATATAAAACAAAAGCAGAACCAAAACCAGGATGTCAATAAACAGGTATCAAAAAAGGCACCAAATCACATAGAATGAGAGTTATCAAAGGAGAAGGTCATATCTACTTTATCAGAAAACTAGAATACAGATTATGCTCAAAAATTTCTGAGTAAAGGAAGGAGGATAAAAAGAAGGAAGGATAAAAAAATAAGGTAGAAATTAAGATTCACACTTTCAGGAGCCACTTAAAAGACAAAATAAAAAGAAAGAAGGAAGAAACAAAGTCAAAGAATGTAGGAAGTGAATTCAATAATATGCCATATACATTCTACTAGGTGCTGCCAGTAGTCTTAGGAGGATCATACTCTTTGACTTCAACTTGTTGAAATTAAATAATATATTCACAAAGAATTGAAAACTAATTATTTTTCCATAAGTAAGAATTGGTCCAATTTCTAAGAATACATTAAATTAAATAAGAGCCACAAGTTTATTTAGGGCATACAAAATTGAGTAAATAAAATTATGTTTTTATTAAAATATAACAAAACATCTTTCTGGCAAAACAATACTGTCTCAGACATATAGTATGAAAATGGATAATTGCAACATGATATATCAAAAACACATCTCTTAAATACAAGGTACCTATGCAAAATAAGATTTGATGTTTTAATATTTTAAATGTTGTAGAAATAAATCAATTTGTTTCCATTTATGGAAAGAATATTTTTAGTCCACATAGTGTACTAACTCTACTCTCCATGGGACAGGGTAGGCCTTGTTCTCCACTGCATCCTTATTGCCCAGAATAGGCAGGTGAATTACAAGTATTTGTTATAAGAAGAGTCTCAGTAAATGGGCCTTAAGAATCCTCACAGAGTGCGATGGCTCATGGCTGTAATACCAGCAATTAGGGAAGCCAAGGCAGGCAGATCACTTGAGGTCAGGAGTTCGAGACCAGCCTGGCCAACATTGTAAAACCCTGTCTCTACTAAAAATACAAAAATTAGCTGGGTGTGGTGGCACATGCCTGTAGTTCCATCTACTCGGGAGGCCAAGACAGGAGAATCACTTCAACCCTGGAGGCAGTGACTGCAGTGAGCTGAGATCTCACCATTGCACACTCCAGCCTGGGCAACATGAGCGAAAAAAAGGAAAAGAAGAACCCACATAGGTCCAGAATCAAGAAACTGGATACAAATTCCATCTCTCCTATTCTGCTAGCCAGGTGACCTTAGCCAGAAACAAATTATATCATCTCTCTTGATCTCAGTTTCCTTCTCTGTAACGGGGGACAATAATATTAAATACTATCTACCTCACTGCATTATTTTAATAATTAGATTAGGTAATGTATCTGAGGCACTTGCCATGATACCTAGCACTCTAAAAGCCCAATAAATATTAGTTATTATCATTTTATTGGTACTAATAATAATGAATAAAATGAACCCTACATTTTATTTAATCACAATGTTTTTGTCTTTGGAACACAATTACTAACTTGCAAGGAATTAATATAGAACATTAGCAATTTGTGTCTCAGTTCTAGAAAAATGGAAGATGAAAGACTAATTTTCAAAACTTTCCAGCTACAAATACTTAAAATCTTAGATAAAAGGTCCTCAAGCATCAGAAAAAAAGAGTGAATTAAAAATCAGAGCATCATTAAAACCAGCTATGGCAGTCTGAGAGGAAAACAGTCATGGTAGCCTATGGCACAACCTATCAGAGCCAACACAAGGAACAATATCAAAAATGAGATTTCTTTCTTTCTAAAACTTGGGCCCTTAAATAATTACATTATCAGTAAAAATATGAACTAGAAAAAAAGTGACTATGCTCACAAGAAACAACAAATTTACCTGGAATCTAGGCAAAAGAAAAGTGTCTTCTGAAAAAAATTAAATATCATACTTGTGCTGAGCACAGACTTAAGGCATAAATTTTAACTATGGACTGACAAGGAGTCGCTAAACAACAGAACTATTCATGATGTTACTGGGTTACCTGGTAAGAGTCTAGGCAAGCCTGCTTTAGAGAACTACTCCCTTACCCCAGATCTCAAAGAACTCCAAAAGATAAAGTATCACTGAAGATGAGTTCACAGTCCAAAATTATCAGCAGAAAACAATTCACTATAAGCAAGAGTCATTAGATACATCAGAAAAGAAGACTAAAACGATAAGAATTTCAGGTAATAGAACAATCTGAAAGAGACTCTCTAACAAGTATCATTAAATACTCAAGAACCTAAGAAGGGACTAAATAGCCCAGAAGTAAACAGTACTTCTGAAAAAGGCAGATGAAGGAGCGGGAAGGAACTTTATAATTGTTTAAATTGGACCCAGATGAAGAAAAATTTGTTAAATAATAGTAAAATGAAAGAAAACCCTAAGCAAATTACCCACATTAAAATAAAATTGGAACTAAATTTTTTAAAAATTGAATACAAAAAGCCATACATGTGATAATTTGAACACACATTTGGTATAACTATATGAGCACAAATAAATATGTGAAGAATAAAACCAAATTTTTAATACCTGTTATATAATGTTTAAAAGGGGGTAACAAGTAGGGGAGGGACTGAAAAGGGACCTTTTTTCTTGATTTATATGTATACATTATTTGGCTATTACTAAGAGCATGAATAACTTGTAATTTAAAAAATTAACTGGCTTATGTTAAAATAAGAATCTTAAGGCCAAGCACTTTATAAAATACCTGGTATAAATAAGGTTCAGAGATTTAAAACTTGAATAGAATGCTGATGAGAACAAAATTGATGCAGTCTTTTTTGGAGGGCATTTTATGTGCTCTTTAACATTCTACATGTCCTTAAATTAAGAAATTTCACTTCTAGAAATTTAAGCAAAGGGATCATGTATGTGCTCCTAATAGGAAATAAGGATAGTCATTGAAAGATTATCTATAACAAAAACTGAAATAACAATATCCAAAAGTCTATCATAAATAATCAGAACAAAATAGAGCATAGTTCATTTTGTAGAAGGAGGAGGAATATGTTTATAAAAACATACATATATGAATAAACATCTGCAAAAACAAATTAAAATAGATACGAACATTTTAATCAGTGATTTCATTTGAAGATTGCAATTCCTTTTTGTTTTCTTTTTCTTATGTGTATTTTCTAAATTTTCTAAAATAAGCTTATATCATTTGTTTAAAAAAAAAGTAAATGTTTATTAACAAAAATAAATGCCACCTATTAAGCACAAACCTTTCCACCAAGTTTTAACATATAGTCTACACAGCTTTTCCCATATTATAAATAATACTTTATATCTAATATTATATGTATGTGTAATTATAAACCTACAGATTGTGATAAATATGAGATTAACTCACAATTTATACAAAATATACATATAACAAAAAGATCTCCCTATAAATACTACTAGCAAGTGATTTTCTTGGCTACAAGAAAAATCGTACCTACATAAGTAAAATTTATTTCATAAAAGTATATATTGGCCGGACGCAGTGGCTCACGCCTATAATCCCAGCACTTTGGGAGGCTGAGGCAGGTGGATCACGAGGTCAAGAGATCGAGACCATCCTGGTCAAATGGTGAAACCCCATCTCTACTAAAAATACAAAAATTAGCTGGGCATGGTGGCACGCACCTGTAGTCCCAGCTACTCAGGAGGCTGAGGCAGGAGAATTGCTTGAACCCAGGAGGCGGAGGTTGCAGTGAGCCAAGATCATGCCATTGCACTCCAGCCTGGGTAACAAAAGCGATACTCCATCTCAAAAAAAAAAAAAAAAGTATATATTGAGGGTGTGTGTGTGTGTATATATATATAGTACTCAATAACTATTTCTTGATTGACTGAATTAACAAAAACAAACGTTAGCATGTAAACAAATGTTCCACATCATATGTCATCAGAAAAAGGCAAATTAAAATAAGTCACTATTACACACCTATAAGAAAGGCCAAAATCCAAAACACTGACAGCACCAAAAAATGATAAGGATGTTGAGCAATAGGAACTCTCACTAATTGCTGGCAGGAATGCAAAATGGTACAGCCACTTTGGAAGGCAAGTTAGCAGTTTCTTACGAAACAAAACGTATTCTTACCATATGATCCAGCAATTGTCCTCCTTGGTATTTACCTAAATGTGTTGAAAAGTAATGTCTACACAAAAACCTGCATATGGATGTTTACAGCTGCTTTATTCATAATTGTTAAAACTTGGAAACAACCAAGATTTCCTTCAGTTGGTGCCGAATGGATAAACCGTGGTCCTCCAGATAATGGAATTTTATTCAACATCAAAAAGAAATGAGATATTACGTCATGAAAAAAAAGACATAAAAGAACCTTAAACACATAACAGTAAGCGAAAGAAGACAATCTATAATGGCTACATACTTACTGTATGATTCCAATTATATGACAAATATAGTTGGAATATAGTTTGGAACAGGCAAAACTATGGGCAGTAAAAGGATCAGTGTTTGCCAGGGGTTAAGGGAGCAGGAATAAAAAGGCAGAGAATATTTTAAGAGCAGTCAAACTACTCAGTAAGATACTAGAATGGTGAATATAGTCATTTACATTTATCAAAATCCATATAAGGTACAATATCAAGAGTGAACCTTAATGTAAACTATGAACTTCAGGTGATTAGGATGTGTCAATGTAGGTTCATCAATTTTAACAGATGTACCACTTTGGTGCAGGATTTTAATAGTGAAGGAGTCTATATAGTATGTGGGTGCATAGAATATATGGGAAATCTCTATACTTTCTGCTTAATTTTCCCATGCACCTAAAACTGCTCTAAAAAATAAAGCCTACTTTAAGAAAATGCATTCACAGCTATAACATATACAATGTATACTACATAAATAAATTTTATTTTATTTATTTATTTATTTTTGAGACAGTCTCTCTCTCTCGCCCAGGCTGGAGTGCAGTGAAGCAATCTCAGCTCACTGCAACCTCCACCTCCCGAATTCAAGTGATTCTACTGCCTCAGCCTCCTGAGTAGTTGGGATTACAGGCGCCCACCATCACACCCAGCTAATTTTTCTATTTGTAGTAGAGACAAGGTTTCACCATGTTGGCCAGGTTGGTCTCCAACTCCTGACCTCAGGTGATTTGCCTACCTCAGCCTCCCAAAGTGCTGGGATTACAGGCAATGAGCCACCATGCCCAGCCTACATAAATAAATTTTAAAACCCTCAAAATATAAAAGATCTAAGCAATTGGCCAATGTTCAAGTGTGGCCGGAAAAACCCCCAAAACAGTTACAACCAGCTAACCTGTATATGAAACCACCACCATGTGAATTAAAATACTATAAAAAGCAAGGCATGTCTTTTGGGGAGATGTGTAGTATAGTATTCTTAGGCATTAGGTTAGACTTCAGATTTGTAGTTAAATAATGATGAACTGGAGAAGCTACTAAGATGAATATTTTATAAAGTAATGGATCTTTAAAATGACTATAATAACATATATAGTTTAAGGTAAAGAAATATATAATGAAAAAGATAAGACAATGAATGTATTAATTCAAAACTATAGTTATACACTATATATAGTTTAATACTTATAATTCAGTACTTATAATTTAATTATATAGTAAATTAATTATATAGTAAATTCTTTTTGTTTTTCTGTTTTGTTTTACAGACACAGTCTCACTCTGTTGCCCAGGCTGGAGTGCAGTAGCTTAATCACAGCTCACTACAGCCTCAAACTCCTGGACTCAAATGATCCTTCCACCTTGACCATGCAAAGTGCTGGGATTACAGGTATGAGTCATCATGCCTGGCCTAGTTAATTCTTTATTACAGATATATATATGTAGTACTGATTGTACATTTGTGTGTGTGTCTATACACACACACATACATATAGTACTGTGTGTGTATATATATATAGTATATATGCTACTGTGTGTACATTTTTGTGTGTATATATGTATACATACACACAAAAATGTACACACAGTACTACCACATTTATTTAAGCCACTTCTTCATTTGAACTGAGGAAGAACAGTGTAGTCTCTAGGTTTAAGGAACAGAAGTAAAGCCCCTGCCATTCTATGATCCTCAGATTATCTACTGGAGTCAGTAAACTAATGACTAATATTACTGAGCCCAAAAGTCCAAAATGTTTTCCAAATATGGGCATTAATATGTGGAAAATAAGTGGGTAATGGTAGTTACCTTTCTCCCATTATCTGGTTACAGAAGATATTCTGACCTTAAGGATGAGCATATAATTACAGCATTGTTCAATCACATTGTATTACTCCATAGACATTGATACAAGGGGTGCCGCATGACCTAAAACAGGTCAACCAGCATCTTCTTCCTTAATTTTCTAAGCTGGAAATGGCAGAGAGCTCTTTTTGCCATCTATCTGGTTGCCTACCTGTACCAATAAATCCCTTGAGCCGCAAGTGTTTAACAGTAACATTATAAAGGAAAACAATAATTATTCAAGAATAAAAATAAAAACACAATTTACAGAAAAAGACAGAGAGAAAGAACACGAGCTTAAGTGCATGGTTGCATTATTTCTAGTTAAACTGAATTAAAATTAAGAATGAATAAACTAAGGGGCTGGGTGCCATGGCTTAACGCCTGTAATCCCAGCACCCTGGGAGGCAGAGGTGGGTGGATGACTTGAGCTCACGAGTTCAAGACCAGCCTGGGGAACATGGTGAAATCCTGTCTCTACAAAAGTACAAAAATTAGCCAGGCATGGTGGTGCACGCCTGTAGTCTCAGTATTTGGGAGGCTGACATGGGAGGATGGCTTGAGCTCAGGAGGCAGAGGTTGCAGTGAGCTGAGACTGCACTATGCATTTCAGCCTGGGCAACAGAGCAAGACTCTGTCTTAAAAAAAAAAAAAGAAAGAAAAGAAAAGAAAGAAAATAATAAATTAAGTTCAAGGTTTTCTGGATAGTTATTTTTTTTAAAAAACTATTAAAATCCAAAATTGAACAAATATTTTGGTATCTTTAAAATCCATTTTTGCTTTATCAGATCAAGAAATTTGGTCACTTTAATTCAAAGACAATTTATTTCAGTATACTTGAGTTTTGTTAAAAAAATATTTTAATACCAAGGGGATATATAACAAGCAAAATCTCAAGTGAATAACTCTCTAAACAAATAACTAGCTAATGAAGAAAAATTAATCAGTGAGAATAGACCACTAAATGGTATAAGTCAACCATTCTTCCCATACCATTAAACTCTAGTAAATAATCAAAGTGAAACTATCAGATCAGGATTAATATGACATAAGGAATCTTAAAGTGAACCTTATATTGAGATCAAGCTCACATTTCTAGACATAGTGGTTTGTTTCACCTGCATCGTATTAGCAAGAAATCTTCAGCATCAAACAGGATGCATTAGAATTTCAACCCCAATATCCTCTAGATCTAAGTTAAAGACTATTAGCTGTAAATCTTAGTTTCTTCCTCTGTATAACAGAACTGTTTTAAGCATTAAATGGCAGTATATGTAAGGCATTTAATAAAAGGTGATCAGTAAAATAACTATCTGATATATAGCAAATGTATACTATATAATATTCACATCAAATTTACTTCCAAAACATTCCATAAACCCATGATTCTCAAAGAGACTAAGAAGCAGAAAGAAATCTAAGTAATTTATTTCTTTTACTTCTACTCTACTATATTCTTGCTTTCAAATATGTTCAATGAAAAGTATAAAAGAAATGTTACCTTGTGAAGGGAAATCATGCTTTAAGTTCAAAGCAGTTAATACATCATAGAACTTGGGCACTCACATTTTTGCTTGAGACTAAATCACTCATTTTAATGAATAATTCTATGCACATTCAACTGTATTTTCAGAAAACTCAAGAGGTTAGATATGATTCTAGAAGTTTGAAAGTTATTTAAGAGAAGAAAATTATCTAACATTAAGATTCATTTTAGTAGCCGCAAGTTATAAAATTTCTACATTCAACCAGGGGACTTCCACATTTTCATATAAGAAAAACAAATTTTAAGAGAAAAACTAGCAAAATCCAAACTAAATTATTTCCACACTAAATACAATCATGTGACATGAGTAATATTATATTTTAAAACATAATACATATCTGAATTTTACCCAGTCAACAAATTCATATGGAAATAGAGGCAAGCTGAGCGGTATAGACATCAACTTTCAAGAAGTTTGCATGAAAACAATTTCTCCGCATATCCTACCATTTTTTCTATGCCATTTTGGATCTGAGATAGTAATTCCAAGAGGTAAGGGAAACAGTAAGAATATTCTATTTCCTGTGGATTCAGTTACCTACAGTCAACAGTGGTCTGAAAATGTTAAATGAAAAACTCCAAAGACAAAGAATTCACAAATTTTAAATTGCAAGCTATTCTGAGCAGCATGATGAGTAGCATGTGCTGTCTGGCTCCATCTGGGTCATCAATTGTCCCTTTGTCCAGTAGATCCATGCCATATATGCTACCTGTCCATTAATCACTTAGTAGTCATCTCAGTTATCAGATCAACAGATCACAAGAAAGGTGATTACAGTACAATAAGATACTTCGAGAGAGAGAGAGGTTCCACATCATATAACTTTCATTACTATATTGTTACGATTGTTCTATTTCATCATTAGTTATTATTAATCTTTTACTGTGCCTAATTTATAAATTAAACTTTATCATAGATATATATCTGTAGGTATAGATATGTATAGGCTAGTACCAAACCCTGTATATATTATGTTTTTTTCCCATAAGGTTTTGTGCTATCTACAGTCTTAGGCACCCACACCGGGTGTCTTGGAATGTATCCCCCATAGATAAGGGATGACTACTGCACACCCTCCCAATCCTTCCTTTCAAGCACTTTCTTTCTTTTTCTTTTCTTTTTTTTTTGAGACAGGGTCTTACTCTGTTGCCAGGCTGGAGTGCAATGGCGCAATCTCGGCTCACTGCATCCACCGCCTCCCGGTTCAAGCGATTCTCCTGCCTCAGTCTCCCGAGTAGCTGGTATTACAGGTGCATGCCACCATGCCCAGCTAATTTTTGTAGTGTTTTGGTAGAGACAGGGAGGGTTTCACCATGTTGGCCAGGATGGTCTTGATCTCTTGACCTTGTGATCTGCCCACCTCGGCCTCCCAAAGTGCTGGGATTACAGGCGTGAGCCACCACACCCAGCCATCTTTCTTTTATTATTATTATTATTTTGGAGATGGAATCTTGTTCTGTCACCCCAGCTGGAGTGCAGTGGAGTGATCTCAGCTCACTGCAACCTCTACCTCCCAGGTTCAAGCAATTCTCATGCCTCAGTCTCCAGAGTAGGTGGGATTACAGGCATGCCCCACCATGCCCAGCTAATTTTTATATTTTTAACAGAGATGGGGTTTCACTATGTTGGTCAGGCTGGTCTTAAACTCCTGACCTCAGGTGATCCGCCTGCCTAGGTCTCCCAAAGTACTGGGATTACAGGTGTGAGCCACTGTGCCTGGTCCCAACCATTTTCTGTATACTCACCCAATATAGTTGGAAATGAATACTCCAACAACTTCCATTATTTTGTACCTATTCTAAATTATAAAGTGAGATGAAAAAACAATATGTAAAAAGTCCTTAGATATAAAAAATACTTTTAATATAATCATAAGTTTTAGAGAACAAAATATCCAATTTATCCTATAATTGTCTGAAATATTTAAGTAACTGAAATAAAAACTTTTGATCTCTTAAAGAAAAAAGAATAGCATACGTAATAACAACATAAACTAAAAGGGCTAGACAGCTTTCTTTATCTGTTTTAGTTGTTATTTAGATGTTTTATTAACATCTAAATTTCCTCCTACAGTATAAGTCAATTATTTTTCTGTTCCATGTCAACTTGCTTTCAGTTCAATGTGATGTAAATACGAATAATCCTAGTCTTTCTCTATTTCAACAGTCTACTGTTGCCATACTGCTGTCACAAAACACAACAGCAAAATCAGCATGAGAGAAACCTAGCAGGTAATTTAATGTTATGCTAACTGCTTAATACCCTAAAACCTTTCACTAAATACAAAATTGGTTCCAACCTAAATAAGGTGATAAATCCTGAGAAACGTATCTCATTGCTTTATGATTAACGTTCTTTCTGAATTTTTATTAATCACTGAAACTCTATGGAAATGCTAAATTTAATATTACTTAAGCAGAAATATGATTCTCCAAAACAGATATTTCATCATCAATTAAAATACGTCTTAAAAATTGTAAATGATAGCTTTTTAAAAATGATTTTCAACTGTTCACAATAGAAAACTATTATTCAAAGTAGGCAATGAAAAATCCCAAATTGCATACTAACTAAAATATTAACAAGCTTAAGCCTCTCAATGTCTCTCCTAGTGAACAAAATGCTGCCTTTAACCTAGCATATGCATTTTTAAAAGGTAAAGTAACTTCAAAGAAATAACCTCACTGTAGTCACTACAGTTCACTGCTACATTAGATCATTTTATCCTTCCCAAATTACATTAAAAATATATGACACATGGGTTCAAATTTTATCAGTAAATATACTGTATTACTAACAATAAAATGAGAAATATAAACTGAGGTAAGATACATAGCTTAGAAATAAGCTACTAACTCCTAATAAGAAAGTTACCAATATTTGAAATGAACAAGAAGGAAGTTTATATTCTTTTGCCATAAAACAATTTTTTAAGAATAATATTTATTTATAACATATCCACTTTCAAAAAAGATTTGGGGCAGTGCAAAATAACTGTAGCTCCATAACATTTTCAGAAATCACAGTCCATTTCAGGGTGAAGGTCTTAGTAATAAAAATTTAAAAACCATTAAATACATTATTACAAGACTGACCAAAAATGAAACTTTGTAGGCTTAACATATTGCCTAGAAAATAAAAAAGATTAAAACTACATTTAAAAAAAACTACTTAAACAAATTTAACAACCTAGAAATATAAATTAAGTAAATCCAATGATTAAAAATAAAAGATAAGAACAACAATTACAACAAAATAGACGTTCTATATAAAGCAAAAGCTTATTTAAAGTATCAAGAAAACAAAAGAGTATGGCAAGGTAAGGGAGGAAGGCAGAAATAAACAACTTTAAAAACAATAAAGAAGATACAAAACAATAAGATATCATTTATAAACCACAGCTTGGTAAAAATTTAAAGGACTGACATTCTGGATTGATAAGGATGTAACAAAGGAGATAAGGATATACCTTTATTACACGTGGGTAGAAATATTAACTGACAAAAAGCTTTTCAGAAAGCAATCTGATAATATTCAATAAAATTTAAAAAGTAATCCTTGGACCAGCAATTATATTTACAGAAATCTACTGAATAAAAATACTTATACTTTATACTATGCATAAAGATGAGTGTACCATATAGGATATTTACTGCAGTCATGTATAAGGACAAAAACTGTATAAATAATCTAATATTCACTGAAAGCAGTAGATAAAGTAGTATATGGTCATATTACAAAATACCACACAGTCACAAAAATAATCAAGTTCCCATGTTTATACTCAGGGAAAGATCTTCAGGACTTACTCAAAATAAAAAATAAAAAAGAGAGAGAGAAACTATGGAACAAAATATCTAGCAAGAAAAATTTAAAAATTACATCTATATATTTGTACTTATGAATATAAAGAGACAAGAAATGGATGATAAGAAACAAATCAAACCTTGAATTGGTTTACTCTAATGAAGGAATAAGATATGGAAAGAGTTATACACATCTTTAAGGTTTTCTTTCTATATAGTTCTATTAAGCTTGAAACTCTATCTAAAAATATTTTTAAGTTTAGTTTGTATAATGAAAAAATTTTAAGTGTTGCAAGAGATAATACATTATATGATGTTAGAGATAACAGGATATCTGTAACTAATGAAACTATCACTATGTAGGTTATCTTCATAATTAGGCTCATAATAGTTTAGTGACAAATGGCTTTGAGATAATTTGCTTATAATTTCCTATTTTACACAAGTTAAAATTGAGGCCCAAAAAGTGAGTTTTGGATTACAGTTAAGTGCAAAACCTTTAAAAGGGAAATACACAGGGTGGAAGGCAAGATGACCTACTAGATGCAACCAGGTAGAACAGCTCCCACTGAGGGGCCAAGAGGAATGGCGTGCCCCTAACAGATCTTCAGAGGGAAAGCACCAAGAGTGATATAGGGAAGACACAAGAAGCTGTGTTGAAGGAGGACAAAGCTGGGAACCCTATCCAGGGCTACTGCACACCTGGACTTGTTCCTGGCGCCCAGTGGCTCCGGGACTAGGTGAGCTGTACTGGCAAGAAGCAATCTTTTCTCACCACAGGCCTCTGGAACTCAGGCAGAAAGAGACCCCTCAACCACCACAGACACTTGAGTTGGCAGGAAGAGGGGCTCAGAGAAGTGGTAGGGGCAGCAAGCCAGCTGATGTGGAGCTCAGGGGGTTTGGTACCGGAGTATGTGCAGCAGAGCTGTCAGGGACAGCCATTCCCCTAGGCTCAACTTGCTCCCATAGGAGACTTTAGCTCTAAGGGAACTGTTAGTCCTGAACTCTGCAGGGCAGTCTTGCCTATCAAACTAGCTCGTTTAACCTGAGCACCCTTGGTTTGCTGGAATCCCTAAAAGCCCCAATCTGGCCTTGCCTGCTTGCAGAGCAGCCTCAGGTGCCCAGGGGACGTGCACCAGAAGACCGTGCCTGACTGGCAGAGAGCTCCAGCAGAGCTGTGTTCACAGCCACGCACCAGCCCAGGTGCTCCATCCCCACACTCCAGCTTCCCTCCGGCCCACAGCAACTCCCCACATCTTTGCGAGGCATGTTTGCGTGGCCAGGTTTTGCTTTCCTTGCCGTATCAGCATGTGAAGGTGCAGTCTGCCCAACCTCCCACCACCCACCGCCATTACAAAAAGAGCCTTGGCAGGCAGAGAACTAACGGGCCCCACCCCAGCCAGTGGCTGGCTTTTGCACTAACACTGCCACTGGAGTGGAACTAAGTTCAGAGAACAGAGGGTTCTCCCCAGACCTGAGTGACTACTCCTGCTTGCAGGGCATATAGAAGGCACCCACCTGCACCCACAGGGGCTCCGCCCTTGAGCCAACACCACCTGCAGTGTTACCATAAACACAGTCACCAGCAGGGGCTCCCCATGCCCTCGCCGTAGCTGCGCTGCCTCACGCCATCTTGGTGAATGCAGGCAGAAAGGTAGGCACTCTGGGACCATTTAGTACCCTGACACAGCTGCTGCTACTGCTACTGCTGGCACATGCAAACAAGGATGAATCCCACTGTCACCGCACTATGAAATGCTTTGGCTTACACCACATATCCAAGTGTAGTGAAGAGCAGTCACAGAGCACCTTACTCCTCCCACCCCACCCACCCCCGACTGCACCCAACTGCCCCTGACTGCCCCCAACTACATGGATTCCTAACCACAGTGGATTCCTAACCTCAGGGAGCCAGAGATCAAAGTTGGGGCCTAACACAAGTCCCCCAGAGTTAGATACACAGTCCAGAGAATAGGAAATAAGCCCTGGACCACTAAAATCTTCAAGAAACAAAAGCAGTTAACTAAATCCACATTAAACCTCAATCAAACATTCCATGTCATTAAATAGAATAAAAGGAAAAAAAAAAAAAAACCATCTAAAAGTGAGCAACCTCAAAGACTGAAGGAAGACAGGCCCAAAAAGATGAGAAAGAACCAGCCAGAGAGCTCAAAGGGCCAGAGTGCCTTCTTTCCTCCAAACAACCGCATCACCTTTCCAGCAAGTAACTACACTGAGGTGGCTAAAATGACAGAAACAGAATGCAGAATATGGATAAGGAAGGTAATAGAATTCAAAATAAACATCATTGAGCTACAGTAGTACACTGAAAGCCAATCCGGAAAAGCTAAAAATCATGATTAAACAACGTAGGAACTGACAGACAACCTAGTTATTGTGGAGAAGAATATAACTGATTTGATAGAGCTGAAAAACTTACAAGCACTTTATAATGCAATCACAAGTACTAATGGAAGAATACATAACATGGAGGAAAGAATCTCAGAGCTTGAAGACTTTCTTTTCTTTTTTTTTTTTTTTACTTTAAGTTCTCGGATACATGTGCTGAATGTGCAGGTTTGTTACATAAGTATATACATGTGCCATGGTGGTTTGCTACACCTATCAATTCATCATCTAGGTTGTAAGCCCTATATGCATTAGGTATTTGTCCTAATGCTCACACACCCCATTTCTCTCACCCCCTGACAGGCTCCAGTGTGTGATGTTCCCCTCCCTGTGTCCACGTGTTCTCATTGTTCAACTCCTACTTATGTGTGAGAACATGCAGTGTTTGGTTTTCTGTTCCTGTGTTAGTTTGCTGAGAATGATGGTTTCCAGCTATATCCATGTCTCTGCAAAGGACATGAACTCATTCATTTTTTTAGCATGAAGCATTGTTGAATTTTATTGAAAGACTTTTCTGCATCTATTGAAATAAGAATGTTGTTTTTGTCATTGGTTCTGTATATGTGATGGATTATGTTTGACATGCATATGTTAAACTAGCCTTGCGTCCCAAGGATGAAGCTGACCTGATTGTGGTGGATAAGCTTTTTAACGTGCTGCTGAATTTGATTTGCCAATATTTTATTGAGGATTTTATGTTCATCAGTGATATTGGCCTGAAATTTTCTTTTTTTGTCATGTCTCTGCCAGGTTCAGAATCAAGATGATGTTGATCTCATAAAATGAACTGGGGAGGAGTCCCTCTTTTTCTATTATTTGGAATAGTTTCAGAAGAAATGGTATTGATCCTCTTTGTACCTCTGGAAAAATTTGACTATGAATCCATCTGGTCCTGGGCTTTTTTTGGTTGGTAGGCTATTAACTACTGCCTCAATTTCAGAACTTGTTATTGGTCTATCCAGGAATTCAGCTTCTTCCTGGTTTAGTCTCGGGAAGGTGTATGTGTCAGGAATTTATTCATTTCTTCTAGGTTTTCTAGTTTATTTGTGTAGAAGTGTTTACAGTATTCTCTGATGGTAGTTTGTATTTCTGTGTGATCAGTGGTGATATCCTTTTATCATTTTTTATTGTGTCTATTTGATTCTTCTCTCTTTTATTCTTTATTATTCTAGCTAACAGT
This sequence comes from Aotus nancymaae, assembly GCF_030222135.1. NCBI lineage: Eukaryota > Metazoa > Chordata > Mammalia > Primates > Aotidae > Aotus > Aotus nancymaae. The sequence goes on along the minus strand of NW_026988423.1, from coordinate 8,300,670 downwards.
ATATCTATTTTGATTATCTTTTCAAAAAAACCAGCTCCTGGATTCTTGATTTTTTTTGAAACGTTTTTCATGTCTCTGTATCTTTCAGTTCTGTTTTGACCTTAGTTATTTCTTGTCTTCTGCTAGCTTTTAATTTGTTTGCTCTTGGTTCTCCAGTTCTTTTAATTGTGATGCTAGGGGGTCAATTTTAGATATTTCTCACTTTCTCCTGTGGGCGTTTAATGATATAAATTTCCCTCTAAACACTGCTTTGGCTGTGTCCCAGAGATTCTGGTATGTTGTCTCTTTCTTTATTCTCATTAGTTTCAAAGAACTTCATAATCTGCCTTAATTTTGTTATTTACCTAGTAGTCATTCAGGAGCAGGCTGTTCAGTTTCAATGCAGTTGTGTGGTTTGAGTGAGTTTCTTAATCCTGAGTTGTAATTTGATTGCACTGTGGTCTCAGATGATGTTTGTTATGATTTGTGTTCTTTTGTATTTGCTGAGGGGTGTTCTACCTCTAATTATGTGGTCGATTTTAGAATAAGTGCTATGTGGTGCTGAGAAGAATGTATATTCTATTGATTTGGGGTGGAGAGTTCTTTAGATATCTACTAGGATTGCTTGGTCCAGAGCTGAGTTCAAGTCCTGAATATCTTTGTTAATTTTCTGTCTCCTTGATCTGTCTAATATTGACAATGGGGTGTTAAATCTCCCACTATTATTGTGTGGAAGTCTAAGTCTCTTTGTAGGTCTCTAAGAATTTGTTTTGTGAATCTGGGTGCTCCTGTATTGGGTGCACAGATATTTAGGATAGTCAGCTCTTCTTGTTGCATTCATCCCTTTACCATATGTAATGCCTTCTTTGTCTCTTTTGATCTTTGTTGGTTTATAGTCTGTTTTATCAGAGACTAGGATTACAACTCCTTTTTTTTTTTTTTTTTTTTTTTTGCTTTCTATTTGCTTGGTAATATTCCTCCATCCCTTTATTTTGAGCCTTTGTATGTCTTTGCACATGAGATGGATTTCCTGAATACGGCATACCAATGGGTCTTGACTCTACCCAATTTGCCAGTCTGTGTCTTTTAATTGGGGCATTTAGCCCATTTACATTTAAGGTTAATATTGCTATGCATTGGATCCTGTCATTATGATGTAGATTATTTTGCCCATTAGTGGATGCAGTTTCTTCACAGTGCTGATGTTCTTTACAATTTGGTATGTTTTTGCAGTGACTAGTACTGGTTTTTCCTTTCTATATTTAGTGCTTCCTACAGGAGCTCTTGTAAGGCAGGCCTGGTGGTGACAAAATCTCCCAGCATTTGCTTGTCCATAAAGGATTTTACTTCTCCTTCACTTATGAAGCTTAGTTTGGCCGGATATGAAATTTTGGGTTGAAAATTCTTTTCTTTAAGAATGTTAAATATTGACCCCCCACTCTCTTTTGGCTTATAGGATTTCTGAAGAGAGATCTGCTGTTAGTCTGACGGGTTTCTCTTTGTGCATAACCCAACCTTTCTCTCTGACTGCCTTAACATTTTTCCTTCATTTCAACCTTGGTGAATCTGAAAATTATGTGTCTTAGGGTTGCTCTTCTTGAGGAGTATCTTTGTAGTGTTCTCTGTATTTCCTGAATTTGAATGTTGGCCTGTCTTGCTACGCTGGGGAAGTTCTCCTGAATAATATCATGAAGTGCGTTTTCCAACTTGGTTCCATTCTCCTCATCACTTTCAGGTACACCGATCAAACATAGGTTTGGCCTTTTCACATAGTCCCATGATTCTTGAAGGCTTTGTTCATTCCTTTTCATTATTTTTTCTCTAATCTTGTCTTCAGGCTTTATTTCATTAAGTTGATCTTCAATCTCTGATATCCTTTCTTCTGCTTGATTGATTCAGTTATTGATAGTTGTGTATGCTTCACGAAGTTCTCATGCTGTGTTTTTCAGCTCCATCTGGTCATTTATGTTCTTCTCTGAACTGGTTATTCTAGTTAACAATTCATCTAACCTTTTTTCAAGGTGCATACCATTAGAACATGCTCCTTTAGCTTGGAGGAGTTTGTTACTAATCCTTTCTGTTTGTTAGTTTTCCTTCTAACAGAGCCCTCTGCTGCAGGTCTGCTGGAGTTTGCTGCAGGTCCACTTCTGAACCCGTTTGTCTGGGTATCAACAGCAGAGGCTGCAGAACAGGAAAGACTGTTGCCTGTTCCTTCCTCTGGAAGCTTCATCCCAGAGGGGCACCTGCCAGATGCCAGCCAGAGCTCTCCTGTATGAGGTGTCTGTTGACACCTCTGGGAGATGTCTCCCAGTTAGGAGGCATGGAGTCAGGGACCCACTTGAGAAGACAGTCTGTCCCTTAGCAGAGCTTGAGCGCTGTGTTAGGAGATCACTGCTCTCTTCAGAACTGGCAGATAGGAATGTTTAAGTCTGCTGAAGCTGCACCTACAGCCTCCCCTTTCCCCAGGTTCTCTGTCCCAGGGAGATGGGAGTTTTATCTATAAGTCCCTTACTGGGGCTGCTGCCTTTCCTTCAGAGATGCCCTGCCCAGAGAGCTTATGAAGTATTTATTCTGTGTCTCAAATAAAGATCCTCAACAAAATCACAAAAATTACTATTCTGTTCTAAAAATATATTAACTATATATTTTTCAACATTTTCTAAGAAGCCTATATAAGTGAACCACAATAATTCTATTTCTCTCAGTTAACTGCCTTTATAACGTTCTTCTTCAACATTATGTCTTAAGCTATACCCAAAGATCGTTATTAAAAAAAAATCTGGCTGGGCATGGTGGCTCATACCTATAATCCCAGCACTTTGGGAGGCTAAGTTGGGTGAATCACTTGAGGCCGGGAGTTCAAGACAGTCTGGCGAACATGGTGAAATTGTTTCTACTAAAAATACAAAAGTTAGCCGGGTATGGTGGTGCATGTCAGTAGTCCCAGCTACTTGGGAGCTCGAAGCAGGAGAATGGCTTGAACCCAGGAGGCGGAGCTTGTAGTGAGCCAAGACTTCACCACTGCACTCCAGCCTGGGAAACAAAGAGAGACTCTGTCTCAAAAAAAAAAAAAAAAAAGTTCTAAGTGAAAGAAAGCCTCTGCGTTTTCAAATATCTAAAATTTCTAAAATATTGTCCAATGTGTATTCTTCTGGGATGCATGTAATATGAAGACTTCTGTAACATATTTATGTCGTAACTCAGGATAAGACATTAGTTTACTTCCTAATGCTAACGATAGGAAATAATTTTGTTTCTCAACCCCAGGGACATTGGACAATATCCAGAGACGTTTTTGATTCTCATAATTGACGGTAGGGAGGACTGGAAGGCAGAGATGCTGCTAAACATCCTAAAATGCACAGAACAGCATCCCCCACAACAGAGAATTATGTAGCCCAAAATGTCAGTTGCTGAGGATGAGAAAGTCTGGCTAGATAATGAGCTACATAATCCACTGTCATTATGTCTTTCAGTGGCCACTGGTATGTTTAGAGCTAAGTCAGCTAACCTAGTATTTCCTCTCTCTTCTTCACTTGTCACTTTTTCCCCCACTACATCCAAGAATGTGATAAGGCATTCCAGTTACATTTTCTGGAAGAATACTGAAAATACCAATTTTAATACATTCCTAGTAGGGAAAGAGTTACACTATAACTATAAATACTATGTTAAATCTCAGAACAAGTAGCATTTTATATTTGAAAAATATAATGCTTCTTACCTTAAATAGACATCGACATATATATTCATACACCATATGTTTTAATGAGCTGATAAGTGACTGAATTCTCTGTTCTGTATTTTCAGAATCCTGTAAATTACAATTGAAAACCCATTAGGAAATATATAAACATTTAAAAGGTACTCCTATAAATTGTTCCTCTGGACTCAAAGCTGGTTCTGAAACAAGTATCTTGGACTATCAAATTCAAAGGACTAATCAAGTGCATTAATATTGATATATTTTTCTTTAATGTAGAGAGTTAAAGCTTTCAATAAATGGAAATTACAATCAATTTCCAATAATATAATATAAGTTGAATTTCCCCATACCACTTTTATTCTTACTGGCATTAAAAAAACTATCTACATCAATCTAGGTTAAAGCCATTTTAATTATGTGTATTATAATTATCAATCCAGCCCCAAAACAGTATGACTTCAAGACCACCTTATAAAGAATTTCTCATTCTCAATATGGGAACCTCGATGATCTTAAATCATGTGCTGCAGGATGAATATGGATGAAAAATAACTTTGAAACTGATGCTGTAAAAACTCACATACAATTTTAGTTTTTGATCTGATATAATAATTCCATTTTGCCAAATTATAATAATTGAAAAATATATCATTAATGTCTATTTCCTTTCATTAAAGAAAAAATTGTTTGGTACAGAACTGGAGAAGAGAAGGCTGTTCAACCTGGCCTTTTCCCTTAGTATGATATGAGTTTTACATTTCAGAGCATTTGGAGAATCCATGTCTTACAAAGATCAATTCTGGTATAACAATTAGACTAAATTTGCTTGCTTCCTTGTGATTTATAAATTAATACCATGAAAAAAACCTAGTAAAATAATTTTAATGGCTTGGAAAAACATATCCAGGATCAGCAGAGAAATGTGTGAAATAAAGAAAACATTATGAACTGGCACTCAGATCCATCAATCCTAGGCTTCTAGTCGTGTAGTAGTATGTTCTAACCAAGACAGCTACTCATTAATTTAGATAGCAAATACTTGTATTCATTTCACTATATATTAGCAAAGATCACCTATGAAATTGAGACTTGGATTTACTAAAAGTCACTCTATCATAAGACACAGCACTGTACCTACAAGATCCAGTAATTTTCTAAACAACAGAAAGCAACTTTTGTACTCTCCATAGACTTGTGACTGCTTAAGCCAATACAGTACAGCAGAAATGACACTGAACTAAGGCTGTGTTATAAAAGGCTATTCAGTTTCAGCCTTATTCACTGAAATACATACTTAGTACCCTGAGCTAGAAAATAAGAAATCTGGGGATCCCAAGATGGCCGAATAGGAGGCAGCTCTGGAAAACAGCTCCCAGCGAGAGAGACACAGAAGCCAAATGGTCTCCACAATTCCAAACGAGGTATCAGGTTCATTTTGTGGGTCTGGTTGGACAGTGAGTATAAACCAAATAGGGCAAGTTGAGGCAAGGCAGGGCACTGCCCCCTCCACCCCATCCCCTACCCCCGCACAAAGCCCAGCAGGCTAAAAAACTCTCACTCCAGAGTTACGCACCCAGAACATCAGTTAGAGAGTGACCAGGACCGATAGAGCTCGGCGGGGTGAAAGGAAGCCGCCATTGCAGAAGTCAGCCTAATTTTCCTGAGTAAATAAAAGATGCACCGGCTCCACTGAATCTGTCACAGCCCAGCAGTGCCTCTGCAGGCAGACAAAGGAAAGGCCGCCTCCCCCAGCAGCTACCTGAGATCAAAACTATATAAATCCAAGGAGATGGGAAGAAACCAGTGCAAGAACGAAACTATCAAAAAACCAGAACACCTCTCCCCCACCACGATATCACAACTCCTCACAAGCAAGGAAACAAAGCAGGACAGAGAACGAATTTGACAAATTGACAGAAGCAGGCTTCAGAAGGTGGTTAATAACAAACTTCTCTGAGTTAAAGGAACATGTTCTATCCCAATGCAAATACATTAAAAACCTTGAAAAATGGTTAGATAAAATGCCAACTAGAATAACCAGCTTAAGGAAGAACATAAATGACTTGATGGAGCTGAAAAACACAGCACAAGAACTTCATGAAGCATACACAAGTTTCAATAGCTGAAAAGATCAAGCAGAAGAAAGGATATCAGAGATTGAAGATCAACTCAATGAAATAAAACAAGAAGGCAAGAAAAGAGAACAAAGAGTGAAAAGAAATGAACAAAGCCTTCGAGAAATATGGGATTACGTGAAAAGACCTAATCTACACCTGATCGGTTTACCAGAAGATGACGAGGAGAATGAATCCAAGCTGGAAAACACTCTTCAGGATATTATCCAGGAGAACTTCCCCAACCTTGCAAGGCAGGCCAACATTCAAATACAGGAAATATAGAGAACACCACAATGATACTCCTCTAGAAGAACAATCCCAAGGCACATAATCGTCAGGTTCACCAGGGTTGAAATTAAGGAAAAAATACTAAGAGCAGCCAGAGAGAAAGGTTGGGTCACCCACAAAGGGAAGCACATCAGACTCACAGCAGATCTCTCGGCAGAAACTCTACAAGCCAGAAGAGAGTGGGGGCCGATATTCAACATCCTTAAAGAAAAGAACTTTCAACCCAGAATTTCATATCCAGCCAAACTAAATTTCATAAGTGATGGAGAAATAAAATCCTTTATGGACAAGCAATTGCTGAAAGATTTTGTCACTACCAGACCTGCCCTATAAGAGCTCCTGAAGGAAGCACTAAACACAGAAAGGAAAAACCAGTACCAGCCACTGCAAAAAAGAACCAAATTGTAAAGACCAACAACGCAATGAAGAAATTAGGCCAACCAAAGGGCAAAACAACCAACCAGTAATAAAATGGCAAGATCAAATTCACACATAACAATATTAACATTAAATGTAAATAGACTAAATACCCCATTCAAAAGACACAGACTGGTAAATTGGATAAAACGTCAAGAACCATTGGTGTGTTGTATTCATGAGACCCATTTCATGTGCAAAGACACACAAAGACTCAAAATAAAGAAATGGAGGAAGATTTGCCAAGCAAATAGAGAGCAAACAAAAGCAAGGGTGGCAATCCTAGTCTCTGATAAAACGGACCTTAAACCAACAAAAATCAAAAGAGACAAAGAAGGGCATTATATAATGGTAAAAGGACCAATACAACAAGAACAGCTAACTATCTAAACATATATGCACCCAATAGAGGAGCACCCAGATACATAAAGCAAGTTCTTAAAGACCTACAAAGAGACTCAAACTCCCACACAATAATAATGGGAGACTTCAACATTCCACTGTCAATATTAGACAGATCAATGAGACAGAAAATCAACAAGGAAATACAAGACTTGAATGATCTAGACCAAGCGAACTTAATAGACTTTTACAGAACTCTTAACCCCAAATCCAAAGAATATACATTCTTCTCAGCACCACATCATACCTACTCTAAAATCGACCACATAATTGGAAGTAAACCACTCCTCAGCAAATGCAAAAGAACAGAAATCATAACAAACAGTCTCTCAGACCACAGTGCAATCAAATCAGAACTCAGGATTAAGAAACTAACTCAAAACCACACAATTTCATGGAAAATGAACAACTGGCTCCTGAATGTCGACTGAATAAACAATGAAATGAAGGCAGAAATAAAGATGTTCTTTGAAACCAATGAGATGAAGACACAATGTACCAGAATCTATGGGACACATTTAAAGCAGGGTCTAGAGGGAAATTCAGAACAATAAATGAACACATGAGAAGCAAGGAAAGGTCTAAAATTGACATCCAATCATCAAAATTGAAAAAGCTAGAGGAGCAAGATCACAAGAACTCAAAAGCTAGCAGAAGACAAGAAATAACTAAGATCAGAGCAGAACTGAAGGAGATAGAGACACAAAAAAACGCTTCAACAAAATCAACAAATCCAGGAACTGGGTTTTTGAAAAGATCAACAAAATAGATAGACTCCTCATCAGACTAATAAAAAACAAAAGAAAGAAGAATCAAATAGATGCAATAAAAAATGATAAAGGGGACATCACCACCAATTCCACAGAAATAAAAACTACCATCAGAGTTTACTAGAAACAACTCTATGCACAAAAACCAGTAGATTTGGAAGAAATGGATAAATCCCTGGACAGCTGCACTATCCCAAGACAAAATCAGGAAGAAGTTGAATCCCTGAATAGACCAATAACAAGGGCTGAAGTTGACGCAGCAATTAATAGCATCCAACTAAAAAAATCCCAAGTCCAGACGGGTTCACAGCTGAATTCTACCAGACGTACAAAGAGGAGCTGGTACGATTCCTTCTGAAACTATACCAAACAATACAAAAAAGAGGGAATCCTCCCCAACTCATTTTATGAGACCAACATCATCCTAATACCAAAACTGGGCAGAGACGCAACTCAAAATGAAAACTTCAGGCCAATTTCCATGATGAACATGGACACAAAAATATTCAATAAAATACTGGCAAACAGAATGTGACAGCAAATCAAAAAGCTTACTCATCATGTTCAAGTAGGCTTCATCCCAGGAATGCAAGACTGGTTCAACATACGCAAGTATATAAATGTAATCCATCATATAAACAGAACCGAAGACAAAACCACGATTATCTCAATAGATGCTGAGAAGGCCTTCAACAAAATTCAACAACCTTTATGCTAAAAACCCTTAATAAACTAGGTATCAATGATACGTATCACAAAATAATAAAAGCTATTTACAACAAACCCACAGCCAATATCACACTGAACGGGCAAAAACTGGAAGCATTCCCTTTGAAATCTGGCACAAGACAAGGATGCCCTCTCTCACCACTCCTATTCAATATAGTATTTGAAGGTCTAGCCAAAGCTATCAGGCAAGAAAAAGAAATAAAGGGTATTCAATTAGGAAAAGAGGAAGCCAAACTGTCTCTATCTGCAGACGACATGATTATATATTTACAAGACCCCATCATCTCAGCCCAATATCTCCTGAAACTGATAAGCAACTTCAGCAAAGTCCCAGGATACAAAATCAATGTGCAGAAATCACAAGCATTTCTATACACCAATAACAGACAAACAGAGAGCCAAATCAAAAGTGAACTCACATTCACAACTGCTACAAAGAGAATAAAATTCCTAGGAATACAAGTAACAAAGGATGTAAAGGGCCTCTTCAAGGAGAACTACAAACCACTGCTCAAGGAAATAGGAGAGGACACAAACAGATGGAAAAAATTCTATGCTCATGGTTGGGAAGAATCAACATCATGAAAATGGCCATACTGCCCAAAGTAATTTGTAGATTCAATGCTATCCCCATCAATCTACCAATGACCTTCCTCACAGAACTGGAAAAAAACACTTCAAACTTCATATGGCACCAAAAGAGAGCCCACATAGCCAAAACAATCCTAAGCAAAAAGAACAAAGCTGGAGACATCATACTGCCTGACTTCAAAATACACTACAAGGCCACAGAAATCAAAACAGCATGGTACTGGTACCAAAACAAAGATGTAGACCAATGGAACAGAACAGAGGCCTCAGAAGCAACAGCACACATCTACAATCATCTGATCTTTGACAAACCTGACAAAAACAAGCAATGGGGAAATGATTCCCTGTTTAATAAATGGTGTTGGGAAAACTGGCTAGCAATGTGCAGAAAACAGAAACTGGACCCCTTCCTGACACCTTACACTAAAATTAACGCCAGATGGATTAAAGATCTAATAAGACATAACACCATAAAAACCCTAGAAGAAAACCTAGGCAATACCACTCAGGACATAGGCATAAGTAAGGACTTCATGACTAAAACACCAAAAGCATTGGCAACAAAAGCCAAAATAGACAAATGGGATCTAATTAAACTCCAGAGCTTCTGCACAGCAAAGGAAACAATCATTAGTGTGAACCAGCAACCAACAGAATGGGAAAAAATTTTTGCTATCTACCCATATGACAAAGAGCTAATATCCAGAATCTACAAAGAACTAAAACAGATTTATAAGAAAAAAACAAATAAACCCATTCAAAAGTGGGTGAAGGATATGAACAGACACTTTACAAAAGAAGACATCTATGAGGCTAACAAACATATGAAAAAATGCTCATCATCACTGGTCATTAGAGAAATGCAAATCAAAACTATATTGAGATACCACCTCACACCACTTAGAATGGCAATCATTAAAAAATCTGGAGACAACAGATGCTGGAGAGGATGTGGAGAAATAGGAACACTTTTACACTGTTGGTGGGAGTGTAAATTAGTTCAACCATTGTGGAAGACAGTGTGGCAATTCCTCAAGGACCTAGAAATAGAAATACCATTTGACCCAGCAATCCCATTACTGGGTATATACCTAAAGAATTATAAACTGTTCCATTATAAAGACACATGCACATGTACATTCACTGCGGCACTATTTACAATAGCAAAGACGTGGAACCAACTCAAACGTCCATCAACGATAGACTGGATAAAGAAAATGTGGCACATATATACCATGGAATGCTATGCAGCCATAAAAAATGATGAGTTCGTGTCCTTCATAGGGACATGGATGAATCTGGAAAGCATCACTCTCAGCAAACTGACAAAAGAACAGAAAACCAAACACTGTATGTTATCACTCATAGGCGGGTGTAGAACAATTAGAACACATGGACACAGGGAGGGGAGCATCACACACTGCAGTCAGTTGGGGAGGGCTAGGGGAGAAACAGCAGGTGGTGGGAGGGTGGGGAGGGATAACGAGGGGAGAAATACTAGCTATAGGTGATGGGGGGATGAAGGCAGCAAACCACCTTGCCAGGTATGTACCTATGCAATGATCCTGCATGATCTGCACATGTACCCCAGAACCTAAAGTACAATTAAAAAAAAAAAAGAAAAGAAAAGAAGTCCATCCATCTACTCAGTGCTGTAAAAAAGCCAAGCCTCCTGCAGAGGTGCTGAAGTTGGCAGTCCTGTCATCAAGTATTCCCACCTACAGCACCAGATGGGCAACTGGAGGGGCCTTAGCCCCCGCAACTCTCAAGTCTTCCAAGCTGAGGTCCTAGATATTGTGAAACAAAGAAAAGTCATCCCTGCTATGTCCTGACTAAATTTCCAACAGAATCAATAAGCATAAGAAAATGGTTTTAATTGGCCAAGTTTTACTCAACAGAAATAACTAGAACAATGTGCATATATGGGAAGTGGCTAAATAAAGCCATCTCTTAAAAATATTGTTTATATTCATTGTTAGAAAAGTTGTCCAGAATAATACACTTTTTAAAGCACAATATAGTATTTTTTAGTTAAAACAATTTGTTATCCTTTAATATATCCTTCCCTCCATTAGAATATATGCTTGGTAAGGCAGTGTACACTTGTATCCCCATTAACTAGAAAATTACAGCCTTAAACAACAAGGATATTTAACAAAATGTTAAGTGTTGTTTTCTCCAGGTAATGATATTATAGGGATAATTCTTATTTGTATACCTTTCAGAATCACTGGAGTTTTTTTAATGATTATATATTACTAATTAACTTATACTCAGAACATAAATTGTTTTCATTAAAAGGACTATCACATTGGGACAGCTTGTTAACAATATAAAAATAAATTAAGTAACTAATTTCTTTATCTAGCTTAAAGGTGTTACATGTGGTCTTTTGGAACGTAATTCTATGAAAGTTTTCTTAAGAAATTTTTATCATAAATTAAGTACTATACCTAGTAAAGTAATCCCTATAATTCAATCTCAGCTACAGGGTAACCAAGAGCTTACCTGTTTGTTTTGTAGAGCTCGTTGGAAAAGTCGGAGAAAAGCAGCCAGACTAAAACGGTACATGTTATTAATTTTGGACAAATCAGAAATAATGAAATACATCTTGCTGGCACTCTCAGCCAGAGGGAGATAGGCATCCCGTTCCTATGGATCAAGAGATCGGCAGGGACAGGGTATAGACACCTTAGAATTAGTGCTTTACTGCCACCTGAAGACTGTAATGCATATAACTACCCAAGTAAAAAAAAACCTCTTACTTTTTCTATACACATAAAACAAATGAAGATGATGAATCATGGTTTCTAACTAAAAAGGATAGCAAGTTTAACTTCCTCATTTTTATAAAGCTGCAGACATTATATGTCCTAGTCTATTAAGGATCCTATAACAAAATACACTAAACTGGTTCTGCTTTTATATAACAGAAATTTATTTCTCCCAGTTCTGGAAGCTGGAAAGTCCAAGATCAAGGTGCCAGCAGATTTGGTGTCTAGTGAGAGCTTGTTTCCTGGTTCACAGAAAGAAGTGCTTCTTGCTGTGTTCTCACATGCTGGAAGGGGCTAGCAAACTCCCTCAGTTCTCTTTTATAAGGGCACTAATCCCGCTCAGGAGAGCTCCACCCTCATGACCTAGACATCTCCCAAAACCCCCACCTCTTAATACTATTACACTGGGGATTCAATTTTCACATATGAATTTTGGGGGTGATGAGGACACACAAATAGTCAGACTATAGCAATATATTTTAAATACCTTTCTACCTCTCAGTTTACAGAGCTAGAAGTGGGTCAGAGATTAGTCTTAATGAGGACCAAGAGCACTAGTATTAGGGGAAAGTGGGTAAAATGAAATGGTAAATACTTGTGATCAGGGAATAGATGATGCAATTTTACATTTCAAAGGAGAATCAGTTAAGGTAAGGCAAGACAGCAGAGCATTATTAGGCTATCTGATGTAGAGAAAAGTTCAAACTACCAGTATAGGATTGGTGACAATAAGAACACTGATGATACTGGAGGTAGAGAAGACAATTCTAACAGGTGTCCACATTAGGATAATAAAGTACCTAGCACTGTTCAATGTAAGCATGAAAAGAGCCAATAACTGTAGCTTAGAGCTTATAACCCTTTTAATTAGTATATTTAACTTAAGAAAAGTTCCAAGAAAGGCAATGATATTCTCTAAAACTCATTTTCATTATACTCATTTCCAATTTCAGTACAAAACTGTAGCTCTATCTTAGATGACATTATGCCAGAAATCAGCAGAAGGCAGCACAGTATATTGACAAACAGTCCTTATCCTCAATGTGCCAATATCTGAATTCCCTCTCTATAATAACTACCATTAAACCCAAGGTTCTGATGTTTTTGAACAGCTTTTTTTTTACATCATCTTTCCCCTGAGGACATGATTCTACATTTTCTATCATATTAACTTAAATCTTCAAGAAAATATCATATGAAATTACAAAGAAGGAAATAATTACTTGATCAAGGGAAATTTGGAGTTTGTAAGATTCTTTAAGTGACTCTTGAATAAGTGCACTGCTTGCTTTTGTCTGATTCAAAGACTCAATCAAATCTTTATTTTCCAAGATATTGCCTTGAGATGTGGCAAGTGTCTGTAGGGAAAGTTAATAATATGAACATTATTATACATACAAAAATAACCAATTAAAGCAAGCCTATATTCACTATCATTCATTTGATGTTTATGGAGACTTATGTTATTTTAGAAGAATTTCAACATTTTATAGCCCTCTTAAAGTTTATTTGTTTTTATTATAGCCTTCTTATATCAAATGAATTAATAAATTATTTTATGAAACCACCTAATTATCAAACATAACAAAGTATTAATTTTGTCAATTTAATAAAAAATAAAAACTACTTAAAGTTACAGATTGTCGTAATTTGTTGCTTTTAATGGTTCTTGTAATTACGATCACATAATTAAATAACAAAACAATAAAATATATAGAAACTAATTAAAAATTGCTTGTCTTAAACATTGCTCACTAAGATCTTGTATTCCAAAATATAGCTCCCCTTTTTGTTGGAATTTTGACTGTGAGATATATACTAATATGCCTTTGGAAAAAAAATTATTTAGATACTATTAATTTCCTAAACACTATTAATTATATTTATTGAAGAAAAAAGTAATTTGAAAAAAATAACCTAAATACCTAGACTTTTACCTCTAGAAGAGATTCTTCAAGTTTGGCTAACTGTATTTTCTTATCTTCTTCCTGTTGTAATAGTTTCGTTTTCTGTTCTTCTAAATCAGGTTTCTCATGCTGAATAGTTAAAGCTAAAAGCTTGGGAGGAAAAAAAGGCAAGGTAGTTCTAGCAATAAGGCTTACAACAAAACAAAAACTTCCTGTAAACAGGCCTTGTGTTTGACAGACTATTAAAATACAATACTATGTTATCTCATTTTATTCTTTCTAATTAAACATTAGACACCTTCAACAATTACATCTGATGAAAAAGAGACAAAATGAATAGTTAAGCTGATCAGTAAAATACTAACTATTGTATAAAAGCTGTAAGAAAGTAGATTATTTAACATATCAATATGTAATATTTGGTTTTAAATTAGATTAAATATACTAAATTATGAGAGCCAGCACTTTTAATAGTAAGCATTCACAATAACAAACAAAATGATAAAATACTATGTCATCAAAACCACAGCAAGATACCACTTCATTCCCACTAGAATGGCTATAAGTAAAAATATAAACAATAACCAGAGCTGGCAAGGATATGGAAAAAGTGGAACCTTCCTACATTACCGGTGGGAGAGTAAAAACTGCAGCCACTTTGGAAAGATTTGTTTGTTTCTCAAATTGCCAAACATAAAGTTACCGTAAGACCCAGAAATTGCACTAAAAAACCATTGCATTGTACATTTTAAATCAGTAAGTTGTATGGTATGTACATTGTATCTGTTAAAGCTGTTATCTGTGAAGCTGTTCAAAAATGCCATGTCAAATTGTTAACTCTGAATACTAAAATAGAGAAAGACATTGGTATAAAATATGTAATTTAAAATCTGCTGTACAAGCATCTTTATTTAGTCCTTGCTAAAGTAAGACCTACAAAGCTCCTTTTTACAACTACTGTGGAGATCTTTAGATAGAAGCAGCAATTCTGTCAATTAATTCTGCCAAGTTTTGAGTGATTGTCACATTGTTTTATTTAAAAGAAGTATCATCAAGTCAATCAAAAGATATTGTTCATAAAAATATACTTGATGAGTCATATGGTATACAAAGAAATATTTGGAAGGACAATTTAAAAAATTACAATCTAGTAAAAACTGCAGCAAATATGCATTGTATCACATAAATCAAAAGATGAAAAAATCTACTATTGTTAGATGAGTGAAAAATAGGATGATACTCAAAAAGTCAACTGGCATTATATCATTAAAGAGGAAAAAATAAGTTAGGCAACATATAAGTATGGACATTAAAAATCATTTTGAAATTTATGCAGTAATTCTAAACTATAATGAGCCATATGAAGATAAACTGACTTCAAAGATGCATGTCTTCTAACGGTTAAAAAAAAATGCTGGATAGGAATCAGAGACCCTTAAGTAGCTGAACAAGTCAATTAGCTACACTTCACACAATTAAATTTCAGTTTTCCAACCAAAAATACAATGCAGATGATCTTAATTTCTATGCTCCATCAATCTCTCATATTCTATAATATATAACAGAAATAAACTTTTTAAAATTAGAGTTATATTAAAAGAAGCAGCAATTTAACATTAGCAGTAAAGGTACAGGTCCAATACATATGATAAATAAGTCAGAATGCTTCACTCCAATACACAAGTATGTTTTCAAAATCATAAATTTAAATACTAATCAGTCTAACAAAATAGCTTCTCATTCAAAATATCTAATAAGTATATAAAGCTCCAAAAGATTCCAAGGTAAATTATTATTATCTATGTATACCTGCCCTCGTAATCCACTTCTTGTGGTAGTAAAGTTAACCTCAGTAACAATGGAAGCTGCATCCGGTGGAATAAAAGGATTTGGGTTTCTTGTTGACAAAAAGAGGCGAAATTCTTCATTGTAGTCAATAATTTTGTCACCTATTTGTACCACATAACGTGGTCCTATTTTAAAAAAACACACACACAATTAGTTGGTCTGAATCTTCTATATTTCATTACACACTATTTGAAAACATAATTTTTAAGTACCTCTAGATATAGGTGTTTCAACGAAGTCTAAGACAGCAAAAGTTAGGCTACCTGAGATACTATTAGCAGAATGTTCTATTAATCAGCACTTACTCAAGCAATGATAAATAATATTCACTAAGAAGATCCTGGGATGCTGAAGCACCCAAGGCGTATCTATTCACATTCAGTATGGTTTTAATGTTAATATGTTTCATATTCCAAATTGCTCTGAAATAGTGTGTTATAGATGATAAAAATAGAAATCCTTAATTATATTTTTTCTTTACTTCTAAATTCATCATTTTAAAAGTATTAATTGTACTAGTAATTAAGATATAATATTTGAAAACAGACTGATGGTTAAAAAAAAAAGGATTATCAGCATATGTGTAACTGAAAAATGCACATTATTGACAAAATGAAAGAGCAACCTACAAACTTGGAAAGAGTTATTTAAAAACCATATATTAGAGGGTTAATGTCCAAAATTTAAAAAGAAAACAACTCATACAACTCAGTAGCAGAAAGACAAATAACCTGATAAAAAGCAGGCAAAGGACCTGAATAGACATCTCTCCAAAGAAGATATAAATACAGCCAACAGGTATATGTAAAGATGCTCAACGTCACTTATCATCAGGGAAATGCAAATCAAAACCACTATGAGATATCACCTCATAGCTGTTAGGACAGATACTATCAAAAAGGCAAGAGATAACAAATGTTGGTGAGGGTATGGAGCAAAGGGAATTGTTGGTGGAAATGAAAACTGGTGCAGCCATTATGAAAAACGGTAGGAAAGTTTCTAAAGAAATTAAAAATAGAACTACCATATGACCCAGCAATCTCTTTTTATTTTTGAGTATGTGACCAAAGGAAATGAAGCCACCACCTTATAAAGATATCTGCACTGCCATGTTCATCACAGCATTATTCACAATAGTCAAGACATGGAAACACGTCTATCAACAGAACAGATAAAGAAAATGTGGGTCAGGCATAGTTGCTCACGCCTATAATTGCATCAATTTGGGAGGCTGAGATGGAAGGACCACTTGAGGTCAGAAGTTCAAGATCCATCTGGGAAATATACTGAGACCCCATCTTTAGAAAAAAAAATTTTTTTTAATTAGCTGGGCATGATGGTATGTACCTATAATCCACATACTCAGGAGGCTGAGATCAGAGGATCACTTGAGCCCAGGAGTTCAAGGTTACAGTGAGTTATGATCGTACCACTGTACTCCAGTCTGGGCAACAGAGTCACACTCTGTTCTAAAAAAGAAAAAAAGAAAGGAAAAGAAAACATGATGTGTATATATACACACACACAATGGAATAATATTCAGCCATAAAAAAGAAGTAGAACCTGCCATTTGCCATAACATGTATAAACTTGGAAGACATTATACTAAGTAAAGTAAGCCAGACACAGAAAGAAAATTATTGCATGATCTCAAATATACAGAGACAGAGAATAAAACAGTATTTACCAGGGGCAGGTAACAGGAGAACTAAGGGGGCGTTGAGGAGATGTAGTAAAAGAATACAAAATAGCCAATATGTAGGATGATTAAGCCTAGAAAGCCAATGTACAACATGAGGCTATAGGTAACAAAACTCTATCGCATTTGGGATGTTTTGCTAAAGGAGTAGAGTTTAGCTGCTCTTGACACACAAAAAGTTGATAGATAATGTTAATTTGCTTTACTACAGTAAAGAATTTTATAATCTATATGTATTCATAATATAATGCTGTAAACCTTAAATATGGAAAATAACATTTATTTTTTTAAAAAAACGCCAACAAAAAAGTTGAAAGTTAAAGAATGGAAAAGTACGTACCATGTAAATACTAGCCCAAAAAGTTAGTGTAATCATTCTAATATCAGACTCTAAAACTTGAAACATTTCTAGACATAAAGAACATTTTATACTGATAAACAAAACAACTGAATAGAAAGATACACATTTCCAAAAATGTATGCATCTAATAACATAGCTTTCAAAATATTTAAAACAAGAACTGACAGAACTAAAAGACAAATTCAAAATCACAGAAACTTTAGGATATTTATCTCAATATATGATGAAGCAAAGAGAAAAAGAGAAGTCAGGGCATAGATTTGAACATCACAATTAACAAAATTGACACTGTAAACCTGTACAGAAAATTAAACCAAACAAGAGCAAAATTCAAACAATTTTCAAGCTTCATAGAACATTTTAAAAAATAAACCAAATGCCGATCAAAAAGAAAGTTCAACAGAAGTCAAAAAATTAAAATACTTTACAATATATTCTATGACTAAATGGAGATAAGCTGCATATCAGTAACAAATATGTAACTAGAAAATCTCCAACCACTTGAAAATTAAACAACAAAATGCTAAGTAATTTATGAATCAAAAAAGAAATTGAAACTTGGGTAGGAAGCTGAAGAAGGGCTTAAAGGAAAATTGATAGACATAAATGCATATATTAGAAAAAAGAAACAACTATCAATATTTTTATTTTCTATTTCAAAAATCTAGACAAGACCAAATGAAATCTGGAGAAAGTAATAAAAATGAAATAATAAAGATCGACATCAATTTTAAAATACAGTATAAAAAAATCAACATTAAAAGTTGGTTGGCTACACACGGACTTGGGAAATATGGGATTATTAGATAGTGGGGACTCCAAAGGTGAGGGAGGATCAAGGGCTAAAAAACTTCCCATTGGGTACTATGTCCACTATCTGCGTGATGTGATCAATAGAAGCCCAAACACAGCATCATGCAATATACTCGTGTTTACAAACCTGCATACGTACCCCATGAATCTAAAATTAAATTTTTAAAAATTGAAAGTTGGTATTTTGAAAAGATCAGTAATATTGATAAGTCTCTATCAAGACTATCGATGAAATCCTATCGATGAAAAGGATAATAAAAATTATTACCATCAGAAAAAATGACATCATTACAAAGCCCACAGACACTGAAAAAATGAGAATATTTAAAATATATACTGTGTGATAGACAAAACAAACACCTAAAACAATACAACTTAACCAAAGCTGAAACACACTAAAAAAAAAAACACAATATAAACAAAACAAAACAATCCCAGTGGTTAAAGAGCCATAACTTATATTTACCAGCTCTTTACAATGAAAGATAGAACAACATGGGAAATTGTGCATTGTGTCAGTAAAAAGGGATAATAGAGGCTTGTTATAGGATTTTGGCTTGTGTTAGGTGACTTATAAATAATTCAAGGAAAACGTGCTTTTCCTGGGAATTGGGTTGTGATCAGAAAGAGCAAACAATGGTTTGGTACCTTAATTTTTATCTAGAAGGTAAAAGAAATGGAATGTGACTAAACTATAATTGATAAAGAAGCAGAAGTAGCTCATATTAACTGGGAGAAGAGAATGTTTGGTTACTTTTGTGGTATGGAAAGTGTTCCTGTTTTTTGTGCTCAAATATGACTGTGGTCAGAGAGTGACCTCTCTGAGGTTGGTGTTTTATGAAATATGTGTTCAACAGGAGTACACCAAGGCCAAGCTACTAGAATCCGGCCAGATCTTAGTCTAGAGTAGTCAGATGCTGCTTTTTTCCTTTCTCGTTTACTCAAAGTACAAAAAAGCCAAACTTCTCCATGCTGTTATAAGTTAGGAATGTGGTTATCCTTGTGGAGCGGGGTGTGGTAAATAAGTGGGTTTCTGGAGTGCTAATAAAGCTCTTATGTCTTGATCTGGGTGTTTATACAGGTGTATTCAATTTGTAAAAATTCATTAGCTGTAGATTTAGGTATTCTTTTCTTTATGAATATTTATATTTAAATAAAAAGTTAAAATTTAAAAATTATGGTTTTTTTGGTGAGGAGAACTAGTCATGAAAAGGGAAGAACAGAATGCTGCTGCCATTCTGTATCATTTGACTTTATAACCCATGCAAGTACTACTTTGATACAACATTTTTGAAAATATTTTAAAATAAATATTTTATACTCTAAAAAAGACTCTTCAGTATAAGTCCCATCTCTTACTCACAGAAAATATTTTTTTTAATTTATTTTTTTGTTGTACTTTAGGTTCTGGGGTACCTGTGCAGATCATGATTGTTGCATAAGTACACACATGGCAATGTGGTTTGCTGCCTCCATTCCCCCCTCATCTACATCTGGCATTTCTGCCCATGTTATCCCCCCCAACCTCCCCACCCCCCCCCCCCACTGTCCCTCCCTTGGCCCCCTCCAACAGATCCCAGTGTGTGATGCTCCCCTCCCTGTGTCCATGTGTTTTCATTGTTCAACACCCGGCCTACTCACAGAAAACATTAAATGTAGAATTATAGAGTCCAACACAGTCTTAACTGTATGAATTTTTAATTTACATTAGAATTAACCCGTGATGCATTTAATTTTGACTACTTTTATCCTCTGAACACAAAATCTGTGTTGTACTTTAAATAACTAAAGACAGAATGATTAGGCACAGGAACAAGATTTGGTCTCTGGCTCCTTTCCAGGGGAAGTGTTAACTTATATGACTACTGTTTTCTGAACCAATATCAGGCTTAGGTATTTTGGATTTTTTTTTTTCAATCAACATGTATAATAGAATGAACATTTGGGGTGCTTGGATACACGGATATATTTAGATGAATTCACGTCTATATTTAGAGGAAGTAACTTCTGTTGGTTACTTCTATAACAATCAGATAAAGATTCAGGCAAGATGAACCTATAAGGTATACCCAAATTCTATCAATATTCATGGCTAAAAGTGATGTATTATGACAGAAAGTGAAAAAGAATCTATATTTTTACACCAGGCAGGGGTGCTCCACAATTTCATCTGTCTGAATTTTGGGAACTTATGCTGTATGAACGTTTACTATGACCACTCAAATTTAAACCAGGCAGTGACCACCATAGATTCCACAATACCTGCCATAACAATGACTGTAAAAACTGCTGTCCTAACTGATACTTAGTATGCAGACTGGGATATTGCTAATTATTACTAATTATTTCTTTTTTATATTCCTTTGGGAAGAAGACCAAAATCAGTCCATCTTTTGTACTCAGGACACCTATAAGTCCAAACTCTTCAGAAATATATTATCAACTGAGTTAGATGAATTCAAGTACCATGAGAACCTCCATATAGGTCCAAATTCCATTCCATTATATAGTTAAAATTTTGATGATGGTCTCCAGTGAGAAAACTTTTCACATTGTATTGCATACCACTCAGACACAACTAACTCAAGATGAATGGGACTTAATTAAAGGCAAATCTAAAACTGTGACACCCAAAGAACCAAATAAACCTTGTCCAAGGAGATATCCCATAGCCCATTACAGACCAACTGCTTGCTTTACAGACATTAAATACAAAGAAAGAAAGATAACTAACATCTGAATACTCTCTTGGCCTATAAAAAGCAGCATGATCCATACCTGGAAATTTTACCATAGCCCCTACATCTTTTCAACAAATGTGGCTAGGTTTAAATCACAGCTCCTGCAAGAGGCAGCTTTGGAATTAATCGAGGCAATTGTAAAGCAATCCTTCTCTTTGGTCTCTATATCCTTCAGGTACACAGAATTACAGATGTCTACAAATAATCTCACAGATGAGCAAATCCAATGCAATGCTACAGCCATCAACTAACCACAAGTACAATTTTGGCAATCTATAGCACTGGATATTCTGTACAATGAGCTCACTTCAAGTAGTGTTCCTGGCTGAAAATATGCCACTCTGAGACCAACTAAAATATACCTGTCCAGAGACTCACGGGTTGGAACTAGTGAACTAGCTTAAGGTCTCTCAAGTGTGTGCTGAGAACTTATTTGTTGTAGGTAGTTGTCCTGTCCATTTTAAGATGTCTCTAGCATAGAGGCCCTCCATTCCAGCTGTGACAACCAAAAATGTCTCCAGACATTGCCAAATATTCTCTGGGGGACAAATCTGCTCCAAATAGAAAAACACTGATCTACCAGTCTTCAGGCCATTGGGTCACCCAGACTCAATTGGACTATCAAAGACATATAGAGAAATACCTTTTGAAAACAGAAACAACAATCACAAATTTAACCTTTATGTTGCATATACACATGCCTGTCTCTGAAGCAATCATGCCTAAAGGGAGGCATCTGGACTAAAAGAAGCAACCAAAAATGTTTAGTTGTCATCTGTAGTATAATTCCTGGTTCCATATGCAAACTCAACATGGAAATAAAACAGCCATAAAGGACTGGAATGGTTAATAAAAAATACTTTTGATGTCTATTGTTCATAAAACTTAAAACTATTAGCCAACTACACTAGCCTCTCCCTCAGCAACTTTTATACAACTAGCTGGTCCAACTGTCTTCAATTATTTACCAGTTGCAAACTGCCACATCTACCTTCTGCCTTGGCTGAGCTCCTAAGCACATAGGAAACAAAGTAGAAAAGAAAAGAGAGAAAGAGAGAGAGAGAGAGAGAGAGAGAGAGAGAGATTGAATTGAATTTGACAAACTATGCCTTGCTTTTCTATGATAAATAAATACTTAAGGAGATTTTTGAAGAGCACATATTTGTAGAAGAGAAGTACATTCTATTCCTATAGTTATGTCTGCTTTGAACACAGTAAGTAGAAAAGTAATTTGTATATCTTAGATTATGGACACTGGGATGTAAACAAACTTGGCACAAACTTTGTTTTATGTGGTTCTAGGATTACCATCCTCTGTCTCCAGAGTTAACGTGCAATGAAAAAATGGCAACTCATGAGGAACTTATCACTCTTGAAAAGGACAGTATCTGGGATATACACAAAGGGGTTAACAGCCTGGTGTGACATGAATACATCCAACTCTGGGGAGAAGATGGAAAAAGTAAGATGGGGCAGTGATTAATCTCTTTTCCTAATTCTGGCATAAACAAATTGACATAAACAGCCTTGCACAACTACCTAGAACAGTTCAAAATGTGAACAAATAATGATATAAAATTTATCACTATTTTCAGGGGACCTAGTCAACACTCCACATATATCATTAAAACCTGTCACTAACCAGAACTCATGGAGATTTATATTCAATGAGTCCTTCAGGACCACAGTATAGAATGAAGAATGTCAAGTTGAGATGGCCCTAAAGGTTCATTTCCTCCTCAAGATAGTATAGCAAGAAACTAGCTCAACAGATCTGAGTTACCCCCATAAAAGGACCAGAGACTGAGCTCTGAGAGACAACCCCATTCTAGCAAGGTCACTTTCTTGATTACAAAACTTCTGTTGTTATATAGAAGCTTAACTATTCCCTGCCCTTTATGCCCATAAAATATATTAAGAGGACAATGTTACAAAGGCAAAGGTCCCACTACTTGAGTTCTTATAACATATCAGCCAGTGCTAGGCCAAGCATACCTATGTGGGGAATAATAGATTATCAAAGAATAGTGCATGCTTTGCTATTTCTCTGTTTTGCCCCAATAACACCAAGTTTCTATTTAAAGTTTACAATGCTAGCAACTTATGTGGTGTACATACATGTACATATATGTATATGTCTATATAAGTAAGTGTATACACTTTGCATGATATGTTCTTTAAGTTTCAAGGCATCGCTTTCTAATTATCAAAGACCGGGCTGGGTTCCTATGCAGAAAAGAGTTAACATAGCAATCTTGAGACTCTTTAGAAAGGGCTGCTTGCAAAGTTGGCCCATAACCAGCACCTGGGAACTTAGATTTTGGGAGAGTTCCCACCATCCTCAGAACTCAAAAAAGTAGCTCACTGTGCCTAAACTGTTTGTACAAACAATATGGTTAACCCTACACCTGCTTTCCTTCAGGGAGTCCAGAATTGTAATGTGCTAGGAAGAGTGTGCTTACATAATCAATCCCCAGTAAACTACAGGTACTAGGTCTCTACCAAGCTTTCCTGATTAACAACATTTTACACATATTGTCACAATTTATTGCTAAAGGAATTAAGCACAGCATGTGTGACTCCACTGGAAGAGGACTCTTGAAAGCTTGCACCTGGTTTAATTACTTACTTTGGAAATTTTAAAAATATTTACACTCTGGAAAGTGGCAACTATTTACCTTGAGCAACCAGATCTCGTCTCAATAATGGATAAAGAACAGGTTCTACACCATCCATCTCTTGTATAATAAGGGTTTTCCCAAAACGTACTGCTAATTCAAGAGCTGTGATAAAGTTACTATCCTAATTGAATAAAAAAGAATACATATTAATTCTTTTATTACTTCAATATTTACAAATATGCTTAAAGATTATAAATGAAGATATTAACAGAAATAATATGAATAATGATTATTCATGATTGTTTTTCTACACATAAGTACTTGGTGATGAATTATTTTAGTTGAATTATCAAAAAAATTTCATGATTTAAATACACAAATTAAAATTTTAACATTTTTACAATTGTTGTTAAAAAAGAAAACCATATAACCTGATATCTAATCTCTTTACCAATATTTAGGTGTATTTTGGTATATGGTACATATTGTTAACTATGAACACAATGTTGCAAAACAGATCTCTAGAACTTTTTCATCTTGTATGACTGTAACCACTGAATAGTAACTCTCTATTTCCTCCAAAATACAAAAGACTTTCTTCAATTTTCTATAGTAATTTCAAATTGTTATAGAAACACAATTTCAAATTCTATATGCAATAAATTACACATGTAGGTATTAATAAAAACCCTACTTTGCTTATGTTCAGAATCACATATTGAATAGGGGAGAAAAGGCAAGATGATGAATTCTAGTAAACTTTTCTTGGTGTAATAGGTCTAATAATTCTGAAAAGAACCTTCAGATAAAATTCAATAACTAATCAAGAATTTTAAGGCTTTCTAGATAGGGAAGAAATAATTTTAAATATCACCCAAGGCGTGTGTGTGTGTGTGTGTGTGTGTGTGTGTGTGTTGTGTGTATATATAAATATGTAGATATATAAAAATATACTTACTTGTATGTATATAACCATACATCTATATTTATAACTATGTATAGTTACATAGTTTTAGTCATATATATAATATTGCAAACCATAAATGATTATTAAAGTATTTTTATATATTATTTCATTTATAATTCTTCTTACCACAAAAAAATAAGGTAGATATCCCCACTTTACAAATAAAGTAACTTTTAGAGGTAATTTTTTAAACAGCTGAAAATATCTATGAAAAGTAGTCATATACTAGGTCTTCTTTAAAAAAAAATAATAACCTAACCAAAAATAATTTCCTCTGCAAGATAAACATGAAACTGATAAGTCACTACCAAAAAGACTAAGATTACATTTCACTGACCAATTATCAAATCTTGGTATCCATTAAAGATGTCTGTCAAGGAGTTAAAGAAATTGGAAATTATGAGAGGCATTCAGAGAAACTGTAAACACACTAAAAGGCTAGAAGTCTTTTCTAATTCTCCAAGCTAAGTTAGAAGCTCCTACTTCCACAGCATCTTATACTTGTGACATTAGTCTTAACTTAGTGCAAAGCTTATTTAGTTGTTTCTCTAACCTACTAGACTGTCATCTTCAAAAGGGAAGGAACTCACTATTAAATTCCCAGGGCCATTAGATCAATACCCAGAATCAAATAAATATTCTTATCTCTTTTTTTACAAATTAGAAAACTGAAGTTAAGAGTTGTATCTCTTGCCCCAGGTCCCACACAATAGGACCCAGTGTTGAATCTATGTTTTCTGATTATAGACTCCAAGATCTTTTCACTATAAGATGTCATTCCTAATTGTTATGTAAATTATAAGTAATACATACCTGCTGATTGATAACTTCTAAACGTGAGTCTTTCAAATGTGTTTTTAACCACTCTGTAGCTTGGGAAGAAGGATCTATAAGAAATGGGCACACTCGACTCTAGTTCAAAAAAAAGGAAAAGTAATGTTTTTTAATGATTATAAGCTTTCATTTAAATGGAAATAGTTTTCCAGAAATTATATCAATTACTAAATGAGCTTTTATCTCAAGCTTTGGAGGACACAAATATACAACAATGAAAAAGAAACAAAAATACTATTTTTAGCTGCATCAGAAGCCATATTAATAAATTTTCAGTGACCAGGAGTTAATATTAGGTAATTACATTTAGCCACAGTATAGAGAGTATAGTTGTACTTAACACACAGTAACACAGAAAATGTGTATTAACATTATGCCAAGCATGAGCTTTAGTCTCAAGCTGATGTCATCTGCACCATTCTTTCTGGCTTTTGAAATACACAGTCAAATTATTCCCTAACTATATATATTCTTTGTTTGAATAAAAACCATAAAGGCCTTAAAAAAGAAGTATGAGCAAACCATTAAAATACTGCTAATTATCAATATAATTGTTTACATTTTAGGAAATTAATTCTTCTAAAGCAGCACACACATCTAATATTATTACTAAAGGAGCATCCTAGAAGAGAAAATTACATGGGCTTTAGATTAAGATCTAATGAAATGAACTAAAAACCAAATTCATTACAGAACATCCTGCACTAATTAAATTCTTTAAAAAAGGAAGTTAAAAACCAGTGAAAATGCTCTCCACACACAATGGCACTTAGAAGACAGAAGAAAGCCAATTATGTATGTATAAAATATATATCATATATATGATAAATTTAAGTCATCTAACAATCATTGCTACTTAGTAAGATTTAAACTGACCTAATTTTTCTTAAGTTTTCACATGTATTTGAAAAATGAAATAAAATTGTGTGCATATGAGAGTAGGAGAACACACATCAAAGTCAGAGTAAACTGAAAACTTAAAATGGGATACAGCAGTCCCCCTTATCTACAATTTCTCTTTTCCTGGTTTCAGTTACTCATGGTCAACTACAGTCCAAAAATAGGTGAGTACAGGACAATAAGATATTTTGACAGAAAGACTACATTCACTTTACTTTTATTACCGCATACTGTTATAGTTGTTCTATTTCGTTATTGTTGTTAATCTCTTACTGTGCCTAACTTATACACTGAACTTTATTATAGTATGTTTAGGATACAACATAGTATGTATGTATATATACACACGTATGTATAACAATGGTATGTGCTGAATACAGTAAGAAATTCTTCTTCTAAGTTTTAGCTTCCTTAAGTTTCCTTGTCCTTTGTTCCTGCTTTCAAGGCCAGACTTCCTTACTCCCCCTCCCCTGGTGAACAACCTTCCAGCCAGTCCTTATCTATAGAGCCCACATTCCACATCTGCTACCCACTCTGTGAATTACCCCTCCCATCACAGTGGCTACTCCCACCAAAACTGATCTTCCTGCCTTTCCACCAGTGTAACCGCATTCCTGCACTTTTCAAGTTAGTCAACCAGGTTCGGCTTAGATAGTGCAGTCCAACCCTAGCCAACAGGGGAATGACACAGCAGTAGAGGCTACCTGCATCAGGGATAAGACCCCCCCAGTTCAGGTGTGCTCTCGCCATTTCTCCATCTGTGAGATGCAGCCTTCTATAGAAGTAAATTGCCTTGCTGAGAAAATTCTTTGTCTGAGTGCTAGTTCTTTTTTGGCATCAAGGAACAAGCATTTGTTTCTAACAGTATGTATTTGTATATAAAATAGTATGTATGTGTTATGTAAAAATGTATAACCCCATATATATATGGGGTTCAGTACTACCTTGAACTTTCAGGCATCCACTGAGGGTCTTGGAACACAGCCCCAGCAGAAAAGCAGGTATATCTAACAAGAACATACGTGCTATCTCAGTGGCACACCAAGAGGGAGAGAGATAGTGGGGATTATCTGCTCTGTGGATGAATAGTTTTATATTACCAATGTTGTTTAGAATTGCCAGCACATGGTGATATAAAGAGATGAATGACTTTAAAACAGCTTTATTATTATTTTAAAATTCTCCACAGACAAGGTACCTTGTTTTCACTTGCACCCAAAGTAGACTACTCCCATCATACCTCCTGCCATGTTACACTGCATTATTGTCAGCCAGCATCTATTTCTAGAGGTTTTATTTACTGCTCCATCATGTAAATATATTATTTGAAGCAAAATGACATGCTTAATAAATAGTCTGTGAAGTGTTACCATGGTTCTGCACCTAGGTTTTTGATCTAATTTTATGCTAGCATTCCATAGCAAACATTTCACAATTTGACACTTTGCCTAACTATAAAAGTAATTATTTTTAATTTTTAAAAAGTTCTTACCCATGATTTCAAACCAATGATCTGATGCAGTTAAAGGAAAAGAAGAAAAGTAATGTTTAAAAATGGTTTTAGCAAAGAAAACATGCTTAAGAATTTCAAAGGGCACTTACAAGTTTGTTGTCATCTTATTTATACTTTTCCAGAAAGATTTAGATAAGATTTCTAAGGTACATTTTATCTCTTTAGTCCATGATTAAATATAGTTAAATTCTACATTTAACTAACTATAATCAACCCCAAAATGTTGGGCTTTCGTTTATTCATTTGTTCATTAATTCACCTACTATACATTGGATAATCACTTTAGTAAGATAATACAAGGATTACAGAAATTAATAAAATACATTCCCTTAACCTCAATAACTTTACATACAAAAAAGATGCAAAAATAAAAATGTCATCATCAAGAGATACACAAGTCACTACTGAAGGATGACAGGTGAAGTCAATGGCTAGAAAACAATTCAAGTCAAACTAAGCTAAGAGAAATTAGCTAGGCAAAAAAGTGAAGAAAGAAAAACATTTCAGGCAAAAACAACAGCATGATATAGAAGCGAATAAAAAAGTTTGGAGTGTTTGGAAAACTTACAGCACTCTGGTATAGCTGGAGAAAAATAAATATGGGCAAAGATGATCCATATAAAATGGGAGGAGTAATCTGGAGTCTGTCTGCTTATGATCAGCATTTTATGCCATGTCTAAGGATATTGAAATTTTTATACTGAAGGCAATGGGAAATCACTAAAATATATTAATTAAGGCAATATTATGATCAGATTAATGTTTTAGAAAAATCACTCCAATCACAGTCAAGGAAGTGGTACTGGTCCAGCTGGTATAAAGATGTATTTATCCAGATACAAAATGATGAAGGCACAAATGAAGCCACTGGCAGTGGATGTGATTAAAACTGGATAAATTCATGAGACATTTGAGAAATAAATTTCACACGATTAGTTGAATAATTACTGAATGAAAAATTAAAGAGGCATATTAAGAATGATGTGCAGCGTTGTAGCTTGCATTACTGAGAAAAACTGTGATATCTCTAGTGGTAGAAAATAAGAGAAGCAGGTTATAGGGAGTGAGAGAGAAAGAAAAATGAGTTTTATAGTGAAGAGCTACCTTGCCTACCCTGCATGTCCCACTAAATGTATTTCTGATGGGTTATCAATATGAACAGATGATCTAAGCCAACCAATCAGAATCCATTTGGGAGACTGGCATATTATCTGTGGTGCAGAGGGAGTGAATGACACATCTTTAGTCTGGAAATATAAACTCTAATAATGATAAAAATGGAGTCACCAATGGTCAAGGTTAACAAAGGGTAAAGAGAACCTGAGAATAAATCCATCTCTTAAGATGGAGATAGAGCTCACTTGGTAAAAGTTATTTGAATTCAGGAACTTGCTCCAACCTTTTAGACATGCGACAATGTTCAGCTAATTTTTATATTTTTAGTAGAGACAAGGTACCACCATGTTGGCCAGGATGGTCTCGAACTTCTGACCTCAGGCGATCTGCCCACCTCAGCCTCCCACAGGCATGAGCTGCCACACTCAATCAACTTTAGCCCAGTTAATGAGGAGATGTATTATACCTCTGAATCACGAATGCATTTTACTTATCGTGTCTAGCCATCTTTTCCCAGTAGCCCAACTAATACATATTTAGAGATTTAATTTTACATACATGGTGATGTTAATGAGTTGATGTTATAGATTATGTGCTATCCAATCAAACCCTTAAACTACAACTAATTTTAAATCTAGTATACCTTACAACTGAGATGGAATGTTGACCATAATGGCAAATTCCTTTCAACAAAAAAAATTACCCTAAAAAATGTTTCCACTGATTTTTGCTTTGTCATACAAATGCAGGTAATTATCTAAAAGGAACTTACCAACATTAAATACAAAGTAAAATCTAAGCTTGTTAATTTCAAAAGCAATTTTCCCATATGTATCATGAAAGACAATTCATAATATAAAATTAAGCATTTTCAATTAATATCAGTAAAAAAATTATTCTGATAAACATATTTTGTCTAGACTTACCACCCTCCCCTTGTTTTTTATGGAATACAAAAGAATTCTTAAACTTTTTTTTTAAATTTGCAATCAATTGCTTTCTTGGATTATTGAAGCATGAAGAAGAGGTGGCTATGAAACCTTGGGGAGGGAATAACAAATATAATAAAAAGCATATAGTTTGTTATAATGTAATATGTTTATTTATATAAGTATTTAGAGTGTTATATTTGTGATTCCACTGTGAAAATAATAATGAAAAATTTTTAAAAAGTAAATTTAAAAGCAGGCAAAATAAAGTTAAAAGAAGGCAAACCTATTCAATTAGTGGTCAGCAACTTCTCTACTGGTAAATTACCAATATAGTGAGCTGATTAATAGGTCTAATAAAACAGAACAAATTATCAAGGAATGAATAGGACCTATAATATGAATCTTATAATACAGTTTATACTACATACGAGGAGCATTTTTAATGTTCGTGCTTTCTTTGACACTATGGAGTTACAGAATAAGAATAAGGAAATAGTGTGTAAGCAGAGAGAAGGATTGCAGAGAGGAAAAGGAATACTAATATTTATTATGAAATACAAATTATTGACTGAAAGAACAGAAAAATCACATTATCAAGAAGTAAAAATTATCTTCCAAGTGCCAGATCAGAAAAGTAAACCAAGTTAATGTGAAAACTCAAACTTTATACAAAGTGGTTATTTGTGTACATGGCTTTGAATTTGGTTTTCACATTCACTGACAATAAGGTTATGCTATTTTCCATTTTAAATAGCTCCTGGAAAATGTGCACTACGTGACAGAAAAATTTTCCAAAATATGTGTATGATTCTCTCTAACTAATAAGCCACAACTTATCTTCAATTTTTATAATTTTGTTTGGCAAAATAAAATAAAAATATAAAATTTATGAAGTCATATATTCTAGTCTATACTCATGAAGAAATTATATAACCAATGAATTGGGTATCACTACAATATTTCTATTACTATTAATAGAAAATAAAATTTAGAATATTTTACCATGAAAAGAATGCCACTTTAGTTTATACTTTTATATTAAGGTAAAAAATAAATTATACTGGAAGTCTTACACTCATTAACTGAATCATTAATGAGTTTTCATTAGCAAAATATTTTTATTTTAATGTAACTAAGAAAAGGGTAACTGTGGAAAACTAAGAATATGAAGAACACAATTTCTACAGCAAGCTTGAAAACAAAACATTTCTAATAAAAATTTAACATAAATTAACTACCTGTAATATTACAAGAGCATTTTCTATGGAAAGGTCATCTGATGGTAGGCCTTCACTTTTCCAAATTAACTGTTCACTTTCAGTACAAAGAAATCGCCTCAGATCAAATTCTGAAAAGTTGAAGATATTGATAATCACTACAGAAATCTTATACTTGATGAATGGAAGGAAATAAAGCTATTTATTCCAAAACAAAAGTCATACAACAGTCCTTAAACTTGAAACCCATTCTTCTACATTTAACACCCAATCCCAAGGAGAAAAAAGTCAAAAACAAAACAAAAAATGCAAAGGAATGGAACTCAGTGAAGTCCTATTTCTTTGAGTAAATGTTTCACAAACTAAAATAATTTTGTAAAATACCAGTAAAATCATGAAGAATTTTAAAGTTTATTTTTTAATAAATAATAAAATTTTTAAAATAAGTATTTGTTATTTCGGCCTATGAAATAACATTATAAAAATAAAAGTAATATAATATTTAACTGCATCCATGCAGTATCAAAAATAATTCAGTCATCTCAGTTTTTTACAGTGATTTAAGAATAGAAAAATCATCATAATAAAGCAATTTCAAGAACATTTGTGGAAATCGTCAAACCTAAATTAGCTAGGGTATCTTTGAGACCTATATAAAATTGTGCCCATTTAAAAAAGGTAAAATAACAGAGAACAAAAGGTCCATTTTTAGTATACTGAAATTTTAAATTCAGGAATAACTAAATACAAACTCTCAAGACCAGCGGACTTGGTCCATTCTTCCAAACAGGTTTTTCTCAGACACTCAGGAGCAGCAGAAAGATACGTAATAAATGCAGCAGCAAGTTGAGCTCTTTTAGGAAGAGTAGCTAATTCCTCTGTTATCTCTACAACCTGGAAAAAACAGAAAGACAGAAGAAAGAGGGAGATAACATGAGTATGTTCTAACATTAAAGGTATGGTGGGGGGAGAATCACATATTGGCTTACGTAATAACTCCTTGTTTTGAATATAATAGTCAAAACGTAAAAATATCAAAAAGATCTCAGACTCTGCTGTGATATTTTAAAGTATGAAATCCTGGCCGGGTAAGGTTGCTCATGCCTGTAACCTCAGCACTTTGGGAGGCTGAGGTGGGGATCGCCTGAGGTCAGGAGTTTGAGACCAGCCTGACCAACAAGGTGAAACCCTGTCTCTACTAAAAATACAAAAAATTAGCTTGGCATGGTGGCAGGCACCTGTAGTTACAGCTACTTGGGAGGCTGAGAGAGAAGAGTTGTTTGAACCAAAGAGGTGGAGGTTGCAGTGAGCAGAGATCGTGCCACTGCACTCCAGCCTGGCCAATGGAGCAAGACTCCATCTCAAAAAAAAAAAAAGTATGAAATCTTAATATATTTGTAGGAACAAACATATTTAGTCATTGAAAGTTCTTACTGATTTTAAAGAAGGCAGAACTTTCATCCCAACCACAGTTAAATGTTATGAGTTTGTATCACTTTGTAAATGAAGATTAAGACATAGAGTATGAACAAAGGGACAAAACAAAGGTACAGCATGAAGATCCATTAGCAAAAAGTGTACTGTAAATAAAGCACAGGATTCAGCAGAAAGAGTAGTTATATTAAAGGAAAGAAGAAAGAGTTAATTTAAGGTAGATTGTGAAAGGTTTTCCATGACATGAAAAGGAGTTTGTTTTTTTGTTTTCATTTTGGTCTTTTTTGAGACAGAGTTTCACTCTTGTTGCCCAGGCTGGAGTGCAATGGCACAATCTCTGCTCACCACAACCTCCATCTCCCAGGTTGAAGTGATTCTCCTGCCTCAGCCTCCCGAGTAACTGGGATTACAGGCATGCGCCACCACACTTGGCTAATTTTTGTATTTTTAGTAGAGACGGGGTTTCTTCATGTTGGTCAGGCTGGTCTTGAACTCCTGACCTCAGGTGATCCGCCCGCTTTGACCTCCTAAAGTGCTGGGATTTACAGGCATGAGCCATTGCACCCAGCCAGGAATTTCTATTTTAAACTGTGACATAAGCCACTGAAAGGGTTTAAGCAAGCAATAAGTAAAGTAATCAGATTGGATTTTATAAAAATAATTCAGCTGACAAATGAAGGGTGAACTAATAAAGGGTCAGATAGGAGGAAGACGTAAAAAAAGTCAGATGAGAAAAGAAAAGAAATTGGCATTAAAGATAGAAGGCAAATATAAACAATTTTTGCAAATGAATATGACAAGTAAACAGGGAAGAGTCTAAGACAACCCATATGTTTTTAGTATTGATGCCTGAAGAAAGGGGCCTCCAGTGAAATAGAAAATAAAGGAGACTTGGAATGAGAAAAAGAAAATAATTTAGACATATTGGGTTTGAGTTCCTGAGAGACAATTAAATGCAAATGTCTAATGTTTAGTTGGAAATAAAAATTTAAAACTCAGTAGTCTGGAAATGTAGATCTGGTCATTATTACAGTGCAGGTAATATTATAATGGGATGAGATAACCCCCAAGGTAGTTGCAGAAAAAGCTGCTGTGGAAGAGAATGGCAAGGACAATCAACATTACTAGGTGAGCAGAGGAGGAGGGTCAGGAGAGGGAAGGAAGCTTAACTGATTTCAGAAACAAACCAAGAAAAAACAAGAGACAACACTAACAAAGTCAAAATAATAAAATATTCCAAGAAAAAATAAATAGCCAACAGTGTCAAATCACAAAATTACTGTCCTGAGGAAGGAAAATGTTTTTTAAAATTCTAGGGAGTACTAAGTTTTCCATCTACTCATGTTCATCCTGCCCATCTCTCAATAACATGGGGAACTGAAAGGAAAATAGGCTGTGTTGCCTAAACTCTATTCATATAAAGACAGTTTGTTTAAAGATTAATTCATATAATGGCCATTTATAGCTAGAGTTTTTATCCTGAGCCAGGTACAAATGAATGGATCTTTCTCTCCTTTTCCTTAACATACATTATATTATAGATTGCCCGTGTTTTAAAGAAAGACTCTTCACGACCCCTTTCTCAAACAAACCTGTGCATTCCATCTCTTATGTTCTCTATCAAGCTGATTAATTAAGACTTCTGCAGCTTTGATTGTTTCTTGTGCTTTGCTTACTTCAGCCTCAAGTTTGGCAGCTTCTGAAGTCCTGCTCTGAAATCTACGTAAACATTAAAATTTAATTAAAAGCAAAAAGGATTTGGGAGAGATTTAATGAAATTATCCATAGTTAATAAATGTTTATACCATAATTTAATTAATACTATTAATGTTTCCATACAAAGTATCATTAATAGAAGAGACAAATAGACCAACACACATATATATATATACACAAATACACACACACACACACACACACACACACACACATATATAAAATGTAGCATTCTCTACCTCAAAAAACTTGACAGGTTTGGGAAGCCAAGGTGGCCAGATCACCTGAGGTCAGGAGTTCGAGACCAGCCTGACCAAAATGGAGAAACCATCTCTACCAAAAATACAAAAAAAATTAGCCAGGCGTGGTGGCGCATGCCTATAATCCCAGCTACTAGGGAGGCTGAGCCAGGAGAATCACTTGAATCCTGGAGATGGAGGTTGTGGTCAGCAGAGATCCCGCCATTGCACTCCAGCCTAGGCAACAAGAGCGAAACTCTGTCTCAAAAAAAACAAAAACTTGAAAAAAACCTGACAGGGCCTCCATGCTCTATTACATTATATACAAATTTGCCAATACAGCATTCAAGGACTGTCCTAAACATCCAATCTGTCTTTCTAGTTTTATTTAATTATATTACTGATCAGCAAAATCATTAATATATGTCAATATCAGAAGAATTTTACATGATCAGTAAATATCCTATCCTTTATCTCCAGTGTTCTTCAGAATGTCCCATTTGACTAGAGTATCTTCCAACCACACCCTTCCTCACCCCACAGCCCAACCTCCTCTAATATTTACCACTAAAAATACAAATAAAATTTCAAAATTCATTTCAGTACATTATATATAACCTCTCCCTATACTCATTGATCTTTATCATTTTCTTATTTTCCTTGAAAAATATGTGTGCAATTTTATTAAATATAATAGTAATATTTGACATGATTATTTAGTCATTAAACAAGTATGTAAGTGCTTATAATATGCTCAGGGTGGTACCAAGCATCAAAAAAGTAGCATTTAATTCTCCAGAACAGCTCAAGTTAAATATTGTAAATCTTACATTATACATATGTAAAGTTAAACCCAAAGAAATTATTGCCCAGATTCTCATCAATAATCAGAAGAAGATCTAAAATTCATATACAGATGTGGCCAGCATTAAGTTGCATGTACTTTACAGTATATTTCATTGTCTCTCTAAGTGCCTTCTTCCTTCTTTCCCTAGACATAAGACTCTAGAACCAACTTGTCCAATATGAACAAATAGCCACTAGCCACTTTGTGCCTATTTAAATTTAAATTAATTAAAGATAAATAAAATTTTAAATTCAATTCATCAGTCATATTACAAACACTGCCAAGTGCTCAGTAGCCACATATCACTATTGGATACCATACTGGATAACACAGATCACAGAACATTTCCATAATCTCATGAAGTTCCATTAAACAGCACTGTTCTAAAACCTGGAAATGGAAAGCTCATCTTTATTCACCACAACAGGGCATACTCTATCATGAACATGGTTTTGCAATAAATATTTGTTGCATTAAATCAACTCTCATAACTCTGTATAAGCTGTATTAAAAATGAAAATCATCTCTTTAGTTTTGTAAAATTAGAATTTAAAAATTGATAGGTCATGCTTATTTTTCAATTCCCTTATTCTTTGTTAATATATAAGAAAGCAAAACTGTTATTCATGGCCTAGAGTCAATTAATCCTTAATTAAGGATCATAATAAGTAACAGCATGGTTACCAACATTAGTTCATTCTTGAGAATGACTCTATAATGAAAAATGTCATTCTGTTTTATTTAAAATTAAAAGTTAGTTTCAAAAGTTCTTATAATAATCCTTCCAAAATAATGGTAGTATGCTGCAATGGTTAAGAGTAGAAACTTCATGGAATTAGGCAAATCTAGTATCTAACATGGCTTAATATTTTACTAGCAGCTCAACCTTATACAAAAAAGACTAGATAATTTTAACCTTCCTAATCTGCAAAATAGAAATATATTCATTATTGTTTTAAGGATTAAATAAATATATAAATTACCCAGTACAACACCTAACACAGCAAGTGACTAATAAATGAAGTCAAAACATTGCTATAATATGCTAACTACTCAATAAATATTTAATAATTAGATGAATATTAAGTGCTGATTGTGAGCAAAGACAGTGAAAATAATACATTATACTTATTTTCCTTATACTTCTCTAATAATATCTGGAAAAAAATAATGTGATTTCTTTCCTATATTTCTAACATAATAATTGTTCAGAAATATTGTAAACACTGGGTTTATCAGTTTGGGGTTTTCTTTTTGGCTTGCTTTTTTTCTGTAAGCATTTCTCTATAAGTATATATTAGAGAGACAGAAAAAAAGGGAGTAAGGGAGAGAGAGAGAAGAGAGAGAAAGAGAATTGTTTCCTGAACATAGAGAAAAAATTCAAAGTTTTAATCTGATTAATTTCTCAGTACAATAATTAGTTTTTCTTCCATTAAAAAAGGAGGCATGACACAGCAATTCAACATATGTTGTATTAAATCAGATATTATTCAGCTTTTCTATCTTCACAATTTTTAAAAGAAAATGTTCTAACATTTATAATTCCCATACCAATATTTTCTATCCTGTACTAAATAGGATACATGAAAGGCTTTAAGACTAATAATATTAAAAAATGATCCTTAACTTGAGTTTAATATTTGCATGAAGAAATGTTTTTTAACACAAAGGAGAAAAAAAGTTAAGAGGACAGAATTTTTTAACATAATAATGTACCCTTAAAAAGGTTACAGACTAATGGATCCCATAGCATCATCTGACATAAGGGAGTCTAAAATCTTAAAAGTCAAAATAAGAAAGAAATCAAGATGTCAGATGTAAACACTCTCAGCATTATCCAAAATACACTTCAAAATATAACTTACTTTTCTTTGAGTTCTGATACCTTTTGACCAACAGAATTTAGAAGCTCCTCTAGTTTCCTTTTTCTGTCTTCAGTTTTTTTCAGATTCCTAAAATATTACTCAATATTATAAAAGTCATTCTCTTTTAGATATCAACTGTCAAGCAACAGCAGCACTTTAAAATGTAATCTTACGGTAAATATGTGACACCTTTACTTAGAATTTAATTTGAAAAGCAATGCTAAAATTAAAAGTGTACCCTCTGATCCAACTAAATCACTTCTAGGAATCTATATTTTAAAACACTCATACATGTAGATTTCTGGATAAAAATGGTAAATATTTATCTTCTATCCCTTCTAAAACCCTACTAAAATGAAGCCAAGAAAATAAGAAAGATACACCCGCACACAGATCAAAAAAGGAAAGTATGAAATAGGAGAGATTTCAAAAATAATTTTCTTATTTTAAGAGACAGAGTCTTACTCTGTCACCCAGGCTAGAGTACAGTGGTGCAATCAGAGCTGACTGCAGCCTCAAACTCC
This sequence comes from Aotus nancymaae, assembly GCF_030222135.1. Taxonomy (NCBI): domain Eukaryota; kingdom Metazoa; phylum Chordata; class Mammalia; order Primates; family Aotidae; genus Aotus; species Aotus nancymaae. The sequence continues at coordinate 8,262,803 of NW_026988423.1, read as the reverse complement.
TAGGCCCAAACAATCTTCCCACCTCAGTCTCCTGCATCTGCAAAGTTCAATAAAATTTTAAAAAGTAATAACTAACATACCAGAATGCAAAAAGCCAAAAGCTAAAATGACTATACAAAGAGGAGCTGAAAAAAGCAAAATCCTAAAATGTGCAGAAAATGTAAACAGATACTTCTGAAAGTAACAATAAAGCTAAATAGAGAGGATTCTTTAATAGTTGATATTACAAAGAATTTGACCTCAGAATCCATTCTCTATTGAGAGCTGACTACCTGTAACATAACTCAGAATGCTGCAAGTCTAGCTTATGCCCCTACTCATCATCTCCATCAACCTTTATGCACACACCCTAGGCAAAAGATATAAAGATTCTTTTAAAGTAAAATGACTGACATCCTAGCCTCTCAAAATACCCGCAAAATATTAAGGAGTTGCCATAAAATGGCCAGTCTACATTTGATCACCTTGCAGTGATGCTCAGCAGCCAAGGAGCCCAGGCCACACACTCAGGGCCTCCAGCCAGACTTCTAAAACGCACAATTAATAACTAACAGCCAAGGACCAGACAGGCCAAGAAAGCTTCCTAACTTTCTAACAATATCAGGTAACATACAAAACACGGAATCAAAATAACATTAGACTTTTTAAAGGCAACACTGAACTCTAGCAGAGAGTACAGCAGGGGTTCTCAAACTTCAGTGCACACTAAAATTACCTATCAAAACAGAGACTGCAAGGCCTTACCGTCCTCTCCCCGACAGTGTATCTGAATCAGAATCAGTTAGTTTGGATAGAGTTCAAAAATCTGCACTTCTAACAATTTCCAAAGTGATGCTGATGCTGCAGGTCTAGGAACCAAATTCTGAGAATTACTTCAATAGAATAAGGCCTTCAAAATTGTGAGCTAAAACTATTTCTAGTCTAGTATTTTTTTTTTTTTTTTTTTTATTGCATTTTAGGTTTTGGGGTACATGTGAAAAACATGCAAGGTTGTTGCATAGGTGCATACGTGGCAGTGTGATTTGCTGCCTTCCTCCCCTTCACCCATATCTGGCATTTCTCCCCATGCTATCCCTCCCCAATTCCCCACCCCCCCGCTGTCCCCCCCACTCCCCCACAACAGACCCCCATGTATAGTGCTCCCCTCCCTGTGTCCATGTGTTCTCCTTGTTCAACACCCGCCTATGAGTGAGAACATGTGGTGTTTGATTTTGTGTTCTTGTGTCAGTTTGCTGAGAATGATGGTTTCCAGGTTCATCCATGTCCCTACAAAGGACGCGAACTCCTCGTTTTTAATGGCTGCATAATATTCCATGGTGTATATGTGCCACATTTTTCCTGTCCAGTCTATCATCGATGGGCATTTGGGTTGGTTCCAGGTCTTTGCTATTGTAAACTGTGCTGCAATGAACATTCGTGTGCATGTGTCCTTATAGTAGAACGATTTATAATCCTTTGGATATATGCCCAGTAATGGGATTGCTGGGTCAAATGGAATTTCTATTTCTAGGTCCTTGAGGAATCGCCACACTGTTTTCCACAATGGTTGAACTAGTTTACACTCCCACCAACAGTGTAAAAGTGTTCCTATTTCTCCACATCCTCTCCAGCATCTGTTGTCTCCAGATTTTTTAATGATTGCCATTCTGACTGGTGTGAGATGGTATCTCAATGTAGTTTTGATTTGCATTTCTCTAATGGCCAGTGATGATGAGCATTTTTTCATATGCTTGTTGGCCTCATGTATGTCTTCTTTTGTAAAGTATCTGTTCATATCCTTCGCCCACTTTTGAATGGGCTTGTTTGTTTTTTTCTTGTAAATCTTTTTTAGCTCGTTGTAAATTCTGGATATCAGCCCTTTGTCAGATGGGTAGGCTGCAAAAATTTTTTCCCATTCTGTTGGTTGCCGATTCACTCTATTGACTGTTTCTTTTGCTGTGCAGAAGCTGTGGAGTTTGATTAGGTCCCATTTGTCTATTTTGGCTTTTGTAGCCAATGCTTTTGGTGTTTTGGTCATGAAGTCCTTGCCTACGCCTATGTCCTGAATGGTTTTGCCTAGGTTTCCTTCTAGTGATTTTATGGTGTTAGGTCTTATGTTTAAGTCTTTAATCCATCTGGAGTCAATTTTAGTGTAAGGTGTCAGGAAGGGGTCCAGTTTCTGCTTTCTGCATATGGCTAGCCAGTTTTCCCAACACCACTTATTGAACAGGGAATCCTTTCCCCATTGCTTGTTTTTATCAGGTTTGTCAAAGATCGGGTGGTTGTAGATATGTTGTGTTGCCTCCGACGCCTCTGTTCTGTTCCATTGGTCTATATCTCTGTTTTGGTACCAGTACCATGCTGTTTTGATTACTGTAGCCTTGTAGTAGAGTTTGATGTCTGGTAGTGAGATGCCTCCCGCTTTGTTCTTTTTGCTTAGAATTGACTTGGCTATGCGGGCTCTCTTTTGGTTCCATATGAAGTTTAAGGTGGTTTTTTCCAGTTCTGTGAAGAAGGTCATTGGTAGCTTGATGGGGATAGCATTGAATCTGTATATTACTTTGGGCAGTATGGCCATTTTCACGATATTAATTCTTCCTAACCATGAACATGGAATGTTTCTCCATCTGTTTGTGTCCTCTCTTATTTCGTTGAGCAGTGATTTGTAGTTCTCCTTGAAGAGGTCCTTTACATTCCTTGTTAGTTGTATTCCTAGGTATTTTATTCTCTTTGTAGCAACTGTGAATGGCAGTTCGTTCTTGATTTGGCTCTAAGTCTGTTATTGGTGTATAGGAATGCTTGTGATTTTTGCACATTGATTTTGTATCCTGAGACTTTGCTGAAGTTGCTTATCAGTTTCAGGAGATTTTGGGCTGAGATGAGGGGGTCTTCTAGATATACAATCATGTCGTCTGCAAATAGAGACAATTTGACTTCCTCCTTTCCTAATTGAATACCCTTTATTTCTTTTTCTTGCCTGATTGCTCTGGCTAGAACTTCCAGTACTATATTGAATAGGAGTGGTGAGAGAGGGCATCCTTGTCTAGTGCCAGATTTCAAAGGGAATGCTTCCAGTTTTTGCCCGTTCAGTATGATATTGGCTGTCGGTTTGTCATAAATAGCTTTTATTATTTTGAGATACGTTCTGTCGATACCTAGTTTATTGAGAGTTTTTAGCATAAAGGGCTGTTGAATTTTGTCGAAGGCCTTCTCTGCATCGATTGAGATAATCATGTGGTTTTTGTCTTTGGTTCTGTTTATGTGGTGAATTACATTTATAGACTTGCGTATATTGAACCAGCCTTGCATCCCCGGGATGAATCCTACTTGATCATGGTGGATAAGCTTTTTGATGTGCTGTTGTAATCGGCTTGCCATTATTTTATTGAAGATTTTTGCATCTATGTTCATCATGGATATTGGCCTGTAGTTTTCTTTTCTTGTTGAGTCTCTGCCAGGTTTTGGTATTAGGATGATGTTGGTCTCATAAAATGATTTGGGAAGGATTCCCTCTTTTTGGATTATTTGGAATAGTTTCAGTAGGAATGGTATCAGTTCCTCTTTGTATGTCTGGTAGAATTCTGCTGTGAACCCATCTGGACCTGGGCTTTTTTTGGGTGGTAGGCTCTTAATTGCTGCCTCGACTTCAGACCTTGTTATTGGTCTATTCAGGGTTTCGACTTCTTCCCGGTTTAGGCATGGGAGGAGGCTACTGTCCAGGAATTTATCCATTTCCTCCAGGTTTTCTAATTTATGTGCATAGAGTTGTTTGTAATAATCTCTGATGATGGTTTGAATTTCTGTGGAATCTGTGGTGATATCCCCTTTGTCATTTTTTATTGCATCTATTTGATTATTCTCTCTTTTCTTTTTTATTAGTCTGGCTAGTGGTCTGTCTATTTTATTGATCTTTTCAAAAAACCAGCTCCTGGATTTATTGATTTTTTGAAGGGTTTTTCGTGTCTCTATCTCCTTCAATTCTGCTTTGATCTTAGTTATTTCTTGTCTTCTGCTAGGTTTTGAGTTTTTTTGATCTTGCTCCTCTAGCTCTTTCAATTTTGACGATAGGGTGTCAATTTTAGATCTCTCCTTTCTTCTCATGTGGGCACTTATTGCTATATATTTTCCTCTAGAGACTGCTTTAAATGTGTCCCAGAGATTCTGGTATGTGGTGTCTTCATTCTCGTTGGTTTCGAAGAACGTCTTTATTTCTGCCTTCATTTCATTGTTTATCCAGTCAACATGCAGGAGAAAGTTGTTCATTTTCCATGAGGCTGTGCGGTTCTGGGTTGGTTTCTGAATTCTGAGTTCTAACTTGATTGCACTGTGGTCTGAGAGACTGTTTGTTATGGTTTCCGTTGTTTTGCATTTGCTGAGGAGTGATTTACTTCCAATTATGTGGTCAATTTTAGAGTAGGTGTGATGTGGTGCTGAGAAGAATGTATATTCTGTGGATTTGGGGTGGAGAGTTCTGTAAATGTCTATTAGGTTTGCTTGTTCCAGGTCTGAGTTCAAGTCCTGGATATCCTTGTTAATTTTCTGTCTCGTTGATCTGTCTAATATTGACAATGGTGTGTTGAAGTCTCCCACTATTATTGTGTGGGAGTCTAAGTCTCTTTGTAAGTCTTTAAGAACTTGCCTTATGTATCTGGGTGCTCCTGTATTAGGTGCATATATATTTAGGATCGTTAGCTCTTCTTGCTGCATTGATCCTTTTACCATTATGTAATGTCCTTCTTTGTCTCTTTTGATCTTTGTTGCTTTAAAGTCTATTTTATCAGAGATGAGAATTGCAACTCCTGCTTTTTTTTGCTCTCCATTTGCTTGGTAAATCTTCCTCCATCCCTTTATTTTGAGCCTTTGTGTATCCTTGCATGCGAGATGGGTTTCCTGGATACAGCACACTGATGGGTTTTGGCTTTTTATCCAATTTGCCAGTCTGTGTCTTTTGATTGGGGCATTTAGTCCGTTTACATTTAGGGTTAATATTGTTATGTGTGAATTCGATCCTGTCATTTTGGTGCTAGGTGGCTGTTTTGCCCTTTGGTTGATGCAGATTCTTCATTGTGTTGATGCTCTTTACCTTTTCGTGTGTTTTTGGAGTGGCTGGTACTGGTTGTTCTTTTCTATGTGTAGTGCCTCCTTCAGGAGCTCTTGTAGAGCTGGTCTGGTGGTGATGAACTCTCTGAGTTCTTGCTTGTTCACAAAGGATTTTATTTTTCCTTCACTTATGAAGCTTAGTTTGGCTGGATACGAAATTCTGGGTTGAAAGTTCTTTTCCTTAAGGATGTTGAATATCGGCCCCCACTCTCTTCTTGCCTGTAGGGTTTCTGCTGAGAGATCTGCAGTGAGTCTGATGGGCTTCCCTTTGTGGGTAACCTGACCTTTCTCTCTGGCTGCCCTTAGTATTTTCTCCTTCATTTCAACCCTGGTGAATCTGATGATTATGTGTCTTGGGGTTGCTCTTCTAGAGGAGTATCTTTGTGGTGTTCTCTGTATTTCCTGGACTTGAATCTTGGCCTGCCTTGTTAGGTTGGGGAAGTTTTCCTGGATAATATCCTGAAGAGTATTTTCCAGCTTGGATGCATTCTCTTCGTCACATTCAGGTACACCTATCAAACGTAGATTAGGTCTTTTCACATAGTCCCATATTTCTTGTTGACTTTGTTCATTCCTTTTTACCCTGTTTTCTCTAATCTTGCCTTCTCGTTTTATTTCATTGAGTTGATCTTCGACCTCTGATATCCTTTCTTCTGCTTGGTCAATTCGGCTGTTGAAACTTGTGCATGCTTCACGAAGTTCTCGTGTTGTGTTTTTCAGCTCCATCAATTCGCTCATATTCCTCTCTAAGTTGTCCATTCTTGTTAGCATTTCGTCAAGTCTTTTTTCAAGGTTCTTAGTTTCTTTGCATTGGGTTAGAACATGTTCTTTTAGCTCACGGAAGTTTCTTATTATCCACTTTCTGAAAGCTGATTCTGTCATTTCATCACACTCATTCTCCATCCAGTCTTGTTCCCTTGCTGGTAAGGAGTTGTGATCCCTTGTAGGAGGAGAAGTGTTCTGGTTTTGGGTGTTTTCATCCTTTTTGCGCTGGTTTCTTCCCATCTTTGTGGATTTATCCACCTGTTGACTTTGTAGTTGTTGTCTTTCTGATTTTGGTAATTTTAAGTCTGCTGTGGCAGAACTCATAAACCCCCTGCTCTTCCCCCCAGGTGTTCTGTCCCAGGGAGTTACGGTTTTATGATGTTCCCCTGTGCGGTTGCTGTTTTCCCTGCCCACAAGGTGGCAGCCTAGTCACACTCAGGTTGCAGAGGCTTCGCTAAGCTGCTGTGGGCTCCACCCAGCTTCCGTGTGAACTTCTGGGTGTAGTTAGAACTGCTTCCGCTATGTTGGCCCGCCCCTGTAGTGACGGAGTCTCTGTAGTGGCGGATTGCCTTAGTAGATTGCCCTGGGAACAGCAGGGTGCCTATGGAGAACGCCCCTCCTCCACAGAGCTGGACCGTCCCGGTTTCAGTTGTGTTTCAGGTCTTCTTGCTGGGTAAGAGGGGACACCGTCTCGTCTGATCTGCCTCCGGAGCCGCTGCGTTGGCTAAAGCCGCGGCTCTGAGATTCGTGGTGCTGGCCTGGCTCCCCGTTTCAGCTCCCCTTGCTGGCTTATAGGGGACTCAGACTCTCTCACTTTGTACAGTGAGCCGTTGCCTCAGGGTGCCGGCCCAGCGGCTGCGCCGTTCAAGCCAGCGGCGCCAGCGGCGCTGGCGACCCGTGTGGCTTCTCTGCGTGTGAATCTCCTGGTCTGTGGGCAGTAAAAATCAGTCTGGAAATACGGCGTCCACTCACCCTCTGTGCTTTCTCTCGGAGCTGCATTCCCGAGTTCCTCCTAAGCGGCCATCTTGGATCTCTCTCCCTCTAGTCTAGTATTTTAAACACAACCCAATTATTCATCACATACACTGATATATTATAGATACTTTTAGACATGCAAATTTCAAAATATGATCCAGCCCATATACTCTTTCTACTGTGGAAGATGTGTTTTAGAAACCTGAGGTACTAAAGTAAGAAAGAGAAAGAGAGGAATTCATAATAAAAGAATACAATAGGTAATCTGTGGATTACTGATCTGTGTGTTCTATTTATTTTTTCTTAGCTTTAGGCCTGCTCTTAAGGCTGTTATCTTGGGGCTTCTCTTCTCTTCAACAGGTAATTGGCAAGCCATATGTAGAAGATTGAAACTGGATCCTTGTCTCTCACCAAATACAAAAATTAACTCAAGAGGGATAATAGACTTAAATCTAAGACCTGAAACCATAACAGTTCTAGAAGATAACATCAGAAATACCCTTCTAAACATTGGCTTAGGCAAGAGCCTTCATGACCAAGAACCCAAAAGCAAATGCAACAAATACAAAGATAAACAGATGGGACTTAATTAAACTAAAATCCTTCTGCACAGCAAAAGAAATAACCAGCAGAGTTAACAGAACCACAGAGTGGAAGAAAATCCTCACAACCTATACATCTGACAAAGAACTAATATCCGGAACCTACAGCAAACTCAAACAAATCAGCAAGAAAAAAACAAACAATCCCATCAAAAAGTGGGCTAAGGATATGAATAGACAATTCTCAAAAGAAGATATACAGATGACTAACAAGCATATGGAAAAATGCTCAACATCATTAATTATCAGGGAATGCAAATCAAAACCACAATGCAGTACCACCTCACTCTTGCAAGAATGACCATAATCAAAAAATAATAGATGTTGGCAAGAATGCGGTAAAAAGGGAACACTTTTACACTGTTGGTAGGACTATAAACTAGTATAACCACTATGGAAAACAGTGTGGAGATTCCTTAAAGAACTGAAAGTAGATATACTGTTTGATCCAGCAATCCCACTGCTAGGTATCTACCCAGAGGAAAAGAAGGCATTATATGGAAAAGATACTTGCACACCAATGTTTGTAGCAGCACAATTTGCAATGGCAAAAATACAGAACCAGCCCAATGTCCATAAATCAATGAGTGGATAAAGAGAATGTAGTATACATATATACCACAGAATACTATTCAGCCACAAAAGGGAACAAAATAATGGCATTCACAGCAATCTGGATTGAATTGAAGACTAATATGTCTAACTAAAGTAACTCAGGAATGGAAAACCAAACATCATTCTCACTCATGTAGGCTAAGCTATGAGGACGCAAAGGCATAAGAATGAGACATTGGACTTGGGAGACTCAGGGGAAAGGGTGGGGGTGGCAAGAGATAAAAGACTAAACATTGCGTGTAGTGTAACACTGCTCAGATGATGGCTGCACCACAATCTCAGAAATGACTACTAAAGATCTCAACCATGTAACCATGCACCACCTGCTCCCCAAAAACCTATTTAAATAAAAAAAAAATTTAAAGAACATAAATCTTTCGGTCTACAGTTAGAACAAAAGAGAGAAAATATATCTCTGACTTGGTAACGACAGCAAATTAGATCCGTATGCTCCAATAGTAAGTGGTTAAATCTTCCTCCTACTTCCCCATACACTGTTTTGGAAAATATATGCTTAACATTTCCTAGAACTTAGAAGGTAAAAACAAATATAAAAGCCTTAAATTTCCAAAGCTTTCGTTTTGCACTTTAACATTATTACTTTATGAAACTTTGGTTCTTTCTAAAGGAACTTTTACCTACCTGGCCTTAAAATAAAAATGGTAAAGGAAAAAGTGAGTTGGTTCTACACTCTCTAATAGCTTTCTTTTTTTGATCTGCTTTTAAATTTGTATTTAATTGACTCATTTTATATGTTTTAGTATTGTCAACTGCCATTTTACAAATAGAGAAAAAATAAAAAATAATAATATATTAAAACCTCATCAAACTGATGAAAATAAAGAATTGTTTATATTTTATATTTCACTTACGATTCTAATCCTGCCTGTTCAGTTTCCAAAGGTTGAATTCGTTCCAAGACATGGGAATACTGGACATTGGCTTTCACCCAGGCAGCCAAAGGCGCAGCTGCAGTGCTGGCGCGCTTCGCATTCTGAAAAATCCACGAGAAGTGATCCAACACCCTCACTTAATTTCAAATGAAAGCAAAGTTAATTCTAACACACTTTATTTTGCCATTTATTTATTAGCTTGACTCAAAGAAGTTTTTGGCTTATAGCTAAAATAAAAATACAGTGAACTGCTATTTAGATTAAGAGAAATATACATTAACTCTATTTTCACTTAAAAATAAATTTTTAGAATCACATAGACTCTTTAAAACAAAGATGTTTTATCAACATAATTACTCATTAGTCACATTTCTAATGAATATATGTGTCATCCACAACAATGTTTAAGCATCAATTCTTCTCTATACATGTGATTTATCTTTATTAGATAACAGCAGCTTTAGAACCATTGTAATCGGTGTCAAAGAAGATGCAGATAACATTTTGAATAAGGGATCTAAAAAAAATACCAGAAACATGAACTCTAAATTGTTCACTGAAATTATAAACCACTATCCTAACACAGATATCTGTTGTTATCTGACAAGTACACATGAAAAAATAAAAGCCCACCAGGATAGTTGAAAGCTAAAAAACAAAAAAAGTAAGTCGAGAACATTAACAGCAAATACAAAGCTATTAAAACCACTCAACGTAATAAATCCCCCTTGCTACCTAGATTCTAATTTACCTGATTCTGCTGGTTAATGCTTCCCAAATGTAATACCTATAAGCTTATTTTTTATTTTCAAGTGATCTAAACAATTGGCAATGACAAAGTATCACATTTAAAAAGCAGAATATTATACGGTATGGAAAAGCAAATTTATGGTATGACTTAAAAATTACCTTGGGATCAAAAGATCCTTTATTTTTAAAAAGAAGTTCTTCAACACTCTCTCTTATTTCCTTTGAAATATTTCGGGCATCAAAGGTGGCTATGTCTTCTCTTACACCTCTTTTTGCAAGGAAACTAAAATTAAAGCATATTTCCTTAAATAAGGCTAAATAAAATTTGCTGTTTCTGAAAAAAAACTCAATTTAACAAAATGCTGCATGCAATAATTTTATCCATTAGTTAACAGAAAATACGGTACTAAAACCTTTAAGCTTCTAATGTATTATCTTTATTTTTGTTAAGTTTATTTTGAGACAGAGTCTCGCTCTGTCACCCAGGCTGGAGTGTCGTGGTACAATCTCAGTTCACTGCAACCTCCGCCTCCTTGATACAAGCAATCCTCCCACCTTAGCCTCCCATGTAGCTGGGACCACAGGCATCTGCCACTACACCTGGCTAATTTTTTTGTGTTTTTGGTAGAGATGGGGTTTCACTATGTTGCCCAGGCTGTTCTCAAACTCCTGGCCTAAAGTGCCTTGGCCTCCCAAAGTACTGGGATTACAGGCATGCCCAGATGTATTATCAACTTTCTGTAGACAACAAAAACTCTGGAAAGAGATATGACAGTCTTTCTACTGCTTTGTGAATAAACTAGAACAAGAAGTGATATGAAAGAATCACAATCTTGTTCTACTCAAAACCATATTTGTGAACTATTAGGTACTCATATGTTGTAGGATATGCAAGAAAATTTTCTCACCCCTTTTAAGGAAATTTAAAGTACTCTCTCAATCCATCTCCTCCTCCATCTCCAAATATAAAAGAAACTCTTTACTATCAACCCAAATACTAATAAGAAACTTAGTATTAGTACAAACCATAACACCACTATTATAACATGAAATCTGAAGCTGAATGGTTTCATATTTTGTTAATACCTTATTCTCTTCTAGTTTGCCACTCCTGTTTATTATTTAAGGGTCTCCCTCTTTCTGTTTCTGTCTCTGCCTCTTTCCCTCCCTCACTGGCCCCTAAAAGTATAAGACTCTTAAGGATAGTGACTGTACTTTCTTCATCAGTAAATCGCAGTGAAATCAGTCCTTTCTACTATGTAGGAAATCAGTCCTCTTTACAAATAATATATTTATTGAGAAATTCTTAAGGATTCTAGGGTATTCCTTTTATCCTCTTGACACTTTTAACAATCACTTATAGAGAAAGGAATATATAGATCTTGATATATGATTACATAGAATACCTTTAAATTTCAAGGCAAAATGTATACCCATGTATTTAGAGGAAATGCATTTTGAAAAACAATATAAGAAATATTTAAAACTGAGAAAGAATGTGTCACTCATTGCTGAAAATGGAAAAATTTACCTTTTCATGCTCACCCAAGATGTATCAAAGATACCCATCAACCTTAAAACTCCTTCAAGAATGTCTCTAATTATATCGGGTGGCATGCGTAGAGAGCGAATTTCTGAAAGTGATTCTGGCTTAATATTTCCAACGGCTAGTTTAGCTTCATTTACTAAAGGCTAAAAGAGAAAAAGGCTATTTTTATTTTCAAATTGTATATTTTTTAAAATCATTAACTCTTTATAAATTATCTTTTATTGTCATTTTATGCAAAATGACTATAGTTACTAATGTCCTCTCTCTTAAAATACCAAAATGCTTTGAATCATACAAGACATAAACAAGGTGTAAAAAATGTTCCAGTTGAGATAGTAAGAGTTCTTGCCACCACAACTGCAATAATATAATTTGGAAAATTTTATTTGTTTTGAGGCAATTTGTCATTTTTAAGAGGCTCTTTATATCTTAAGACTAGCTGACTAATCAACTAGAAAAGAGTGTTAACAGTAAATCTTAATTTATCTAACACATTTTTTTCTTCTGCAATCAAAACCATGTGGTTTATGAAAAACAAAGATTATTTTTAATTACCACCCATTAATTCACTTACTTTTCCTGGCAGGCTTTCCTTCTTATTCTCTTTTACAAGTAGTATTTTGGTTGAAAACCACATTTTATAATACTATGAGAAAACAACTTGAGCTACAAATAATGTTTAAATTCCTACATGTAACTGGTAAGCAAAAATGTAAATGGATTTTAGAATGTTTTTTAACTTACTTGTACTTCTTTCAATTCATCATCAATTTTATTTTTTCTTTCTTCAATTTTAACAACTTCTTCAGCTATTTTGTGCTTTAGCCTTTCGAGTTCTGTTTTTTGCTCACTAGCATCCTATAAGAATATTTAAGTGGCATTCCAATCAATTTTAATGCATATTTAAAAGTATGAAATCTAAAATATAATATTTTAAAATAACATTTTCTATTAAATGTTTTTCTAATATTAGTTTTGAATCTATGACAAGAATGTTTCCAAAATGCCTGGGAACCAATGATTTATTTTACTATATTTTCTATCAGAAAGGTTTCAGTGCTTTAATTTTTTTCTACTTAGCAAAGCAATAAATGCTTTTTATATAAAATTTAAACAAGATGGAAATACATAATTTTCAATGTACAAATTTAATTTGTATTTCCTTGATTATTGATGAGGTTGACATCTTTGCATATATTTGTCAGTCTGAAGTTTTTTTTTCCTCTCTTTTTTTTTGAGACAGGGTCTCACTATGTTGATCAGGCTCCTGGACTCAAGGGATCCCCCTTGAGCTTCCCAAGTAGCTGACATTAAAGGCATGTATCGCCATGCTCAGATCCTGAAATGCATAATTTCTTAAATAATAATAAAACATACTGAACATTTAAACAGCCCAGGCATATCTCATGTATTCCTTCTTTTATTAACCTCCTGTTCCAATTAGAAGGTATCACTATTCTGAGATTGTATAGCATTTAATTTGTACTGTCTTTATGCCATAAACTTAGAATTGCAAGCCTTAGAAGTTAAACAATTTGTTATTTAAGCTATCTCTTCAGACAGTACATTCTACAAAATACCAAACAAATATTTGCTATTTATAATTAAGCAAAATTATTAACTTATGAGATGCATAGTTATTCTCCTGGGTGTCTGCTGGATAATAAAATTAGCTACAGTCTTAGAAGCATCGATTCTCAGAACAGGCAGAGAAAAAAGTAGCACATACTCAATGTATGCTACTAAGGTCACCAGCCTGAGAGTACACAAAGCACACATAGTGCCGAATATTTTCCTTTTATAAACACATAGTAATCAACAGTGTTACCCCTTATGTAGTGTTTACTTTTTTATGTTTCAAATAACTCTTTTATAATAAAAATAATTGACAGATTTTTTTAACAATAAAAATGGCTGGCTTTATTAAGTAGACATTTATATTAATTTTGTTCCAAAATGCCTTGAGAAAAAAATTATGCTAAAGTTTTACAGTATAAAAAGTATATTTACATTTTCTGATGTATTACTTACCAGGTCAGATACTCACTAATTTGATTTCTATTGTAGTTTGGCTGTTTCTATAATTTCTTTCTTTCTTTTTCTTTTTCATTTTTTTTTTTGAGACAAAGTCTTGCTCTGTCACCCAGGCTAGAGTGCAATGGGATAATCTTGACTCACTGCAACCTCTGCATCCTGGGTTCAAGCAATTCTCTGTCTCAGCCTCCCAAGTAGCTGGGATTACAGGGGCCCACTACCACCCCTGGCTAATTTTTTTGTATTTTTAGTAGAGATGGGGTTTAACCATCTTGGCCAGGCTGGTCTTGAACTCCTTACCTAGTGGTCCACCAGCCTCAGCCTCTCAAAGTGCTGGGATTACAGGTGTAATTTCTTACAAAGGAATCATACAGTATACAGTCTTTTGTGTCTGGCTGTTTTCACGTAAGTGTAATGTTTCTAAGATTTATCACATTTTCATTTCCCTTAGCTAAAAATCTGAACGTGGGACTGCTGGTTGATGTACTAAGATATGTTTAACTTTGTGAGACTGTGTCAAACTTCTGAAAAGCAACTGTAGCATTTTTCATTTCCTCCAGCAATTATAAGAGTTCCAGATGCTCCACACAGCCTTGCCATACTAGACTGAGGTGTTCTCAGTCTTTTTATTTTACCCATTCTAGTGGATATGTAGCAGCACATCACTGGGACTTTAGCTTACATTTACTTGATTGAGCATCTTTTCATGTGTTTACTGGCCCTTCATATGTCTTCTTTCATAAATGGTCTGCTCAAATCTTTTGTTCATTGTTAAACTGGATTTTTATTTTACTATTAAGTTGTAGTACTTTTTAAAAATTCTGAATGTAAGTTCTTTACCATATACATGTTCTGTTAATATATTCTCCCAGTCTGTGACTTACCTTTTCATTTCAGAATTTATTTCAAAGAATGGAAGTTTTTATTTAAAATCCAATTTATTAATTTTCTTTTTCTATTTTGATAAGACATCTAAAAAGTCTTCACCTCACCTTAGGTCATAGAGATGTTCTCCTGTGTTTTCCTCTAAAGTTTTATAATTTAATGTTCTAAACATAGATTCATCATCCACGTTATGTAAATTTTTGTGTAAGTTAAAAGGTAAAGGTCCTGGGCTTTTTCTTTCTCTACCTGGATATCTAATATCCAGTACCACTTTTTAAAAAGACTATCTTTCCCCATATAATTGCCATTTTTTTGTAAAATCAACTAACCACGTTCCAATGATCTCTATGCCTAATATTACACTAATATCACACTGCCTTATGATTACTGAAAAGTGAGTCTTGAAATCATAAGTCCCACAACTTTGTTATTTTTAAGATTTTTCAGGCCATTTACTTTTTAATTGCGATATATACATTAGTCTGGTGAATATTAAAGTTAATTTTAATAAGAGGCATTAGACTAGTGCATAGTTGACTAGGTAACAATCACTAACATGGAGATGGGGAAACAAATTTGAAGCTTAGTCAGGGAGGTAAAACTGACAAAATTTAATGACATTACATTAAGGGATAAGGTAACAAAATTCTAAGTATAATACAATTTATAAGTACTGTCTTAAATAATTAGTGTATATTATAGTACGATAACTTGAGGAAAGAAATACAGTAAAGAAAACTCGAAAGTTCAGTTTTGAACGTGTTTCAAATTGTACTGCCCAAGAGACTTCCAAGAAGACATGTTTAACAGATAACATAATTTTTCTTTTGAGAGAGAGAATCTTGCTCTGTCACCCAGGCTGGAGAGCAGTGACATGATTTGAGCTCACTGCAATCTCTGCCTCTCAAACTGAAGCAATCCCCCCATCTCAGCCTCCTGAATAGCTGAAAATACAGGCACGTGCCACCACACTCGGCTAATTTTTCAATTTTTTGTAGAGATAAGGTCTCACTATATTGCCCAGGCTGCTCTCAAACTCATGGGGTCAAACAATTCCCCACCTCAGCCCTCCAAAGAGCTAGGATTACGGGCGTGAGCCACCATGCCCTGTCAGTAATTGAGGAAGTCTGAAGCTCGTAAGAGGAGTTAGGGATAAAGAATAAAAAAAGATGAATCTAAAAACAGTCATATGTTAATAATAAGAGCAATATAATGAACAAGATCATCCTGAGAGAGCATGCAGACAGTAAATACTGAGGCAAACAAGGAACTCAAAGCGTTCAACAAAACAAAGGCAACAGCTCAAAAAATATATAATCAAAATACAAAACATCATGAAAGTACTGACAGAATAAAAACATTTCATAAATCTTGGGAAAACTAAAAGCAAGAAAAACTCTCAAAGCCTAACAGAGAGAATTCTAAGAAAAATAAAAGGAAATACCAACCTAACTGGCAGAGTATAAAGAAATAAAATCAGTTAAATACAGATCCATGCCAATTTAAAATATAAAAAGAGTTTAGATAAATTAGCATATGGTCAACTGAATGTACTAAGTTATGATTCTAAACAATGTGGGAAAATACCATTCCTTTCCATAAAAGCTTAAGGACATAATATCAGTCTGACTCAGTATGAATAAGCAATATTTTTAAAATCCACATAAGTGAAAATGTTATTTTTCACTGACTGACAATCAGGCATAAATGCTCTCCCTATTGTTTCATTTCTGTGGTCATTCTAAACATTACCTGCATTGACACTGTGATCATTTGAAGGGCAGCATCTGCTTCATCTTGCTTAGTTTTAAGTAATACACTTTGTTCTCCAGCTTTTCTGTTCAGTTCATCCACAAGAGCTTTAGCTTCATTTAGTTTAGATACACCAGCCTACATCAATAAAATATTGATTGGCAATATTTTAAAAAAGAAATTTTACATACACACAGTAAATAAAGCCCCATAATAAAGATTCAAGCAAACATGTTAAGTGTGTATACACAAAACAGTAGCAAGTAGACTGGTTTTTTATTATTGCTAATTATAGCAATTTATTTCACATGATACTCATTAAGATGTAGTAAAAAGATTCCACAGAGGTTTTAAAGAAAAATAAATTTTAAAGCATCACAGAGAATGGTTCAACATATGTAAATCAGCTAACATAATACATCACATCAACAGAATCAAAATAGACACAGAAAACACATTCAATAAAATTCAACATACCTTCAAGGCAAGAACACTCAAAAAATTAGGCATTGGAGGAACATACCTCAACATAATAAGGGCCAAAAATGACAAAGCACCTGCTCACAACATACTGAATGGGGAAAAGCTGGAAACCTCTTCTAAGAACTGAACAAGACAAGGAAGCCCACTACTTTCACCACTCCTATTCACCACAGTACCAGAAGTCCAAGCCACAGCAATCAGGCAAAAGAATGAAACAAAAGGCATCCAAATTGGAAAAGAGGAAGTCAAATTGTCCCTCTTTATAGATGGGCATGATTTCATATCTAGAAAAACATAAAGACTCCACCAAAAAACTCTTAGAAGTAATAAGTAAATTCAGTAAAGCTGCAGGATACAAAATCAACACAGAAAAATCAGTAATATTTCTATATGTCAATAATGAACTCACTGAAAAAGAAATTAAGAAGGCAATCCTATTTACAGCAGTTACAAAAGGAAAAAAAAATACCTAGGAATAAAGTTAACAAAGAAGATGAAAGACCTCTACAAGAAAAACTACAACATATTGATTAAAGAAATTGAAGAAGATACCAAAAAAAAAACCGAAAGACATCCCATGCTCATGAATCAGAAGTATTAGCATCGTTGTTGCTGGGCGTAGTGGCTCATGCCTATAATCCCAGCATTTTGGGAGACCAAGGCGGGTGGATCATTTGAGGTCAGGAGTTCCAGACTAGCCTGGCCAACATAACGAAACCCCATCTGTACTGAAAATATAAAAATTAGCTAGGCGTGGTGGCATGCGCCTGTGTCCCCCCTACTTCGGAGGCTGAGACACAAGAATCTCTTGACCCAGGAGTCACAGACTGCAGTGAGCCGAGATCACACCATTGCACTCCAGCCTGGGCAACAGAGCAAGACTCCAACTCAAAAAAAAAAAAAGTAGTATTAGTATTGACAAAATGGCCATACTACTCAAAGCAATCTAGAGATTCAATGCAATACCTATGAAAATACTAATTACATTCTTCACAGAAATTTTTTTAAAAATCCAAAAATTTGTTTGGAACCACAAAAGGGCCTGAATAGCCAAAGCAATCCTAAACAAAAATAGCAAAGCTAGAGACATCACACTACCTGATTCTGAAATATACTACAAAGCTATAGTAACCAAAATGGCATGGTATTGTTACAAAACAGACACACAGACCAATGGAAGAGAATAAAGAACCCAGAAATAAACTCATGTATTTACAGTCCACTGATTTTTTAACAAAGAAACAAGAAAATATATTGGAAAAAGGACACCCTCTTCATTAAATAGTGGTGGGAAAATTGGACATCCCTATGCAAAAGAATGAAACTAGACCTTCCTCTGTCATCATATACAAAAATCAATTCAAAATGGATTAAAGACTTAAACAAAAGACCTGGACCTATAAAACTTCTAGAATAAAACATTGAGGAAATGCTCCAGGTCATTGGTTTAGGCAAAGATTTTATGGTTAAGACCTCAAAAGCATAGGAAACAAAAATGAAAAAAGAAAAATAAGACTGTATTAACAAAAACCTTCTTCACAGCAAAGGAAACAATTAACAGAGTGAAGAAACAACCTGTTAAATGGGAGAAAATATTTGCAAACTCTTCATCTGACAAGAGGCTTAATATGTAGAATATACAAGAAATTCAAACAACTCAACAACAGCAAAGAATTCCATTAAAAAGTAGGCAGAGGATCTGAATAGATTTTTTTTTTTTTAAAGATACACAAATGGCCAACAGGTACATGAAAAAATGTTCAACATCACCAATCATCCTTTGATCATTACACATTCTTGCATGTATCAAAATATCACATGTACCCCATAGATATCAATAAAATTATCAATATCAAAAATTTTAAAAATAAATCCATAAGACTTGAAAAAAATCACAGAAAAGCTAAACAGATAAACACATATTTGATAGTTTAAACATAAGCTTAATTAAAAAACACTTTTTACCCGTTACATTAGGTGGGAGGGAAAATAGCAGGCAAGGGATAACTCAGTAAATCTTTTCTAATTTTAGTCTCACTGATTGGGAAAAAGGACTCAAGAGTCACTCTTTTTTATAGTAGACATGACGTGGTTTTGTCTGTCTAATATTAACTTTTCTTGTAAGAAACTGCCTCACATATGGTTCTGCTGGGCTGTCATTCACTTACCTGTCTGCATTTTGGGTAGGCATTTGACCCTGGCCTGGCCATTATGGTACCCCATCGTACTGTCCAAACAACATACTAACGAACCCAGGAATGTACATGAAAAAAATTCTTTCTCTTCTGTAATGTTTTTATCACTTAACAAATCAGAAGAGTTGGGGAAAGAGTAATGGCAAAATAAGAATGTAACTAATATTTATTGAGTACCCAACATAAAGTACAGGTATCAAACTAGGTTCTTTCCATATAAATTTTATCTAATACACTCACATACAACTACCATTGACCTAATTAAGCTGCAAATCAGTAAGTTAAAGTAATTTATCCAAAGTACCATAGAGAACTAAATCAGGAAACTAATCCTCAGAAAAGCCTGTATAGTTAGTACCTTAATATAAATGAGAGTGAATCGTTAGAAATGATAAAGATAATAATCTCAATTAAGTTGGAACTTAGTTTACTGCCCTAATAAAGGGAAACTAGACCTTTAGAGAGAAAACGTTCTCTAACAACTTCAGAGGTTGACATTCTAATGTCACATGTAAGTTAAAGTTCTATAATTGGAGAAATATGAAAAGAAAACTGTTCAGAATGTACTAAGTGAAGTAACATGGATAAAAATATTACTTTATAAAATATAATTTTAATTTTAAAGGTTATGTTAAAGTATAATCTTGGATATTATGTTTTAGTTAATAACGGTTTTCTTTTCTTTTTTTATTATTATTTTATTTTATTTTTCTGTAAGTTATTGGGGTACAGGTGGTATTTGGTTACATGAGTAAGTTCTTTGGTGGTGATCTGTGAGATACTGGTGCACCCATCACCCAAGCAGTATACCCTGCACCATATTTGTTGCTTTTTAACCCTCTGCACTCCCACTCTTCCCCTCAAGTCCACAAAGTCCATTGTATCATTCTTATGCCTATTAACAAGGTTTTCTTAATTTCTAAAAAAGCTTTCATGTGAAAGAGACTCTTAAAGATAAGAGTACCATAAGCTAGCAAAAACCCATAAATGCCAAACAGTGAAGAAAAGAAATAACCATTGAATTAAAAAAAAATACAAACCATTACTAAAATCTAGAGCGCAATATAGGTAGGAAAGTGAGACTGCATTCCAAGGCTTTTAATACAGTCCTTTTTTTTTTTTTTTTGAGATGGAGTTTCGCTCTTGTTACCCAGGCTGGAGTGCAATGGCGCGATCTCGGCTCACCGCAACCTCCGCCTCCTGGGTTCAGGCAATTCTCCTGCCTCAGCCTCCTGAGTAGCTGGGATAAAAGGCACACACCACCGTGCCCAGCTAATTTTTTGTATTTTTAGTAGAGACAGGGTTTCACCGTGTTGACCAGGATGGTCTCAATCTCTTGACCTCGTGATCCACCCGCCTCGACCTCCCAAAGTGCTGGGATTACAGGCGTGAGCCACCGCGCCCGGTCCTACAGTACATTTATTAATACCCAGTATATATCACCCACAACGCAGCATTGTGATTTACAAAACTCTTATTTCCTATATATAGATAAAATAATTCAAGATTACCAGTACTATACCTGCAAATGACTTTGTCTTTTTAATAATTCCTTTTTCTTGCTGCTACTAATGGCAGAATACACATGTAAAAAGGTCATATATCGGCTTGGTGTGGCGCCATATGCTTTACAAGATTCATGGATTAATAAAAATGATTTTAGAAAATCAGGATCAACTAGAAAAAGAAAATAAAAATAACATTTCCTAATGATACTTGTTTTACACAAGATACTTCCACGCTACATAATTATAAATATGAGATAGCATCTTTGCTTAAAGATATACAGGCACTTCTAGACAACTATTCACAGCTTCCATCTTCCTTAGGAATCTTGAATTCTCTAGTTTTAGTAGCCTCTATTCACCTACTGTTATATATTTCCACTGAACAACTTCATTGTTACAAGAAAAATAAATCTATATATTGTCATAACATATAAATTGGGACTATATCACATGTACAATCATCCAAAAGTGAGCTAAATACAATCTGCTGAACAGAAAAGCAATGCACAAAATACCTATCCACTCCCACCTGATACAGGGAGAAACAAGACTTCAAAAGCCAAAAAGTTAAGAAGAAGTTCACATTAGGTTCAATATATCCATGAACAAACACATTATCTTCCTCTCACTGACACAATTTCTATCTGTATTCCCTGCCCTAGTAAATGAAATCAATTTCTAATGAATATTCCAAGACAGAACCCCAAGAAACATCCTTGACTCTTCTTTCTTCTTGTGTGCCACAGCCATTACATAATCATCGAGTCTCATTTAGATTACCTCCTAATATCCACCAAGTCCATTCCATCCTCCATTCTTACTATCTCTTCCTTGGTTTAGGCCTTCATCGTGTGTCTCTTAGATTACTACAATAAACTTCTAAAGAGATGTAATGGCTTTTGGTTTCTCCCTACTACCAATCTATTTTCCAATAACTGAAGAAAGGAACATATAAAGAAATTTCTATTTCCAAAACAAAATTCTGGTTAAATCTCTTTCTAAATCTCTCAGTAATGCCCTATCACCTGCAGGTTGGAATCCAAACTCCTTAGCATAATGCCAAAGGCTCTTTATTACCTAACCATGCCAACCTTTCCCTCCTTCTTCATCTAGCACTTACTTATACATCTTATGTTTCAGCCCTTTAGGCTATTCATAGGTTCATAATACGCCTGTTTCACTTCCCCAAACCTTTTCCATGCTACTCACTCTAACCAGAATGACTTTCTTAAGATGCCTGTCTGGGAAATGTCTATTTCCTATAATATCTGCTAGTCAGAAGTTTTACTTTCCAATGTATTTCATATAAACTTCCACCATCACTTATCTTGCTACATCAGATATTTATGTTTATATATAATTCTCACTATCACTGGACTATGAGCTATTAAGTGATCTCTAATATCCAGCTCAGTACATAGTATAAAAAACCTTCCATAAATATCTGATGATTAGATGGTTAAAAAAATAAGTGAATTATGATATAAAAATAAAGACCACAATCAAAATTAATTTGAAGTTAGAGAAAATAATGAGAATATTATAGTTAAGAAAAGATTAAGTCCATACTCAAAGAATATCATAAAACTTTTTCATATATAAATTATAGAGTTCTGTGACATATCTAAGTGATAAGCTAATATGAAAAGTTTAGGGTGCTTGCAAAAGACTCTATAAACAATTTAAGTAGGTCCTTGAAATCACTCAGGTCAGAAAAATAATTTTTAAATTTCTTGGACTCACACAGTAGATATTCTGTGGGTTCTTTGTTAAATGACATAATCATTAATTTAAAAATAAAAAGGACTTCAAAATTTAGTTCACAGCAGAAGAAATCTAATTTTGTTACATTTAGCATTATTCAAATTTATAATCATGAATCTTTAATGGATCTGTAATATCAGAAAAATGGCAATTATTTCATAAATAAAAACCAGATAAAACTGACTTCATCAAAATACTACCTGAATTTTTTTTCTTTTCTTCTTTTCGTTTCTTGTCATTGTGTTTTCCTTCACCACCTGTTTCACTGAATAACATTTCAGGTATCTAAAACATAAAAAGCAAATCACTATGAAAAAGCTTAAGTCCCATATCAGACGTTAAAAACCTTTAACACACAAAAAAAGTCAGTATTGATTGTACTTTTCTTCTAGCATTCATTCCAGACTAAGAGGAAAAAAAAACAGAAATCTTTAGAAGAAATGATTTCCTAGAAAACATTTTTACACATATCAACCATTAGCTGATTGCAAATTAATGCACACTGGGAAAAGTTCACTTGAAATGGTTAGACTACGTGAAATGAAGGAAATTACAATTTGGATTGAATTAGAAAATAATCACAATGCCATTTAAAAAATACAATAATAAAAATATTTTATTTGGCATAAAACATAGTAAAATGCCTTCATGGCACAGTGGAGTAGCAAGGACTCTTAGCTTTTTCAAGTAAGAACTAAAAGTAAAAAAAAATAATTTTATAATCAATAATTTCATAACTGATAATTCTAAAAAGTATATTCTCAATATGACTGGAATTTTGCCACTATTGTAAATAAGCAAATACAGTTTCATAAGCAGATATCATTATTATTAAAGAAAAGGTAACCTTATAAGAATGCTACTTCAGAATATACAAAAGGAAGTTTAGTTTCCGAAAAAAATTAAAGTAACAATTCTGAAATTTTAAATTAAGCCAAATAGCTTCAGTTGCTTTCACCTGATAGAGCTGACATTACCAGCAAGAGGAAACACATGTGATCCAGGTAATTAGGTTAAAAAAAATCACTTTTGAAATTTCTCAGAATGAAGAAAAAATGTAAGCTAAAAGAGCTCTTCATTAATGCAGAGTTGAAATGTACTATAATTCTTGAGACAGAGATATTTCTGACAAAACACTTAAGCCTATGTGAGAATATTTTAAACTTATATTTTTAAATCAATGATAATTTGTTTCTTTGAGAACTCGCTTTCTTTAAAATGGTCTATCCTCAAACAATATCCTACATTAGCAAAGTCTGCCTTCCTGATTTGCCCCAGTTCCTTCACTTGAAATAAAAATAGTACTTTCCAAAGAGTTGAATGGGCATATTTAGGCTATTAATTTGCCTCATTTTCATCTACTACATATTTTCATATTTCATTCTCATATCTCATATTTTTCATATTCTCATATCTTTCTAATACATATTCTCATATATTTAATATATCAATATATTCAGAACATAATATATTACATATATTAACATTTCCTAACATATCCAAAACTGATGGATACTAACAACCCCTTCAAATAACTTTCAGTTGCTTCTAGTTGCTCATTAAATAAGATTCAAAGTCATGGCACTTAAATGCTTCCCCTCCTTATGTGTCCCCAGTCTGGCTTTTAATAATATTTCCCACAACAATGTTCCACATACTATGTGCAGCAGCCACATGAACTCTCTGTTTCCCAAACACACCATGCAATATCATGTCTCTGAACCACTGGACCTGCAAGTGAGGCGGTGCCCTCTTGCACTTCATCACTACTTCAAAACCATCCTTGCTAAGCTCCCTAAATTCAGTTTTCATATTATCAGGCTAGTTAAGTAACCACTAACCCTCCTTGCTCCAGGCATCTACCAGTCCAATCATTTCTTCATTCCACAAGTAATTTTAGCTCTTGGGTCACTGTCACTCTTTCCAACACAATCCTTGTCTTACTTCTTAATTATTCTTACTTTCAGTATCCATTATAGATAACCCCTCTAGTACCCTCACCTCTCAATTCCTTGAACTCCTCTTCTCCTCTTATCTACCACACTGTTTTCAGCCACTCCCCTACACAGTCACAGTCATATCCTGAGAGTTTGTAATTATCATCAAGTGAAAGCCTTCCATAGTCTCACTTTCAAACATCCCATTCTTCCATCACTACACTCCTGTCTTCTCAGTTTACTCCCTTCCAACATAAAATCGTAAACCTCCACTGAAACCTACTATCTACCAATTTGACCACCACTTCACTGTAATTCACCATCTTCCTATTCTAATTTACCACTTTACCAACTTAAATTCCATGGTAAAGCAAAATAATTATATATTTTTTTATTTTTATTTTTATTATTATTATTTTTTGGTCGGGGGGACGGAGTTTCGTTCTTGTTACCCAAGCTGGAGTGCAATGGCACAATCTCGGCTCACCGCAGCCTCTGCCTCCTGGGTTCAGGCAATTCTCCTGCCTCAGCCTCCTGAGTATCTGGGATTACAAGCATGTGCCACCATGCCCAGCTAATTTTTTGTATTTTTAGTAGAGACGGGGTTTCACCATGTTGACCAGGATGGTCTCGATCTCTTGACCTCATGATCCACCTGCCTCGGCCTCACAAAGTGCTGGGATTACAGGCATGAGCCACCGCACCCGGCCCTATATTCTTATAAATATTCTCAAATCAAAATAATTATATTCTTATAAATATTCTCGACTCTTTTGCCTTCCATCGTTTTGTCATAATCAAGTAGCAAAGTCCCAATTCTGGTCAAATCTAAGTCACCACCTATACGTGGTCTGCAGCCATGAGTGCACCTATGCTTTGAGAAAAAAACACAACTATGTTGTTTGGCCTCTAGAACTCCATGATCACTAACCTCAAGTGAATCCTATCATACTCCATTCACCTAATCCTTTCCCTCTTTCACTCTCCAAAAACAACTATTTGCATGTGTTCTTGTATCTCTTTAAGCCTCCAAAACCTCCTCCATCATTCTTTCCTCCAGTGGATAATCTTCCTATTTCACTAAGAAAATAGAAACAATTAGAAAAGAGTATCTCCAACTTTCCAGTACCACACCTGACCACCACTTGGATGTATCCCCCTCTATTGTTTTCTTTCCTCTTATCACAAGTGATTCCTACATTCTCATAGGAAAGGCCAATCTTTAATTCTTTCATTTGTGTACTAGATCCATTTGCTGTGCACTTATTTGATGATATTAATCCATCAATTTTTCCAGTCTGTTTTGCATCAAATATTTTATTTTTTTGCTTCTCTATTAAATAATTCTCAACAGCATATGAACATGCTATAGTTTGTCCCATCTTTAAAAAAAAAAAAACAGGCCAGGAGCAGTGGCTCATGCCTGTAAGCCTAACACTCTGGGAGGCTGAGGAAGGTGGATTACTTGAGGTCAGGAGTTTGAGACCAGCCTGGCCAAGATGGCAAAATCCCAGCTCTACTAAGAATACAAAAATTAGCTGGGCATGGTGTCGGGCACCTGTAATCTCAGCTACTCAAGAGGCTGAGACAGGAGAATCACTTGAAACCAGAAGGCTGAGGTTGCAGTGAGCCGAGATTGCACCACGGTGCTCCAGCCTGGGCGACAGAGCAAGACTCTGCCTCAAAAAAATAAAATAAATAAATAACTACTTTTACTCCTCCTTCCTCCAGTTACTAACCCATTTCTCTCATCCTTTATACAAAATTCCGTAAAAGAGTTTACCCATATTCATTGTCTCCAATCTTCTCATTCTTTCTGAAACATACTCCAGTATGGCTTTTTCCATTACTAACTGCCACTGCTCTATCAAAGTCACCAATGATTTCTATGTTGCTAAATTCAATGGTCAATTCCTAGTCCTTATCTACTTTCATGTGTCATTGTTCCTCATATCTTCTTCCTTCGACATGCTATTTTCTCTTGGTTTCTAAAACATAATGCTTATCTGGTTTTCTTATTTCCCTAGCAGCTTTTTCTCAGTGTTCTTTGTTGATTCTTCCTCTTTATCTCCCCAGTTTCTTGGGTTTAGTCTTAGATCACTGCTCTCTTTTGTTTATTCTCACTCTCTCGGTGATATCATTCATTCTTATAGCTTTAAATACCACCTACACCCTGATAATTCTTCAAATTTTTTTCTGTATATCTGACCCCTAGAACTCCAGGCTTATATATTCAAATGCCTTCTCAACCTCATAACTTTAAGGTCTGGTATCTCATATTTAACACATCTAAAACTGAAGGCCTCATAGTCTCCTCTGTCTCAAATGATGGTCATTTCATCCTTCTAGTTGCTCAAGCCAAAATACTCGGAGGTATTGTTGACGCCTGACTTTCTATTACACCTTATTACAGTCTGTCAGCAAATACTGTTGTTTCTACTGAAAAACATATCCAGAATACAACCACTTCTCACCACCCTACCACTACATCCTTAGTCCAACCTATCCTTTTCTCTCTGGATTACTGCAATCAGTTGTAACTGCTTCAACCATTGCCCTCTATAGTCTACTTTCCACACAAAAACTACAGTAATCCAATTAAAATACAAGTCAGAATAATTTTGTCTGAAAGCATCCAAAGTAAGTTAGTTCTCAGGAAAAGCTGAAATCCTATACAGTGTAGTAGTTTACAAAGCTCTGCCCTAACCAGTCTCCCCTTAGTTCTCTCACATCATCTTCAGCAACTCTCAACCATTCTGCTCCAGGTGGAGTTGCCTTTTTACTGATCCTCAAAATCATCAGGCATGCTCTCTACCCAGGATATTCACCTAGAAAGCTTTCCCCACAGATACACCTGACAAGAATGTACACGCCATGAGGGCAGAGACTTCTGTCTGGTTTTTATTTTTCCCTCTACTATGTCCCCAACATACAGAACAGTGGTACATATTAAACAGTCAATAATTACTTCTTAATGAATGCCTCTTATTCATATGACCTCCTCAAACTAAACTATCTTTCTGTAACTAAAATATGACCTCATCTGTAAACCATGTCTCTTAACTTAAATTACACTCCTTACTCTGAATCATGACAGACATTAAGCTATACTTCTCCTATAGAAAAATAAATAAATTAGTAATTGAGAATATGAATATCATTTAAAGAAACAATGTTGAAAATGAATACTTATTCAAATGAAGTAAAATAAGAGGCTTCCAGTTAAGATAGTGCTATGAGTTCACACTTTAACTCATCCCCCTCCAAATACACAGCAGAGCAATGATCTTTTCTAAGGATTTAAAAATTATTCAATTGTTAAAATACTTGCTATGTTTTTTTAAAAAATCTGGAACTGTCTGTGATAGGCTACTTAATTAAAGCCATAAAATTTTAAAGTATTGTTACCTCTGTGGTCCTTAATTAGGAACATGATCCTCAATCTAAAATTCTATATTTAACTAAATTATCATGCAAGAGTAAGAAGAAAATAGACATTTCCAAACATGAGTGATGTTCACTGTCATAATTAAGGTGATGTTATAACCAACACCAAAGAGAGGTTATGAAAATCAGTAACTTCAAAAATAAAATGTGCTTTTAAAATTTTTGATAGATGGTAAACTTACTTTCTTCATACTGCTATCAGACCAACCCTCCATCCACAACACCTGGCATTTCTTATGCAAAGCTGGATTACTCTCGCAGTTTATCATGAAGTTTAAATTTGCAGAATCCATTATCAAGACAACATGCAAGTTTTGTTGAATTCCTAAGAAATACATTTTTAAAAATATTCATGGAAAATTACGAGAATACTAATAGAATCAGACAATCTATACATGATCTCGGTTAAAGAGACCAAAATTTCTGAAATAATAGGAGCTGTTTTTTAAAATGAGCACAATATAAAACAACATTATAATATAATATTTATTTTAGTTAAAAGAACACTTACAAATTTGTGTATGTGCATGTTAAGAAAAAAGATTCAGAAAAATATCCATGAAAAATACATGTCATAAAGTCTGGATAGTATGATTATTACCTCATTTTTTTACTTATTTCAATTTGGATTTCTACAGTGCATATAAAACTGTTTCTACATGAATGAAAGGCTATTTAGTTTTTTAAAACTATGAAGTCTGGCACAATCTAAATAGTTCAATAGTCCTCTAAGATAGGAGGTACTAAAGTGGCACTAATTTCACCACATGAAACAAATGAAGCAAGGTAAGTATTCCAAGGAACACACTTTCATCATTCCTCTTTGCTAGAATTTTGCTAAGGCATTGATACGGTTTGGCTCTGTGTCCCCACCCAAATCTCATTTTGTAGCTCCCATAATCCCCACGTGTTATAGGAGGGACCTAGTGAGAGATGAATCATGGGGCGGGGGGAGGGGGTCTTTCCCATGCTGTTCTCATGATGGTGAAGGGGTCTCATGAGATCTCAAGGTTTTAAAAATGGGAGTTTCTCTAGACAAGCCCTCTCTTTGCTTGCTGCCACCCGTGTAAGATGTGACTTGCTCCTTCTTGCCTTCTACCATGACTGTGAGGCCTCCCCGGCCATGTGGAACTGTGAGTCCAATAAACCTCTTTCTTTTGTAAATTGCTCAGTCTCAGGTATGTCTTAGGTATGTCTTTATCAGCAATGTAAACACAGACTAATACAGGTGTTTTTATTATAGGCTAACCTATCAGCTAGCTATGTGTTACTTTCTAAAAGTTCCAAAAAAAAAAAAAAAAGGTATAAATTATCAAAGAACCCAAGATTTAAGATAACTTTGCAATCTAATGAGAAAATAAGGCAAATTAAATGGTATACATTTCACATGAAACAGAGTCTGATTTGATTAATGAATTCTACGTCACTTACTATATGTGAAGTAATTGAAGACTGGTCCAAAAAAACCATCTTGTGAAGCTTGATCTTTAAGAGGCAACAGCAAGGGCTCTAATTCTTCAAGAGTATAGAGTCCAGGAACTTCACCTATAGAAAAATATTACCTTTTTCTTTTTAATTTTGGCTATATTACACTAATCCAAAACATTTTAATAAATAATACTTTTTCAATTTTTGTATTTAAAATTCTGCTCTTATTCAATCTTTCTTTCTAAAAATTAACCTTATTTGTCTAAAAACAAACCTTATCACGTCTAGATGAGTCACAAATCTTCATCTATAGACTTCATTTGATAAAATTCAAACACCTAAGCAAGCCACTCAAAATAGTCATAATCTAGCCATCTGTCTACTTTTACAGGTTCTTTTTCCATCTTTCTCCATAAGACTTTGTACTCTGGCCTCAATAAACTTGTGTTCCATGCATACAGCAAAATATTCTCTCCTCTTGCTGCCCCTTATCTTCCCAATAAATTCTTATCCTTCAGGATGGTTCTTCCCTAACTGCTATGCCCATGAGCCTTTCTTGACTATCCATATGCTAAGTAAAACACTCTTTCTCTTTCATAATCTATTCAAATATATCACTTTTTAGCACTTATCACATCATTTAATAATGAATTACTTCCTTGCCATCTCCAATTAGTCTCTAAATTTCCAAGGACAAATATTTGATAATGTTCGACATTTAACCTTAGAATATCCTTACCTAAGTATCTAGAACAAAAATACGTGTTACATAAATGAATGAATGAACAGATTAACTTGTACTAGAAATCAGATCTGTTCCACGGCCTGCTACTATGCAGGCCAAATCATGACAATGAATAGAATGATGAAAAGCAAATCAAAGTTGATTAAGACTACAACTTTAAGTAGTCTTCAACAAAGACTTAAAGATAGAGGGCCTGGAGCATGTCTTGTTCACTTCTACAAATTACAATAGTATTTAAAACTTGGCCCTGCATATAAGAGGTACTTAATGAATATTTGTTAAGTCAATGTATTTACAATTCACAAAAAACTATAAGATTAAGTGAAAATTCCTTTGCTACATATCCAAAGCAATGCATTCATATAGAGCCCATCACAATCTGATCACTACTTTTCTTTAGGTTCAACTAGGAGGCACCAGTCCACCTCTCAAGCTTGTACATACTCAAACAAACACACACACATAAATCTGCATGATATGTTTTTCTCAAATTTTAGACATACTAAGATATTTTTGATTCCTTAAATTTAGTAAAAAATGCCAGCTCTACCTACATATTATACACATTAGGGAATAAGAATTTGAAATAGAAAAAAGATAAAGCCTACTGAATACTTAACTATGAAAATAAAATGCCAAAATTTGACTTGCAATTTTTACCATTATATCTTGATAATAAAGACCAATTTATCTTAAAAAAATTATTATTAGTGTTTATCTCAATCTTTGTTTTCAAAAAAAAAAAATCTGTTTCTGGTCTCTTTGTCAGCCAAAATGAACAATGTCTCCATCTAGTGACAATTTAAGCAATATACAGGAATATCTTCCTTAAATATCAAAAGATGTTCTTTAAAACGGCCACAAACACTCTAAGTCCACTCAAGTACTACCACTTTTACTAAGTCATTATCCCTCAATTCTTCAACAGAAATGAATCTACCACTTGTCTAATTAGAGAGTCCTGGTCTGTATTTCTTATTTGGGCACTAATGTGTAGATATCACATATTATAAATTAAATGTTTTCTTTAACCAAAGCTGTTAAATTCTGAAGAAAATTTCTCCTCAGAGCACTAGCATGGTAAAAAGCAAGTATTTATTAAAAACTGGGTTGAAAATGAATTCATATAACTTTGTCCTTGGATGCCCACAATGATACTGTCCATAGAATTGCAACTAGTTTTTAAGATTTATTTTGTACTTAAATAACAAAATACTCGTGATCCAAGTTTAAAACTAAGCTACCTCCTCCCAGTCACTAACAGTGATTACTCACAGAAACTTTCTAATAAACTTCAGAATTCTTCCAAAAAAGGAAGAAATATAGAAATTTGCAAGTATCCTCCTAGGAAAACATGAAAAAGTCAGCTAACACCATAGACAATAGGAGAGTACCACAATTTGCTGGGGACAGAGCCACAGCAGAAGAATAGCAACAGTTCTTAAGAAGTTGAGGTTGCAGAGAATCAATTAGGGAGTCATAGTAGCCAAATAATACTGCCACCCCTACCCCAGAGATTCTAATATAATGAGTTTAGGGTAATAGCAAGTAATTTGTTTTTAGTTGTTGTTGTTTTTAATTATCTAAGTGATTCTAATGTGCAATTAGGGGTGAGAAATACTGAGGAATACAAATGGACAGTGCTTCATGTTATATCTCAGAGGAAAAACAAGACTCAAAACTATCTCAGAGGCAAAATGCAAGTAATGATTTTCAAACCATAAAATTCTGAAAACATAAAACAATAAATGTCTCTATAATCCATAGAATTCCAGATATATAGAGAGCCCATTTAGCCATAAATTTCCAGAAAGTATTTGTTTTAAGACAGTCCTCTTTCAAGTAGTATTTTTCTATTATACAGATGCATACTTAAAGTAATTATAAGTTCCTTTTTTCCTTAAAAATAATTTTAATTTCTACTTTTAAAAAACAAGATTACTGGCCAGACGCAGTGGCTCACACCTGTAATCCCAGCACTCCGGGAGGCCGAGGCAGGAGGATCACAAGGTTAGGAGATCAAGACTATCCTGGCCAACATGGTGAAACCCCATCTTTACTAATAATATAAAAATTAGCTGGGCATGGTGGTGTGCACCCATAGTCCCAGCTACTAGGGAGGCTGACTCGGGAGGCTGAGGCAGGAGAATCACTTGAACCAAGAAGGTTGGGGTTGCAGTGAGCTGAGATCGCACTGCTGTACTCCAGCCTGGAGACAGAGCAAGACTCCGTCTCAAAAAATAAAAATAAAAATAAATTTTTTAAAAAAACAAGATTACTTACTACTTGATTTGTAATATTCAACTAAAGAAAGAGAATGTGCATTTTTCCAGCTTAAAGAATGCAGCTATATTCCAGACACATGAAATGCGGGCACTTATGTGTAGAATTCTGTGGAATTCCATATATCTGGAATATATGTACATTCATATATCCATACTAAGGCTATACTATTATATAGTTAGACAATCATGTCACTACTGATAGCAAGGTTCTATCAAATTTTTGTAATTATAAATTATGCTACCTATTTTCTTACATACAGTTCTTTTATTTCTGTGGTTTAAATTCCTACAGATAATAGAATGGTACATCAAAGAGTATGGCACAGCTTTTAATAAGTCCTGGTGGACAATTTTCTCAAAGGTTAAAACAGATAATAACCCAGCAAATGTATACGTTTAAGAGTCAATTTTTCAGAACATTCATCAATACTCAATATTAACAATAATTTTTATATGTCTTAAATTCTATGTTTTATGAAGATAGAGTCTCTCATTTCTCCTGCCATGAGCATGTTAAACATCATGTCACCTAAGTAAGAACTATGCCAAAAGTTATCCGAACCAAAGTAAATTTTGCACAGGATAATTTTACTTATAATTTTTACGTTATTATTTTTATTTTCTTTAAATAGAAACTATTCACTTGCCTGAGGACAAAAGGCTATTGATCATCTCCAAAAACACAGGATATACAAGCTGGTAATCCTCAAGAAGTAAAACTACCTGCTGTGCTTCAATTCCTGCAAGATGCAGCACCTGCAAAATAAGAAAATAACTTTTCAGTACGCTTTAAGTATTTTTGGTACAGTTAAAAATTAACATGCTGTATGTAAAGTATGTCAGTATCGTGTGTTTATTCATTATTTATATTTTGGTAATTAAAAATCAAACTTTGCCCATATAATTTGGAAAGTAAATCCAACCCATAAGTAAATACTAATTATTTTACAGCTAGGCCATTAAAATTAAAACAAGCAGATCATTTTTATCTCTACCCACATATTTCCTATGTAAATTCCATCCTTCTGTTTATCATTCATGTCTGTCTAACATCCCATAGCCTGGAGTATCTGGGTCCTAGAAATTCTAATAGTATTCTCTTTCCTGTCTGTACACAAAAATATAATTTTCAAATAATCTTTGAAAAAATAATCTAAATTAAAATAAAGATTATATTGTATAATAGAGAATTAAAGGCCTTTAAAGATGTTTAGAAAAAAAAAACCAATGTAATCTTAAACCAAATAAGGCAAAAGAGGTGAGCAACTCACATGTTTGAGATCATTTTTGAACTGCTTCAGTTCATATCCTCTGGAAATCTTTGGAGAAAACAGGACCGCTCCATGCATGTGACTGACTAAAGAAGTGATGGTCCGACGACCTACACCACTGCGTCCTGCTAATAGAAGTGAACCTCCAGGGAAACTCAGCACTCTATCTATCCTAGACATATACTCCAGGACTTCGTGGAAAAGTAAAATGTCTAAATTCTGGTTATCTCGTCCATAATGAATAAGACCCTTTTAAAAAATCAGAATATGTAATAGTTAATATAAGCCCTAATTACATAATAAAAATGTTACTTATCTAAATTAAAATATTATATTTTTGATACATTCAAGAAAAAAGGTGAAGTAACTACATGACATCTCACACTCAATATTTTATATATCCAGTAACCCTGCTTTATTGGAACTCTCTAAGGAAAAACTTGTGTCAAACAAGTTCAAGGGTTCATGAAAATCAGTTAGTTACTTTTGGACACTACTACACTAGTAAAAAGCAGCATGAGATAACAGGTTAATTATAAAACTTTAAAATTGCTCAAATTTTATTAGTTATGAATCAATGTGCATAGACCACAAAAAAAATCCCCAAACTCTAGAAACCAAGTGTCTAAAAAATCTTTTGTGAATGTGTTCTTTCACACTGCTTGGGAATGAATTAAAAGGTAATACAGGTACCATGCTCTACCAGGGACTACATGATAGGGTGCAGGAAGGGAGAAAGAACAATTAGACTTTACATTCTTAATAACTTTCAATACTTCAAAACTTTGCAACATTCATTCCAGACGAATCAGTTTACCAGACCACGAAACAATGTTTCCTGATATAAAATCCACACTAACAATCAATATAAATATTAATTTTTAAAGCAATCATTTGCAATACTGTTCCTTCTTCTTGATTATAATTAAACTTTAAAAGAGAAAGAAACTCTCTAGGATAGTGCTACTCAAAGTTTCAATAGACCAGTGCATCAGCATCATCTGGTAGCCTGTTAGACATCTGGGCTATCTGGGTCACCTGGTGAATCTGACACTTAGGGAATGAGACCCAGGAATCTGAGTATTTTCTAATTCTCTACATGATTCTAATGCTGTCTAAACTTTGACAAGCACTGCTCCAGAGTAATTTCCTGATTAATATTAAACCTCATTAATATTTCCAATATGATACCTTTGCCCAAAATTATCTTAGATTTTACACATATCTATGTAAGTATATGCGCATCTCATTACATCTGTCACAATGGACTAAATTCCAAAAGACAACAATCAGCTTTGCCTATTCTACAATCTGTCATATTCATGCCCTCAAAATCTTTACAACAAATATTTTTAAAGGACTATAATGACCAAATTCCAGTTACAGTTCATTATTCATATTATACCTTTTTAATAACATCCTTGAGATCAGCAGAGTTTAGTTTTCCAAGTGGTTTTCCATGTGGAGGTAATGGTTGCCCTGGGGCTGCTCTTGTTCCTGAATTATGCCAAGCTCCCCATGTAACATAGAAACTATCTGCAGAAATAAACGATATTTTTACTTTATATGCACTACTTTCAATGAGAATTCAACAAATACATTGCTTACTAAACAATTTTAAGTTAATTAATCCAGATAAGATCATCCCCAGAAGGGCAAAGGCAAAATACTTTAAAATGTACATTGTAAGGTCAATAAAATCAGGTGAAATACAATGACTGAGCCAGGTAAGGTGGCCCATGCCTGCAATATCAGCACTTTCGGAGGCCAAGGCAGGAGGATCACTTCAGCCCAGGAGTTCAAGGTCAGCCTGAGCAACAAAGCAAGACTCCATCTCTACAAAAAATTTAAAAATTAGCCAGGTGTGGTGGCATGCACCTGTGGTCCCAGCTACTTGGGAAGCTAAGGCAGGAGGATCACTTGTGCCCAGGAGTTTGAGGCTGCCATCAGCCATGATTGCACCACTGCACTCCAGCCTGGGCAACAGATTGAGACCTATCTCAAAAAAATAAATAAATAAAAAGAAATACAAAGACCTTCAATTGCAATATCAAACTCTACCTGAAAAGTGATGGATGGCATCACTTTGCCCCCTCACTCCTTTCTCCCAAAATGAACTGGTTTCCTTCTACCTTTCTCCTATATTCCCCACTGTCTACTCTCAGTTCGTCCCATTTTTCTTCTTCCTCAGAATCTACATAAAATTTCTAAGTTAAAAATACCTCACATAAAATTGGCAAATAAAACAATCTCAAAACTCTCCTTGAGAAAGAACATAGATGTATTAATACCAAAGAGTCCTAATGTTTAAAAGAAAAACTAACGAAATTTTAATTGGAAAACAAAAATCCCCCATTCTTCCCTTAAATCTTCCTATAGCAGTGTTCCTGTTATCATACAAGGAAAGTCTATTCACCATTCTATTGAACTTTTTCCTTCCCAACTCTTCTGGGAGACTGTTCCACCAAGCATCCTTGTCACATGCTCAGTTCTAAACACTTCCCTGAAATAACAACCTTGCCTTCCCTGGACCCAAGCTACTTCATGTTCTGCCTACTTTCACCATCACATTTTTTATATTATTTTCTATCTGTACAGACTACTATACTAAAACTCTTATTTGGGAACAATAATATAGTCATAATCTCCAAATCTAAATCTTCTTTGCAATCATTACCCCAACATAAGCTTTGTGAATCTCTTCTTTTGCACTTGGATCTACATAACCCTACTTATCATGCCACAACTACCAGTCCTTTTCAGTTTTCTGCTTTATCCCTTATATACTGATATTCCCTGGGGTCCAATTTCAGCCTACTAGTCTCTTAATTCTAAAAATTCTCCCCAAATCATTTCATCTTTTTGTCAATTAAATTATCAACTATTTATATACCAAAAACTCACCTACTACTTATCTCTAGGCGAAACTCCTACATACTAGGCTAGTCCTGTATTTCCAATTGCTTAATAGACATATAATTCATGCATTTATTCACTCAGTACTTACCTATTAAGCACCCATGTTTAAACAAGGTATTTTCTGCTTAAGTATTGAGTAAGACAAACATGATTCCTATTCTCATAAATGATCAACTCTATGTAGATTTCCAAAAGACACTAAAAAGGATTGCAAACATTCAAACACATGTACAAAACTGAACTATTATCCTCACATCGCATCATTTCTTACTTGGACTATTGCACTAGCCTCTTACCTTATACCCCTGCTATAAGTCTCTGCATCCTCAAGTACATCCTCACTACTACTAGAGTAACACATACAAAAACAAAGCCTGATTGTGCCACACCACTCCAATATTACATATAGCTTTCCATTTCCTAAAACAAAACAAAACACCAAACTCCTAACGATGGCCCTCTACAATCTAGCTTAACTGACTGCTTAAATCTTCTATCTCCCTCTGTACCATATACTCTAGCTTTCTCAAGTTTCTGTTTCTTTCTTGTCTGGAATATCCTTTGCTTACTATATTCACCCTTTAAAACACAGTTTGAGCACTTATAAGTGTTTTAACAAATTTAAAACTTAGGTATAAATTAGGTATAAATCTAACATAACATGTATAATACTTGAATGTTAAAACTACACAACACTGATGAAAGAAAGCAAAGATCTAAATAAATAGAGGGATTAAATAAATGGAGAAAATGGGAAGACTCAACAGAGAAAAGACGTCTATTCTCTCCAAACCAATATACAGATTTAAGCAATTCCTATTAGAATCTCAGCAACATTGTTTCTGGATACAGAAAATATTTTTCCAAAATCTATACAAAAAGACAAAGAAACAGAAATAGCTAAAATAATTTTGAGAAAGAGTCTAAAGTAGAAGGAATCAGTCTAAACCAATTTCTAAACCAATTTCACAATTTTTATAGTAGCTAATCAAGTCAGTGTGGTACTGGCAGAAGGACAGATTCATACATCAATGGAGAACCCAGAAATAGACCCACGTTACCAATTTTTTACAAAGCTGCAAAAGCAATTCAGGCAGAAAGATAGCCTTTTCAACAAATAATGCTGGAGCAAATAAACATCCATAGGCACAAAAATAAACCTTGGCCTAGCTCTCATTCACATTATAGAAACTGATTCACAATGAACCACTGATTCAAATGTAAAACATAAAACTATACAACTTTTAGGGAAAACACAGGAGAAAATATTCAGAATCCATGGCTAGACAGAATCCTTAAACTTGACATCAACAGATCTGTACAGTGAAAAATGATAGGTTAGGCTTCACAAAATTATATAAAACCTTTTTTTTTTTAATCTATGAAAGACCCTGTTAAGGAGATGAAGAGATAAGCTATTGAGAGGTAGAATATATTTGCAAACCATACATCCAACTAAGGACTGATATCTCTAATATATATATATTCTCAAAACTCAACAGTAACAAATCAAACAATTGCTGGGCATGGTGGCTCACACCTATATTCCCAGCACTTTGGGACACCGAGGTGGGTCGATCATTTGAAGTCAGGAGTTCACAACCACCCTAACCAACATGATGAAACCCAGTCTCTACCAAAAATACAAAAATTAGCTGGGCAAGGTGGTGCATGCCTTTAATTCCAGCTACTCAGGAGGCTGAGGCAGAAGAATCACTTGAGCCCAGGAGGTGGAGGTTGCAGTGAGCAGAGATTGTGCCACTGCACTTCAGCCAGGGAAACAGAACAACACTCTGTCTTAAAAAAAAAAAAATCTGATTAGAAAATAGGTAAAAGACATGAAGACATTCCATCAAAGAGGATATGCAAACAGCAAATATTACACGAAAAGATGTTCAACCTCACTAGCCATTAGCAAACTACAAATTAAAGCCACAATGACATATCATATCTATAAACACTCAAATGAATGGCTAAAATACAAAATGGTGACAACACCAAATGCTGGCAATGACGAGGAACAATATTCTATAAAAAACAGCCTGTTAGTTGCTTAAAAAACTAAGCATGTAAGTATCACACAATCCTGTAATTGCACTCCTGAGGATTTATTCCAGAAAAACAAAAATGTACGTTCACACAAAACCCTGTACAAGAATACTCATAGCAGCTTTATTCCTAATAGCCAAAAACTGAAAACAACCCAGATATCTTTCAACAGATGAAAGGTTAAAGAAATAGTAGTATATCCATATAATGGATTAAAAAGCAATAAAAATAAATGAACTATTGAAACACAACAATCTGCATGTATCTCTAGAGAAATACATTGAGTCAAGATAACTTTCTTGAAATGACAAAATCAAAGAAACAATGGATTAGTGGTTTCCAGGAGATGGGAGAGAAGTGAGTATGGCTATAAATGGGTAACATTATAGATCCTGTGGTGATATAACTGTTCTGTATCTAAACTGTATAAATGTCAATATCCTGGCTGTGATGCTGTGCTATAATTTGGCCAGATAATACCATTGAGGGAAACTACGTAAAAGGCAAACGTGTTCTCTCTGTATTAATTCTTATAACTGCATGTGAATCTATAATTATCTCAAAAATAAGAAATTGAATTTAAAAAAGTTTAACTCCCACTGTTTCAACTGACCAGCCTTAAAAAAAAAAAAGGTTCCAAGTAACTTTCTAGAATTAATCTCCACCTCTTCTACAACCCTACTATCCAGCATTTATCTCAAACATACTCAGAAAAATTATATTAATTATAAAACATTCCATACTCCATTGTAAATATCATTTTAATCATCTACTTCCACAAATCTTTGTGGCATCTAACTACACTAACAATAGTTATCATTGTAAGCAAAGATTTTTATATCTGTTTCTGTCATTAGATGACAATTTTAAGGCCAAGAATGTATCTAGTTTATTTTCATGTTTCCAGAATTAAATTTTCCTTAATTAGCTAATCTTTCAATATGTGAAAATCCTACATGCCTAGATATAACACATGTCAAACCTGTATTTTTAAAGAAAGCCCTTCACTGAAGAGAAAAATGCCAAAAAAGGACATATTTTATTTACTGAGTCTTACGTAAGAGGCTCTGAAAGATACCAAACTCTTCAGAGGATTCAGATACCCAATTAGGTGCCAATACTACCTTATGCCCAAAGAATATGCCAGTTTCTTTGCAAAAACAGGGAGTATTGACTCAATTTTCAGAATGAGAAGAATGGCACCACTTAAGAACCTAAGCCTCTCCACACTAAATCATGCAAGCTACAGGCCATAATGACATAAACCTTCAATCAAAGTTAAGCAAACTCTGAACTATTAATATTATCAGGCTTCTCTCAACATTTCATCCTTCTTGAAGTTTTTCTTGAACTCATTTCCTGATTCAAAAACTCAGGAGAACCTAGAAAATTCCTTCTGTCAATCTAAACATCTTTCCTACCTTTAAGGTTCTCTTTAGGATATGTAGTCATGGATCTCAAACCAATATCAAATCTACAAAGGTACAATATACCAGACACATATGTTGGTGTAGAAGTAATTGTGGTTTTGCCATTAAAAGTAATTGGATAAAATATATTTGTTATATAAAATATTTTTGAAGCCCAGCTTTATCCTCTGAAAAAATAAGCACATTGTGTGGCCTGACAGCAGTATTATTAGGAAATATTTTCATATTGTAATCTTCTTTTAACAAAAAGCCCCTCACCAGGTTGACTTTCATATTACATACATTACTCCCACAGTAGTTTTCAAAATGCAAACTGGTTATTAAACAGTAATCGTTGCAAATGCAACACAGCTGCTTTGACTGAATGGTGTTATGCTTTCTTTACAATAACAATAGATGAAGACGTAACAAGCATATGTAAGTTGTATGCTAATGACACTATAGGTAGTGACAGGAATAAGAATGGCCATTGCTCTTAGGTAAAAGGTCTTAACAATCAAATACAGATTTTCCCAATGATCATGTTTTATATACATGTAACTGTTTTCAAAAAAAAAACTTTTATTAAAATAATCTTGCATTGCCAATGTAAAACAGTACGGCCTGAACTCCTTTCTTCTAAGAAGAAAATTATTGCCATTATATTTTGTTTGAAAAATGATTACTGAAATCCAGCAAAAAAGACTGAGCAGTACCTTATCGAAAAATTAATATTAAAATTATTCAAAGTTTTTATTTGTTTAGAGCTATAAAATCATGCTACAGATAAGAAAAATAATTCTAAAATCCTTATAACAGTTATATATTTGCATAAGCTCTATTATATTACCTGACATATTGTCTAATATGTCTGAGCCCCAATCTGCTTGAAACACTGATGTTAAAATGATGTCAAATAAATGAAGTTCCTTTGCACCAACAATTTTGTCACGAAATAAGCGCCGTGCTTCATATGCTACAATTTCTAACACATAATCTAGTGGATGGTTTGAGGATCCTGGAAAAGGCAAAATTTTATTTAATTGTAATAAAATGATTTTTAAATAATCTGTTTAAAATAATATTAGAAAGAAATAGCAGGCATCTACATACCATAATTTTGGCATCAGATTAATGGAAGAAAGGAAAAAAAGTTAAAATTCACTTTTTTAGTAAGTTGGTACATGTTTGTGATTACTTAAAGGCTACATTAAATACTACATCTCTAGTTGCTCAATAAAAAATAAGTCCAGGAAGTATACTAAATATGTTTTAGCTCAAAAATAATGATTTCATTTTTCCCAAAAGAAAGTTGTAATAGTGACAATCATACATAGTTTGGAAGAAGAAATATATTATAATTTTAATAATAATATTTCTATTTAATAATATAATTTGTGATATAATACTCATTTAACTTATCTATTACAAATACAATCTATAGCATAAATGTGTACACACACACACACGAACAGATATACACTAGCAAAACTTACCTCCTTCTAAATCATATCTAAATAAGCCAAGAACCCATTGGGTAAGAATGCAAGGAGTAAAGAAATAGTGACTATAATCATCAACTGTAAATTTGGCCCGCACCTGAAAAAGAAAATACAATAAACGATATTTCTACTGTCTTAAATATATAATCATGTTGTAAGTTTTTCAGTCACCTTAGACTTAGAGGAATACCACTTTCTACCTGTGCATGGAACTAATTTTCAATATAATTGACTTCATTAGTTATCTTTATATTATATTTTATGCACTTAAAACATTATGCTAAGAAGAGTTCGTAAACTTCAACAGATGGCCAAATGTTGTCCATGAAAAAAAAAAAGGCTAAAAAGCCCTGCTGAACATAGAAATTCAATAAAAACAAACCTAAACTTTAAATATGATGATTGCAATTTCAAGCTACTTGCAGGTCTAGGTAAGACCCATTTTTTAATGCTGGGAACCATTAGAACAACTTACGTTCAAGAATTCACTGAACAAATCAAAGTACCTCTCTTCAATATACAACCAACCCGTAAAAAATCTGTCCTTTCCTCTCTACAGACAGGGCCATTACTCTTATTCTGATCTTGATTACTTAACATCTTTATTTTTTTAAAAAAAGGAATTTCTTCCTTTTAAACATATCCCCACTTCTATTCCAATATTATAAAAAGCATCTTCCACAAACATGTCCATAACTTGTATATGCTAGTCCCTTTATCTAAGAAGACGTTCTTTCACCTCCAGCTACTTGGTGAATTTCCATTATTCAAAACTCAGATCAAACTTCACCTCCTCCTTAACAACTACTATATACAACAAAGTTATTTACTCTTCCTCTGTGCTAACTCTGTAACTTGGACAAACTGTTATTGCTACATTTATTACACTGCATTAATAGGTTATTTATATAACTCAGTCCCTCATTAGACTGTGAATTTTCAGTGAAAAGACACTAAGTCATCTTTAGATCCCTAGGACTACCACTGGCAAGAAAACGTGCTCATCAAATGTTTTGTGCATCCTCAATGCCTGCTTTCAAGTATCTTCCCCATTTCATCTAGGAAGAATACTTTAGACATTTCCTCACAGTTAGGAAGAAAGAAAGAAACATCAAAGACTACTCTCAGATTTGAAGCCTGGAAGACATAAACTGATAAAAGTCAGGAAAAAGATCTGGTTTTGGAAAGAAGATAAACTCAATTCTAAATATGCTAAATTTGAGCTGACAGCAGAATAACCAACTACCACAAATTCATTCACTCAACAAATATTGAGTGCCTATTAGTAACTGTGCCATGGAAATAACAGTGAATAAGGCACACGCAGTACCTGTCTTCCCAGAGTTACTCTCTAGTAGAAAAGTCCAATAAACAGGGAAGTAAAGCCTGGGTAGCAACACAGAGGTCAGAATTAAAAGTAGACCTTTAGGAATGATAATAGGCATGAAAGCTACAATTTAGATCCATATTTACCTGTTCATACACTTGTACCATAGATCCTGCTAAAAGATAAATTTTTGAAGAAGAACCCCAAATAGAATGATTCTTCAGATTTTTGTGTAGAACTGGTTCCAAATATGCTCCATAAATCGTTTGTAACTGCTCTCTTTCTGGGTAACTATAAAAAGGGCATATAAGAAGAAAGCTGAAATAAATCAATATTCCAAATTATTTCAATGTTAAGTTACAGCAGTGGTTTTCAAACTGTGCTGCTCTGAGACCTACATTATCTCCAAAGCTTACCCAGGGCCGAAGACTAAGCTCATCACCCCATCCATTCTCATTTCAACCAAATTAGATCCCGAAATATCTATTGTCAAATATCAGAAAGTGTTAGAGAACGCACAAGAAATTATTTTTAAAAATAATTGTTTAAAAACCACTGATCTTTAGAAAAGACCAAAAGGAAATTTTATTTTCCAAAAACATTTCTAAGTTACATAAACCCTGTACGCAGGGCAGTAATCCACCTTAGAACTATAAAAGTAAAAGTAAAACTAATACAACAAATAAAATCAATCCCTTTCTACCAAGCCAAAATGTATTTCAATCTGGTTTAATTGGCAGCAGGAACATTTCTAGGAAAAAAAAATGTTAGTTGATGGAGTACAATTAGCACGAAAGTATACAAATAAGGTTTTGTAATATTCAAATATTTGCAATGTAATATAATGTATATTAAATATAAACAGAGGAGATATTGCCATAGTCTCTGTAACAA
Source organism: Aotus nancymaae (assembly GCF_030222135.1). Classification (NCBI taxonomy): domain Eukaryota; kingdom Metazoa; phylum Chordata; class Mammalia; order Primates; family Aotidae; genus Aotus; species Aotus nancymaae. Next base: position 8,219,741 of record NW_026988423.1, on the reverse strand, counting down.
TTATGGACCATAATAAATTAGCATAATGCCATCAGCCATTAAAATGACCTGATTCTCCCTTGTTCAGATTCAAATTCTCTTTTTGTTATCTTCATAAATTTGATAGTATCTTTGTTCTATGAACTGCATAAAACATTTAAATCTAAAATCCACCATTCAGATTCCTGAGATTGACATTTTGCGACACAGACTACACAAAAGTTTTGTTTTATTTCCTGTCACACTTCTCATAAATAAGTTACTCTAATTAAAGCTTTTATCATCCTGAATTATTGCCTATATTTTGAGAAGGGTAGGAAAAAATATCAGAGCTTAAGTTTGACCATTTTTATATTCTACATTTTAAAGTATTATTAACAAATACTTTTAATAAAATTCAATTATATATGATATCTTCCCAAATAAAAGAATTTGAAACACAAAGATACATACTCTATAGAACAAAGACGAACAATGGAAGTAAATCTGGTAGTAAGTTTATGTCTTCCCAGTCTTCCTCCAGCTGACATAGAAGCCACAATTTGAATATTTTCTAGACCAACCCATTCCAAATTTTCATCATAAAATCCTTGATACGTCAACACCTATTCGAAAATAAGTATATTTTAAACATTTTATACCTAAGTTTTCCTAATCATGATGAAGGATATTTTTGCCTAAGTTTCAATTATTTTCAAATGCAATCATCATCTACCTAACTCAAGAATTCAATATTAAAAGATATCTTGGCCGGGAGATGTAGCTCACGCCTGTAATCCTAGCACTTTGGGAGGCTGAGGCAGGCGGATCACCTGAGGTCAGGAGTTGGAGACCAGCCTGATCAACATGGAGAAATCCCATGTCTACTAAAACTACAAAAAAAATTAGCCAGGCATGGTAGTACATGCCTGTAATCCCAGCTACTCGGGAGGCTGAGTCAGGAGAAAAGCTTGAACCGGGAAGTGGAGGTTGCAGTGACCTGAGGTCACGCCATTGTACTCCAGTCTGGGCAACAAGAGTAAGACTGCCTCAAAAAAAAAAAAAAAAACTTGAATTATTATATCACTGAAAAATAATACTGTTCAAATCTCTGTGTTCTATGAATGTTAGCTAAATTATCCTAGTATTTAAAATGCTTTTCTCTCTAAGAAACACTAAAATTCTGATGGTATTATAAATCAAGTAGCAATTAGCCTAGAAAATGAAAGTATCAGAAAAAATATGAGAAAAATATTTTGGCTTTTTTCTGTAAATATTTTATCGTATTCTGCAGTTACACAGTAAAGCTAAATTTGGACCTATATCATAATAAACTCTATGAATTTAAAGTTTCTAATGTGATGTAAATAACATAAAGAAAAAATATATTTTACACTGATTCAGGATATGTGATCTCAAATCCTTATAAAGGCAAAATGGAGACTAATGGGTTAAAGCAGCCAGGAAAAAAAACATGACCAAGTCTAACTGCTGTCGGAAGAATGCGTACTTTAAAACATGAAGCAAAAGTTTCTCCAATTCCACCACCATGTCCAGCTTTTGTTTTCCTCCTTGTTGTAGGAGTAAAAGACAAGTAATAGATACAGAGTGAAGACTGTTTCTATTCTCCCTGTCATATATCATCTTGATGTAATACTAACTTCGAAAGAAAGGAAAATCACAGAAGAACTGGAACAAGACTGAAATGTTTCAGAAGTTTAATTTCCACGACAAATGCTATATAAAACTGGCCCCAAAGGAAGAATGCATATTTTCTAAGAAGAGTTAATTAAATTAAATTGTTTCCAATTAGATTAAAACACTTCAAGCGTTATGACTTACCTGTTGTAGGAAAGCTACCAAAGTACTTGTCCCCCATTTATCAAGTTTGGGTAGGTTGATATCTTTTAAGTACAGAACAAGTCTTTCACAGTCTTTTGGTCTGTATACACGACCAGTATTCGTACTGATTACCATGCAAGTCTGGCTCAGTTTCTGCAGCAGATGGCGAGAAGTGGTTTGTGCACTACAATGAACTGCAGCAATTTGAGTGGACCGGAGTTGTGAAAATGCGTACCTGAGCAGCATCCTATGAAAAATGCGTGACATCTGACTTTGATAAAAATGCAATCAACAAAATACATTTTATATTCAATAAGAAATTTCTATCTCATAAATACATCAGTTTCTAAAATGTGTATGATGACAGGGAAAATGGTAAATACAGATAGGGCTTCCATATGTATCAAAGTAATTTTCTAACTTTTAGACTAGAAAAATATAAATTCATATTTTAAAGCATTGTGGGGACTGTTTTCAGTCAAAAAAATTCAAAGTTCTCAGAATTAGTCTAGTTTGATATAGTATATATTAAATATACCAACCATTTCCCCACAGTTGAAGATTTTAATATTTTAAGTTTTACAAGTTTAAAAGAATTACTATAATTTTATACAATCTTTAAAATTACTACTCCTCCACTAGAAATATGAAAATAATAAACCATGGTTCCTATATTTCAGGAGACTATGCTCCATATGTACTAAAACTAGGCCGAATCCAACTGAATAAAAAACTATTTTTAAATAGAGAGCTAACTTCAAATTTTATATTTTATAACTAAAACAAATGGTATGTGAGTATATCTAAGGTATTCATTTTTTTTTTTTTTTTTGCTGTATTTTGCAGATTCTTTTTAAGAGTATCTTCTCAGATGGCTCTTTCCAGTAGAAATCACATAATCTGGCAAAGGAAAGAACACATTCTTCCCTATAGTTATTAGTTTTACAAGTAATGAAAATAAAATGAATCTTCCATGAAACTGTAAATGCTACTTTAACCAAAAGAAACATAACAAAAGCCATTAAATCATTTGGGGGTGGAAGGAATAAATCCACAATATATATCTTTGCCAATATTTTTCTTACCCTTTGCCACATCCTTCTGGTCCTACCAGAATAAAGGGCTGTTTAGTATCAGAACTTAACCATGGTTTGAAATAATCTAGACTTCGCTGCATGTCAGGAGTCTGAATGACTGGAAGAGTTAAGCCATTACTGAAATCATCAGCAGTCAAGTTTTCTGGCTTCTTAAGTACATATGTTGCTAATCGACCTCTAGTAGAGTCATAGTAGGTGTCCATTGGTTTGTGAAAATCTGGAGGAGATTCTTGTGCCCAGTTAAAAACCTTAAGAGGAAAAAATTTTGATAAGTTTTCATATACTCCAGAGTGTGTGACATTTTAAAATTCCTCCAAGTAAATGTCCCAGAAGTGAATCATCTTAGTTCCAAAAAAAGTTTATATATACTAAACCTATTATCATTAAAGTAACATTTTATCTCAAATATTTTTCTCTAAATGATCATTTATGCAGGTAAATTAAAGTATATGTAGGAGATAATGATTTGGGGGATATTTATTATATACTAAGGTATAAATATAGTCAATTTTAATGGAGTTCTTATTAACATTAAATCATAAATTACAGAATGCAGAAATCCTTAAGCCCTTCATTTCTACCATATTCTGGGACTGTCCTATTCCAGTGTCACTACCACTGCTCTCCATTCTTCCTTTTAATACTGACAACCGTTATCTATGCAGATATAAAGCAGAGTTAGCCCTTACAGGTACTCTTCAATACATTTATTCTGAACTGTGACAAGAGAGTATCTACTTAAAAGCAGTATATAGTATGGTACTGAGTGGTAACAATGAGAAGCACCCAGCAACAGAAGCAATAGGACAGCCATGGAAAGGGAAACGGAATAGAGAAACCAGTAAATGACACTATCAGAGAAGCAGCAAAATGAGAAAAAAAGCTGAAACATAATGTTAGATCCAACCTAAAGGAAGAGATGTCCAATAATTTCAGTAGAGGCCAATCGGAAAAGAATTTATTATTATTTAGAATTCAGCTTTATAAACAACATGACTATAATACAATGTAAACATATATGAAAGAAAAGATTTATTAATAATTAATTCATCCTAGCATTCCTAATTCCTAAAAGTGCTCTGGTTGAAAGGATGATAAAAACTAAACTATTCTAAGGTTTTATATGAATAATAATTAATATAGATAAGTAGGCTCAAAAATGTCTAACTTAAAGATATGGTCCAAACTTTAGCTTATTAAAACACTATTTTATAAAATGTTAAGAATAGCATCAAACAGCATAAAATAATCAAAGGAGAATATACATATATACACACACATACATAAATACATTATTACTCAATCGAATACATTTCAAATTTTAAAAGTTCCCTATCTTATAGTTACAAATTATTGTATTTTGGCAGTTAAGAGTTAATGAGAAGTTAAACTTTTGACTAAATATAAGCTTTAAATATGCATTACCTCTTTGGTAAATTCCAGACGTGATTTCATATTCAGATTTCCACCAAGTCCCCTTATGAGATTAATAATAAATTCATCATGATCTCTGCAACCATGTAGATGTGACAAACCATTCATCACAGTCCCAACCAAACTTGTTTCTACCACATAGTCATTCTGTAGATTAAAATCCATGATACAAACAGACAAAAGGCAAATATTAACCAGTAAAGTTAGAGCCATACAGACTGATGTTCACATATCTTTTGAAGAACCATTTTTAAATTCACTCGTCTATTCAAACTTTAGAAAGTTTGGATTTCATTCAGCTTTTATATAAACTTTGAAAATAAAAAAGTAATCATGAAAATACAATTGTATATTTCTAGCTATCAGTGCTACAGTTCTCAAATAGATACATGGTTTATTTACTTCCTAAATCTGAAGAATATAAGAGAAAAGGTAAGTTAGTGAGCATTTTTCCAAAAAGAATACATGTTCATTTCCTCTTCCTGATAAGAAAACAAGAAGCAAGAGCTAGATTGATGGCACTAGAAAAGACAGGTTAGAAAAAGCAGGCATAAATGAAAAACCATTTGGAGCTTTCTCTGTGAGAAGAATTTTTAAATGAAACTTCTGGACATTAGTACTGTGTAGATGGTTTGATCAGTAAGCCCTCTGAGGCTCCTGGTAAGTGCAAGAGAGTTAAGTTAAAAATGGTTCTCAGTCTTTCCATAAATAGTTACTGAGAACCAATCATGCATTAGGATCTGTATGTAGTGTTAGGTTTGTTTTGTTTTGTTTTGTTTAAAGCTGGAATAAACAGAGTCCCTGTCTTCATGGAGCTCAAGCATAGTAGAGGAAATGGTTAACATTTTGTAATAAGAGCTACAGGGCAACAGTACAGAATGTTGTGGGAAACAGTAACTCAGATTGAGGGCTCACGGCTGCTTTAAAAAAAGGTGACATTTAAGCTAAGACTGAAGGATGAGAGCTATCTGCTTAGGCAGAGAATATAGCACATGCAAAGGAAAATTCAGTACGGTAAAGGAATTAAAAGAAGTTATGCCTAAGTAAGCAAGGAAACAGTGTTTTAAAACATAGAAATGGGCAAGGGCCAGAGTGCAGAATTTATCAGACATGGTGAGTACAAACTTTATTTTCCTTGTCTTTAACATGTTTTTTATAATAGAGCAAAATGACCCAGTTTACATTTTAAAAAGATTGCTCTGCTTAAAAAAAAATAAATATTTTTGGAAGAAAGAAGAAATGGGAGGAAGAGCAGGAAGAAAGGAGAAGAAAGAAAGAAATCTAGATAGACTCATGCTAAGAGTTCCAGATTTTAAAGGTGAGATAAAGCAAATGTACATATTTTCTTCTATATTTTCTTATTTTCTGAATTCATACAAGAAAACAAAGTTTTATCCCATAGTCTGAGGACGGGAAAAAAGAAGAAAGCAAAGTTCTAGTTATAAATACAATTTCAGCATTTGACTAGAGAATTCATTGTGGTATACCTCAGAACCTGTGCATGGTGAACAAAATACAGGATAAGAAGAAAAGAACACTTAACACATTAAATAAAACAAACAAACAAGGGTGTGACCGCAAAACATAAACCCTTTTTTTCCTAACTGAATCTTTGGTATTCACTATATTGTTTGATAATCTTATCCTGTCATCATTTCTAGTCACAAACCCCTATATATACACAAATATCTTCCATCTAATATGATACTCCTTATTCTAACATTCACACAACTATGAACAGATTACCTCAAAGTATCTGCACTGGAAAATCCTGTTAGGCTCTGAATGTTTTCTATTAATGAAATAACATATCTACTGAGAAAGTGTCACAATTTAGGCATAGGTATATAATGAAGCACAATACTATCATTCATTTGCTATCTCTTAATATCACAGTTGGTTCTGGAGACACATTGAAGAGTATGATAGGCTTGGTCCTTGCCTTCAAGGTGCTTATAGTTTAATGTAAACAGACAATTATAATATAGTTGGTAGACGCTGTATGTTGCTACAGAAGCACAAAGGAGGAGACAGCCCTGGTCAGACTAGGAGCCAATAGGAATGTTTCCTTTCCTAGGCCTCCAGGAAAACCTACCTCATTTGCATCACTTCCTCGCAAATCCCTATTCCTCCATTTTTCATTCTGACAAAGTCAGAAAAGAAAAAGGTTGAGAAAAATAAAACAAATCTTCATTTCTCTATGTCTTGTTCAATCCCAAAGTATTGACCTCTAAATCAGGTTCAGATTAACAATCAGATACTTTTAAAAAACTGCTATTTATATCCTCTTTTTGTATATGTTTTCATTTTTCATAAAAGCAATGACATAAACATGTAGAATATCTAAATGCCCTCCATGGTCTTCTTTGCATGCTAAACTTTTTTCGCATTCCAAATTCAAAATCAAATGTAATCTCCTTTTAAACCTCTTCTAAATGACAGCAATATTCTCTTTATCCTGCTGAATTGTGATTATCTGTTTGCATGTCATATTCCTCCATTAGATATACCCTTCTCAAGAAAAGAAATTATCTTATTAATCTTTACCTCTCAAATTCTGTCTTGTATTATGCTTCATATATATTAGATATTCAATGTTTTTGTTAAATATACACAAATGTTTTCATTATAGTAAACAACTCACCATCCTTTTTCTACTTTAGTGTTAACTTCATATTGTTTTTAATCTTATATATATCATATATATGATATAAAGCAGAGTTAGTCCTTAATGCTACTCTTCAATACATTTATTCTGAACTTTGACAAGAGAGTATCTGCTTAAAACCAGCATATAGTATGGCACTGAGTGGTAACAATGAGAAGCATCTGGCAACATATACATGATATATGCATATATTGATATATATAGGTGTATATATAATGGGTATATAAACATCTATACATTATATAAACATATGTGATATATACAGGTATTTATTGGCATATTAGTAAAATGTGACAGCAAGATGGTTTTTGCTAGTAAAAATCAGAAAGACATTATAATAATTAAGATTTTTAGGTAAGCAGTGTGAAGTATTATGAATGAAAGATGTAAAATGTTTTAAGACTAACACAATAAACAGTTATGGCTAAGAGATACAGAGGAGGAGTGGTGACAACATCAACCTCTCACCTCATCCCCACATTCCAGCAGAGCTCTACCACAAGAAAAATAAGCATCATTCTTAATCATACTTCTCACCTCAATTAATTATGAAACATTATGATTAATTTACCTGCTTTAGAACCCACTGTAAAGCCTTTTCGAAATAATCTCCAATCCAATTTTCGAGATTATTTCTATATTTGGCAGGTTGATTCCTCAACCAAGATTTTATCAGAGAATTAAGATCTGTCTCTTCATCACTGAAACAGATTAGACCAATAAGAAATTATTTATGAAGAAATTATCAATTTACTTTAAAATAAATTTCTGCTCCAATAAACATTATTCTACACATATATTTTATCTGCTAGCATACAAAAGGTGGCTTTAGTTACTTTACTATGTGTATATGTGAATAATACAGTTACATTTGTGTGATGTGTATACACACACACACATATACATATACACACACACGCATATAGGTATACATAGACATACATATCATTTTCTATAAAATAAAACAAATTTTATCCATTTTATTATAAATATAAACTAACCAAGAATTATGTATCTACACAACCTACTCTACATAGGCTCTACATAGCCTAAAGTGGCCTAAAGCATTCCTACTCAGAGTGGTCTGGTTGTTAGAAATGTAAAATCCCAAATCCCTCTCCAGACATGCTAAAGCAAAAATCTTCATTTTAATAAGATCCCTTGATGATTCAAATGCATATTAGAGTTTAAAATGCACTGATCTAAAATGTAATACAGATCTTTAAAATTATTTTTTCTCTAAGCCATAAAAATCCAACTACCTAAATTCCCATGCCACTATTAAAATTTAAAGATCTTCCTAAAGTAAAATATAATTTTTTAGCAAAGCATATAATTATCTGGGTAAAATCCAACTATTTCACCAAAATCCAATTATTTCACCAAAATCCAATTGGTCAAATAATAGAGATTCACATCTTATTCAAAATTATACCTTACATAATTATTTAAAATTACAGTAAAAACAATTCATATTAGTTATTTTAGAATTGACAAGAGCTCATAATTTTTGGCATTTTTTTCTATCTTCTATCATTGTTTCATAGCAAATTAACAAATAACACTGATGCCTTGAATCTCTGCTCTCACAGTTTCTATGCAGTCTAATATGAAAAAAATAATTGAAACATCAAAGAGGTTAATAATTAAATAAAATTAGATTAGCCCAAAGTAGGCCAACCAAAGATGCTAAGCTCCTTCAAACAAAGAGCTTCTTATCAATGGTATTTTCTGAATGCCTATGAGACTACATGTCTAGGTTTATCCAACACAACCCTGCTTCATACCAGTTGTCTCAGCATCATTAATAATAACATTTATTTCAGTAGTAAAAGGTCCATATTTGGCCTATCACATAGCAAGTGCTCAACAAATACCTGCTAAGAGAATAAATGAAACCTAACACTAAGATATAAGCTGAACACAAAGCAACAAAAAAAGTTAACATATATCTGTATTTTACATGAAATCATATATATTCATTATGCCTTTCACAATACCTGATTCACCAACAATTTTCAAGTCCTCTACAGCAATATATGGCCTCTTTTTCTGCTAACTATGTATAGTATTCTACTTACTGCTTAGTTCACTTATATTTCATCTTGTGTAAATGTTGGTTTATTTTGCCTCCTCTACATGAAACTATTTTCCAAAAAGGTGAGCTCTCTATAAACATTTGTGTTACTCCTTTCTAGCTCTCTCTTTCCTAAGGTGCATAACTTAATATCATATATATGATAGTTAACAAGTACTTTAACTAAAAACTTATTCTATTTTTCTCACAAGATTATAAGAACACAGTTAAAAAATATGATAAATTGTATGTGCCTCCTGCTATGAAAACTATAAACCCAAAATTATATTACCCTTTAATAACACCTCAAAATATCAATTGAAGTTTCTGGCTAATTTAAAGTAAATGTTTCCTACAATACTATCAAAGAAGTAAGCAACTAAATAATTTCAAAACATGATTTGAACCAACTTTATTATATTGTCATGTGTCATACAACACCTAAAGTAACTTAAAATGGTCCTAAAAAAATAAAATGTTATACAGGATGATAAATAAGAAATTGAAAAAGTAAAATAAAACTTTCTTACATATGCCAAAATATTACTAATTTTCAAAAATAAAATTGGATCAAATGTCCATGCTCTGGTATTAGATTATTTTACATGATATCTAAAATTGGCTTATTACTCATTTTCAGTCTTCAAGCCTCTTCCAAATATACTGAAGAAGAAAAAAAATATTAAGTAAAGATATTTTCAATTTGTAAAATTAAAAGACTGGACCATAGGACCTATTAAATCTGGGTTAGCCCTAAAATTCTATGAATCTAAAATTCTGTAATTAAAATATTGCTACTCAGCTTTAAACTATTAGCCTCTAGCTCATAATTAATATGTTCACTTCTCTGAACTCAATCATAATATTTCAGCAAAAATAAAGAGAAAAAATTTTCTTGCTGTTTCATTTAAACAAATAAAAATAATAATTATTTCATAACTGTGATATAACTAAAACTGCTAAAATAATTCAATTTTGTAATAAAACAAGAACTCTCTGAATTAATTAAAACCTAACAAAAAGAAGTTAATCATAAATGGGAAAAATATTTATTCATTATTCATACTACATTTACTTTACTTAACATGAAGCCAGGATAATAAAAGAATAATACGCTAATGTAATATATATAAATAATCTATGACTTACCTAAGAAAGATCATTCCCATTCTAGATATTGTGGCTGGTGAGGCACAACTTAAATCATGAGTTTCAAATACAAAGTTAACATTTGGGCCAAACTGAATCCTTTCTCCACTGGGCATAGTGAGTAGTCGATTATCATCCAGAACAGAATTCAGAGATTCTATCCATTCAGGGTCAATATCACCATCACAGATTATCCATGAGCTGACATCTATTTTCAAATCAAAACAGTGGAGATAAAATAAAAATATATGCAGTGATAACAATTAAAAATAAGGACTAAACCAAATCTTAATTTTCATATGAATTTGTACAACAAATATGCTAGAAAACCCATGGGAAATACAGGCTCAGCTGGGCAAAGACTCCAATATATATCATGTAATAATGCTTTATCTATAAACACACAAAATAGGTAATTTCACTAAAATAAAATAAAAAAAGACTTAGGTATTTCTATTCCCACAAGATATTCTTCAGAAATTTATCGTCTGTCATGAGAATGTACAAATGCTTGCTATGTAGTATATCTTTTAGAAAATATAGAAAATCCAATTTCCAGTGTCCTGCATGAGAAATAAAAAATTCACCACTGTCAAATTTTCTTGACATACAAAAAGGTGACCTCAAAGGGGGAAAAGTAGTGACCAATTGTATACACAGTCTTTCCAGGATAAAACCTTTTCTATCCCTCTTTCCTAAAATGGGAGTGGTTAACATTGTACTTGAACCTTTGAAACAATTCAAAGAGGAAAATTTCACCAATAAAACTGTGAGAAATACATGAAGGTAATAACTGGCCTTTACTTAATGTGACATTATATAGAAAAAGAAAAGGCTACATTGAAAATCCCTTCCAATGCTTTCACTTACTGTCTTAGAAAAATAATTATTAATTAAATTATGACCTGACAAAAAGTAGGGAGTCTCCTCTGACTCCGGCCAAAAATTCTCTTAAAAAACCAAGTCAACAAATTTAGACCAGGAGGTGTGCAGTTTTACCACTTAAATTTTCAAAAGCATTCAAAATACTTTCTTCAAATTAGTAAGTTAATACTGTTCTATAAACCAATTTTAACCCCAAATAAAAATCTGTCATCTTGCTTATTTCTGAGGCATTATAATATCAACTCAGTAAATATTTTATATTCATTCAGTAAATCAATCTAATTGTGAATTACATTCACACAACTTACTCTAAGTTTCTATTATATTAAAAATACTCATAGAGTTTAACTGAAAATTATAGCATGTCTTGGCCCCTTCCAAAGTAAAATATCAAATGTACATCGTTACAACTTTATTATGACTTTATGGTCATGGATAAGCCTTGATAAAGACAGTGCTATAGACAAATTCTATCATTCTCTAAGAATTAGTAAGTAAAGCAAAGAAGTATACATAGAGACTAACCTTGAGGTTCCCGAACCACTTGACGAGCACTATTTGTCAAAACACCATCAGACCATTCTCTTGTGTCCATGTCAATATGGCCTAATAATTGATATCGAGGCATAGCTTTGGGATTCATAGTGTATTGTTTCACTACTTTGCCAATTTTACAAAGTGCTGCCCTTAACATTCTCCAAAGGGTTGATTTTCCAGCACCACTTGGACCAACAATAACAACTCCCATCCTCTGGCATAACTGTTCATACAATTCTAAAGCCTTTTTGATCTAGTAGGAAAGATATATGTTCACATATGATTTATAATATTCAATCATACTTAGTTCTACTTTTATTCTATAATAGCTGTTCTAACATGTAAATTAAGCCTTTGATTTCTTGAGTGAAAGATACGGCCTAAAACGTAATAGAATACCTAAATAAATCTGAACATATTTACAATATAATTTTTCAATACTTCAATATTTCTTTAAAAGAAACAAAGTTGCTTTCCAAGTTTTTGACATTACAAACAAGATATTTATTACTTTCTCTACTCATTCACTCATCCAAATATACTATATTCATTATTTTATTCACTTATTCATTCATTCATTCTTATCTTCTCTCCAAAACTGAGGGCAAAGTGCTAATTTTGAAGAATTATTTGCACTGCATAAAGAGACCCATTTAAAAAAAAATCCTAAGAAATTATCAAAGTGAAACTAAATCATATATATAATCAATTATAAATGTATATATATGATGAATCCATTACACACTAGGTACTCTAACAGTCACTAGGAATAAAATGGTCAGCAAAAACATACATGGATAGCCAGGTGCGGTGGCTCACACCTGTAATCCCAGCACTTTGAGAGGCCAAGGCGGGCAGATCACCTGAGGTCAGGAGACCAGCCTGGCCAACATGGGGAAACCCCATCTCTACTAAAAATATAAAAATTATGCAAGTGTGGTAGTGTGTGCCTGTAATCTTTGCTACTCAGGAGGCTGAGGCAGGAGAATCACTTGAACTCAGGAGGCAGAGGTTGCAGTGGGCAGAGATCTCACCACTGCACTCCAGCCTGTGTGACAGAGCAAGACTCCATCTCAAAAAAAAATGAAAATAGTCTCATGGAGATAACTACGTGGTGGAGGAGAATCAATACTAAACAAATACACAAACATGAAACAAGTGTATGTGATAAGAGCACATAGCAAGAAGATCTAAACAGGACTTGAAGATCCGGAAAGACTTCCCTGAGCATGTGAGATCTAAGCTGAAAGATAAAAGATAAGTTGAAAGATGAAGGACAAGGATACTTAATAAGGTATCAATTAGGAAAAGGGATCAATCTATTATAAAATATCCTTGACAGTTACCTGGTTGGGTATAATTTCATAATTGGCCTCTTCAAAGACCTGCTTTAATGCAGCACTTAGTTCATCATATTCTACTTCTTTAAAGTCAATTCCAGGAAAGACATCTTTGATCAATGCATCAAACCGGGTACAATCAGTAAAGGTAAACTTTGACATTGTATTAAGCCTCAGTGCTTGTACCACAATATGACTTTCATTAGCTAGAAAAAAAAGGTTCATTTTAAAATTATTTATTATAACTTTAATGACTATAAAATGTTTTTAAATATTCCATAGCCTTGATATGCATTATTAATCATTAAATGAACTAGAATTTAGTAACATTTGAAGATATTATATAGCATGAATTGGCAAGCTTTCTTTTTTTTTTTTTAAATTGTACTTTAGGTTCTGGGGTACATGTGCAGATCATGCAGGATTGTTGCATAAGTACACACATGGCAATGTAGTTTACTGCCTCCATCCCCCCATCACCTATATCTGGCATTTCTCCCCATGTTATCCCTCCCCAACTTCCCCACCACCACGTCCCTCCCCAAGCCCCCCAGAACAGACCCCAGTGTGTGCTGCTTCCCTCCCTGTGTCCATGTGTTCTCATTGTTCAACACCCGCCTATGAGTGAGAACATGCAGTGTCTGATTTTCTGTTCTTGTGTCAGTTTGCTGAGAATGATGGCTTCCAGATTCATCCATGTCCCTACAAAGGACACAAACTCATCCTTTTTTATAGCTGCATAGTATTCCATGGTGTATATGTACCATATTTTCCTTGTCCAGTCTACCATCAATGGGCATTTGGGTTGGTTCCAGGTCTTTGCTATTGTAAATAGTGCCACCACACTGATTGAACTAATTTACACTCCTACCAACAGTATAAAAGTGATCCTATTTCTACACATCCTCTCCAGCATCTGTTGTCTCCAGATTTTTTAATGATCACCATTCTAACTGGCATGAGAAGGTATGTCCATGTAGTTTTGATCTTCATTTCTCTAATGACCTGTGGTGATGAGCATTTTTTCATATGTTTGTTGGTCTCATATATGTCCTCTTTAGAAAAATGTCTGTTTATATCCTTTGCCCACTTTTGAATGGGTTTGCCTTTTTCTTGTAAATCTGTTTTAGTTCTTTGTACATTCTGGATATTAGCCCTTTGTCAGATGGGTAGACTGTGAAAATGTTTTCCCATTCTGTTGGTTGCCAGTTTACTCTAATGATTGTTGCTTTTGCTGTAGAGAAGCTCTAGAGTTAAATTAGATCCCATTTGTCTATTTTGGCTTTTGTTACCAATGCTTTTGGTGTTTTAGTCATAAACTCCTTGCCTATGCCTATGTCCTGAATGGTTTTGCCTAGGTTTTCTTCTAGGGTTTTTATGGTGTTAGGTCTTATGTTTAGATCTTTAATCTATCTGGAGTTAATTTTAGTGTAAGGTGTCAGGAAGGGCTCCAGTTCCTGTTTTCTGCACATGGCTAGCCAGTTTTCCCAATACCATTTATTAAACAGGGAATCCTTGCCCCATTACTTGTATTTGTCAGGTTTGTCAAAGATCAGATGGTTGCAGATGGGTGGCATTGCCTCCGAGGCCTCTGTTCTGTTCTATTGGTCTATATCTCTGTTTTGGTACCAGTACCAAGCTGTTTTGATTACTGTAGCCTTGTAGTATAGTTTGAAGTCACGCAGCATGATGCCTCCAGCTTTGTTCTTTTTGCTTAGGATTGTCTTGGCTATGCAGGCTCTCTTTTATTTCTATATGAAGTTTAAGGTGGTTTTTTCTAGTTCTGTGAAGAGAGTCACTGGTAGCTTGATGGGGATTGTGTTGAATCTATAAATTACTTTGGGCAGTATGGCCATTTTCACCATATTGATTCTTCCTAACCATGAGCATGGAATGTTTTTCCATCTGTTTGTGTTCTCTCTTATTTCGTTGAGCAGTGGTTTGTGGTTCTCCTTGAAGAGGTCCTTTACATCCTTTGTTAGTTGTATTTCGAAGTATTTTATTCTCTTTGTAGCAATTGTGAATGGCACTTCACTCTTGATTTGGCTCTCTGTTTGTTTGTTATTGGTGTATAGGAATACTTGTGATTTCTGCACATTGATTTTGTATCCTGAGACTTTGCTGAAGTTGCTTATCAGTTTGAGAAGATTTCGGGCTGAGACGATGGGGTCTTGTAAATATACAATCACGTCATCTGCAAATAGAGACAATTTGACTTCCTCCTTTCCTAACTGAATACCCTTTATTTCTTTTTTTTGCCTGCTTACTCTGGCTAAAACTTCCAATACTATATTGAGTAGGAGTGGTCAAAGAGGGCATCCTTGTCTACTGCCAGATTTTAAAGGGAATGTTTCCAGTTTTTGCCCATTCAGTATGATATTGGCTGTGGGTTTGTCATAAATAGCTTTTATTATTTTGAGATATGTTGCGTTGATACCTAGTTTATTCAGAGTTTTTAGCATAAAGACTGTTGAATTTTGTCGAAGGTCTTCTCTGCATCTATTGAGATAATCATGTGGTTTGTGTGTTTGGTTCTGTTTATGTGGTAAATTACATTTATAGACTTGTGTATATTGAACCAGGTTTGCATCCCTGGGATGAAGCCTACTTGATTGTGATGGATAAGCTTTTTGATGTGCTGTTGTAATCGGTTTGCTAGTATTTTATTGAAGATTTTTGCATGTATGATCTTCATGTACACTGGCCAGAAGTTTTCTTTTTTTGTTGAGTCTCTGCTAGGTTTTGGTATCAGGATGATGTTGGTCTCATAAAATGATTTGGAAAGCATTCCCTCCTTTTGTATTGTTTGGAATAGTTTCAGAAGGAATGGTACCAGCTCCTCTTTGTATGTCTGGTAGAATTTGGCTGTGAACCCATTTGGACCTGGGCTTTTTTTGGTTGGTAAGCTATTAATTGCTGCCCAACTTCAGCCTTTGTTATTGATCTATTCAGGGTTTCAACTTCTTCCTGGTTTAGTCTTGGGAGAGTGCAAGTGTCCAGGAATTTATCAATTTCTTCCAGGTTTACTGGTTTATGTGCATAGAGTTGTTTGTAGTAATCTCTGATGGTAGCGTATATTTCTGTGGAGTCAGTGGTGATATCCCTTCATCATTTTTTATTGCATCTATTTGATTCTTCTTTTATTTTTTATTAGTATGACTAGCGGTCTATTTTGTTGATCTTTTCAAAAAACCAGCTCCTGGATTTATTGATTTTTTAAAGGTTTTTTTGCATCTCTATCTCCTTCAGTTCTGCTCTGATCTTAGTTATTTCTTGTCTTCTGCTAGCTTTTGAGTTTTTTTGATCTTGCTCCTATAGTTCTTTCAATTTCGACAATAGGGTGTTGATTTTAGATCTTTCCTCGCTTCTCATGTGGGCATTTATTGCTATAAATTGCCCTCTAGACACTGCTTTGAATGTGTCCCAGAGATTCTGGTATGTTGTGTCTTCAACATCTTTATTTCTGCCTTCATTTCATTGTTTATCCAGTCAACATTCAGGAGCCAGCTGTTCAGTTTCCATGAAGTTGTGCAGTTCTGAGTGAGTTTCTTAATCCTGAGTTCTAATTTGATTGCACTGTGGTCTGACAGACATGATTTCTGTCCTTTTGCATTTACTGAGGAGTGATTTACTTCCAATTATGTGGTCAATTTTAGAGTAGGTACAATGTGGTGCTGAGAAGAATGTATATTCTGTGGCTTTGGAGTGGAGAGTTCTGTAGATGTCTATTAGGTTAACTTGGTCCAGATCTGAGTTCAAGTCCTGGATATCCTTGTTAATTTTCTATCTTGTTCATCTGTCTAATATTGACAGTGGAGTGTTAAAGTCTCCCACTATTATGTGTGCCAGTCTAAGTCTCTTTGCAGGTTGTTAGGAACTTGCTTTATATCTGGGTGCTCCTGTATTGGGTGTGTATATATTTAGGATAGTTGTTCTTGTTGCATTGATCCTTTTACCATTACGTAATGCCCTTCTTTGTCTCTTTTGATCTTTGTTGGTTTAAAGTTCATTTCATCAGAGACCAGGATTGCAAATTCTGCTTTTTTTTTTTTTTTTTTTGCTCTCCATTTGCTTGGTAAATCTACCTCTATCCCTTTATTTTGAGCCTATGTGTGTCCTTGGACGTGAGATGGATTTCCTGAATACAGCACACCAATGGGTCTTGACTTTTTATCCAATTTGCCAGTCCATGTCTTTTGATTGGGGCGTTTAGCCCATTTATGTTTAAGGTTAATATTGTTATGTGTGAATTTGGTCCTGCCATTTTGATGCTAGCTGGCTGTTTTGCCCATTACTTGATGCAGTCTCTTTATTTTGTTGATGGTCTTTACCATTTGGTACATTTTTGGAGTGGCTGGTTCTGGTTATTCCTTTCCATGCTTAATGCTTCTTTTAGGAGCTCTTGTAAGGCAGGCCTGGTGGTAACAAAAATCTCTCAGCAATTGCTTGTTCATAAAGGATTTTAGTTCTCCTCCACTTATGAAGTTCTAGGTTGAAAGTTCTTTCCTTTAAGGATGTTGAATATTGGCCCCCACTCTCTTCTGGCTTATAGGGTTTCCGCTGAGAGATCCGGGCAAGCTTTCTTTAGTATTTTCTTTTGACTGCTAAAAAGTAAATATTACTAAGTACAGTTATGAACTCTTTTCCATAGACTCGAATCACAGGGTCCCAAGACTTTAAATAATAATTAAAATCATTATTATTTATATTTGCTTAGTATTTCACCTTTTATATTATATGATGTAATCCTTTTAACAACTCTATAAAGTAGGTTAAAAACTATTACTATTATTATTCCAATCTTCTACATAAGAATGTTAAGCCTCTAAAGGCTTAAGTGACTTTCTCAGAAGGCATAGCAGTATTACAGCTGGGATTCAATTCTAGATAAACTAATTCTAAAGTCAGGTACCTCTCCAAATATACTAATATCATCTCACAGTTTATGTTCTAAGATAAACAACTAACAAACTGAGCAACAATTTTGAACTGATCAACCTTGTTCATACTTGGTTCAGAAACCCATTCTTAAGTCAAATGCAAATACTGATACCACTGCCAGACTCTTATTTTCACATATATTAGCTGCTGATTTATAAGATACATAAAATCAAAGAAACTATTTGCCCGGCATTTCCTTTATAATTGCCTAATATTTCTTAAGTATACATAAAAAGTCTTGACTTCTCTAAAGCTTATTTCAAGCACTGAACTCATAAGCCATCTTTATTTATTACAGGTATGGTTTAAATATGTCTTAAAAATCACCAAATATAGACACCTAAAAAACAGTAATGTAAGCACTCACAAAATAACTATATCTACCCAGGCATATGCAAACCTAATAATACAGCTAAAGTAGATTCCATTTTTAAGAGGCACACTTTGATCATTTAAAGTCCAAAGAAGTAATTTCATGTGGTCCTTCCTTCCATGTTGTCTCTATTTTCATAGTGTTTTAACTTAGTTTTCAATAGCAACCTGAAGAAACTGATTATTCAGCCTTTCATGAAAGTACACATCCACAGGTGGGAAAAATCATTATTTTGATGTGAATAAAAAGACATTTATTTTATATGAGCAAAGTATAACAAATATTTATGAGTCTATATTGATCTAAGTGAATGAGTTAATGAATACACAAATCAGGTAGAAAAGACAAATCTCTTTACAGAAGAATTTCAAATAATATATGTGGCTACTACCCCCTGCAAGGAGTGGAGCTTAATCCTTTCCTCACCACTTTAAGAGTGAGCTAGATTGAGCAACATGATTTCAAAGAATAAAGCTGGGACGACAGAAAATAAAACTTTACATTGGAGAAACTTGACAACACTACCATAGCCAGGAGATAAAAGTTAACATAACTATTGATGTCATATGGTTGTTACATACCCACTGATACGACACAGTAAGAAAGACACTCCACCTCCGTGGTATTCTTTCCAAACATTTATAACCTAGTCTAATCATAATATATCAGCTTTAGAAAGAGAAAATCCTGCATGTGCTTCTAAAGTTTCTGTTCTTGTTTCAAGACAAGACAAATTATCAGGCTCTACTCTACACCTACTGAATCAGGATCTTTGGGAGTAGGGTCTAATAATCTGTTTTAACAAGCCATTAGGTGATTCTAATGGACGTTAAAGTTAATGAAAAAGTGAACTTTACATATTACAACTATTTAATATTTAACACACATTAAAAGTTATTATATGATGTCAGGTAAAACCTGGAGAAAACCTAAATAAAGTAGGACATTTAGTTTAAAAATGATGTATCAAAATTGGTTCATTACTTGTGACAAATGTACCATATTAATGGAAGATGTTAACAATAGTAGAAACTGAGGCAGTGTATACAGTAATCCTTAATATTGTATCTACAACTTTTCTGTAAATCTCAAACTATTCTAAATTAATGCTTATGTTTTTTAAAAATAAGTTAATGTATTTGGAATAATCAATCATACCACTCTGTGGAGTGTCATTTTTCTTTAGCTGTCTAAGAAGATTTCCACTTCCTCTCAGAACTGTCTTCAAAGCTCTCAAACCCCAATCGTAATGTTGCTGAGGTGTCAAAAGTTCCCTGAAATGGAGACATGGAAATCAATGCATCAAATAGCTAGAAGAAATTACTTTCATCATTGCATCCAAAGAAATACAGAATATAACTACTGACACAAAGAAATGAAGGTTGATATCCCACTAATTTATATAAGGGAACCGATTGCACAAAATAATCATTCAAGTAAGCTGTTAAAGAAAGATGGACGATTCTCAAGGGTAGGATAGAGCTTTTATGAACAAACTAATTATCTTAATGAAGATACCAAATGACAATTACCTGTTACCCTTACACCTAAAGCCTTTAATCAATCCATCTTGCTCTCAATCTCTGACACTGTCTAGTTCATCATTATCTCTTAAGTGATATGGAACAGAATTGTACATTGTCCCAAAGAAGCTAAATGTCATATTATTAGAAATAAGACATAAGAAAAACTGTGAAGGATTCTTTCCAAAGAACAGTAGCTTGTGAGTGGTCAACTACTGAAATTAGTTCAATAAGAATCATTTAGCCGAAGCACTCTAATACAAACATTTTAAAGAAAAAAACTGATCAAATAAACAATATTTAAGAAAAGCAAGTAGTTTTCAGTCCAATATTTTTATCGTGCACACTAAATCCTTTCATATCAACACCATAGTTACAAGAAAATCATCAGAATAAAAATCATGGAATAGGTGAACTGAGAAAATATGAAAATGATCACTAATAACCCTAATCAATCATTAGAAATGCAAAATAAAAAAAATTTACAACAGGAAAACTCACCTAGATAGATTGAAAATAGCTACCAATTTTCTGCCCAATACTTTAGCATCTTTAAAGCCTTCTGAATAGAGAATAACTTCTGCAATTAGCTCATTGTCTGGACGAGACATAGCTACGGGCCTGAAAAGCTGTTTAAGATTATCAGGCAGTTTTTGTCTTCCTCCATAACCTTTTCCAGCAGGATTCATAGTGATAAAAATTCCAGAATTAGAATTTATTTCTACCTGAAATATTAATTTAAGATATTAACTTAAATATTAAATAAAATAAAATATTAATTTAAAATATAGGCGTGATTCATATTTGAAACTATAAATATAAAATATATTGACAACAGAAATTTTATTGTGACATATTACTATACGTAAATCTTATACCTTAGCTAAAGGTAATCTCCAATGTAGTAACCATCTCCTTACTCAACATATGATACATTCCTTAAGAACTACACTACTTGGCAGAGCATATTTATAATCAGTTTTTTGAGGCTGAACATTCAAGAGATAGTAACTAATTTAATTATCTGTTTATACATTAAATATATCTTCACTAAAAGCCTTCTTAGTACTAAACCCTTTGTTAAATACACAGAGACAACTGAACTAAACAATGGTTTAAGCCACTCTCAAGCTCAGAGTCTATCTAGTATTACAGAGAGGCAATCATCACGTAATAAATATTATGACAGGGAAGAACTAAATGTGATAAGAGCACTTACTAGGAGGATTTTCAGCAAAGCCCTAAGAACAGAAGCTAAATTAGAATGTGCAAGCAATGAATGGGCAATTAGTAAGTAGAAGCACGTAGAGTAGAATAAACAAGAAATCTGGCTATAAAGGAAAGAGGAAATAAGGGAAGGTTTGTTTATGTTTTAGTTATTATTAAGATGTAAAAGATGTGATTATGTTTAAAATCTGATGAGGAGTTGGTAGAGGAGAGAAGACTGAAGCTATAGCACAAGAGATAATAATGTCCTGGGGAAGAGGATTACAAAGCACAGGTGGAAAGATTAATATTGGTTGGGAAAAAGGACAACTCTTTCTTTGTAAGAGAAGCTAAAAAAAAAAAAAAGTGAATGTAGAAGAAACTAAATCTTGATGGAAGGTAATTCTCATTTAATAGTTTCTTCTCTTTGTGAAGAGTTTAAGCATCACATAAATAACATGTTAACAATTTAGAACTGGTCTTACTTTCTTGGGCTACCTAGAAAAATCTGTATTGTGGAAATGTTATTTTATATAACAGGATAATTTCTTAGTTCTTACAACTTTCTGTATTTAGCATTCCACATTATATTAAAAAGTTTACATTTTCTGTACAAATGAATTTATATTCTAGTGATATTAATACATATCTCCTATGGAGAACAGTGAGGAAAAGAATAGCTAAGTGCTTGTTGTTTTAACATTCATTTAGAATAATGATCAAAAACACGTACTTCCTTCTGCTCCTATGTTTGAAGGTTAAACAAAAAAACGCGCTTCAGAATTAGGCAGACCTAGGTTCAATTACGAGCTCCACTTCTTACTCTTATTTACCAAGTCCTAGTTTTTTCATCCATAAAGCAGGGAAAAAATAATAGCACCTATTTCAAAGGGTTGTGGTAATTATTAAATGAAATGATACATTAAGGCACTGTGAACACTGTCAGCACAAATAATAGAATAATATATAACAATATAAATATTATTATAACTGACTTATTCAACACTGGAAGTTTAAAAATGAAACTGGGCTGGGCGCAGTGGTTCATGCCTATAATCCCAGCATTTTGGGAGGCCAAGGCAGGTAGATCACCTGAGGTCAGGAGTTCAGTAACAGCCTACCCAACATGATCAAACCCCATCTCTACTAAAAATACAAAAATTAGCTGGGCGTGATGGCGGGTGCCTGTAATCCCAGCTATTGAGGAGGCCGAGGCAGAAGAATCGCCTGAACCTGGGAGGTGGAGGCTGCAGTAAGCCGAGATCACATCACTGTACTCCAGCCCGGGCAACAAGAGCGAACTCCATCTCAAAAAAAAAAAAAAAAAGAAGAATGAAAGTAGGACCAAAAAAGGGTAAGAAACTTCAGACACATTTTATAGGTAAAAAAGCTTAACACGTTGGTTACAGATTAGAAACAAAGGTAGAGAAAGAAAAAAAGAATATTGCTTGAGTATGAGTAATGTCACGACTTATAAAATATTTTAATTCTTTAAATTCCCAACATATTCTATACCTCTTTGCCAAGTAGTTCACATACAGTTCTATGATTTTTCAAAGCATCTTGAATTGTCTGGATTTGCATAGAAACTGCTGACAATACAGATTCTTCCAGCCTATTAAATTCATCAAAGCAACCCCAGGCCCCACACTTCACCAAACCAACAAATATTCGTCCCATTGACTTCACATCGATGCCCTTAAAAACAATAGAAATTACATTCATTAAGAAATAACTAAAATCTCCATAACTACTTAATATTTAATGTCACTTACTGATAAGGTAATAATTTCACCCAACTATATTGCTCATTTTAACATAGGGATTAAGTAGCTACTGTTTCAAAACCCAGGTTGATTTCAAGGGATAAACAAAATAATTCATGTGAAAGTGTTCTAAAAAGTTTACAGAACAAATACAAGATTTTGTGTTAGTTACTCTTTAAGTCAAAATACAAATTATATACAAAATGTTTTTAAAACTGGCATCCAAAATGAATAGATTTTTCCTTTTGTATTATTCTTTTTGCTAAAACATTTTTCTATAATGTAATATAAATCTTCATTCACAAAAAATAAAATTATTTGTTTGCCATAGTTCTTAGAAAAGTTTTGGACTACACTATGTATAACAGCTGTTCATTTTACTTGTCAATTTAAACAAATTCTGTCTTCAAGTAATTTAAATATAGTGATTTTTAAGTAGAGTATTTCATACACTAATAAAAACTAATCTAAATATGATAACCCATTCTTATATATTTTGATAATTATTTATTCTACCTCATCACAATTAAAAACTAAAACTTGTCTTCCAAGAAGTCCACCTAAAGCCTTTACTGACTCCGTTTTCCCAGTTCCAGCTGGTCCATAAGGATTTCCTCCAAGTCCCATCTTCATGGCTTGAGTGAGAGTTAGGTAGCACTTGTCTGTCAATGGAGTATAAACCAGTTTGGAAGCATTACCCTATACAAGACAACACAAAGTCAGAGTATTCATGTTCTATTAAACTTTTACAAATATTTATACAGCATGAGATTCTAGTTAAAACAGTAAAAATGTAACAAACAGGGTAAAGTTTTTAACACAGAAAAATATCCAAATTTTTTTCTAGTGAAAGAAGCATTCTAAACACAAACCAACTCAAATTTATTTTTCAAGAAAGTATTTCATACTATCCTCAATACATTGTTAAGTTTCAAAAATTGTTTCTCAAGTTCTTGTTAATGGCACAAAGATATACTTCTAAAGAAAACAAATCCAAAATTATTATATATTAATTATACCATTTCATACTTTAAAATTTATATAAACTATTTCCTTGACTCTTATGATATCCACAAATGAGAACTATTTTGGAGATCACAAAGTGTAATTAACTTGAAAAATTCCTTATGAAACTAATCATTTTAATTTATCAAATAATTCTCAAAGTTTCTACTAAACTGTAGGGAAAACAGATTCCTATTCCAGCTGCAATTTACAGTGTGTTTTTCCTCAATTTAGGTAGATAGATTTGGGTCTCAAATACATTTCCCTTTTGAAAAAGCCAATTGGCAGCTCTCCTAACATAGGCTTATTAACAAAATTGTCAAATATGTTTTGATGATTGATTCATTATGATGGAAAAAGGCAAAGAAAACAGCTGGAATTTTTGAGAACATGTTACATTAGCTAGGTTATTTATCTAAAAATTTTTTCATCTTACAACTAAAAAATATTTAGCAAACATTTTAGCATATTTAAAATTACACTAATTTTTGCCTTGTATAAGGAGACACAAACCAAATTGCTTTGACTGAAGCTGTGTTATTCAGTTCTCCTTGGACAAACAAATGTTTCAAATTGTATATAAATGCAATTCCAAGAAAAGGTACATTTTTGAGAATTCAATATGACACTAGCAATATTTTAACTTTTTTGTATATAGAACGATGTTTCATTTTTTCTTAATGTGACACCTTTCTAATTCTGATTAAACAAGACAATAATAAAAAATATTACTGAAAAATTACTACTTAAATAAAAAAAATTTCTACCAATAACAAATTTCCTTTAAAGTAAATAATTTCTAATATGAAATATAAAACACTGCCACGGGTCATACCTGATATTCATAAGTATACTGAAATTCAGAATCCACCATTTGAACACAACATGTATGATCACTTTTCATATAGAATCTAAGTTGTTTTTTCCAAGCCCAGTCCTCAGTTGTATGAACTTGAATTTGGTTTAACTGCTTTACCACATCAATATTATGGATAATGTCAAGAATTAGCGCTTTAAGTTTAAGCTCCAGGATGCCCGATTCTAGGCACAAATAAAAATAGTAATAGTTGGAGAAAATGTTAGCCTTTGATTTATATAATTTACGATTTCTCAATGAATTTAAATGGTAATTTCATGACACATATGAATGGTATAGTAATACAAATCATATAAGCCAAAAAAAGTCAAATCTACCAGTAAGCAAGAAATAAGAATCTTGAGTATAAAAATTAAGGTATCAAAATTCCAAGAGAAAGAAGTTTTAGGTCCTTATTCAAGGGAGTAAGCACACTCCATTTTGCTTCTTCCTCAGAACGCAGGCATAAAAACCTGGACAACATATATTGAACTGCTATTTAGAACTCTGAGAAGAGTAGCAGGCAAATTGAGGAAGATCATAATTAGAAATGACACCAAACCAGTGGTGGATTTATCATTTTCTTTTTTCTCTGCTTCTAGCAACCCTAGGATCATACACAATGCAGCCAGAAACCCAAACTGGTATAGAGAGAGCTCCAGAAGAATAGCTCTAGCTCAGGCTTTAGAAGGAAAGGGGTCTTCTGCTAGCTATCCCACCGGCAGCTGGAACCCAGAAGTCCTTAAAACTCTCAGGGAAGTAAACCTTCCTCTGAAATCAGAGGAGCTGTGATCCCAAGAGAGTAGGTAAACCCAAATTGCACAAAAGTGTGCAAGAAAATAAAGTACATGAACCCCAGTTTTCTGGCCAGAGAAACAAAAAAGGCCAAGGGAACCATAAAACGCTAAGAAGATCGTGGAGAAGGAGATTAAAAAAATAACACCATAAACTTGTTTATGAACTCCTGGACTCATTCGCAAGCTGTGGTGCATGAATAGATTTCATTCTAATCAGAAACCAAATACTTTGGAATTGGCTACTAGGGAACACACGGGGGACAGACTGAAATAGCACTGCAAAGATCTGAAAACAGACTGAAACCAGAACCACAACCCACAGAAAGCTAGCTAGAACTTTGCAGCCTGAACCCAACAGGATTAGCTGCTAAAACAAAAATATCAATATTCTCCAGAGGATTTAAACAAAACCTAAACCCTCATAACGTAATATTCAAAATGTCCATAATACCATCCAAAATTATTCAATATGCAAAGAACCAAGAAAATCTCAATTCACACAAGAAAAGACAATCAATAGGTACCAGTACCTGGATGACACAGATGTTGAGGTTATCTGCAAAAGACTTTAAAGTACTGTTATTGCCAGGTAAAGTGGCTTATGCCTGTAATCCCAACGCTTTGAGAGGCCGAGGTGGGAGAACTGCTTGAGCCCAGGAGTTTGAAACCAGCCCGGGCAACATGGCAAAACCCTGTCTCTACAAAAAATAAAAAAGTCAGCCAGGCATGGTGCACATTTCTGTAATCCCAGTTACCCAGGAGGCTGAGGTGGGAGGATTGCTTGAGCCCAGGAAGTCAAGGCTGCAGTAAGCCACAATCTCACCACTGTACTCCAGCCTGGACAACAGAGCAAGAACCTGTCCCCCATCCTCCCCAAAAAAAGACTTTAAAGCCCTATTATAAAAGTGCTCTAAGAAGTACAAAAAGTAAAAGGTGAACACTTTGGAAACAAGTGGAAAGATAGAATACCTTAGCAAAGAAATAAAAAAAAAATAACTAAATAGAAATTTTAAAACTGAAAAATACTAAATTTTTAATTCTTTTAAAAATCACTAAAGGACTCAATATTAAAATGGAAATAATAAAGGGAAGAGTCAGTAATCTTGAAGACAGAGCATTGGAAATTATGTAGGCTAATAAACAGAAAAAATTAAAAAAAAAAAAAAGCAGCACCTCAGAAACCCAAGCCCATGCCAAAAGGTCTAACATTCATGTCATGGAAGGGTAGGAGAAAGAGTGTAATACAGAAAAACATTTGAAGAAACAAGAGCTAAAATCTTCCCATATTTTGGTGAAAAACAAATGTACAGATTGAAACTGAGACAATCCCAAACAGAATAAATGCAAAGGTGTGTCCATATCATAATCAACCTACTGAAAACTAAAGAATATGATAAAGTCTTAAATGTTGCCAGAAAAAATAGTTAACGTATTACTTATAGAAGAAAAACAAATGAAATGACTGTGGATTCCTCATCAGAAAACATATAGGTCAGAAGGAAGTAGAACACTTTAAAATGGTGAAAGAAAAGAATTGTTAACCCAGTATAGCCAGTGAAAACTTCTTCAGAAATAAAGGTAAAATAAGACGTTCTTGGATCCAGGAAATCTATGTGAATTCACAGACAGCGCACCTACTCCAAAAGAAAAACTAAAAGAAGTTCTTTGGAAAAAAGAAGGAAAATGACACCAGAAGGAAACCTGGAACATTGAGAATAAAGAAGGGCAACAGAAATGGTAAACATCTAGTTATATATAAAAGATTGATGTTCTCCTCTTGTGTCTTTTCAAATATCTTTGATGGTTAAAAGCAAAATTTATAACATAATCTTATGGAGTTTTCAGTGTATGTAGATGTAAAATATTAAGACAACTACGATATTAAAAGGAGAGGATAAAGAAGCCTATATGGTAGTAAGGTTTCTGTATTCTATTTAAATTAGGAAATTGTTGATTCAAAGTAGAATATGAAAATTTAAGTATATATATTTTAATTCTTCAAGTAATCACCAACATAGATATACAGTCAAAAACACAATAGGTAAATTAGTACAGAATACCAAAAAAATAACCCAAAAGCAGGCAGAAAAGGGATTATTTTTTTCCATACCAGTATTCCCTGGATCCTCAGAACTTGTATCAATGTTAGTATATTGCTCTAACTTATTCACCAGTTCTGTTTCAATCTGATGAAGAGTATGATCTTTAATAGCATTTTCTATATCTTCGGTGAATTTAATCTGCTCTGCCAAGCATAATATCTATTGAATAAAGAGAAAAATTATTTTTAAAAGGTAAATTTACTTAGAAATATTTTATAAATTTAAAGAAAGATACCTTTTTCCAAATTGCCAATTGTATACTGGATCGCTCCATCTTAATGTCGTACTGGAACCTCAAATATTAATGGAGTAATACAGTAGTAGAAAAAGCATTGTGTGATGCAGCCAAGCCTATTTCACAGAACTCATTTCAGACTATACTCTACTTCAGGCCTACTTTTCTGGTCCTAGAACCCGCTATGCTCATTGTAACCTCAAGGCCTTTGCATTTTCTTCCCCTCTTTTCAGAAATTGCTTCTTTTCAATCAGTAAACTACAAAGATATCAAAGTATGATGCATTCTAATTAATAAAAGGCCAATCTTTAGCATTTCAAAATAATTTCTTAGTATACTACTGAAGTTTACAACAGCAAAATTCCAATGTTCTTTTAAGATCTGTCTTGGCCAGGCACAGTGGCTCACGCCTGTAATTCCAGTACTTTGAAAGGCTGACATGGGCAGATCACTTGAGGCCAGGAGTTCAAGAATAGCCTGGTCAACATGGAGAAACCCCATCTCTACTAAAAAATACAAAAATTAGCCAGGTATGGTGGCACACGCTGTAATCGCAGCTACTTGGGAGGCTGAAGCAAGAGAATAGCTTGAGCCTGAGAGGCGGGGTTGCAGTGAGCCAAGATGGCACCACTGCACTCTTACTCCAACTTAAAACATTCTATAAATACTATATTATGGTTATTTTATGGAAGAGAAAGCCAACTAGTAATCGCTTCTAAGCAAAGTCAAGGCCAAACGTTGTGGTATGAAATTCATCAGCTTCTTTAATCAGGTCTATGATGAGGCATTTAAGGAGAACCAAATCTGCTTTTGAGAAAAAGACTTTGCTCTTTGATTTTCACATAAAAATGCTCATTTGGCACCTCCAAGCCTGATCCCAGGCAATACTACTGAATTTCTATATTATAAATGAATATCAATAAACTTAATTTTTCACAGTTTGCTACATAATTTCTGTGAATGAATAACAGAAATTATAGTCAAGTTACAGCCTTGGGTTATAAAATCACATTACTGTTAAGACAGCTGGATAGGCACTAATATCATTAATTACCTAAAATGTAATGACAACTAAAGGCGCTCTGCAAACATTATGAAATAACCTTTAAAGTGACTTGATAATGTAGGTACTTGAAGGTCAAGTAAGTAATGTAAGTGTCAAATTGTATTGCTCAGGATAACTGGCAAAGATTAGCATTTAAAGTAAAGTCAGATTCTCTCCACTTTACCACGCTGCTTCCTTCCCAGACCAGAAAGTGCCCTCTCTACCATTATTTCAAGTCCTTATAAAAAACGGACTGATAACTGAATTATCAGTACATAATAACCAATTATGCTACTTAATCCCCTTATGTAAATACTTTTGAGGTCAATATTTGTTTTTTTTGTTTTGTTTTGTTTTTTTGTTTGTTTTTTTTTGTATTTTTTTGTTTGTTTTGTTTTTTTTCTTTTGTTTTGAGGTCAATATTTGTTAGCATTAACTGCTAATAAACTAGAATTATTTATTTATTTATTTATTTATTTTATTTATTTTTTTTGAGACGGAGTTTCGCTCTTGTTACCCAGGCTGGAGTGCAATGGCACGATCTCGGCTCACTGCAACCTCTGCCTCCTGGGTTCAGGCAATTCTCCTGCCTCAGCCTCCTGAGTAGCTGGGATTACAGGCACGCGCCACTATGCCTAGTTAATTTTTTGTATTTTTAGTAGAGACGGGGTTTCCCCATGTTGACCAGGATGATCTCGATCTCTTGACCTCGTGATCCACCCACCTCGGCCTCCCAAAGTGCTGGGATTACAGGCTAGAATTCTTTATTTTAGCAGATAATGAATTATTTACATTTTTAATAGTTCACACTTTTATTTGACTGCTCAAGGGCCTGGAATTAAGTTAGTTGTAGGCTTACAACGACTGTCTTTAGCCTATTATCTACCACTATACCTCCTGATACAGTTGTCATTTACCTAACCCAAATATTATACAATCTTGCTTTTGTAGATTTTTTTATACTATGTCTTTTATTCTAAGTTGATTTACAAATCCTATCTGGAACTTGACAGAGTACTAGGAAACATTTTCAGTGGCAATAAGGCAGTCTACTCTGGTTCTACAATGGCTTTGATTATTCAGTGATGATTACTTGTATATTTCTCGAAGAACTTGAGCTTTTTTTTTTTTAAACACACTTCAGTTTGCCTTAAAATGCTAAAAGATACAAATGGCATGTATGTGAAAATGGTTCCAAATGTAAACTGTTTCAAGTTTCCATAGTTTAAGAAAACCAATATAAAAACTTGTTCCAATAGCCACTACATTTTTTTTTTTTTTTGAAAATCAAATAACTTTGAGAGCTGCTGGGTAGGTTTTTCTGTGAGAAATCATGAAACATTCCAATGTCTACCTTCCACAGTCGCTAAGAACTAAAGTTCCTGATGACCTACACCTGTAACATTAGTCAGGCCCAACTATTAAAAAATGCAGCATGTTTAACACAAGTCTAAGTGCTACATTTTGATATAGACTGGTACAAATTTTGTAAGCTAAATATCTAGTATCCAGTGTTGAGGGATGAACTCCTATTAACCCTGAGCTGCAGCAATCTCTGTAACTCACCATATGACCTCAATCTCAAATTCCCTCTCAATATTACAGTTTAGTGCTATGACTATTTCAGATTTACACTAATACCTGCTAAGTTCCTGCCAGCTCCAATGCTTAGATGATCCCATGGGAGGGGTGGATGGATAGGGACAGCAGTGTTATAGATCCTGTGCCTCTCCATCAATGATGGACTAATCATATGGAACCAGGAAGCTATTAGATGCCTGATTCCCTCCTCCCCATCCTACCTGCCACCGGCCTAGGTTGCTTGGATCTCAATTCATCCCCAACATTTTACAGCTGAAGTAACCGAGACTCAGAAGTTGAGCAATTTGCCCATTAACTATTAGATAAAGGGAGAAAACAGATGTGATTTCCTTGAGCCTCCTGGCTTCTAAGCCAGGGATCTTTCCATGTACTATTCCTATGTAACTTCTACACGTAAGCCACTTACCTGTGAAGGGAACAGAGATGGGTCAACTGCACCTTGAGAACTTCGCCCAGTAGTAACACATTCCTTCAACAACTGTTTCAAAGTTTCCTTCATTTCCAAGGCCAAATCATTCAACCATGTCTGAAAAAGAAATTGGAAAATAATATATACAAGATATAAAATAAATATACAATCTACTGACTAACTCAAATATTTTATTTCAGGAGGGGATATTATACTTTCTTATTGATCATCACACTCCCAAAATGTGTTATAGGCATATAATTCTTTATTTTCTTAGTAAATAGTTTAAATAAATTGAAGAAAACAATTTTTTTCAGCTCTTAGGATGATGAGTGTGAAAACTCATAAATCTGTGGCTAACATTACCATGACTATATCTATACAAACCAATATAATATAAGCATTTAAAAATTGACCCTTCACTTCATCATTATGACAAAACAAACCAGATAGTTTGGCCAATAAATCAGGGTCAAAATGATGGCTGGCTAAGTTCCCTGGCTTATCCTATCCTGGTAATCTTATATTCATAAAGTTGTAACCATAGGAAAGTATTGCTTCATCAGGATGAAATGTATTATTTGGGAGGTGGGGGGCACTTAGGTTGCTTCATTCAACAAAACTAATTTTGTTTCAAAGTGTATTTTTGTTTCAAAGTGTAATGTATGTTTCTACTCACTTGATTATAAATAAAATAAAAGTTAAAGTAACAATGATGATTGATTGAAACACAATGAATATTTATGAATCACTTCTTAACCTTAAAAACATGTCATTGTAATAAAAAAGCAAAAGCTGTAATCTTAGCCTTTCATCATTGCATATTTAAATAACTCTGAGTTCCAGCTCTTTTTTTTTTCATCTGTAGAGCATTTTCCAGTATTGAAAATAGCATCAAAACTCACTGAAGCTAAAAAGTGAGAATTTGCCTCTCAGTGCATGGCAAAAGAGACATATACTCTGCTAATCATCATAAAGCTTCCAGAGTTTCAACTTTTCCTTTGCTGGTATATCTGCTCTAACGCAGTTGCTAAAATTTAAGCTCTCTCTGTGTACTTTCAATAAAACTACAAGAGAGGGAAAAAAAACAACTCTTAATCAAACATGGTTAGCAAATCTCCCAGATTTCCAATCAACTGATTTATGTACTCGATATCCAATAAAATGTTGAAGCCTAACCGGGAATAAACATTTTGCTAGACTGCGTGGACATGTACATGATAATACATGGGCCCTGACTTCCAGTTGGAAGATAATTTGAAACTGAAAAATTACAATTCCATATGATACAACCTATTGCTAGTTTTAGCTACATTCCTATAATAGGGTTTCAATCAGTTTACTTCCTGTCCTGCAGAAGCAGTTAATCAATAGTTGTGTGCTTACTTGTCCACACAAATCGTCTTATACAAATTCATATTTTAAAGAGTAAAGACAACTAAAATTTCTTGAGTACCATGTTCCAAGCACTTAGTGTACTTAAAGCCAATTATCTCATTTAATTTTTAATTTAAAGTTTTTG
Organism: Aotus nancymaae; assembly: GCF_030222135.1. Lineage (NCBI taxonomy): Eukaryota > Metazoa > Chordata > Mammalia > Primates > Aotidae > Aotus > Aotus nancymaae. The sequence continues at coordinate 8,187,372 of NW_026988423.1, read as the reverse complement.
CAACAGTTACAGGTTGAACATCCCTAATCCAAAAATCTGAAATCCAAAATCCTCAAAAATCAAACTTTTGGAGCTTGACATGATGCTCAAAGGAAATGCTTACTGGAGCATTCTGGATTTTCACATTAGGGGATGCTGAACTGACATAATGCAAATATTCCAAAATCTAACAAAATCTGAAATCTAAAACACTTCTGGTCCCAAACACTTTGGATAAGAGATACTCCACCTTTATTCAGATGATCATTTTACTGATTAGAAAACCAACACTCAGGCCAGGCGCGGTGGCTCACGCCTATAATCCTAGCACTTTGGGAGGCCGAGGTGGGTGGATCATGAGGTCAAGAGATCGAGATCATCCTGACCAACATGGTGAAACCCCATCTCTACCAAAATACAAAAAAAAAAAAAAAAAAAAAATTAGCTGGGTGTTTGAGATTGCAGTGAGCCATAATCATGCCACTATATTCCAGTTGGTGACAGAGTGAGACCCTGTTTCAAAAAAAAAAAAAAAAAGAAAGAAAGAAAGAAAACCAACACTCTACGTCACATAGCTAATAAGTATGGAGCTAAGATTGATATCTAAGTTTTTGTACTCCAAGGCCAAGGTTCTTTTCATAATTACATAAAATCCATATTCTTTTTAGTATCAAAACACTCTGAAACTAACAAGTTATTTTTTTAAGATACAAACTGAGTTTCCTGAAATGCCTAAACTAACCAACTTTATCCTCTAAATTGACTAAATTATTTTAGAAACAAAGTTCATATATAGTTAATTCTTTTTGTTTTCCTATTTGAAAAAGAATTGCTTACCTCTACATTATTTGATATAAGAACTTTATTTTTAAAAGGTACTACTTCTCCCTCTAAAGATTTCATTGCAGTTATATGTTTTGATTCCTCATCAAAGCAGACACTGCTAATGCCTGAAATATAAAAGCAACAATTTAAATGCAAAAGGACTAAAGACATAATAATTAGATACAATATATGTGTGTCACATTGTTAATATATACCCTAAAACATACATTGTAATTGAATTATAATGTATGCCACATAAAATATAGTGCTCCTAGTGTTTAAATGTCCTATTGAGGGGAAAAAAGATCACTTTCTTGATCAATATTCTTATTATCTGAAATATTTCTTATCAATATCTAACTGTATATGGCCACTGGCCAAATTTGTGAATGTTTATATATATATATATATTTATATATTTGTTTATTCATTCCTACCATTTTCCAGAAAAAATATTTAGGCAACCTAATCAATTAGTGCATACCAATCAGTAAGAATTGTCCTAACTCACATTCTTGCAGGAGTGAAAAATATTACAATCTCTTTAGAAAATGATTTGACAGTTTCTAAAAAAGTTAAACATATACTTACTATATAACATAGCAATTCCAGAACTAGGTGTTTATCCAATACAAACAAAAACGTATGTTTACAAAAATACTTGTATGAATGTTTACAACAGCTTTATTCATAACAGACAAAAACTGGAAATAACCCAAATGCCCAGGAACAAGTAAATTTGTTGAAGGCAACTAAGACTTCCCCTTCCCCCAAATTTTCATATCACTTTATAGCATATAAAAAACTTGAACATACAATCTCATTGTGATCTTCACAAAAAAACTATATTATTATTTGCAATATAAAGAGAAAAACTAAATTTCAGAGAGGTAACTTGATAACTGATTAATAATAAATAGTAGAGATATTGGTTGAATACAAGCCTTCTGATTCCAAGAGTTTTATTTTACTACCTCCAATTGCCCAAATCATAGTTACAAATATAAGCATCCTAAAGCTTCAGATACACAGGAATTGATAAATATTTCTGTATAGGACCAGAGAGTAATTTTAAGTCTACTGGACCATATGGTCAGTGTCAACCACTCAACTCTGCATTCATAGCATGAAAGCAGCTACAGATAATACATAAACTACTGTGCAGAATTATGTTTCAACAAAACTTTATTTAAAAAACAAAAAGCAGTAAGCTAGATTTGGCCCATGGGTTATATTTTGCTGATCCTTGACTATTAGTTAAAATGATGAAAATTATTTTACTTCATAAATTTACTCTGAAAAATATAGCTCTTTTCTATAGAGTTGTTTACAGAACCATTCATTTGCTTTGTCTTTCCAAGCAAATTAAATATTTTAAGAAAGCAATACTCATTATTTTGGTAATAAACCTATTTCATTTGCCACTAATAAGTATCCCATTGAAGTGACTCGACTCTACCACATAAAAGCATTTGATATTACACTTTCCCCCCATGTAATCTTACCTGTTTCCATAGCTTAACTATTATTTCTATATGAATGATTCCCAATCCTACATTCACACCTAGGTGTCTTCACTGACAATAACTGCCTATGGAGTATCTCCACCTGGATGTCATTTAGGAGACCTTAAACTCAATAATGAAGAGGCATATTCTCCTTCATTCCAGGCGTTTGCACAACCTATTCCCACTGCCAACCCACCTTTTTTCTAACTAAGGCCTATACGTTTTTCAGATATCACTCTAGATGTCACTTACTTCATAATGCCCTAAAACTGAGCTAAATGCCCTCACGGATGGAGCTATATCACCACATACTTATGCCAATCACCACAACTGTCATACTATATTATATTTGTCAGCTTACAACCTTGTCTCTCCCATTAAACTGTATGTTCTTTGGGTATAGGAACTGTATTTGGATATATAAACTGACTACTATATTCAGTAGTCTACCCAAGAGTATAACATTAGACCTGGCAGATAGTTGAAACTCAATAAATATCTGTTAAATAAATGTTGAATCCTACCAGCAAAAAGCTTCTTAAGGTGAGACTGAATCACTGATGGGTTAGTGGATTGGCCCAATATTTCTAATAAGTCATCATCGCCAATAAAATAAAATCGTGGGAATGCTGAGCGTTTTTCCTAGTAAAAATAGAAACAAAAAAATAGCATTCTTTTTCAAATAATTAAGATATCAAGTACTTCACAATTTATTATGTATTTTTGCTTAAAAAACATGCCTCCAAAAATTCGTTTAATGATTTCTGACATCTTTGAAGCTGATCAACTATTGTTAGTAGAGAATTTCTGATTCCGGCATGAGTAGTTAATGTTGTGACTCTATTGTCTTTCTTGATATCAGTCATTATTGATCTACAAAAGAAAAAAAAGTATCATCACATCTATTTTAATTATTTGGGCGGTAAGAGAAGGAGATTAAGACTTTTTTACCTGCTTAAAACAAACTAGAGGTAACACTATTATAACAGTATTATACCTCTAGGAATGTTAAAAATTAATATCACATTACCATTTTTAACTTCCCATATTATAAATTATCTTATATATTTCATTTGCTAAGCTAATATTAAGCCCTACCTCATAGAGCTAATGGTTGAGTGACAGCAAAAGACATCAAATAATTTCTAGAAATATTTAAATAAAATTGTGATAAATGCGAAGAAGGAAAAGTAAAGTAGTGTTAAACTGGCTAATAGGGCAACCCATAACCTAGGACTTCTTTAAGGAAGTAATTTAAATTGATATATAGATGAAGAATAAAAAGTGAGTAAGTCGAAGAAGTTTCTGGCAAAGATTCTGGGGAAAAGTTAGGTTATATCTGAAAAACCAAAAGCTAGAGTCACCAAAGCAAAACAGAGAGCAGCACAAGAAAAGGATAGAGAAATGAACAAGGAGCAGATCATGCTTTATCCCTAGCACAATGAGAAACATTTTAAAGTTTTATTTAGAGGAGTAAAACAAAGTGCTGAACCTGCATTTTTAAACAGTTACTCTGGCTGCTGTGCAAAAAACTTATATACAAGAGCAAGTCAGAAGGTTAATGTGGATAGTCCAGGTAAGATATACAGAACTTTAGAACAGAATAGGAGAAGTACAAATATACTTCTATAACGGTGTTTGGTTCAAGATATACTGTGTAGGCTAGAATCAACAAAATTTGGCAACTTAATGTATGTAAAAGTGGAAGAAGGAGATATCTAAGTTATCCATCATGTCTCTGCTTTCAGCAATTAGGTTTGGCCATTTATTGAAACAGGAATCAGAAAGAAAAAAGATTTGTTGGAAAGGAAGTGGCAAGTTAAGCTCATGACTTCAGTTTTAGCCTTCTGTTTGAGGATGTTTGGTAGACTTGGAGCTCAGAAGAGAAATATGGGCTATATATGTAAGGTGAGGAGACCTCAGCACAGACAAGAGAACTGATGCTGACAGTAGTTAAGATTACCTGAGAATACACAGAGAAAACAATCAAAGGCTGAGGCCTGGAGAATGACTACATCTAAAGGGTTGGAGATAGCTAAGTACTAGGAACTAGGTATAGAACCAGAGAGACAGTCAGAAAACCAAGACAGCACAATATCACAAAAGCCAACAGAAGAGACTTTCCAAGAAAGAAGAAATGCTGAACTCTATTAAATACTAATGAGAGATAAAGTAAAATAAGAAATGAAAAATGCCATTTGAATTTAAAACAGGAAAATAATTGGTAATTTTAGGAAGTACGTATTATTAGGTAGAGTGGTAATAACAGAAACCACACCATTACGGTTCAAGAAGTAAATGCCTGAATAAGACGAATAGCTTCTCAAAAGGATCTAGTAAAGAAAAAGTTTGAATACAGAGAGGATATCAATAATGTAAAAGTAATTTGCTTGTATTACTCCACAATATGAATTAATTTTTTAAAATACCATATAAGTCCACATCTTACATCATTGTACTGACCTAAAATCTTCATCAACCCTGTTGAAGCGTGTCTGTTCTTTTGGCAATGCTCCACGGCCAAAAATGGGTTCCAAATACACCCACTTTCTCTGAATATGATTTAAATTCTGCAGGTACTCATCCAAATCTGCAAGTTTTCTTTCCCAAATTGACACTTTATCTTCAAATCCTTTATAATAAGGAGAATCCTTTAAGGACTGAAGAAGGCATCTATTATCTCCAACCTGATTTACTATGTCTTTCCAGTCTTTAATCAGCTTCATAGTTCGACTTTGGCTGTCTTCATAATCAATTAATGTAAACACTGCTCCAACTCCCCAAAGATCAAGTTCACGTAAAGCTTCTCTGATTGTAACTTCACCTTGTGCCCGACTATTTAAATCCTATTTAACACAAAATATCCATGTTTATTACTTCAACATTAATTATCACATAAGCAAATAACAGAAAAGTATATTATGAAAAAATATATTTTATCCGGCTTTTCACCATAAGGCAAAAAAAAAAAAAACGTTAAGTGGCTCTATTTTACATGCAACCCAAGAGAATTACTGGCTATTTTATCAAAGCATGTAAGATACTAAGTATCCTGGTTCACATGGTCAAAGGATACACAAAGTTCTGCCTTATTCTTTTTACTTCTCTAAAAGAAAAGCAAAAAAATAAAGCATCCATCCCAAAAGACAAAACTAGTTTGGCTTATTTAAAGTTTTACAGACCAAAAGGCCAATATTTTGAACAAAAGAAATTCAGAAATTATATTGTAATCTTATTGTAAATTCTGAAACATCTAAAATGATTAACAATCAACTAGAGTTATCTTCTGCAAGAGTCATGCTTCATAACTTCTCAAAATTATTTTAAAACATTCCAGGGTTATTAACAAACACAAAGGTTTATTTTTTTGATAGGAAATAAAACAATCTGACATCAAGAGTCCTTATATATTTGAATGGCCACAATGCAACACTAAAAATCTGTCACTTCTAATAGAATTATGACAACTTTTAATTTTACCTGAGACCTTTTCTAAACCTGATTAGCAAACTGATTCTTGGTTTAGCTCTCTGGATTTGTGTTTTCCCTAGCTTCTATTTGTAACATACCACATAATTTTTAATGTATCTTATGTAAAATGATTTGTGTTTATTCACTTTTTGATTGAAGCTGATTCCCTTCTTAAAGGAAGACTTTTTTTGTATTTAAACAAAATATGAAGCAAGATTGTATATTTAAAAGGTCACACTTAAGGGATATTTATAAAAGTGATCCATACCTTAAGGTCTGCAGCTTTGGCTACAATTGTATCAGCTACTCTGAGCAAATCACCAAATAGTAGTTTCTCTAGACTAGTCCCCCTAGGAAGTCCAAGGAGACGAAAAAGGTCAAGCCAGTGATCTGGAGAAAGATGCTCCCCTCTCACGTGTTTCAAGATAGGAATAACAATCTGTTAAAAAAGAAAAAGAAGAAGGCATATGTATACATATATACATATATATAAGCAAAATGCAAATTTGTATTTACTTTTATGCTTATTAGTTACCAAATTTTAATTACTCCATTTTCTTGTTTAATAATCTAAAAATCATATTCTTAAACAGAATTGTATAAAACTTTTTATTAAACGTTGCTATGGATACACACAAATTATTCTTTGTAGTTTAATATATTTTAAAACATGACATAGGCTATTTCTATTTTTATTATTTTAGAATATAAAATAATAAAAATAGAAATTCTAAAATAGAATATTTTAGAATTCCAGCACCCATGTTGGACTGGAATGTATAAACACTATTTTTTTACTTTAACCATAAATTTCTTAGCTTGTAACTTCTTTCTCATTGGTAGCAAAAGTAGCAATAATTTCTAGGATTTACTCTGTATTTCCTATTTTCTTCATGAAATGGAATAATTTAGTTGAAAAACATGTAAAGTAAAATTATATAGTTCAGTCACTACATAAGAAAAAGATATGAAAGCTCCAAACATGGTTTTTAATTAGCAAAATAAGGAAAACAATCTCACTTTATATTTGTCAACCTCTGATTGTAATTTCACTGTCATCACTGAATGTTCTTCGACATTCCTTAATCTGTCATGCCAGTTCATCAGAAATTCCTCAAACAGGTATGTCTTACTCCTATAAACATACCGAAAACACATTACAAAGTTTATATCCAAAAATAAAACAACCAAATTATTAGTCTAAGTATTGTTTTTGAATCAAACCGAAAAGTGATCCAGTCTTCATTGGCCATTTCCTGAAATCCTTGTTGAAACTCTTCATAAAAGGCCCAAATTTGTGCACAGCTCTCAATATCTTTAGAGATGCTACACGCCAGAGAGAAATTAGGCTCTTCTAGTCTAAAATGACGGCAATCATCACTATAGAAACAAATATTGAAATACTATATTTTAAAAACAAATATTGATACTGTTAAGTATCATTAAGTTATTTAAATGCATTCTTTGTATGAGTGTACACACACGTGTATGTTTAATAATGGAAACAATAAGAAACTACCTATTTAATATGAGAATTTTATTTTACCTGCTCATATATGAACTCTATAAATTCATTAATATACATTTTTTCCAAAGAAGTCAAAATTGAGTTAGTAATATAGAGGATTTTATATGTATATAATACATATCATATATGTAAATATTTGAGATTGTATAAATCTACAGATTAATCTGAGAAAAAAATACTCTTCTCAGTTGAAAGGGCAAGCTTCTAGAGTATAAGATATCCTTCATCTAATCAGTATAATGCCATTTAGTAATTACGGTAACAAAACCTCCACTCACTTACGAAAGCATTTACTTAAATAGAACAAACCTAAAGCAGTGCTCAAATTTCATACTTCATATTATTATAAGCCAACAACTCATTTTTTTCTTTGAATTATTTTATTATTACTTATTCTGCTAGATTCATTTTTTTTCTCAGAGGCACTAAAAGTAGTTTTTCTGAAAATTATACATATTTCATTTTTAAATAGAATAAGTTGAAAGAAAGTGACTATTCCAACCCCCTGATATAACTGCTTGGTAAATTTATCTTCTAGGCCTTTCTTGAAATTTGCTTTCTCTTAATATCCTTATATAACACAACTATGACTCCTAAGACAAGGGTAAATGAACGCTTATTATTTGTATTTTGAAAAGTGATGAAATTCATGAGGAAAGGTATGAAGATAACAGACATGAGAAAATTACTAGCTTGATATATAAATTGCTGTTTCAAAATGAGCACCATCAGTTTTAAATAAAAAACATACACTAGCTTTTTTCTTGTGACTTCAAGATCATCAAACTCAATTTTTTTCTCTTTTATTAACTTTGCACTTTTTTCAAGAGTATTATGTTGGCCAGTTTCAATAACATCATCGCCAGGTTTTAGTTGGTCCCAACGAGCTTTAAATTTTTCCAGTTCTTGATAATAGATCTGAAGACGTGATTTCACATTTCCTTTCATCGCTTCAATCTATAAGACAACAGAGTTTAAATAATTTAATGCAGAATAAAATCTAATTTTGATTTCACACTTTTCTTTCCAATATTTTCTATTTAAAAGTGAAAAAATATCAATGAGCAATGTCAACTTTTCAAAGGATGATTTTATTAATTCTAAGTTTAATAAAATAATTCAGATATAAATTAGACCATAAATTTATAACAAAAGATAACCTTCAAATAACATCATTTAAAAATCATTCATGTGATTAACCTAGTACTACTAACAACAAAGGTAATATAATTTAAAAATGTTTGTTTGATGACTGCTGGTGGTTCTGAGGATATAGCTGCTAAATTAAGGAAGGGATTGCCTAGTCTCCCATGCAGCTAAGGGCTGGGGCCTAAGGGTAACTTCTGCTCAATAAAATATGAGTGTAGTAGATATGTGCAACTTCCAGGTTGTGTCTTTAAAAGACAGATGGTGCCATTTTCTCTTTCCCTCTCTCCTGATCCTACTTTGGTAGCAACTGAATGTGGTAATAACCCATTCTGGACAATATCCTAGAGATGGGAGACAAATAAGATTGATGAAACCTAGGACCCAGACAAAGTTACAGAGCAGAGGCACCATATCAGCTTATAGTGTAATGTGAGAGAGAAACGTAAGCTACAATTTTGGGGGTCTCCATTAGAATCGTCAAACTGATATCCTAATAAATTTAGTAATTAAAGAAAACATGAGTTTCAGAAATAAACAAGCTATACATAGTACATAAGCAATAAATTCATTTATAAGACTATAAATAATGTTACATTTCAAAGACACTGGTTTCTTCTTGGTATGATAGGAAGGAAAGAAAAACCATGTGAAACAATCACCATTTATATAAAGATCAATTTCGCCAGACACATTAAATTCTTATAAACCTTGGCTATAAAAGAGTAAAAGATAAGCATGAAATCTTAAGTGAGAAAAAACTTTCCATTTTAATAAATAACTAAAAGATCTAACCTGATCTTTAATCATAAGTTGGTGACTTTCCATCATTAACTCAAATTTATCCCACTTAGCTTTCAAATTACTAATTGTTTCTAAACCTCCACCAGCCACAGTTCGTAAAAGTCTGTTTTTGTCTTCAGCTTCTTGAAATAAGGGCAAAATCTAAAGGTTAAAAAAAAATAACAACTGTGAATGACAATCTATTTTTTAAATTAAAGATTTTATTTATTTTAATTTTTGTTTCATAACTTTCTATTTAAATTAAAATTTTTGCATTTAAATGATTTGTTAAATTTCTAGATATGCGGATTTGGCAGAAAAAAAAACTCCTGGATATAAACTTCCTGATGGTTATTTTTTACTATACACAAGCTCAAATAAGGCACTCTAACATCAGAGGTTAAAAAAGATAAAGTAGTAATATGAGACTAAATGAAATCCATAAAGATAATATTATAGCTTTCAAAGTAAACTTATTATAAATGTTCCATTCACAAGAAAATGCTAAAGAGGGCTCGGTATGGTGGCACGTGTCTGTAGTCCAAGCTACTCAGGAGGCTGAGGCGGGAGAATCGCTTGAACCAGGGAGGCAGAGGTTGCAGTCAGCCAAGACCACGCCATTGCACTCCAGCCTGGGTGACAGAGTGAGAATCCTTCTCAAAAAAGAAAAAAAAAAAAAATGCTAAAGAGGTTTCTAAAGGAAGTAAAATTAGTGATTATGTAAGAGCATATGTTAACCAAATTATCCTACGTAGTAGAGAAGAGAAAGTCATCAAAAAAGGTACTTAAGAAACAGACAACTAAAGAAGTAAAATTAAGCTCCTGCATTCAGGGTTTCTAACTGAAATATCCTAAGTTGTATATAGCTAACAGTTTGTTAAACAGTTTGGGTATAAGTTAATGGGTGCTCAACTGTTGGAATTGCCTCTAAGGCTTTTAAAGCTCTCTAAAACAATAGTATCCTATAATTAATATCTATACTTTTACTATTCAATAAAGCAATAAAATCAATTTAAACATTTTTAAATATCACTGTGCCTACATAATACAACAGACAGCAAAGGAAATTCAACTATAACTCAATTGGCCAGGCCTGGCGGCTCAAATCTGTAATCTTAGCACTTTAGGAGGCTGAGGTGAGAGGATTATGACTAACCTGGGCAACATAGTGAAAACCTCTAAAAAACATGGTGAGAATCTCTAAAAATAATGTGAATCTCTTAAAAAAAAATTTAAAAATTAGCTGGGCATGGTGGTGCACACCTGTACTCCTAGCTACTGAGGAGGCTGAAGCGAGAAGACTGCTTGAGCCCAGGAGTTTGAGGCTGAAGTGAACTATGATTGGACCACCTCAGGAGTTTAATTTTCTACATGTGGACAAAACTCTAATTAGCCCATAAAATATATCACAATAGTTTCCTAGTCTACCTACTTTCAGTCCTACCCCTCAAATCCACATATCAACAAAGAGACATACCAAAAGAGAATTACAAATATCTTGCTATATAAAACATAGCAACAACTCCCCAATGCCCACAGAATGAGATTCTAAGGTCCTCGGTGTGGGTCATATGGAGATTCTGCCTACTTCTTTTATTATCTCATGGCGCTTCCTACCTCACATACTACCTCTTATAATACCTAATTGCTTGCTGTTCCCAGTCAACAACATCAATTTCTCCTTTTATCTTTTGTGATACTACAATCTCTTGTCTTTCCTCACACCCCATTCATTCCCTTTACTCCTCCTCCTATGCTTAACTCTAAATTTTGCAAGGTTCAAGCCTGGTCTTAAACCCTCTGTTTGTTACGTACCAGTTGGTCTAAGCTAATCCCAAGGCTTAAATATCATAGATATAAAAAAGACTGCAAAATTTATATTTGTAGTCCTTAACCTTTACTCTAAATTCAATATTCCTCATTCAATTTCTACCAGACTACTAAATCTCCACTTCCAAACTCCATGTGCTCCTCTAGTCATCCTTATTTCAGGAAATGACACCAATACTTTCCCAGCTGCTCAAGTCAAAATCCTAGGAGACATTTTGATTCATCTTTCTCTAACCACATCCCCCATACATCATCAGTCTCTCCAGTTCTATCTCCTCTACTACATGATACAAGCTTCCATCGTCTCTTGTCTATCATTTCGTAATATCCTACTAACGGCCTGTCCACAACTATTATCTCCCTTCAATTCATTTTCCACAGAGCAGCTAGAGTCATCACTTTAAAATCTCAGAGACACTGTGTCATTCCCCCACTTAAAGCCCTCTAAAGACTTTTTATTATACTCAGAATAAAATACAAACTTCTTATGATTGTCTAAAAGCATCTTCGTAATCTGGCCCTCGCCTCTCTTTCCAATTGCACCTCATACCATTCTCTTCCTTGAATTCTATGCTTTCCTGATAATTAACTTCCTCGATAATGTTTACATCTATTCCTTAAGTATACCAAACTCCTTCTCTACCTTAAGATCTTTGTATATGCTATTCATACTTTTTGGAATGATCTGTCCCCAAATCTCAGAATGTTGGCTTCTTCTTATCTTTCAGGTCTCAGTTCAAATGTCCTCTCTCTGAGAAGATATCCCATGATTATCCACCCTAAGTAACATCCCCTAGTTGAGCATATTCATCCTCACTTCTCTCCTCTCTCTCTTTCTTTCTCTATCTCTTTCTCTCTCTCTCTCTCTCTCACACACACACACACACACACACACACACACATGTATGTTCCATGAGAATAGAATATGTTCAGAGCTGCATCCCCAACTCCTAGTACAATGACCGGCATACATCAGGTAATCCATACATATCCATCAAATAAATAAATAAATGCCTCTGCTAAATGCCACAGCTTATATAACCATTCCTATTTTAGTTAATTCCTTCTACTAGATAGATATACTATTTTATTCACCTTTAAACCCTCTTTTATACCTTTAAGTCGATCATATACAAGTCTGTAGTTCTTTCCATTGGGGGGGTATATTATTTTATTCACCTTGAAACTCTCTTTATAATTTTAAGTCTGTCACATGGTGGGGGCAAATAAAAGTTTGTATACTAATTTGAATTATTTCTCTTTATTACTCTAAAAATAACTAAAATCATCATATGTTATAAAACTTTGGTTTCTTTATTCTGGCCTCTAGCCTTCTGGATACTTTTTTATGAATCTTTACCATTCTCCTTTGTATTTAATTATGAGCTCTTCCATCGTGTATGTATGTGTGTATATGTATTCCTAATTTAGCTCTAACTTCATAGTTTTGCATCCTAAAGTAATAACTCTAAAGGTAACAGGGTTATTTAAGGTTACTCTTACTCTAATGTGCCACATCATAAAACAGACTGCAAGTATATCTAAAAACAATACTAAGTATTACTATTACTGTTTCATTATACCAATAGCACATCAAGAGTCTAATCACGAACTAACCAGTTGAGCCAGATTATTGTGGACCTCCTTATAATGTTGAGATCGTATATTTGTAAATAATGACATAAAATTACCTAATTTAAACATTTCTCACGCAGTAAAAAGTAACTTTACTTTGTGATTCTCACCTCCGGCTTCCGTTCCTGTAACTTACTATATCGAAGATTTGCATCACCAATTTCTTCCACAGACTGGGGTATAATTGTTAAGACTTCCATTGCCTCAGTAACAAATGTATCAATTTCATGTAAATGAGCTGAGTGGTAACATTGAAATACAAGAAATGTAATTATTACCATCAAAAATACTAAATTACATACTTTCTAAATCAAAGGGTAGAAGAAATCACTACATGGAATACAGATACAGTAAGTTCTAAATTATCATTTGCTTTCATAAAACGAAATTTCAAGATGTGGAATAAGCAAAGAAATTTCTTTCTATGAAAGTTTAGTTGTTTCGCATTGTATTTAAAAATTTTAAGAAAAGCTTAAAATACACTTAAATTTTACTAAACATTTTTTGTCTTTTATACAACATACTAAAACACCTCAGTTTAAAGGAAAAAGAAGAAACTGTGGTATAAAATACTTTGTCCTTTGAGGATATAAGCAGAAATGCATTATACCAAAATTAACTACCTTTCTCAATTACATATGCAACAATCTGATACTAGCTCAGACTACAAATAATAAAGATGTCTTCGTTTTAGACCTCTTAAAGATTGAATATAGACTTTCCTACTTTTTTTCAATTAGTTCAGTTTTGGTTTTTAATGATTGTTGAAATTTACATTGTATAACTATCAAATACATGCTTCTACATATCAAATTAAGTAAAAATAAAAATTAAAATGTGTCTTTACCTTGTATGGACTTCTTCAAAGAAAGAACAAGCAGATCAAATAACTTCTGGATGAGATCGTCAATCACAGTCTTTACAGGGTTGCAGTTAATATTTAAGCAATCTACCTTGACGGCACTGAAAAATGTCAATCGACATATTTTGACGCAGAAAAGATTAACTAGAAAAAAAGCATCTTATATAATATTACAATGATTTCATGTAAATACACTTAAAAACGTATGTCAACAGTAACATGGTGATCTTTAAGCATATTTAGATTTAATTTAGCAAAAATGCCTTACACATACTATTTTGAAGTTTTTCATTTCATAATGATTTTGTTATGATACTACAATTTTAATCATCCAGAATATCAGCTTCAAAAGAAAGGTGGCACATTATGAATTACTAAAGTATCAAAATAATATATTTAAATGTTTATGAGCTCCTCTTGTCACAGCATGTAATACACCTACTTAAATATTTATAAAATAAATTTACTATCTTGCAGCCAAAATACAAACAATAAAAATAAGGCAAAATTAATATAGATAGAAAGTGAATTTAGATTATTAAAGCACTAAAACAACAAAATTATGAGACACCATTGTGTCTCATCATTTAATAGATGAGACAACTATTAAATTCAAAAAAATTTAAAGAATAGTTAATTTGAATCTTCAATTGTGTGGGAAAACAGAATTCCCAGAACTGTTAGAACATAAAATAATGCAATATTTGTAAAGAGCAATGTATATGTCAAATAATTTTAAATTGGCATATCCTTTGTCTTAACAATTCTAGCTCTAGAATTTATCCTAAGGAAAATTTCAAGGCAAACTCCAAGATTTATATACAAATATCTTCATGAAAGCACTAACTATTATAGGGAAAAGATAGAAACAAGGTAAATATAGAAATGGCAAAATAAATAAATTTTTACATATCCATATATTTAAAAATCATATTTTTGAGTATAGATGATAACATGGCAAAATACCAATGAAATCGTAGTCAATAAAAATAGCAGGATAGGCAGGGCACGGTGGCTCATGCCTGTAATCCCAGCACTTTGGGAAGCCAAAGCCGGCAGATCACCTGAGGTCAGGAGTTCAAGACGAGCCTGGCCCACAGAGTGAGGTCCCGTCTCTACTAAAAATATAAAAATTAGCCGAGCTTGGTGGCGGTTGCCTATAACCCCAGTTACTCGAGAGGCCGAGGCAGGAGAATCGCTTGAACCCAGGAGGCGGAGGTAGCAAGACTCTGGACAGAGTGACACTCTGTCTCAAAAAAAAAATAGCAGGATATAGTATACTCTACATTTTTAAGTATATATACTAATATGTCCAAAACATCAAATATTAATAGGAATTATCTCTGTACTTTACTATAGTTAAAACAATTTATAAAACAAATGTACTTTTTAATAATCAACAACAAGTGTAAAGTTTTTAGATGAGTAATTATTTCCATTGTAGCCCAATGCAAATTGTAATATTCTAAGTAACGAAAAGCTGAACTAGACTCACTCATCTGAGGAATACCTCATATTTATCTTAAATCTTACAAAGTTAAAAAAATCTGAAAACTTTTGTCAAAAAGATTATTTGGAAAGCTATTTGCTTTTCTCTAAAAGCACAGAGGAAGGTGAGATCCTTAAGAGGCAAATTACATGTATTAATTAAGTACTATTTTATCAGAAAAATATAATTTTCTTTCAAAGTTTTACTTATTTATTCTCAAACACCTACTAGCTGGAGAAGTTTAAACTACAGTTCTTAACAACCAAAAGCTATATATAACAGTCAATTTTCTTGACACATGAAATTATAAGATTCCTGAAATCCTGACATATAAAGAGTCATGATTTCTGATATGTGATACATGAATATAGGTGATTTTGGAAAACCTGAAAGATTATATTATACTGTATTTTGCTAATGAGTTAACATAAAGTGATATAATTACAGAAAAGAAGTTTTACTGACTACAGAATGCTGTGGACAAGACAAACACTCATGTTTCATTTGAAAATATTCATAATATGAAACAGGTTCTGTTCAGCCAAATAGAAATGAAAAATGCCTCATCATATATCAAAGATGCATATTTAAAAATTATTTTCTTATGATACTATCTAAAATACATCATTATAATACAGCTTTTCTAATCTTACACCTTATTTCCAAAAAGTACCGACAGAATAAAAGTGTTTGTGTTTGTATGTGCACATGTGTGTATTCACTTACATGAATACATGGTAATTTGTTAGCAAGAAATGGCAAAATGCAAAATATAGTATGGGATAGGCATTGTTGATTTTATTATTTTGTTTTCTTTGGCAAGGATCATAAATAGGAAAGCCATCTACAGTGGGACAAATGGTAGAGGGAAAAGTAGAGGTTCTTAGGCAGTTAAGCGACAGCATTACGTCAAAGCAGACAGACAAGATTGGGGTCAAAGGCAAGACCCAGTAGAGAAGAAAATCCCCATATATAAGTACCACAAAAGCACTATCTTTTCCTTACTTTAATCGAATGTTAATGGTACTACTGGTATCCAAATCACCTAGGCTCAAAACCTCAAGTCATTTGTCTCTTCCTATTCCTAATCCTTCATCTTCCTCCAATAAATAAGACTTCTTAATTCCTCATACTATTTCCTCCTCCCCATTTTTAGTTCCAACAAGGTAATTCAATTAATTATTATGGCCGGGTGTGGTGGCTTATGCCTATAATCTCAGCACTTTGGGAGGCCAAGGATGGTAGATCACCTAAGGTCAAGAGTTTGAGACCAGCCTGGTCTCTACTAAAAATAAAAAAAAATAGCCAGGTGTGGTGGCGCATGCCTGCAGTCCCAGCTACTCAGGATGCTGAGGCAGGAGAATCACTTGAACCCAAGAAACAGAGGCTGCAGTGAGCAGAGATCATGCCACTATACTCCAGCCTGAGTGACAAAGCAAGAATCCATCTCAAAAAATAATAATTATATTATTATTACTGGTCTTCTGGATGACTGACAGACTAGCCTGTCTGCCTCCAGGATCTCTTTATCCCACCATATATCTCAGTGTTTCCAGATTAACTTTCCTAATGAACAGCTTCGCTACTGACATACTCCCATTTTGAACCCTTTAAAAGCTAATCATTCCAAAATGAAAAAAATCCAAATTCTCTATTTTTGAATGTAAGACTCCCAAATCTGTACCTTATATATACCTTTCAGGATCATCTGCCTCTAGTGCCTAATAAAATATTAACTCTAATAAAATTTTCAATTAATCAACATCATATTTTCAACACAAATCCTTTTCCTAAGAGGCTCTTTTTTACCCTCCCATTTTCATTTTCATTTGCACCTGTCAAAATCCTAGTTCAAGTGTTACTATCTTAACAAAGCTTTTCCTTGATTTTGCCCCAGATGGAGGGGATGTCAGCATCCTCTGAATCCCCATAGTTTTAGTTCAGTCTTAATATGGAATATAGACTATTCCACCTGATATTAATAACAATTAAAAGTAACTTACATTTATTGAAAATATACTCTGTGCCAGTTACTTATATGGAAATTACTCAATCTATTGTTGCTAATATTTTAAAGCTAAATAAATTTAGATTCACAGTTTTAATGACTGTCCGTCATGCAGCTGGTAACAGCTACCTAATTCCAAAACCCACTTACTTAAACCCTGTGTGTACTTGACTTAATCATCAAATATATTTGTCTTATTGCACTACCAGAGGTTAAGAAATTTATCTCAGGTCCTCTGTCTTCTTCCTCTTTGTACTCCTAAAGCACAAAGTTTTGCATGTCATAAACACTCACTAAGTATTTATTGAAAGAATGAAAACATAAATTAATAAGAGTGATATTATCCTTTATAGGTGATATATGTACCATTACACAAGGACTTTCATGGAACTTATTGCTAAGAGTGGTTCTAGTGGTGAGAATTTCAGATACAAGTAGGTTATATTCTCAAGTAGCTGAGATGCCGCTCAGAGGCTTTTGTCCACATTTAGGGCAATATCTAGAAGCAGCACTACGTTGTGTGCTTTCCAGGGCATCTTGAAAGGAAGCAGAGCAGTACAAAAGCAGAGTGAAAGGTCACTAGCTTTATATTCTCTAGGATGCTCTCACCAGTAGTGTCTAACCATACTGAGACTGTGCCAATGCATATCAAACATAGCTTCTCATGCCAGATCAAGACAGAAGCCTCTTTCTCCAGTCTACTTCACCTAAATAGGTCTCAGCCAGTAGAGCTTCTAGAAGGAAAACTTGTTTTATTATCTGTAATGCCCTATATAGATGATACTCAAGTGTCATAGCTGAGATCTAGAGGAGCTAAGAAGCTGATCTGACTTCAATACCACTAAGTAAAGAGTTCACTTACTACCCATGCCAAAAAATTATTATGGAACCTAAGTATTATATTAACCTTCAATACCTTGGAAGTCGTTCTACTTCTTTCCCTTTTATTTTTAACGCTTTAAAATTTTTCTCCCAATCATGTACAGTAAAAAGATGCTTTTCCACGAGAGCTTCCATATCAACTTGCCCAATTACAATCCATTCCTGTTTAAAGAATGAAAAATGTATTACTAAAGACATAGAACCAATATGTTAACATATAATAAAAGACTAGGATCTAACCATCAAAACCAATAAAAAGAGGCAAATATGTGGTATTCAAGTAAATGTCAATTTAAGTAATATAATCATTACTGCAAAGCCTAAAGAATAAACAGAATAAAAAAGAGATTTAATATGAAAATGCAGTGATCATAAACTTTTTTTAAAGAAAATTATATAAACTCTCTGTTTAGATTATCTTCTCAAATTAAATATATATAAAACTTCAAAGATGTAATCACTTTTGCAAAACCAAGAGTCACTATAGGCTACAAATCTGAAAGTGTCCAGATACATCTTAGAATTTCAAAATGCAAAAGCATTGCAGTGGCAGTTAAGAAACTGGTCAAATTCTCAGTCATATATCTCAGGATCAATACAAATGAGAAATACAATTAGTTTACACTTAAAGTTAGTTGGGATGACGTACTTTAAACAGAAATAAGCCATTAAATTGCCCTAATTCCAGTAATATTTGAGAGCTTTAGAAGAAGAATTAAAATTGACACAACAGTGCCACATCACATTCCAAATTGACACATTTTTTTTTCTTGAGATGGAGTCTTGCTCTGTCACCCAGGCTGAAGTGCAGTGGCGTGATCTCAACTCACTGAAACCTCCACCTCCTTGGTTTAAGTGATTCTCCTACTTCAGCCTCTCTGGCAGCTGGGATTATAGGTGCCCGCCACCATGCCCAGATAATTTTTGTATTTTAATAAAGATGATGATTCGCCATGTTGGCCAGGCCGGTCTCAAACTCCTGACCTCAAGTGTTCCACTAGCCTCAGCCTCCCAAAGTGCTGGGATTACAGGCATGAGCCACCATGCCCAGCCCCCGAAATTGACACAACAATTTAAAAAAAAAAAAACAAGTTTCTCAATTGTCACAAAATAGTCAAAGACAAAAAAAAAATTCCCGTAACTTTTTTCTCTTCTACAGTATATATCTAGGTTGTACAATTATCTATGAAACCAGCTTTCTGATTTGCCATATTTTAATGTTATGCCACACAAGATAAACTATTAGTGTAAATATTTAATGTAAATTCAATCAGTCAGAAAAAACTTTATGAGGCAAGCATGGAAGATTACATGTTCTATACCTTATGTTGGTGTAAAACAGCTGACAATCTTCTAAACAGATCTTCTGCTTTGCTGAAAATCGTCAAAAATCCACTTGCATTTCTATCAATCATAATAGAAAAAATAGATTCATCTCCTGCCTCACCCACTCCCTTAAACTGATTTGGAATGCCGATGAATCTCTTCATTTCTCTGTAATATTTAGCCCGGATCTCTTCAAAAGGGGGCCTGAATTGTAATCGCCCCTGTCTGAAATTAAATAAATAACTTTAAAATATAAATTATTAGAAAATCATAAATTGAACATTAAATTGGGGTTGAAAAACCATCTTACTTGTAAGTTAAGTCTATATTTATTTCTGGCAAATTCTCATTAAGTGCTTCTAAGCCCATCTGATACTGATGCTCCAGGGCTTTGTACAGTTGATGATTCCAGTGCTGTTTCCAGGCATGCATGTCACTTGCTTGGAATCCCTAATATATTACATTCACATTTTTAATTTAAAATTTAGGCAGTAGAATGGATTTTTCATTTAATACTTTCATATCACATAATGTACAACTATAATCACAAAAATAAAACCAACTCATTTCGAATATGTGAAAATATTGACCCTCTTCTTAGTTAGAGACAAATATAAAAATCTAATCTTCATACTAATAAATAGTACTTTAAAAGATCAGCAAAATTTAAAATCCATGCAAATATTAAATGACTTTTATATTTAAACTTTATTTTATGATGTAATACCACAAATACTGGTTTATTTTGCAAACTTCTTAGTCCTTTTTCAAAAATTCCCATCATATATAGCTTTCTCTTCCCTTCCCATTTCTTACATAATATAAATCTACTCCATCTTTTAAAACATAAGAGATTTAAAATATTAGATTGCTCATGAGAATGTACATACTTTTTTGCTTCTATACAACCAGAAATATATCAATTCTAGTACTTTTGCTTTTTCTTAAAGTTCTAAAAACTGAAAAATATTAAATATATGTAAATGTTTGAGACATCTAACTCATATTCAGTTAAGATCCCATCACCATCTACTATGTAGCAGGCTTTGTGCTTGCCACTTTTATATGCATCAACTATTATATCAAAATATAAATAGAACTCCAATTTTACCTCCAAAAAGGAAAAAAATCTGAAATAAAATTATTTCAATCATTAGGATTGTACCTAAACCTAATTTTGTGTTTCACGTATGACACAATCACCTAAAAGAAAACTAACATGATAGATATTTAAATACCAAGACACTACAAATTCTGAATTGAGGAATTTGGCATTTCATAAGACACTACAGAAACTTGTTGTTATATTTTTAAATGTAAATTGATTGTTCATATATGGTCTTTATATATAGTTCAGTCAAAAAATTATAAATCTGTTAGGAATTAATTAGTAAGATTTAAATATAACCTTTATGAACTTCTCGGCAATTCATATATTGTATTGACATTCTGAAAAGATCATATTACACACACAAAATAAAATATACTTTACCTGTGCTTCTACAGTTGCTAAGCCAGTTCTCAATTCTTGTAATCCATCTTTCCAACGCTGTTGTTGCCGAAGCAGATCAATATTCATAAGAACCACCACCTATGAAAAATTAGAGCATACTAGTCTCAAAGTATTGCTGGAAATACGGTAACTTTTCAGTGGAGAAACCTGATAGATACTATCTTAACCAAGTGATCAAGTTTAACTTTATATAAGACATATCAATACGTGAACGATGTACTGAGAAGGGCAAAACACCACTTCTGTGCTATTCCTGCCAAAACAGGATAGCCCCGATCTAATATGGAAAGACATCATATAAACTGAAATTAAGAGAGATTCTATAAAATAACTGACCAGTACTCCTCAAAGTAATGAAAAACAAGGAAAAGACTGAGGAGGGGGAGGCTACAGAGACCCAACAACTAAATGTAAGGTTGGATTCTAGATTTTATCCTGAAAAAAAAAAAAGAATGTTAGTAGAAAATTGTAAAATTCAAAACAGTCTGTTTCCTGGTTTTGATAACTATTCTGGTTATGTAAGTTGTCAACACTAGGGAATTTGGCCGAAGAGGAATTGTGATCCCTCTGTACTACTCTTGCAACTTTAAGTCTCAAATTATTTCAAAATAAGTTTTTAAAAATTACATCTTAATGACTTTTTAAATAATACCATTCATAGCTTATTCAATTTTATAAACAAAATATACCTTTTCACAAAATGTAGTGTGCCATTTTCTCAGTTTTCTATTTTCAGTGGCAAGTCGTTCAGCAGCATTTTGGAGTTTTTGAATATAGCCTTCTAATTCTTTAGGATTATCCCAAGTAATTTGTGACTTCCCTCCACTTCCTGTTTTTGAATTCTATGGTACAATAAACAACCTTTAGTATATATATATATTTTTTTCTTTTTCCAAAAGTTTCAACATTCTATATCAAAAGTTCAATTATCCCCAACTCTGACCTGCAATAAAGAAAGCACATAATAATTTTCCATTTTATAATTGATAAGACAGTCTGGCAAAGATTGAGTAGTCCATTTCTTCCAGCTTCTCCCTTTTACAATGAAAAAGCCCTAGACATAACACAACAAACAAGCATAAGATGACTGAAAGGAAGAATGAAGAAGGCAGACAGCCTAGAAACCTCAGGAATTAAGGCATGACACATCTGGGTTTCCTTATTATCTCCTATACATCCAGGACAGCACACTGGAGAAGCTTCCAATCTGGAACCACTGACAGGCACAGACTAAAAAAGCTCCAGGAAAAATCTATTTCCCCTAGCTGAAGGGCTAGGAAAACAGCAGTCTAAAACAGAAAATATTTCTAGCAATACACATCCTATTGTAGCTTAACACAAAAGAGAAAACCACCCCTTTCTACGGTTTCAGTGGGACTAAGAAGAGAGCTGATCTTCCATCACCCACTTGGCAAAAGCAGGTAGTGTTCCAATCCCCAGCCACGGTAATCGTAAGACGGAACAAGGAGCTGAGCTCCCACCCCCACTCACAGCAACAATATGGTGTAAATCTGCCCTCCACTCCTCTACTCCTCCTCCCTAATGTCAACAGGGCCCAGTGGGGAGCTGAGCTTACACCCCTGCTTGGAGGCAACAAGGTACCTCCAAGTTGGTGCCTCACTTTCACAACAAGGTATCAGTAAAGTAAAATGGGCACTCAACTTCCATTCCACTCATCTGCAATCAATCAGTGTACAAATGTTCTGCTTTACTGTTGTAGAGCCCAGCAGGAAACTCAACACACACACACACACACACACACACACACACACACACACCTCTAAGCAAAGAGATTGTTTTCTAAAATATAAAGATTAAATATTATACAGTACATATATACACACACACACACACACACACACACACACATATACATGCTTCCTAAAAGGAAGGGAGAAAAACAATAAATTCAAAAAACAGTAACTGAAAACAACAAATTTGGTAAAAGACGTAAACCTACAGATTCAAGATGCTGAGTAAACTCCAAATAGGATAAACTTAAAAAAGGATTCTATGCTTTCCTACACAATAATTAAACTTCTAAAGGCAAAGATTCTTTGAAATCTTGAAAGCAGCCAAACATAAACAATGCATTATTTAGAAAGGAATAAAGATTCAAATGACAGGAGTTTGTCAGCTGAAATCATGGATGCCAGAGTGCTTAAAAAAAAAAAAAAAAAAAAAAAAAAAAAAAAGTCGGCCGGGCGCGGTGGCTCAAGCCTGTAATCCCAGCACTTTGGGAGGCCAAGGCGGGTGGATCACGAGGTCAAGAGATCGAGACCATCCTGGTCAACATGGTGAAACCCCGTCTCTACTAATACAGAAAAATTAGCTGGGCATGGTGGCGCGTGCCTGTAATCCCAGCTACTCAGGAGGCTGAGGCAGGAGAATTGCCTGAACCCAGGAGACGGAGGTTGCGGTGAGCCGAGATCGCGCCATTGCACTCCAGCCTGGGTAACAAGAGCGAAACTCCGTCTCAAAAAAAAAAATAAAAAAAAAATAAAAAAATTAAAAAAAGTCAAATATTCATTTCATTTTATATCTAGTTAAAATATCCAGGAATGAGGGATATTTTATCCCTCATTATCAGACAAACAAAAGATAAGCCAATTATCTTTATGTGATAATTGATATTCTTTATATGATAATTGATAATCTTTATATGATAATGTTTGTCTGACAAACATTATCAGACAAACAAAAGATAAGCCAATCTGTCACCAGCACACCTAATCTTAAACCATGGCTAAAGGAAGTTAGTTCTCTAAAGAAGGAAAATATCAAAAGGAGTTCAGAACTTCAGAAAAAAAAAAAAGAAAAATATTGGGATAAGTAAAAAATATAAATATATAATAAACTATCCTTCTGGTCATGAGTTTCTTATATTTGATAATTTAATATAAGGGGGAAATTTATAACACCATCTGATGTGGTTTCAATGTATATAGGGAAAATATTTAAGAAAAATATATAAAAGTGGAGAGAGTGAAGAAACCTAAATAGAAAAAAAGTTTCTATACTTCACTTGAAGTGGTCAATGAAGGCATAGAAAGTCTATGGAATATATAGGAGATGCTCAATAAATAGCTGATAAATTAAAAGGCCTTTACTAAGTAATTACTATATACTACTTACTGTTCTATTGCTTGAGAATACGAAAGTAAATAAATTACAGTCCACCTTTCTACAATATGGTAAGTAGACAGAGGATCACACAGAACCTTAATGTTCTCTCTACACCTATCCTAGTTTTATAATCACAACTATGTCTCATTTAACATATGTTAAATATAATTATTAACTCCTCACAATACAATTTTACAAAATAAGTTTCCTCCTCAGAAATATCAAGTCATTATTTTAAACAAATTAGAGAAGAAAAAGTTGTAAGGGCTTACAACTAAAGTGACCAATACATTAGGGAGAAAAGGTCAAAAATAATAAAGATGATTCCATTTCCAAAACTATGCATATATTTTTTAAATATGCATGTATTTTCAAAAATATGCATAGAAAAATATTTGAAAGGATGTACACCAGACTTTTTTAAATGGTCACTTCTTGATGGCATGATTATAGGACATTTTTTTCTTTTTTAAACTTTGCATTATAAACTCATGTTAATCTCTGCCAACAAGAAAAAAGTGCTTTTAATAACATCTATAATATGAATTATGTAACTTCTAGTAAATATTAAGCCTGAAAACTAGTGTGCAGAAAAGAGTTAACATAGCAGGTCTGACTACCATCCTTCAAAAGACCTGCTTAAAAGATGCCCCTTAGCTGGTATTTGGGAACTTAAGATTTCAGAAGGGTTCCTACCACTCTAACTGATGAGAGTGGCTCACGGTACCTAAATAATATGGTTTATGCTGAATATTTGCTTTCCTTCTGGGAGTTTGGAATTTCAGTGCATACTGGTCAGAAAATGTCTATGTGACTGTCCCCATAAAAACCTAGGTTTTGAGTCTCTAATGATCTTCTCCAGTAACACATTTCACATGTGTTACAATTTGTCATTACAGAAAATAAGTACACCCTGTGTGACTCCACTGGGAGAGGACTCTTAGAAGCCTGCATGTATTTTCTTGGGACTTCACCCCATCATGCACCTTTCCCTTTGCTGATTTTGCTTTGTATACATTCACTGTAATAAATGCTATAAGTATGACCACACACTGAGTCCCGCAAATCCTCTGAGCAAATCAAAGAACCTGGGGTGGTCCTGAGGACCCTGACACAACTAGTTATCCACTTTCAAATAGAAAAAATAAAATGGTATATTTCTCGTCTGCTTATTTTTTTCAAACATTTCATGTCTATGAAGACTGAAAATAAAGATTTTTAAAAGTTAGTAGTCACATAGTAACATTCAGTTTAAACACTATTATGAGTTTTCCTTTTTTTTTTTTTTTTTTTTTTTTAAGAGACCGAGTCTTGCTCTGTTGTCCAGGCTGGAGTGCAGTGGTGCCATCCTTTATTGCTTGAGGAAAGGCCAAAAGAAAGGCCTTTATTGCCGAGAATGGAAGATTACAAGTGATTTTGTTGAGGGCTCAAAGGGGAGAACCATACAGAAAGTCTGAAAAGTCTTAGAAATAGCTCAATCAGTCATGAGGCGCCTGCCTCAGCGTCCTGAGTAGCTAGGATTTCAGGCACCCACCACCACGCCTGGCTAACTTTTCTCTATTTGCAGTTGAGACAGGGTTTCACCATGTTGGCCAGGCTGGTCTCAAACCCCTGACCTCAGGTGATCCACCCGCCTCGGCCCCCAAAGTGCTGGGATTACAGGCGTGAGCCACTGCACCCAGCCTCCTAATTTCTTATATATGGACATTCAAATAACCACAGATAAAGAGCAAATAAGTCTTACATTACAAAATTGGGAGATGGTGGAAAAGGTCTAAGGAGGCTTGTGTATAAAGGCCTCAAACTTCAGAGGATAAATAAATATAATATCATACAAATCATATTCTATCTATATTAATGCAATTGATCAAAATCAGTTACAAAATATATAAAATATTTCACCACTTAAATCTACAGTTGGAAAAAAAATGTTACTTGTCAAGAGTGAACAAAGTCCCTGGAAGCAAAACAAAATCTAAATCATTTGCTATGTTAAGCTGAAGGGAACACCAGAAAATTAAGAAATAAATACTTCACATGTAAAAATCTAATTATAATAAAATTAGAAGTCCATTTACCTTAATTATCTGTTCAAATGCTAAGGCAGACTGTAACATCATCGGCCTCTGACTTTGAATCATTTGTTGATCAATAGAATTATAAAAATGTGCCACCTACAAAGTAAAGTCCAATTAGTAATAATTAATAACTTCATTTTTAATTTTTCTTGAATTTTTAATTGTTTAAATTAAAATATTAACGTTTCCCAATCCTAAAATTAAAACAGAAAATAGGTTTCTTATCTCCAATAGGGCATTTGTTCACATATTAATATACACAATCAACAAATAAGTGTTGAGTTCCTACAATTTGCCAAGTCATGTCCTGAGGTCTGATTAAACAAAGATTATAAAACGTGGTCCCCAGAATCAAGAAGTTCATAATCTCACAAGAAAGAAGGAACTCAGTGAAGCATGTTAAGTGGTAAAAAACTAAATTCTTAATTCCTGCACATCTCCAAATCTGCTCCTTCTTTTTTCAGTACATGCCACAATGATGTATTCATGTCTCAGATCAAAAATTATTTGAGATCTCCTGAATGCTTCTCTCACATTCCACATCAGCAAATGCCTATTGACTATACTCTTTTTTTTTTCTTTTTTAAGGAGAGAGGGTTTCACCATGATGGCCAGGCTGGTTTGAACTCTTGACCTCAGGTGATCCACCCACCTCAGCCTCCCAAAGTGCTAGGATTACAGGCATGAGCCACCGCGCCCAGCTTGCCTATTGACTATACTCTTAAAACATATCTTGAATTCAATCACATTCCCCAAACCCCATCAATTGCATCCCAATCCACACGCTCTCATCTCTTGGCAAGACCAGTGCAACAGTCTTCCTAACTGGTCACTCTGCTTCCAATCATGACCTCCTATAGTCTATTTAAAGCAGCCAGAGTGGTCTTTTTTAAACATATATCACACCTTGCCTACGCAAAACCCAATGACTTCCCAATATATTTGAGAATAAAATCCAAAACTCCCAAAACTATTACCTTTCCAACGTTTTCCCAGTATACTAGAGAATGAGCCAAACTAGCCTTTTTACTATTATTCTCACTAACAAGTGAGGCTTCCTTCTAGAATTCTGCATCTGTCGTTCCCTCTCCTTGGAATAGTCTTCCTCTAGATACTTGCATGGTTCTTTTCCCTACTTTATATCATGTCTCTTCTCAAATATTACCTCTTTATCAAGGCTTAACCTGACCAGTCTGTATAAAATAGTCTTTGTCACAATCTCTTTATTGTTTTATTCTTCTTCAAAGCATTTATCACTATCACTGCCTAACATTGTATTATATATTTATGTGTTTGTTATCTGTCTCTCCTCCTGAAATGAAAGCTCTAAGAACAGAGCCAAGCAAACAGCAGGCACTCACAAATGTTTGTTGAATTAATCAATAAATAGAGATACCTACAAGGAACAGTGGTGGACAAAGAAGGACACTGTCAACTGTGTTGGTGGAAAAAGGAGAGGTTCAGGGAAAAGATCAAGTGGACAACCTGAGCTGAGTCTAAGGCATTTTGGAGACTGTTAATTTTTGTGTCCCCAGCACCTCACAAAATTCTTGGCACATAGTAAATGCTTAAAAAATATTTCTTAAACCATTTTATGGAGATTCTCTTCTTTCCACTAATGTATATAAAAATAAACTTTATTTGGTGGGGAAAATCCACTCTACTGATTCTGTATCACAAAAGTAGGCCCAGAAAAAGTACAATCAGGAAAAATAGAAGCAACAGAATAGTACACATTCTGTTACAAACTGGCCATACTCTATCTATCCAACATTCTACTATATACACCCTATTCCAGCTAAATATCTGCTCAGAAATAAAGGTATATAGAAATAGATTTTCCCAGTTGTTCTTCCAGGGTAAATACAAATACCTATGACCATTCATTCTTTGAGTTCCTAGTCTGTCAGACTAAATACTTAGCATAGTAAAGTAGGCAAGCCTCTCTGCTTTTACGTAGTCACTCCAACTGAAATGATCACCCAACCCTCTGTGTACTTGAGAAAATATATGTACACTCTTCCAGACTTACATCAATCATTCTTCCGAAAAGACTTACCTGCTACTACTTATATCTCTACCCAGGAAAACAATTGAAACTTCCTACCTTTACACTTTTATAAGACTTCCTGAACATCTGTAATATAGTACTTATAATATGTTAAATATTGATCTACTTGTTCAGCACTATATTGAAATGAAATAAATATGAATTCTAGAATCAGAGAAACTTGATATCAAATCCCAGTTTCATAACTTACTATCTATGTGGCACTGGGAAAACTGTTAAACATCTGATCCCCAATTAGATCCGTAGTACAATGGGGAATTAATGGAAATAACATAATTAACGCATCTACCACAAGGCCTGATATTTAATGAGCACTCTATGTTTAGTTTGCTGTCTCCCACTAGACCAGTGATTCTCAAACAAAGCAGAGTATACCTCAGGGAACATTTGGCAACATCTAGAGATATTTTTGATTGGCAGGTCTAAGCAGATGCTACTGGATATACTGCATGCAGGACAGGAATACTGATAAATGCATACAAAGCAAAGCACTGCCCCTAAAAAAACGAAATTGGTCCAAACTATCAAAAGTGAAGAGGCTAAGAATTTCTGTGCCTGATTGTGATAGTAATGTATTCATTTTTATATCCTCACTCCACTATGCCTGACAGGGTAGATACTCAACAACTCTTTGTTGAACCAAAGAATAAACAAAAGACCAAATATACAAGATACTGTTCCTTCCCTCTAAAATATAATACAGTCAAAGCAAAAAATGAAAAAAAAATCGGATACAATATGATAAGTATTAGAATAATGATTTTTACACTGCCCAAAGAATAAAAAAGAATCAACTAAAGAAAGACACAGCAGAGAAAGTGACTTGTGAATTGAAAATTAAACAATCACACTGAGTTTTCCAATCAGATAACAGATTTCAATGCATGGAGACATGTTTAGATAAAAGCAAAGTTTTCTATTACTGAAGTATAGGGTACAGTGGGAAGTACATAGGCAGTAAAGGCAAAAACCATTAAGTTTAGTTAGGTCATGATTAAGAAAGGCTTTGTATGCATGTTAAGCAGATAGACTGTGAGCTGATAATAGTTTATTTTTTGGCAAGTGACACGATGGCAATTTGCCCATAGGTAGACTGAGAAAATGACTAGAAACAGAAACCATTCATCAACCTGATAATTCTTTAAGACTCTGCCCCTAGAAGGCAGGCAGAAGACTCCTTAATTAGAAGGTCCTTTAAAACCCATGCAAGTAACATAAGAGAAAAGAAGGAAGAATAATATACTATTTTCCAAATGCTTTTCAGAGTGAAAAGCAATAAAAAATAATACTTTAATAAATTCCTTATAGGTTACAAGGCAAATTTTGTAATGGACTCACTTAGTAAACCATAATTTCACAGCTGGCAGTGCTATTCTATTAGCCTAAAAAAAATAAAAAAAACCAAGCCTTTAACATATTCTAGTTTAATGTAATAAACACCAAATAGGCAGGTATTCGAAAAATGTAATTTCATACTTGTTTAAGAATAATTGCTTGCTTGCAGAATTTCTGTGCAATGTTTGCAACTTGCTGTATTTTGGCAGGAATAACAAAGCCAAGTGCAGAGAGCTGACGAACTTCTCTCAGAAGAATCACCAAACGATCTGAATAATGCACTTTTAGTGATCCATCATTAGAATCCAATTCCATAATTTGACTACTAGCCTCAATACTACAAAACAAAATAAATAACCTGTTAAGTTTCATGTTCTCATTGTTTTGACTAATAAACACAATAGTTTTTGCAACTTTTCTGTACATCTAATATTAGCTCAAAGTTAAAAAAAATCTTTAATTATAGCTTTTAAGTTGTGGTTTTTTCCATATATTATTTCACAATTCAGATTTTGGAAACACACTGCAATATCCAAAATAGATCATCACATTAATATTTCAATCAAGCAGTTTTAAAGTAAGAAACATCAATCACTTAACTTTCCGCTAAGAGTCAAAACTGACATCATATCCACCATAAAGAAAAATTTTTGATTCGTTCTTTAAAGGTACCTCTGATTTTTTTAAAAAATCAATGTACTTGCTTCTTTAGTACTTTTATTAAAAGTTCAATGATAAAGAATATCAAAATGGTAAGAGTAGAGATATTCAAACATTTCATTCTTCTACCCTCTGTTTCACTACCTAATAACTGTGTGTTTTTATGTGTTTCTTCCAAAGGTTATAATATCAAATATTACTTTGGGGAACTCAAATCAGTATGGATTATAAAAATGCTGAACTAAATTCAGCAACAGGTATTATGCTTTCATCACCACCCTTTAGGATTAGGTTTATATAATGCTTTTTTATTTTTCATTTTTTTTTTTTAAATGGGATCTTGCTCTGACACCCAGGCTGGAGTGCAGTAGAGCGATCATGGCTCACTACATCCTCAACCTCCCTGAACTCAAGGATTCCTCTCCATCTTAATCTCCTGAGTAACTGGGACAACAGGCAAGCCACCATGTTCAGCTATGTTTCTGTCTTTTGTAGAGACAGGATTTCGCCATGTTGCTCAGGCTGATCTCAAACCCCTGGGCTCAAGTGATCCTCCCACCCTGGCCTCCCAAGGTACTGGGATTACAGGCATGAGCCACCACACCCAGCCTCGTTATTTCAAATCACCCTCACAATGAAGAAAAATTGCAGGTATTAGAAGGTAACCTACTGAAAAGCAAAGAACAAAAGTATTCAGCTTATTTAATAGCACATAAAAAAATAAAATAAAGAGTAGAATACTTTAAAATGGCTTAAAATGATGAGGTAGTCCAAATTTTCCTATATACAAATAAAGCTCATCAGTAAACTATTATGGTGACTCTTTTTGCCTTTATTTAGGACTGATCTTCCAAAATTAGTTTGTATATGCCAGCATTTCCCAAAATATGTTCAAAAACACTGATGATTCTACGGGACAGAAAATAGGTTTTACAAAAAAAAAAAAAAAAAAAAAAAAAGAGGAGGGGGGTTTTCAAAGCCAAATGGGAAATGCTGGGTGGCAGGAACAAAGTTAAACAAACTTCTTAACAGCAGATCTCAGACCGAGGTATGCTACCATGCTGGTGGATCTCCACTGAAGCTATAATGATAAAGTATGCAAATTTCCCAAAATTAGTTCACTAAAGCACTGTTTCTTTTTTTTCCCCCTTGCCTGGAGTATCTCTCATGTTTTAGGCTCAAAGCAGAAGGAGAAACAGCTAAATGGCATCGTTATAATCATTATTCCCTAATACCTTTCAGTTTCCTCTGTTCTTCCTCCAGAGTCAGAATTCTAGATTTGAAAAAGAATCACTCAATTTAAGAGGTACTATTTTTGGCCTAATTATCCTCTGCAGCAGTATAGGAAAAATAAAAACTTCATTGATGGACAAAGTTACTTTTAAAATGACATGAAAACTTTCTTTCTTTTTTTTTTTTTTTTAATTTTTGAGACAGAGTTTCACATTTCACTCTTGTTGCCCAGGATGGAGTGCAATGGCATAATACTGGCTCACTGCAACTCTGCCTCCCGGGTTCAAGCGATTCTCCTGCCTCAGCCTCCCGAGTAGCTGGGATTACAGGCATGCACTACCAGGCCTGGCTAATTCTGTAGTTTCAGTAGAGACAGGGTTTCTCCATGTTGATCAGGCTGGTCTCCAACTCCCAGCCTCAGGTGATCCGCCTGCCTCAACCTCCCAAAGTGCTGGAATTACAGGCATGAGCCACTGCACCTGGCTAAGACATGACAAGTTTCTAAAAATAAACACAATAATATGCTGGAGACAGTGGACCTGAGGTACAAATAAACTAGTTTTTTGGGATGATTCATTTCAAATTCGCATTAGAATTAATAAGGTTCACTAATTAATACATTCAGTATAGCTCGATAAATATTCACCATAGCCTTATTGTGTGGGGCATCATGAAGAAATATTCCTTCTCTCAAGGAGTTTAAAAATAATACAATTTTACAAAACTGCAAAATTGCTTAAAGTGTATGTGTGTGTGCATGTAATATTAATTATAATATTAATTATTACTAATAATAAGGTAGAAAAACATATATGCAAACCAATAACAAAAAATCATGAGGGAAACACTAATTCTAAAATGGAAATCCAAAATTCTGGGGAACAGACAAGAGAAACAAGAGAGTGGCAGTTAACTAACTAAATCATCAAAGTTTACAGCCTTAATGAATTAAAAGTTGATGATCAAAAACAAAAAAAAATTAGAGGAAGAGTAGCAAGTTTGGAGAAAGGAGAAAGATAATTAATCCCATCTGGCTATTTGGATTAATAACATACGGTTTTGGATTTTACAGTTTAATATATACTTACCACAAACCAGATCTGGAATCAGATAAACCTGACTGAGTATCTCTGGACCAATCATCAAATTGTTCTTGTTCATATAGTTTAAGCTGCTCTAAGATATCTTCAGCACTTCGATGGAAACATCGAAATCCTGATAAGTCAGATAAAAGAGCCTCTGCAATCTTGATAGTATCATCTACCTTAAAAAGTCAAATTACAAAGATATGTGCATTATTTAAATTTTTTAAAAATTAGCATAAAGTAACAAGCCCCCTTCTCTGATTTGTGATTCAAAAATTATTCTCCCTTTCATCTATAAATAGTGAAACAGAAGATTTACCAAATATTATAAAAATATCAACCCGTGCTTTGCTTCTGAATTACACAGCCACAGAATAGCAAACCCAAGAGGATAATCCATACAAGGCATTAACTTCAAGAATAAAATGGAGGGTAAAGGGAAAGTCAGCCCTCAAAATATCTGTGCCCCAGTGATTTTCAGAGGAAACTCTGGGAACTTCAGCAGTATTCCTAAACATACTTAGTAATAATTTCAGCCCTTATCTACATGCTCCGATTAAAAGCTCAAATAGTAATTAAGCCAACGGGAATGTCAATTAAGAGAGATAAATGCCTTTCCTCCACAACTGTACAGACAACATTACAGTACTCTGGGAAACTAACTGACAGAATCATTAGGCAGAATATATCAGAAAATGAAACATCAAAAATACAAACCTAAATAATCAGAAATGTCAAATATGCTGGCTTTTATAATATTCTATGGGGTCTTGCTTTTAATCACAGACTATAATCAATTAACACTTACTGTACAAGTCAAATGCAAGACACTGAAATACATACTAGTTAGTAAGTCCATAAGAGTCTTAGGTCAATTTTAATACTATTAAAATAATAATCTTTTAAATCTATAAATTGCTGTCACTACCTTTGACAATGCCACAACTACCTTTTACCTTTCCGTTAACTTCCTTTCAACCTAAAGTGATTTAGTTACATAAACCTGCTTGCAGGTAAGAGTTTGCAATTACTACAATTTTACAATGATTTTTTTTTTTGAGATAGCATCTTATTCTGTCATCCACCATGGAGTGCTACGGCACAATTACAGTTCAATGCAGCCTCAATATCTCAGGCTCAGGTGATTCTCCCACCTCAGCCTCCTGAGTAGCTGGGACTACACACATGCATTACCACACCCAGTGAATTTTTGTATACAATGATTTTTTTTTTTAACTCAGTATAAAGCATGCTTTCCTCCTGAATACAGGTCCAGCTAATTTTTGTATACAACAATTTTTTTTTAACTCAGTGTAAAGGATGCTTTCCTCCTGAGTACAGGTATTTAGCTGGAACAACTGCACTTGGAATAAATGATGTATTATCTCTAAGAAAGAAGGAGTAGAACCATCACAACCTCCTCTGCATACTTCTTCAGTGTTCTACCTTTCTTATGAAAATTATATAGATATGCCAAGGAAAACAGAGAATATATTGACTACAGTTCTAGAGTACCTTCCATGTGCTTTAATTTAGCAGATTTTATAATTAGTACTCTTCATCTTTTATTAAAAACAAATACCTTGAATTCCAACTGGCGAACCCAAACTATATTGTTGACAACTTCTGAAAGATTTTTGCCAGAAAGTGGTCCAGATGCATCACCAGGAGTTCCTCGGCACCGATTCTCAAAGTCTAATTGAAAATCTATAAAATTTAAATCAAATAAATGATTACAAAGAATTAGCAAAGATTTCCTAAATACCTTCCATCTACCAAGCTCTATGTCAAATGCTGAAGATAGGAAAATAATGAGTTGGTCCTTACCTTCAAGGACCGTACCATGTATCAAATGAGAGAGAGAAAGATAACTTGTTAATGTAAAAAATATGTCATTTATAACAGAATAAGTAAATTAATCTTCAGTATGAAAATGTCAGAAAATGTATCCTCAATCCTAAATGGTATGCAACAAACAAAAAAGTATTCTACAAAAATATTCTCTCAAGCAAACACTATAATCTCATAAACTTTTACCTTTAACTGAGTCCACAAGTCTTGCCAGTAAAGTTTCTCTTTCTAACATCAATTCTTTGCTTATAGTTGGACGCTTTACCAACTCTTTATATTTCAGAAATGCTTGAAGAAGCTAATATAAAATAAAATAAGTATATGTTCATCCCAGCGGATCAACTCAGTAAATACATATAAATAAAATCTCCTAAAATAGCTTAAGAGAAATATTAAAAGTGAAATATCTCAATATTTTACCTGCTGTGGACTGTCTTGAATTTCTGAAATATAATTTTTCAATTTTCCTGCTATTTTTTGTTCCGCAGGTGCAATAATCTTTTCATATTGAGACACTGCAGCTTTCCACAAGGGCTACACATATTAACAACATTGTTAGACTTTAGTATTATTTAAATCTGCCTTTAAAAAGAACAACATAAACAGGAAACTATATAGACATAAAGAAATATATACATATGTATATATATAACCTCAGTATATGGATTATATTGCACAGGATTCAGGCCAGTAAAAGGTTCAAACACTCGAGGGAAGCATATGATTTTCTCTTCACTGGCAGGTAAAAAATAGAGAAGCTTCTCATGAATTGTTCTAACAGCCAAGACCTAAAACAAAGTATTGAAACAAAAGAATTTATGTAAATCAAACCATTTGCATAAATAGGTCTAAAATCTAGATACATTGGGCACAAATTTCTTTAAATTAGGTTCTCTAAAAAATAACAATAAAACTGAAACTATAATACAGAAAAATTACCACACGACAATGAAGTGATATGCAAAAACATAACTGTTTCATCACATTAACATTAATAAGTGTGCTCAAATCTAGTGAAAATATATAAGATCTAAATATTTTTAAACTATGTTTAAAGTTTAATATAGTTTTAAAAACTGTTTAAACTATATTTCAAGCTCATTTAAGTAAATTTTTAGTGTCTACCCTTAATATAGTAATAACTTCTGATTTTCATTATTCTGCATTAAATTGCACTACAAATGAAATGACATGTTAACAACCCTATTTTTTTATTATTTATAAACAGCTGAAAAAATATTGTATTTTGAGCTAAAAATTTCTACCAACAGTCAAAAGGTAATCACAAAGGTTAAGTGAAAACACTATAATCTTCCTCCTATTTGAGTCAGAAATCTCAGTATACTCATGATTTATTTTTCTCTGGCTAAAATAAATTACCTATTAGCAATTCTGTCTATTGAGAATGCCTAACAGCACTGGTAACTAAGTAACAGCACCTCACCCACAGATTGTTATTAAATATCCCCAAAAAACAACCAGTCTCCTTGAAGAAATGGCTAATTCCAGGTGTGAGACAGAAAATGTACAAGATGGGCTGGGCTGTAACATTTTAGGGGACCTGAAAGCTATCAAAGAAATACAAAGTTGGCCAGGTGCAGTGGCTCACACCTGTAATCACAGCACTTTGAGAGCCTGAGGCAGGTGCATGACCTGGGGTTAGGAGTTCAAGACCAGCCTGGCAAAACTCCATCTCTACTACAAATACAAAAATTAGCCAGGGGTGGTAGTGTGCACCTTTAGTTCCAGCTACTCAGGAGGCTGAGGCAGGAGAATTGCTTGAATCTGGAAGGTGGAAGTTGTAGTGAGCCAAGATCACCCCACTTTACTCCAACCTGGGTAACAGAGCAAGACTCAATCTCAAAAAAAGAAAAGAAAAGAAAAGAAAAACAGAAATACTGACGTCATGTCAAAAATGGCATAGGAGCCAACTTGAAGGGGCACTCTCTGCCCCAAAATTGAACAATTTGAATATAATAATAATTACAATGGACTGAAACACATAAAATAAAAAAATTAATGGGTTCATTAATGGCACGATCAGAAAACATTTCATTGGTTGCCAATGGAACTTACTATGACTTACTTAACATTCATTGTTCTAAAAAGTGATAAAAAGGAAATAAGCAATTATCTATACTGCCATTTCTATGCAAACTACATTTCAAAGTAACTAAACAGTTGAAGAAAAAAATTCTTCTTTTAGAAAAGTAATGACTAACAAAAGCAGAAAGAACACCAGAATTAGAAAATCAACATTTTGCAACTCTTCATGATTAAAGACTGCTAAGAGCATTTTTTAGAAGTTGGAGAGCATTATAATGAATTCATCACACTGATCATACCTGAACCCTCACAAATCAAACTTAACGTCACTAAAAATGGGAAAACAAAATACTACATAAGTCCTCATATATATAACAAGGTGTGAAATACTATATGGCATCAAAAAGGGGAAACTTTTAAAATGTCTCAGGAGACCTATCAACCAAATACAATGTGAGCACCTTGTTTGCAACCTCATTCAAGTAAACCAACTACTTACAAATTTCTGAGAAAATCAGAATAAATAAATGCTCACTAGATATAAAATGATATTAAGAAATTACTGTCATTTTGTTGACTGTGATAATGGTATTGTGGTTATATTTTAAGGGTGGAAGCAGATAATATCTCTGGTTTAAAAATATTCCAGTAAAAAAAAGGTTAGAGGACAGGCAGGGAAGATAAAGATGAGACAAGAACTGAAAAATGTCAATGACTATTAAAATCGAATGGTGGATACATGACATTCATTATACTATTTTACTTTTTAATATGTTTGAAATATCTCATTTTTTAAAAAGAGGTTTTTTTAAGTCCCTAATGAAGAACTATGGTTCTTTTAAGCAAGGCGGGAACAGTCAGCTTTACAATCTTTAAGTAATCTCATTTTGTCCTTAAATGTCCCTTAAAGCTAAATATATGTTCTTTACTGAAACTTGTGTAAATTAAGCAATTGCTTCAAATATTTCCACTGAATACCACTTAAAAAGCTGTCCCAACTTAAAAACAATTGCAATAGCCAAAAGACTACCTGAAAGCTTCCATGCATGGTCAAGTGGGCTGATTATCTTTTTACAATAAAGAACAAAACATAAGTTCACAACTATCAAGTTGACCAGTCACACACCAAATAAACAGAAAGGATGTGAAAATTAGCCCCACAAGAACTTTAACTCCTATTCTCTCACAAAACTAGTTTCCAGCAGATGTACAGTGCTTATTAATTATAAAATATATTTACAAACAAGTGAAGACATACTTTACATTTAAAGACAAAGATCCAGATAATCAAATTGATACCTCTTCAAGGCGTTTGCCAAGTTTGTCAAGTGTTTCTGGGAAATATTTTTCGTTTTTCCATGGATGAGGCACATAGCGCTGCCACACCTGACCTGTTAGATGATTACAGACCAGCACCCACTGTTCACAAACTGAAATACCAGCTTTCAGACTTTCTTTCACAAGATAATAAGGATCTTCCCATAGGTTCAAAGTTCCCAACTTTTTCTGAACAAACCTTCCAAATGAACCACCTAATAAAACATAAAGCAAAGAGTTTAATGGAAATAAATGTATTTTTATAGAATAATTATAAGATACATGCTTATGATAAAATTTTTAAAATATGCAAATTAGCAAACTAAGGCTCTATGAAATACCACATGCACACACTTAGCCTCCCACTCTCAGTAACAAGTATTTTTAAACACACACACACACACACACACACACATACACAATGCTTTGCATTTTTGCATCTTTCAATTTTCAATATACCATTACACCTTTTAAGTGTAGAAATATATATACAATTTCCTCAAGGCTGTAGAGCCTACTGCATGGATATTGCATTATGTAAACAATCTGTAATTGCTATTTACTTGTACTTATCACAAACAATGCTGCAATAAATATCTTTATACATAAAAGTGTATGTACTTATCTGATATTTTCTTATGAATATAATGGCAAGGGTATTATCCAGGTCAAAATGTTTAATATGAACAAATAAACTTATATATTTTAAATAATTTTTCAGTTTATTTCAAAATAGCCTAAATTAATATATGCATAAGTACTAAAAAGCTATGTAAATTTGGTTATATTAATGGTCAAAGAATTTGACACATATGATTTATACTACCCAACTATATACAAATATCTATATAAATAATTCTACATGATTTGCTTTAAGACTTACTTTCAATAACGGTATTACATAAAAGAGCATTTTAAGTAAGGACTTAAAGGATAAAAAGAAAACAAAATAAGACAGGTTTCCAAAATTCCCAAAGTTCATTTTTTCACTAGTACCTATGATGCCTAAGAGATGCAACATTCGTGACTCAGGATAATGATCATGTTCTGTTTGTCTCCACACATCATCTACAACATCCCGAGTAGTCTCCACCAAGTCAACAACTTCTAGTAAGGACAGACTGTCCAAGTTATAAAACTCCTGAAACCAAAATGCATTAATTTTTAAACATAATTATATTTGTACCCTGGGTAATATAATCAAAATGTTCCCAGGCCTTTTCAACTATCACAACTCTAATATTTGCCATATTATTTTCTCCTCCTTTTTCTAACAGCTGACAATTACTTTCTTATGCAAATACCCCAATTTCTCCCTCAAACACAAATGTCATAAAAAGACAAAAGAAAAAATAAGAATTGTAAAAAGTCTACTCATTCATTTACACAATTGGCCTAATTTTCTTTAAATTTTGATCTTTAAAAATTTACACAATAAAAGTGATCTCGACTCCATATATAGTTCACATGTCTTTATTCATTCATTATTCATTCATAATATTATGGTTAAGAATAATACAACCAAAGTCAAGATTTATCATGCTGTAGTTCATCATTGTTACCAGAAAAGCTTAAAATCATTTAAAACACTCTATTAAAATGATATTATTGAAATAATAGTGGAAATGAGTAGAAAATTAATATATATTAGTTTTGAAAAGTAAATAGACTTTTAATGATCCTACTTAAAATGATCACTCAATTTCAATGTAGACACATAAAGGAATAACCAATTAAACAAACATAAAACTAAGACTTTTCATATTTCAGATTACTTCAAAATGCTAATTTGAACAAAGTGAACACCCTTTCAAAAGAACATATTACCTCTATATGGATAAACCTGTTATATTTGTTTTTCACTAAGTACCTGCAGAAAAGTAATTTGGGTTTCATGGTGGGGTTTTTTTTTTGTTGTTGTTGTTGTTTTTTAAGACAGTCTCGCTCTGTCACCAGGATGGAGTGCAACAGCACAATCACAGCTCACTGCAACCTCCACCTCCCAGGTTCAGACAATTATCCTGCCTCAGCCTCCCAAGTAGCTGGGATTACAGACACCCACCACCACACCCAGCTAATTTTTGTATTTTCAGTAGAGACTGAGTTTCACCATGTTGGCCAGGCTGATCTCAAACTCCTGACCTCAAGTGATCCACCCGCCTTGGCCTCCCAAAGTGCTAGGATTACAGGCATGAGCCACCACACCCAGCTGTAATTTCATTTTTGAGAAAAATATTTTATAAAGATATAATTTAACTAAGTTTTGGATTTCTCAATTCATTTTATATACACAACTTAAATAATCTTTTCTACATATGAAGAATCTATTTTGCTCACAATCATCAAGTATATTTTAAAACAGAGAGGCTGTAGAAATTGAATCCTAAAGTACTTTTATAAGAAACCTGATATATAACCATGTATGAATCACATACTCTCGCAATTGTTTCAAACAATTCTTTAAAATAATTGGCTCTTTCTTTACTAATCTGTTTATTTCCACGGTGAGCTTGTTCTATCCAAAACTGGAACTCATCGCTTGGTGTAAGGATACCTATAAAAGTCAAAAGGGGAAAAAAGATGGTATAGAATATCAGAGAAAAAAAATGAGCAGCAGAGTAGCAAAATATTTGAGTCATTTAACACAGATGCTCCTAGCTGAGGTTATAGGTGAACTACCTTATTGTTTCCTATTCCATACTATAAACAAAGTGTCCTTCCCGCAGTCTACTTAGTGCCACATTTTTCAGATCTTCATGCTTTTTGTTAGTGATTCACTGTTTAAAATGGCCCCCAAAGTGCTAAATTGCTGTCTAGTGTTCCAAAGCACAAGAAGGGTGTAATGTGCCTTACAGAAAAAATATGTGTGTTAGATCAGCTTCATTCAGGTATGAGTTACAGTGCTGTTGGCCATGGAGTCAATGTTAATGAATCAATAATATGTATGAATTAAAGTGTCTTTAAACAGAAAAAAAAATAAAGTTATGTATTGATCAGTTGAGATATTGTGACCAGGGGCTCAAAGGAACCTAATCCTGTATTGCTCCTAGGAACAAAGGTTCAATATTCACCAATCAGTGCTTACAGTGACTTTATAGAACATACTACTTCCTCAGCACTTTGGGAGGCCAAGTAGTGAGGATCTCTTGAGGCCAGTAGTTTGACACCAGCCTGGGCAAAGAAACTCTATCTCTACAAGAACTAAAACAGCCAGCCATGGTAATATGCACCTGTAGTTCTAGTTACTCTGGAGGCTCAAGGTAAATTGCACATTGTTAACAATTATATTGTCCTCTTCTCCAAATCCACATAAATCTACTCATTTTTTAAAAACCTATGCTCAGAGAAATTCCAAAAGTAATGGAAGAAATCTATAAAGAAATATGTTCATTTACTAATGTACTAATGAGACAATCATTCTATACCTCGTGTGTCATCTTCCTTAAATTTCAAGTTTGATAAGTTAGTGTCTGATCTTCGTAGAACTATACCCAACCCAGCTTCTAGTTCACTCAAAAGACTCTGAAGTTTGGGATCAAAGTTTCTGCTCCATTCCTGATCCTAAATAAAAACAGATAAGAGCAACCAAGGTTGATCAAAATTTTGCTAATCAAATTGGCTTCCCAAAACACTGTCCAAAAACTCATTTTTCTTAAAGCCTCTCACTATCTCCACTTCATAAGAATAAAAAGTCTCTCAACAGTTAAAACTATGAAAACCATTTAATGTAGAAATTTAAGAGTTGATGTGGATTGCATTTTATACTTTTTTCCAATTTCTCTATTTTTTAACACAACTTACATTAAAATTTAAGTTTAAAAAGTTAATAAAAGATATTTTAATTAAAATAAAAACATTAATCACATTAACAGTAAAAAAACAGATATTTATGTTTATGTGAAAACATTTATCCAAATACTTCAGTTAAAAAAAAAATGACAGCTACTTTACTCACCTTTAACAACACTGGTGCAAATACTTGCCGTACTGCTTGGTAAAGAGAACTAATAGGTGACTCTAACATAGATGAAACAAGAATGTTATCATGCAGATTCTCATCAGTAATTACTTCAGGTCGCAGCTTGAAAAACACCAGCACTTTATCTTTTGTGTCACCAAACTCAACCTAAAGTGATAAATGATTTTTAATGTTACCTTTATAAAATTTAATATTTGAAAAAAAAAGTATATGAAGTTGTATTACTATGTTTATCTCTTAGAAAAAATAAATATATTAAAACTAATTTATCTCTTCTCTCCTTAAGAATACTTTAATTTAAAAACTTATTCCCACTTACATGAAATCATAAAGTCACTTTGATAAGTTATTTATAACAATAAAACAATATATACATTGTTGACTGCTAACTATTCCATTCCAGTCAGATTACATTCCAGCCAGAATCAGTAACAGTACAAATCAAAGCTGTATGCTCCAGGTACAACAATGAATAATATACTTCTCTAGTAACCCAGAAAGTCTATAACAAAAATGTTAATGACCCTCTTACCTTGAAAAAGCATTTTAAAAGGTGATTTTAAAATTATACATGCACTCAAAACTACCAAAATGAATTTAAGTTGTCTATCTCCTAAAATTATCTTCACATTAACCGAAAATTTTGAGTTAAGAGCATAAAGTTTTTTGTTAAACTGTTATAGAGCTAGATTATTTTAAGTTGGAATTAGATGAACTCAATTGGAATTCACTACAGCAACCTTGTTTAAAATAGGTCAGTCCATAGTAATTAGTTCATTAGCTGAGAAGTATACTACTCAAAGGAAGTTTTTGCGTTATACACACATTTTCAGTTATTCTCATTTCTTTTTTCAGGAAAAGAAGTCTATGCATTAAAAAGCTTTCAAACAAGGTCACTGCTGTGTATGAAGAACAGCTAAATGGGTCTCATGCCACTTTTTTCTAACCAAATAATTACATTTTTGGCCGCTGGAAAGGAGCTGAAACTTTACTCTTTGTTACTGTTCAAATGCTTATATTTCATGACACATGAAAAATATATGAAATCCACATAACAGCCGGGCGCGGTGGCTCACGCCTGTAATCCCAGCACTTTGGGAGGCCGAGGCGGGTGGATCACGAGGTCAAGAGATCGAGACCATCCTGGTCAACATGGTGAAACCCCGTCTCCACTAAAAAAATACAAAAAATTAGCCGGGCATGGTGGCGCGTGCCTGTAATCCCAGCTACTCAGGAGGCTGAGGCAGGAGAATTGCCTGAACCCAGGAGGCGGAGGTTGCGGTGAGCCTCGATCGCGCCATTGCACTCCAGCCTGGGTAACAAAAAAACAACAAAAAAACTATGGACACTGTTATGTGGATTTCTTTTCTTTTTTTTGAGACGGAGTTTCGCTCTTGTTACCCAGGCTGGAGTGCAATGGCGCGATCGAGGCTCACCGCAACCTCCGCCTCCTGGGTTCAGGCAATTCTCCTGCCTCAGCCTCCTGAGTAGCTGGGATTACAGGCACGCGCCACCATGCCCGGCTAATTTTTTGTATTTTTTTAGTGGAGACGGGGTTTCACCATGTTGACCAGGATGGTCTCGATCTCTTGACCTCGTGATCCACCCGCCTCGGCCTCCCAAAGTGCTGGGATTACAGGCGTGAGCCACCGCGCCGGGCCCCCAGTGTCCATAGTTTTATTAGAACATAGTCATTCCCATTCAATTACATGTATTAT
Organism: Aotus nancymaae; assembly: GCF_030222135.1. NCBI lineage: Eukaryota > Metazoa > Chordata > Mammalia > Primates > Aotidae > Aotus > Aotus nancymaae. Next base: position 8,144,088 of record NW_026988423.1, on the reverse strand, counting down.
TACAAAGTTGATTACATGTCTGCTTTCACACTACAAAGGCCAAGTTGTAGCTGCAGTGGAGCCCTTGTGGCCTGCAAAGGTTAAAATATTATCTGACCCGTTACAGAAAAAGTTTGCCAACCCCTGTCCTAAAGAATAAACCAGATCACAACTTTCTCTTAAGATTACCAATAACTTCTTATTTCAATTTAAATGGTATATGACATCCTAAATTATCAGCCTATGCCTTATTCTCCCTTCTCATCTTCCATAATGTCCCTTCACTTCAGCAATCACTTTAGATTTTTTTTCTTGCCCCTTGAAACTAAGTTAAAACCCAGCTCAGGGCCTTGGTACTTAACAGTTTATTTTGCTTAGAACACTCTTCCCCCAGATCATGTCTGCCTGCAACTCATCATTCAAATCTCACTTCAAAGATAACTAATCCAGAGAGGTATTATCTCCCACCCATATTTCTGTAGTTCCCCACCCCACCCCATCACTACTATAACATTATTTTTATCTTGACAGCACTTATCAATACCCAAAATTATGTTACATATATCTGTAGCATGTGTTTAGCCTACCTTTGTTCATTCCAATGTCACTCCTTTAAGATACGAACACTGTGTTCAAGGCTTTATCCCCAGTACTAGTAGGTAGTCAATAAATATTTGCTGACTTATTAACTTATTGAATCATGCTAATTATCAGACATCTAAAGTACAACTGAAGACACAAAAAAATTTCAAATATGACTAAAAACCTGTAGCGAAGTGTACGACTAAAAATAACAGACACATCATTGGGCTTTACTAGTAATAGCTTTAACTTAAAACAAAAAAGTTATAGCTTCAACTTTTAAATACCCAAGCCAAGATACACTTTCACAAATCCAAACCCCTTTCCATTTTGCCTACTGCATTCTATACGAACTTTCAGTGGCATTTACAACAGTGTGTCCTCATTTTATCATTTGCTGAGTATATGTCATCCTAAGCCACTGTGAGTTTCGGAAAGGCAGAAAACAGGGGCTCTATCCTGAATTACACTACCTTCGGAGATAAAGAAAGTTAACATTTAGGTTGTAACTTTTGTGCCTTACTTTCCTTAGCCATAAAATGAGAATAAACATAGTTCCTATCTTACAGTATTGTTATGGATATTAAATGAACAAATACATATGAACTACTTAGAACAGTGCTTGACAGAGTCTAAGGTGAAAGTAAATGTTAGCTAAGATTATCCATCCTTTTTATATCTTTGTAAACCCATCAAGCCTGGCAAAGTGCCTTCCATGTATTGAGTTCAAAGTAAATGTTTATTAAATAGAATTTAATTAAACCTAAGTATAAAGAGAGTAAATGGGGTGAATGATTCAATCATCCTATAAAAATGCACTGAAGCCAGGCGCAGTGGCACACGCCTATAATCCCAGCACTTTGGAAGGCTGCGGTGGATAGACCACCTGAGGTTAGGAGTTCAAAATCAGATTGACCAACATGGTGAAACCCCGTCTCTACTAAATACAAAAAATTAGCCAAGTGTGGTGGCACATGCCAGCTACTTGGGAGGCTGAGGCAGGAGAATCATTTGAACCTGGGAGGCGGAGGTAGCAGTGAGCCGCCGGTAGCAGTGAGCCGAGATCGCGCCATTGCACTCCAGCCTGGGCAACAAGAGCAAAACTCCATCTAAAAAAAAAAAAATGCACTGAATGCTTTTTCTGAGTGTCAAATACTCTGCTAGGCCTAGGGATCAGGGTGAACACAAGAGGAAGAGGTTGAAAATGTGTCTTTGTTTTATTAACTTAAATCCGTTTACTGAGTCTCCTTTAATGTGTCAGGAATTTTCTTCTGTGTTTTTCTTTTAGGTTTATATATATGAACCCTGATTGCAAATGCAACCCATTTTTTAAGCAATTCTGCCAGTGGAGGGCGCAGTGCAATTAATAAATCAGTACATCACATGTTGTACACCAAAAAAGAATTCAAACTTTATTTTGAAATGTATCATATCATTTCGCAAAAATTTGAATTCCTAACCAATCTTTCCCCTCGGGCAATGTTAAAATCAGAGCATAATACAAGAAAGATAGACTAGAATTTGCCTCAAAAAAAAAAAAAATTCAAAAGGGAGAGAGAGAAAGATTTTAAAAACTAAGTAAATGTCTTCTTTTTAGTTATAACGTATCTGCAGTCTTTCTTTAAAAGTAGAATATAGGCCGGGCGCAGCGGCTCATGCCTGTAATCCCAGCACTTTGGGAGTCCGAGGAGGGCAGATCATTCCAGGTCAGGAGATTGAGACCAGTCTGGCCAACGTGGTGAAACCCCCATCTCTACTAAAAATACAAAAATTAGCCAGGTGTGGTGGCGCGCGCCTGCTACTCGGGAGGCTGACGCACGAGAATCGCTTGAACCCAGGAGGCGGGGGATGCAGTGAACAGAGATCGCGCCACTACACTCCAGCCTGAGCAACAGAGCAAGACTCCGTATAAAAATTAAAAAAAAAAAAAAAAAAAAAAGAATAGAATTGCTACTATTCAGATGTGTGGAACGGGAACCTCCTTCGGTCAGGTAGGATGCAAAGCTTGGAAACTACATGCTCAAGCACGAGGCCACTGCAGCTAAGCCAATAATGCAGGAGAGGTGGAGACAGCCTTGGGTTCCTGAAAAGGATCCGGTTGGTAAAGCTGTAAGAGTGTGTGTGCCCGGACATCCCTCTGGCTGGGCCTGGGGACTTGAAGAGTGATCAGGGGTCAGGCAGGAGTGCAAGGAACCATACGTACCGTGTTGGAAAAGGAGATTCCGGCGTCGCATCGCTGCACCCTGAGGAGCATCTGGTTGCCGTCATCCAAGAAGTTGTTGATTTCAAGACAGTTAGACAACAGTGGCTGATCCCAGAGTTCAGACATCAGCCCGAAGTAATTCTGGGTAGTAGTGAAGATGAAGAGCTTCCGAACGTCCGCACTCTCGTTCGCCATGATTGGAGGGGGTGGAGGGAAGTGGGAGGAAGGGGAAAGGAAGAAGAAACCAGTCCGGAGGGAAGTGAAGGGAAGAGAGGAGCTTCGCTCAAACCTGTAGCCCTACCACGGGCCCGCAGCGCTTCGCGGTTGCCAGGGACAGTCGCTATGGCGACGGAGCGCTACGGCGCAGTCGCCGGCGGCGCGCGGCGGACGTTGCCCTCTCAGGGTACGCGCACGCAAAGCTCCCGGAGGCGACCGACCGCCTAGGAGCTCCTCAGCGGCCCCCTGCGGTCATCGATTGTAAGGGGTTCCGAGAAGTGTCTTCCTACTGATTTCTTATAACACAAAATCAGAAGAGAGACACGGAGCTTTCAAGTACAGCAGCGTGATCTAGATTTAGGAGAGCTGGGTTCTAGCGCTCCCTCTCCATGTGCACCTGGTAGCAAACCACTCTGTCAGCGTCAAGTTGCACATCTGTAAGAGGGGGAGATACTATCTCACAACCAGGGACGTAGTGCGGATTTTAAGAGATTACTATTTAAAAATCGCTTTTTAGAGAGGCTTATAAAGAATAGGAATTCAATACAATGTTAATTTACTTTCTCAATCTCCCTCTGCTCCTTTCTGTGCTGCTGCATTTCCCAACTTTATTTTTATCCCATTACTAATTTTAGAAAAATTTAGCCAGCGGTTTTTTCATTGCAATCATTACCCGAACACAGCCATATTTGTAAAATAGCTAAAATGTGCAATGATACTTGTTAGTTTATAACAATCGCAACTAAATTCTATGAAAATACAGATATGAAAACATTCTTTATCATTTTCTACCCCATGGCATTACTATAAACTACTAAACTGCTGGTCATTAATCTGAACTTTCTGGATTCAGTAATTCTCTTCTAAAAAGAGTTACTACATATTATTAGGTTGGTGCAAAAGTTATGGCGGTTTGGCAAGAATCATAATTACTTTTGCACCAATCTAATACAATTTGCCAAGTACTGAACTAGGCCCTGGGGACGCAGTTCCTGCCCTCAGGAAGTTTTTGCTGTAGTCATTCATCACCTCAGCACTGGTTCAAGCCGTGATCCTAGTGTACATAAACTTACACAGACTTTTTTTGTTTGCATTCAATAATCGTAACTTCCTCTTAAAACTATATTGTTTGAGAATTAAAGAGAGAATCCTTCTATCTGCTGAGCAACGTGCTTAAGATTTTGGAGTGGGAACTTAAAAAAGCTGAACTGCTCTAAATTATACAAGGAAATGAATTTAAATTCTCATGAAATATCTAAACGGTGGGAGATGGGAGTCTGGCCAATGGATGGGAAAACATCCAAACAGTGATATGAGATGGGGTGCCCCTGCACTCCAGCCTGGGCAACAGAGTGAAACTCCGTTTCAAAAAAACAACAACAAAAAATTTCTCCACTGGGTGGGGAAAAACACTTCGATAAAAAGATTTTGAAAGCAAAAGTGGCCACTCTGGTTACAGAGTTTCTTGCTCTGCAATGGGCATTATCACCCTAACCAAGGTCTTCAGGAAAGTCTCCATTACCCACAAGTGCTCACTTTGGGTGAGTTGTTTTGGTGGAAATGTATGAAACAGCTGAATTGAGCTTCTGTAACAATATGGTGAATAAAAAGGCAACACGTGTAGGAAGATGAGTCTAGAAAGCAGATGAGATCATGAGTATGTTATCCTTCCAAGAATTTTTAGAACTCCTGAGGAAACTTCAGGCTTCCACAAACTATGAAATTGTGTGTGAATCAAGTTTAACACAGATATCAAACATGGAAGCTCCTGTTGATATGTAAACTCCATGAAATAGAGGTTTTGTGTTTCCTGTTCACTACTGTATATGAAAAAATGAGGCATAGAGTGGGAAAACAAGTTCAGATAAGGACTGAAGCATACAATAAAGAAGAAAGAACCTCACAGATTAAATAATTTACACAAAAACACAGAGATGGTAAGTGGTAGAATCAAGATTCATGCCAAAATCCAGTTCTAAGCCAGTCTCTATATACCATATCACAGTGATAGCCAGATATACATCAAAATCCATTTTTCCCTTCCATAGCTAAGAAATGGCTGTCCTCCAGGTGTGACCATGTGACTAATTCTCACCAATAAAATGTGAGAAGTAATGTGTACCTCTTCAGGGCAAAGTTTTAAAGAAGTGAGAGTACCTTTACCTTTTGCCACCTGGATGCAGATAACAACAAAGCAACAAGGCTGACAAAGCTTTCAAAGAGTAGGACCCTAGGACACTGAACCACAGTGTGGAATAATGTCTGCAGCTGTTAAATAAGCAAGAAATAAACTTTTTTGTGTTTGAGGCATTATATATTGAACTGTATGAGACTATTTTTATAGCAATTTAGGCCACTCTAACCAAAAGAGAAGTTGATATCCATAGTATAGTAATGATTTAATTTTTTTTTAACATGGGCATTGGCTTAGCAGTTGGCTGACAGGTGGCATGAAAACAGGTAACATGAGCTGGAGGGCAAGGCCCAAAACTTTCTGAGCCAGGGCTTCCTAATTTTGTCCTGTATGCCATTTTCCAATCTTTTTGATGATGTCTTTATACTTTATACTTTAAAAAATTATTTTCATACTTAAAAAAATTACTGCCAGGCACAGTGGCTCTCGCCTGCAATCCCAACACTTTGGGAGGCCAAGACAGTTAGATCACAAGGTCAGGAGTTGAAGACCAGCTTGGCCAATATGGTAAAACCCCATCTCTATTAAAAATACAAAAATTAGCCAGGCATGGTGGTGCAGTCTGTAGTCCCAGGAGGGGACTCCGGAGGCTGAGGCAGAAGAATCACCTGAACCCAGGAGGCAGAGGTTGCAGTGAGCCAAGATCACACTACTGCACTCCAGCCCAGGCAATAGAGCAAGACTCTGTCTCAAAAAAAAAATTACCAAAGACTTCAAAAGGATTTTGTTTCTGTAGGTAATTTCTATCAACATTTACTGTAATCAAAATTAAAACTGAGAAATTTTTGAAATATGTATTTATCTATTTTAAAATAAGCATAATAAGATCATTCTTGGTAAAATAACATATTTTTATGAAAATAATTAGAGTTCTAAAAGGCAAAAAGCATTGATGAGAAGAATGGCATTGTTTTACATTTTTGTTAAGTATCTTTCATGCCTGCCTTAGCAGAAGACAGCTGGATCCTCTATGTGCTTCTGCATTCCATCTCTTGCAATACATTGTTTTGGTTGAAGTAGATAGAAAATATCCAGCCTCTCATAGCTATGTAGTTTAAAATTTAATCAAGAAGTTAAAACATGGAAAAGAATTTTAATAGATACTTGTGAATATTCTTTCAGACTAAAGTAACACTCCACAAGTAGTAGTTTCTTAAAGGATAGTTGAAATTTGCAATTTGGAACCCAATCAATGAATATTTCATACTCAGTTACATTAAAATCCATTGGTTTTCTAGCACTTTGAATGTATTTTTTACCCATATACAATTTCATAACATCATGCATTGGTCATTTAGAAAATATTGGTTCACTTATCTATGAAGATCTTCCAAACATTGATACATTTCCTTATATAATATTTTTTTTTCTTTTTTTTTTTTAATATATAGAGACAGAGTTTCACCATGTAGGCCAGGCTGGTCTCGAACTCCTGACCTCAGGTTATCCACCTGTCTCGGCCTCCCAAAGTGCTGGGATTACAGGTGTGAGCCACTGTGCCTGGCCTATAATATTTTACATTCATTAATACACCACTGATCTCATAAGAAAAAAGTCTTTTTAGGGACAGGGTCTTTCTCTGTCGCCCAAACTAGAGTGCAGTGGCTTAACCATAGCTCACTGTAGCCTCAAACTCCTGTGCTAAAGCTATCCTCCCACCTCAGCCTCCCAAAGTGCTGGGATTACAGACATGAGCCACCTCTCCTGGCCAAGAAAAAGTCTTTATATATGAAGAGGTTGTCATACTTACAGCAGAGAATTTACGTTATCCAAGATTCTAATTTTTGCAGGAATGCTTGAATTTTATCATTGGCAACAAATAAGGTCCATCGTTTTCCTGGAAGTGATAAGCTTATTTCATTCATTTTTAAGAAAAATATCTGCCAAATATCAAAGTATGAATAACATTAGTTTGTTATACTTTCAAGTAAAAATGGTCTTTCATGAAAAAAAAAACTAGCTTAAATCACAACTCAAACAATCATGAAATTATTTTTCTTGAAACAACCATTATTAATACTTCATTCAAAATATTGAAATGACTAGTACTCAAGGTTTAATATTTAATAAAAAGAATAAATTTTACTCCTTCATCAAGGACATTCTTAAATGAAACTGGAATCTTTTCCAGTGAATGCATGCATGTGAAGAACAGATGATTACTAAAGCACTTGGGGCCCCACCATTGATTTGTGTCAAGTTGCCAGCTGTTTTAGCCACTGCACTGTTTTTCAATGTTATATAACAAACTACTACACATTTAGTGGCTTAAAATAACACCCATTCATTAGCTAAGAGTCTAATAAGTCATGAGGCTCTGTGCTGCATGCTAAGGGTCTCACAGGCGTAAATCAAAATGTCAGCCAGGCTGCATTCTCATTTGGAGCTTAGAGTCCTCTTATAGTTGAAGCAGAATGCATTTTCTTGCAGTTGTAAGACAGGTCTTCATTCTTTGCTGGATGTCAGCTGGGGCCACTCAGCAATTAGATATTGCCCACATTCTTATCCTTAATCTTTAAAGCCAACAATAGAGAACCTCCTAACACATCTAAGCTCCATTGTGCTTCAAATCTCTTTTATAACAGGAAGAAACCAGCTCCTTTTAAGGATTCACCTGATTAGATCAGGCCCAATCAATAATTTCCTTTTTTATTAACTCAAAGTCATCTGGTGAGTAAACTAGGCATGGGAATGATATACCATCATATTCACGGATTTCCTCCACACTCAAGGTTAAGGGGCCCTTCAAAGTGTGCACACCAGGGAGCAGACACCTTGGGGACTTCCTAGAATTCTGTCTATCATAGCTGCTATTGCTCTGCACCATCAATGTAAATGTCAAGCACAGCGACAGAGATACATAATGTTCTGACCTCACTTCCCCTGAAAACTGTTAAAAACGTGCACTTTGAATGAAGAGACCCCCACTCAAACAGGCTTTGTGTGAGCAACATGGCTGTTCATTCACCTGGGTCCAGATGGGCTAAGGCTGAAAAGGGTGTTAGCAAAGGGCAGTGGGATAGGAGTTGGTTTTATAGGTTTGGGGTGGGCAGTGGGAAGTTACAGAGTAAGATCAGTTACAGTGGTGGAAGCAGGGGCAAGGAGTATACATTACGATAAGTTCAGTTACAATGGCGGTGGGATAAGAGTAGTTAAGATGGTAGGGTGGGGTGAGGAGTATTCACATTATCGTAGTAACAGTTAAGATGGAAGAGTAGGGTGAGGGGAAGCTTATGTCAGGGGGTGGGGAAGCTCTGCTGGGCGATCAGGGATAATGGCCAACACAGGCCGGGGTTGCAGGGTGATCAGCCAAGGCAGGCAGGACTTTAAACTTTCTGGGTCCGGGCTTGCACATGGAGGCCTGACAAAAACATTTCAAGTTCCTCCCAAAATCTAGTGTTCTAGATGATTTTTAAGGTATCTGCATCTATTTCATGAAAGTGAATATAGGATAAAGATTTTTTTTCCATTTTACCCATTATGTTTGATAAATATTGGCAAATATGTTAAATATATAGTGTTGGTTATAAAATATTGCCCTATAAAGTTACTAAACAGATGCTTTGTAATTTTAGTAATTTTAAAGGAAAAAATACTAGTCAAGTTGGTAGACTAAATGATACTCAGATAGCTGGTAAAACATTATTTCTGGGTGTATTTGTGAGAGTGTTTCAGGAAAAGATTAGCATTTGAATCAATGGACTGAGTAAGAAGATAGCCCTCATCAATGTGGGCAGGCATCATTCAACCCCTTGAGGACTCAAATAGAACAAAAAGGCAAGGAAAGGTGAACTTGCTGTCTTCTAGTGGTGGGACATCCATCTGCTGCTCTGGAAAATCAGAACTCCTAGCTTTGGGGCCTTTTGACTTCAGAATGTAAACCAGCAGCACACCATGTTCCAAGGTCTTGAGATTCAGGCTGAATTACACCACTAGCTTTCCTGGCTTTCCAATTTGCAGATGGCATAACAGGTGACTTATTGGTCTCTATAATTGGGCGAGGAAATGCCCATACTAAATATCCTCTTAAATATCTATTTATATCCTGTTAATCCTGTTTCTCTGGACAACCTGACTAATTTAGATCACTTAAAGTTCCTTCAAATTCATATGTTGAAACTTAATCCCTAGCATGATATTATTAAGAGGTAGGGCTTTGGAAGGTAATTAGGTCTTGAGGATGGAGCCCTCATGAATCAATTAGTGTCCCTGTAAGAGAGGCCCAATAGAGCTTGTTCACCCCTTCCATTATATGAGGACATATAGAAGGCACCACCTAGAAGGAACAGGTTCCCACCAGATACCAAATCTGCTGTTGCCTTGATTTTGGACTTCACAGCCTCCATAACTGTGAGCAATACATTTCTATTATTTACAATTTACCCAGTCCGAGATATTTTGTTACAGCAGCCCAAATAAACAAAGAAGATACTCTACATTAAAATCTGATATTTACCTCAAATACTTAAATATATTTACCTTTACACGTTTTTTGAGTCCTTGTGGAATAAAAGGAATTCTATTTCTTCTGACTCTCTTTCTAAATCACTGAATAGTTGAATAGATCCTGCTTCTGGGTCTAGCAGGCAGCCAATTCTTTCTGCAGTCAGTTGCACTAAAAATATACAGGGAAAGAGGAAGGAGATATGTTGTAAGCAAGGGTGTTAGTCCTCACTGGTTTGTAACATGTAGCTGAAGGTTATTTCTTATATCTGTACTCCTGCTACTCCTTCCCCGAGTGATGTCCTATGAAGCTGTCATTGAAGAGGTGGGGGAATTGCCAGAAATGTGATAATGTGGGATGATTTTCGCCTATCTCCTCTAGCAAGAGACCTGGAAACAGTCATTAGAAAACAAAATCAAGGGGTAGCATTCCTTCTTGCAAATAATACTTCTGTGTTTCATTATGAGAACATTCAGACAGTATATTTCAATCTTAACTTTTTTTCAGATACTAAATATTATTTATTTGAATATTAGTGCTTCATTATGTTTAAATATGTTTTAAAAATTACATATCAAAGTCACTTTTAAATACATTTTAATATTAATAGCAAGGATTGCAGGAAATACGGCAAAGACTGTGTTCTAAAACTTTTATCTTTTAAAATAAAAAAAATACCAGTCTTCGGAGAAATAAATATATTCTCAAAAGTATAGCGCTGTGATGCTGTACAGGTACTTCTTAGTAAAAATTGTTCCTAGTTCTTGAGCTGTGGTTATAATTACCTTATATAAGAATTATCTTAAGTAGTCATATTGCTTTTTAACAATACATGTTAAACATGTTCTCTTTTGAGGGAAAAGAGAACATGTGAAAAAGTAGATACTGGCTCTCAAAGTTTCTGCACATCAGTTCCATTCACATTTTATTGGCCAAGCAAACTACATGGTCACATCTAATTGCAAGTGGGCAGGTAAGTGAAACTATACCTTATACACAAAAGAAGAGTTATAGAATATTTGAGAACAACCCTAATGACTACTACACTTTCTAATGTTTTTATTTTTTTCTTCCATTTTTTTTTTTTGAGACGGAGTCTCACTCTGTCACCCAGGCTGGAGTGCAGTGCAGTGGCACAATCTCTGCTCACTGCAACCTCTGCCTCCTGGGTTCAAGAGATTATCCTGCCTCAGATTCCCAAGTAGCTGGGATTACAGGCGCCCACCACCACACCCAGCTAACTTTTTTGTTTTTTGTATTTTTAATAAATAATACACCAGTTTCACCACATTGGTCAGGCTGGTCTTGAACTCCTGACCTCAAGTGATCTGCCTGCCTTGGTCTCCCAAAATGATGAGATTACAGGCATGAGCCACCGTGCCCAGCCTAATGTTTTTCAAATTAACAAAAACAAATACTGCTTGCACTAAGCCAAAGAAGCTGTGCTCTTTCTTTTTATTCTACCATAGTAACCAATAATGTTCTAGACAGTGGCTGCACTGATGGCAAAGAACAGAGTCTCCAGCTGACCTTTAATGGGTAGTATGATCAAGCAAGAAAATTGTGTTGTCCTAAACAACTGAGCTTCTATGGTTTCTTTGTTGCTCTGGCCTAATCTAACCCATCTAGACTTCTGCAGATAAAGCATGCACTTTGCTTCAGCCATGGTATCCACCTACCCTGTTGTCTTACACCCAGGTCATTTCACTAATTTACATGGTCAACCAGGCCCAGAAGGCTTCCAGGTTTGTAAAGGTGCTTTATGTAATGCTGTCTTAATGAAATTTGTTTCACTTACACCAAATTATGTGATAACTTGTCTGATAAAAATACCGCTTTTAATTTTGTCATTCAGGATAATAAAGTATGCTAGTGAAACTGTGTTAAGGCCCTTAATATAAACAATTTCAAAACATATTACTAGTTAATCTTTTCCTCTGTGATGATGCTAATTATACGTTGCTTTCTTTGCTTTGTGCATTATCTAGCTTATCTGTTATTTGCAGGAAGTAGTCTTGCTTTGACTTATAACTGAATGTCCTGTAATGTCATTTAAAAAATAATACATACCCACTGATGTAAATGCTGAAGGGAAAGCTTTTTAAACCATGGCAACTAATAACAAAAATGTTCACATAGATTGTTATTTTGAGTCTTTTTTTATCTCCATTTTTATTTACATAAAATGATTGTTGAATAACATACAATTAAATCAGAGCTTTCTGCTTCACAGCCTGGCATCTTTCTGGATAGATTCTGTGATAAAATAACTCTCTGACATCACAGCTTGTTGCTATGATACTAGAACATCAAAAATTTGGCAGTGTCAACCTACTCAGCAGGGTAGCTCAGGATAAATTTAAAGCAAAAGAGATCAAGTTACAATTCTCGTTTTTCAAGCATTGACTTGGCACCTTTAATCCCTAAAGATATCTAATCAAATATGAAATTTGAGATTTTATACCATTAAGGAACACATTCACTGAAACTACTGGAAATTATTGCTATCAAGTGTCTAGTGTACTTGTCAGGAATGGGGCTGTGAAGTCAATGAAGATACATTTGGGGAAGTCCTTTATTAGAGAAAAGACAGGAATCTAAGGTATCCATGTGATACACAGTTGTTTCCATCAGGTTCAAATGTAGCTCCTGATGATTCAGCAACCTACAAATTAAAAAGATAAGTTATTTGAGCTTCCTTCTGGGGAAACTCTGGGAGCTTGATAGTTGTTTTAAGGCTCAAAAAATCAGTTTTTGGTCCAGGCACATGGTTTATATAACAATTCCCTTACAAACTTAGTAGGCTTTCTGATGTATTTGCTTTTAGTTCCATATACTAAATCCCATATTCTGGTTATTTCTTACATATGATTCCAAAGAATGATCTTTTTGCTTAGTCATACCCATGTCCCCCTCTCTCAACTTGTTGGTTATCCTGAGGCTATCTGAAACAATAGGTTTAGATGGCAAGGTTAAAATCCTTAGTCTGAGCTTTGCCCCAATATTATATCACTTTTTTTTAAACTGAGAGATCTTTTAGCACCTTTATCACTTACAACTTTTTTTCAGTCTTACCTCTTATTACTTAAAAACTAGGAGCAGTCAGCTTCTCTAACCCTGAGAGATCCTTGATCTCTAGGATTCCTTAGCACTCTTCTATTCCTTCTAGAAAATTAACCAGTTCTCATCTGAGCTCATATTTTTCTTGTAAATCTTGCTAAAGGCAGACAACTGTAGCCAATACACTATCACTCTGCCTTTAACTATTTTCCACAGAGTTAGAATCTTACTAGGTTAATGGTCTCCCTTCTACTTCTCAATGGGAAGTTTCAGTGAATATTTTAAAAGGCATGTTAAAAATCTCTAGATAATCAACCTAGTAATGTTTCTTCGCTGCCTGTTGCATGACCACTAATTCTATACAACACATTTTAAGTTTCTGCATGCAGCATCTTCATTCTAAGCACCAATATCTATATTCTTGTGGTAGTTGTTACTGTCATTTAACAAATGTTTCTGGCTTTTCTCTTTCTTGCCACTTCTCTGCTCTTTTTAAAGATACGTATGATCTTATGACTTGCTTTGATCTTTGAAATGTAGGTAAAAGTAATATATCACATATACACAAAAGTATTAAAAGCCAATGTATGATTTAACATAGTTCTTTCTCACTGCCATGATAATCATGGAAGGATAAAACAAGACAGTGTTTTTATCAGGTTAGCTCCCTAAGCAGCTTGGATGGGTAGGGTCTTCTCAATAACCTACCATGAACAAGAAATAAACCTTTGTTATGATAGCATGTTGATATTTTAGTGTTTGTTACTGTAACATTGCCTAGTCCTGACATATACAATCAAGGTATGGCAAATGTTATAATAACAACCCCAAAATTTCAGTGGCTTATCATAAGAATTTTATTTCTCTTTCTTTCGACAATTCAGTGTGGTACTTGGCAGGCAGTCTTCCTTGTGATGATTCAGGAATTTAGACCTTTTCCATTTTGTAGCTCCACTATCCTCTAGGACTATGGAATTCTTTCCTGGGTTATTTAAATCTGGTTGATTGACAGGTAAGGAATGCAGTCTTATGCAGGAGATGTATACGGCAATTCCTGACTTTTTATCTTTTTGAGTCGGAGTCTTGCTGTTGCCCAGGTTGGAGTGCCATGGTGCAATCTCAGCTCACTGCAACTTCCACCTCCTGGGTTCCAGCAAGGGAAACATAATCTTTATTATACCCTGGAATAGGAAAGAATGACTTAATCTGCACATATTATTCTCTGACACAGTGTGCTTTACAAATCTGGTGCTCCATTGAATGAACCAATAGGTCAATCAAGCCTTGACTTGTTTTTAAAATGTATGCAGGGCAGATTTTATAGGCATGCAACTTGTGCAATGTCACAGGGCCTCATGCTTAGAAAGGCCTCTCAGTTGGTTTAATGATGTGTTCTCACAGAGCACTACATACTTTTTTAACAAGAGGCTCTGAATTTTCATTTTGTTCTGGAACCTACATATTATGCACCTGGTCCTAAGTCTAGGTTGTATCAGAAGAATGTGCAGTGGAAGCATTAGTTGCATATGAAATGTGGAAGAATTCAGTGAAGCTGTCTAAGAATTATCTACTTGTCTAGCCTATAGAGAGATAGTATCTTGAAAGAATTGTTGTATTTTGTTGTATTTTTTTTTCTGTATTTTCTTGCTCATGACCATTATAGTCAGTGTCATTATCTAAAAGAAAATTATAAACTGTAAATCAGAAATGGAAAGAAATACAGCTGGTTTACTATTTACTTCAAAAACATACTTTTGAAATACCACAATACTTCAAAAAATATGCCATTTAAACCAAAAACTGTTGATTCTCATAAGCTATGTTTTCTTTATAAACAAGAAAGCTCTTGCAAATTAAAAGTCGAGGCCCTGAAAGACGCAGATCAAAGACGCTATGCTATAACAGTTGAAGGTCATCTTGGCTAGAAATAGAGTTCAAGAGTTGGATAGGGCTTGAACGTGGAAGAGGTCTCTTTTGTGAGGCTAGAGATGAGGGAATAGACTTCTAAGGAACACATAATGAGAAGCAGCATCAGCATCAAGAAACACCAACACTGTCACTGCCAGTGAGGAGAGCAAGGTGGGTGCAAAGTAAATGTCAGACTCTTTGCAGACCATTAACTGCCTTTCTAAGAATAACTGCCTCTGCTGCAATCATGTGAACTGATCTCTGTGCTGAGTGGTCCTCACCAGTGGCCTTACATAACTGCTCATATGTCACCTATGTATTTTCCAAAGAAGTCATGAATAACCATGGCCCAAGAATTTGCTAAATCCCATTCAAACTGCCCGGTGTAGATGACCATATTTTCAATGGCTGAAAACATGATTAAGATGCCTACAACTAAAGATGAAGTCATCAAAAAGGTGGTAGTGATATAGGTGGAAAAGCTCCAGTATCAGAATTTGGGCGAGGATAAAAACCAAACTCCCTTTACACATCTCCTTCATTGCAACTCCTTCCTTTGATTTGATAGACTACTTCAAAATAAATTCTCTTGCTAAATATAGAACTTGATTTTTGTTGAATGTACTCTAAAGACCTCAGCTGATACATGGTTTTGTGCCCTTTAGCAAGTTTGATAACATTGTCACATTTATTTTCTCAATAACACAATGCTGTGATGTCTAGAGAAGGCAGGTATTACTATCTTACAAAGAAGAAAACTGAGTCATAACATGGTTAAATGTTTTATCAAGGTTGTAAAGTTAAAAAGGAAATTCATCAGTCTAATGATGGTTCTCATTTTGACAAAACCTTTACACTATACCACTTTCCAACGTTAAGTCTAGGAAATGTATAGCGTGACAAAAAAATGAAATGCCTATTTAGCAAATACCAAAATTAGGAAACTACATTTAAGAACATACTCAATCCAAGCTGTTTGTACTCAGTTTTGGTCTTCTCTACCATCTCATTCAAATAAAAGAGACTTCTCTGCAGCAAGTCATCAAAACAATATAACCTCTGCCAGTAATTTTTTGATAGAGTCTTGCTTTGTCACCTAGATTGGAGTGCAGTGCCATGATCTCAGCTCACTGCAACCTCCACCTCCCAGGTTCAAGAGATTCTTGTGCCTCAGCCTCCGCATAGCTGAGATTACAGGCATGTGCCACCACGCCCAGCTAATATTTGTATTTTTATTAGTGACAGGGTTTTGCCCCTGTTGGCCAGGCTGGTCTCGAATTCCTGGCCTCAAGTGATCCACTCACCTCGGCCCTCCAAAGTGCTGGGACTACAGGCATGAGCCACAACACCTGGCGTGAACTACTTTTCTTCATTTGGGGCACATATTCACATATGGGAAGGCAAATCAGGTGTACTGCTTAATACAATTTCTCACCTCAGCCCTTGTTCTTAGTCTTCCTGGTTAGGTTTCAAGTTGAAATTGCTTTGTCCCTGGCCACCTGATATACAAGACACTGCTTTCTACCTATGATCCCATATCCAGAATTTTGTATATTCCTACCTTTCCAAAAGCATCCAACCTAGGCTGCTCTTTTTAATCATGCCACTTTCTTCCTGTACTTCACTATTTTCTAAAATTTCTTTATTTTTTTCCCATTCACTGTGACTTTTTAATAATTTATTTTAGAAGAGTTTTAATTATATGGAAAAACTGCAATGATACTACAGATGCTGCTCATATATCCCACACCCACTTTCCCCTATTATTAATGTCTTATATTAGTATGGTACATTTCCCACAATTAATGAACCAATATTGATTTATTTCTTTCAACTAGACTTCACTTTTTGATAGTAAGTTTCTAGAATATGTGGAATGAGAGATATTGCTGTGACCACCTTTGAAGAATATAGTCTGCCACAGTGAGGTATAAGCAGAAACTAATCTTATGCTTTTTCCTACTGCCTCATTAAACTGCTCTGTGAATTTATTTTTCCCTATGCTTTGAATAAAATTTCAGTCTAATCTCTTAATATAGTAGGCTGTATTTACCTTTACTTGGTGTTTCTCTCTCTGCAGGAGGATTATACATTCCTGCCCTCGTGACCTCAGGTGT
Source organism: Aotus nancymaae (assembly GCF_030222135.1). Taxonomy (NCBI): domain Eukaryota; kingdom Metazoa; phylum Chordata; class Mammalia; order Primates; family Aotidae; genus Aotus; species Aotus nancymaae. Next base: position 8,127,385 of record NW_026988423.1, on the reverse strand, counting down.
AGCCATATGACTTGAACAGGATTAATGTGTCACTTCAGGGCAGAATCCTCTACAGGCAGCATAGGGTTTACCATGTTTTTCTTTCCCTCTGTCATGATGACAAACAGTGTTCTAGGTAGTGACTACTCCCTCAGTCTAGATCCCAGAGTGAACCACACTCACAGCCAAGCTAAAATTGATGTGGTCTAGCACACCCCTTTATGGTATGGGGGGTAAGTGTCATGTGTTACATAGTTCTGCATCTCTGGGCCTCTCTAAAACACATGGAGTTCTTGTAGGCTTTACTGAAATGCCAAAACAAAACAAAAAAAATCCTGTCTTGAAATCCCATTTCTGCTATTCCTTAGAGTTATCTTTCTTTAGATTTATGTGCATGAAAACATTTCACCAAATTTTTAACTGCAAGATTATTTTAAAAATCAACATTAATATACAGAAGGGAGAGCATCTGCATAGAGCCAGGACTACAATAACATGTGGCATCCCATAAATCACTTAATGTCTGTGTTGCTTGTTATTCTGGTAAGTGGGAAAGTCCTATTTTAAAAAGATGTCAAGAAAAACTAAACTATGTACGGAATATATAAATTAACACATCTTAGAGTACTATTTTTGGCTACCTTGACAGAGATATAACTATTTTAACAGATCTTTTTCATGGCTTTTTTTTATAACTCCCAAAAGCTAAGGGATGTGTATATGACCAAGATGCCAAATAGATAATAGAACTGGGTCTCAGTCCTCTTGCTTAATTACTTCCCTATTAAGCATAAGTATTATTTTTGTTGTTTTTTTCCCCTACATCCTTCTGTATTATAGTAGGATAAGATGAAAGATAAAGGAAATTACGTGCCTTTCCTAAAGTCACCCAGTGTCTTCTTTGGATCTGAAACTAGAACACACAGGCTTCTGCTTCAGGTGACTACTTCATCCCTCCCCTCCTTGTCATTACTTTCATTTAAAAAATTCTACTGTATGACAGAGAACCACAGTACTCTGTCAGAGTTTGTTTCTGCATTATAGGTATCTTTTTATGCAAAATTATGCACTATGTATGTATTGGTGAGCAGCAGAAAATATTAAATCCATATAACTAGGCATTTCTATACTTCTCATAGGTAGCAAGGCTATCAATATGCCCCTTTGTGAGAATAATCAGGATGATGAAAAGCCGACTTTGGGAAATGGAGGTTTGGCAGTAGCAGTAGGTACTGCCCAGACAAGAGAATGAAGAAGTAGATGGATATGAATGGTCTACATGACCCAGAAATTGCCGTCCCTTTGATATCATTGACAAGCATAGATTATGAACCCTAATTCCTATTCATAAAATTCTCTTAAATGCAGATAGCATACATATACAGTCATATATTTCTTATTAACAGGAATATCTTCCAAGAAATGTGTCATTAGGAGGTTTCATCACTGTGTGAACATCATAGAGTGTACTTACACAAACCTACATGCTAGGCTATATGATATAGCCTATAGGTCCTAGGCTAAAACCTGTACAGCATGCTACCGTACTGAATACTGTAAGCAATTTTAACACAATTGTTATTTGTGTATCTCAACATATCTAAACATAGAAAAGGTAGAGTAAAAATGCACTATTATAATCGCAAGGGACTATCATCACATACGCACATCCTGACCAAAATGTTGTTATGTGGTGCATGACTGTATTTCTCCCTCCAGACTGGCAGCTCCATGAGTCATGTCTGTCTTTTATATTCTTAAGCCCAGTAAAGTTTCTGGTTGAAGTGATCATTAAATATTTTTTGAATAGATCCACTAAATGAATACCACACATAGATCCAGCCTTTTGTCTTTTTTTTCAGAGTATTCTTTGGGTACGAGTAGGCTCCTATCCAGTTACTGCATTCAGCTCTATGTCTAGGCTCTCCAGGTACAGTGGGGGCTTCCTTAGTTTGAAAGTGATTCTTATGGTCCAATGGCCTATGAACTAATAAGAGGCAATAATCTGTTTCCCACTCTCACCCAATAATGGTGAAGAAAGGATACAATAATCACAATAAAAAATTTCTATTAAAAAAAAAACAGAAAATGTGCAGTGGGCATTGGTCTATAGCAATGCTGGTAGCCTGCAAGACAGGCATTATGAAATTCCCTACTCTTTGATCAGGCCTTGATTCTACTCTCTGGTAGGGCACCCCTTTAACATCATCCTGGGAGATCTTTCTTTCCATCCTTTAGGTGGTCCTCCTTGGGAAAAGGGGCTGTTTTGGTTTTGCAGCTCACTTCTTGAAGAAATAAGCTTGGCTATTGCTAATAGTTTTGTCACTATCATTTGTTTTATTTTGTGTTTTGTTTTGCACATTTTATATAAATTTTATTGAGGAAGAATATTCATAAAAAATCCAT